>NC_090924.1:887167124-887818374 GCF_040938575.1 Ambystoma mexicanum | reverse complement strand
CCTCCTCCCTCTCCCCCCAAAACTCCCCCACACACCCGCCCCCCTCCCCCTCCCCCAAAACTCCCCCACACAATGTCAACAAGTGTCTATTGCCTTCATCAGGCTGGCCAGTCTATTTCCTGCCACCTGGTGGCGGCATGTCCGGACGGCGCAGGGTGCGTGATGACCTGGGGAGTGGGCTTGTCTGTGTGGAGCTGGAGGACGATGAGGTGGCCGCCTGCTCCATTTGGGGGGCCGGTCGCTCAGCTTCCAATGCATCAGCAATGCGGCCGAGGACCTGCCACAGGGCTGATACCTCCTCACACAGTCTACTTGTGTTTTCGGCAAAGATCTTGCCCAGGGAGGCGGTGTTAGCTGCAATGGTCTTGCCCAGAGTGGCAGTGTTTTTGCGCCACTCCTGCCTTGCTTGGGCATTTTCACTTCCAAATTGTCACACCAGGGCAGTTAGCTCCTTCTGCTGCTGCGCCCCCGCCGGTACACCTGTGGAGGGTGCTTGGGTGTCATGTACAATTTCTATCGGCTCTACTATGGAACTCATGGCCCCTTGGTTGAACTCCCCCCCCAGACTGCTGGGAGCTGGTGACGTGGTCGGAGTCAACCGATATGAGCTGTGGGGATGGTGCCGGACTTGGTGTGTGAGGCAGTTCGGAGGAGTCATCCTCCACGGGCACCCACACCTCTTCCTGCACCTCCTCCTCAGCCAGGGGTGCTGTGGCTGCCGCCTCCCCGACTGAACTGGACTCTGTTGACAGTGTTGTTTCAGCTGTGTCCTGTGCCGGTTTGACTGGTGTTGCAGGTTCTGTCTCAACGCCCTTGGCGGCACCAGTGCCGTGGCATCTGGAGGTGGTTTCCTCTGTGGTGTATGGCGAGCCTTGTGGTAGGCTTTTGAGGTCGATGGTCTGTTGGCCTCATCCCTGGCCCTCTTCTGGGGTGTGGTTGGCTGTGGGGGTGAGTCCTGCACCTCACTGTCATGGTCTGATCGTGTGGGGGTCGAAGAGAGGGGCGGCATGAGTGATGGTTTGATAAGCATCATGCACACATTTGTATAATTGCTCATCTAAACAATGGGCCTCATTACGACCCAGGCGGTAAGTTACCGCCTGGGTCGTACTCTTACCACCATGGTGTAAACTATTTTTACACCATGGTGGATGGCGGATTTACCGCCCCATTCCAAGGTGAGTGGGGCGGCAAATCCCCATTTCCCATTTTACCCTTCCCCATTCCAATTTTTGCCCCATAGGGCATAATGGGAGTGGGGAAGGCGCTAATTACGCCACCGTAAATTACGGTGGCGTAATTAGCACCATGGTCCCTTAGCGCCATGGATTTTAACGCCTGCAAAAAGCAGGCGTTAAAATCACCATGGCGCTAAGGGACCTTGTAATCAGGCGTTAAGGGTCGGCGCCGTTTACGGCGCCGTTAACCCCTTAACGCCTGACTCGTAATGAGGCCCAATAAAGGGTAATAGGCAGTTGAGTTTGGATGATCACGTTGCTTGCTCTATAGGTGGGTAATGCAGGCATACGTCGGGGTCACTCATGTTGGGGCAGACGTATGCTATGTGACATGCATATTTGTTGTGGCCTGCATTCAGTGTGACTTATGCCATTAACATCTTAGTGTGGTTTGTGTAAGGTATGGCATTGCCTTGCTGCAGGCACCTGCATGTGTCTGTGCTGCGTACGACAACTATGCTGGGAATGTGTGTGCATTGGGCCATGGCTTGCCTCTTTAGACAGACATATTGGAGCACTATCATCAGACTCTGCATTACAGTGTTTTTTCAGGACACTCACCTCCTTACGCCGATGATGTGGCGCCACACTCCATGTCTCCCATGCCTTCTATGGCCTCCATGCCGATCAGGCTTGCACATATGTCCTCCCACCGGGGCAGCTTTATGGGATAGCTTACTCTCATGGCTTGGCTCCTGTTCGCTGAGAGGATGTTGCGGACTCACAGGCGCAAGTCATCCCACCTCTTCCTGCAGTCCTTGGTTGTGCATGGGGTATTGCCAACCATGCTTAGTTTTTGCGCCACTAGTGCCCAGATCTCCTTCTTTCAGATTACAGCCTGCCTCTTGAGGCTCAGGGCAAACATCACATCGGCATTCTCTGCCAGGGTCTCCACCAGCATGGTAAGCTCGTCTTCGCTGAAGCGCTCTTTGCGCTGGTGTGAGGCGCCCTTTTTCACAGCCTTGGGCATTGTAGTGTTGTACTGGATAGATTTTGGTTAACAGCAATGATCTACAGGTCCTGGCTGCTGAGGATGACAATGGATTGTGTTTTTAAAGATGGCCACCATGCTCTTTCCCGTTCCTGTGCCATAACACTACTTCCGGTTCCGCTTATTTACGCTGACCGTTATTAGCAGTCACCGCTATTAGCGGTGACCGCTAATGTCATCTTGATTCAGGCCGGTAATGCTATCTGCTCTTTACATGATGCCGCTAAGGGCCTTTTTGGGAACGTTTAGAGCATGCCTGCAATGTCCTTACCAGCATGGTGCAAAGTTCGTGCCCGCGAAGTCGTAATAGCCCTCTATTAGCAGGCTCTTATCTACACGGACACGGTATTTTCACCATGCCGGTAAGGACATTAACTTACCTCCAACCTTGGAATGACCCCCTGTGACTTTAATTGAAGGTTCGAAAATTGTATTACAGGTAGTGAACGGCCTGCGTGAATTTTATTTTTGTTTTTTCCACTTTAGACCAAAGGATAATGCATAGTACTGGAACTTTCAGAATGGGGCTGATTGCTTTGTTTAGAAAGAATATCTTGAGCATTTGATTCTGATTAGCAAAGGAATGACAAAAGATGTAATTTAGGTGGATGTAGTCCAAAAGAAAGAACACAGAAAAGTATTGGATGGATGTAACCCAAGCACCCATCAAAGAATCAAGGGCATGTTATTGCTGTGGAAGAACGATATATTTGGCTAGTACTGCAAAAGAAAGAGACGCTATACATTTACTGTAGCCAGTCCAGCTGTGGTGGAGAGCTGTGATGATGCATCACAAGGCACAAATTAATGCAACGGTAATTAAGCCCTAACTCAAAATGCAATTGGTGGACACCTTCAAGATAATGAGAACCGTGAAAAATGTGGTTGCCACATCCTAGGTATTTGGTTAAATGGTAGCGAGGTTGAGATGTTAAGCAACTCAACTGTGAAGATGATGATAATGTTGTATTAAGTGTGGAAGCACATCTTTGGGAGTCATGTTAAATACTTGAATGAGCCCGACATTTGCCCAGTGTATACAACATAGAGAGAACTTCTTGAGAATGCAAATCCTAATCTGAGATCAAGGGTATAGAAGCCAGTGCAAAGGTGTAGGTAATAGTGAAAGGTGCTGCTCTCCAAGCTGGAAGGATAACAACAAAAATGAAAGCAACACCTTGACCTGATTGCACATGGAAGTTCATGACTACCTGCAAACCTGCAATCACTGTTCATGAGGAGAGTTTATTTCCTTCTGTCTTTTCCCTGGGACCGGGGGGTGTAAAGGGGGTTAAAGAGGTCCTAAGAAAAAAGCTACATTAAAAAGGGTTCAGGGATACTGAAGAGGACATCAAAGGCATAAATAGGTACCATAATATTATCAGTTTAACTGCTGGGAAACAACCCTATTTTACAGGGTCACCCTTCTTGAGGCATTCATTATTAATTACAAAATTAGATTTACACAGGCCCACAATGAATTCAGTAATAGCATTATGGTCCCCACACCCAATTGCTGGTGATCAGATGGCGAAACGGCAATTGCCCATTTTGCACTGCCTCCCAAGAAACTGTAATACGTGCTTTGTTCTTTTGCCCTAAATATAATTACATAAAATAGATAACTTTGAAGCTTGTTTACTAGACAAAGTAATTTGTGTCAATACAGGGTGGCCTTCTTATTTTTACTGTGTACTTCTCCTGATTTTAATTTTAATATTGTTATCTTGCATTATGTATTTGAATGGGTGAAGTGTATATGTATTTTTGTAATAGTTAGGAATGCTCTGATGAATAAAATACATACTTGTATTTTCACTGCTATGCAGTCATTTTATGGCACATTTCGCTGAATGAGTTGCTTATGATGATGATGATGTTGACTAATGTAGGTCTTTGGAAGTCCTTTGGAAGACCTTTGGAAGTCCCAGAATGTCCAGAAAAATCAAATACATTCTGGGGCAGTAGAGACGGAAATGGCTGTTGTGAGACATGCATGGTATCAAGAGAGTCACAGGTTCGCATTATAAGTGTGCCGGACGGGAAACAACAGTGCTTCCGTGGTCCACATTCCCATAGAGTCTCATAGGACTCTATGGGAATGCAGACTTACAGTTTACCGGCGCCTGACTTTTCAGACTGCCGGGGTTGTAATCCCACGGTGTTACCAGGAAGTCAGGTGCCGGTATACCATTACAGGTCTGGCGGCAAGCTGCTGGTAGCACTGGCACGGTTACCAGCAGACCCGTAATGAGGCCCCACAGACTCAAATATATTTGTTTCAAAACCTTTATTTACTAAAGGTCCTGGGTTGGTGTAATGCCAAAGTGGGTTTTACACCAAACGGATGGTTCCCTTAACTGATGTTTCTAATGGCCGTTGAAGTCTGGAAGTCCAAAATAAAAAATCTGTCTTTGTCTAAACCTATGCTTGCCATCCCTCTTTGACAAAAATGTGTTAGGAAATCTTTCAAAAGCAAAACGTGGTGGTTTAATGAAAATAGGAAAACAGGATTGGTTTCTGGTGGTCTTCTCACCAGGTGTATGTTGGTCAGCTTCAAAAGAATGAGTTCAATCAAAAGGGACTGTTCATAGAATCTCCTCCATAGTTCAAATAATGGCAATGTCTTTAATGCCTTGGGGGTTCCTTTCCCCAAGCAGTCCTTCCAAGTTCAAAGCATAACCAATAGAAAACATAGTTCTTCTTTAAACGGCTCAAAGTTCCCTTCTCCAAGCTTCAATTCCTTCAGTAACACAAAATAATCAAGACTCCACTTTCAAAAGCCTCTTAGGGTTCCCTTCCCCAAGCTTACGCCTCTTTTTAAGTCAAACACAAATTCAGCTCTTAGACCTCTCAGGGTTTTCTACCCCAAACTCAAGTCCCTCTTGAGCTTTAAACACAGCTTCAACTCTTGGGCCTTTCAGGGTTCCCTTCCCCAAGTGTAGGCCCCTCTTGAGTTTCAAAACACGTTTGTCAGGATGTACCTTTCTTTCATATCCACTTCTTTCAAGGGGTAGCTTCAGAGACTTTACAAAATGCCGGGTTCTTTGCTCCTCCTAAGCGCGACCACTCCAAGCTTTAACCCATCTCTGTTATTTCCTGCTCTTCCTTCTCTTAACCTTTTGCCTTCAGGGGCTTCCTGTGCCCCTTCTTGTTCCCCTCTGTTTTCTTTACTTCTTTCTCGTGCCCACTGGCACCTTTCTTTCCTTCTCCTGCACATTTGCACCTTCTTCTCCTTCCTGTGCCCACTGGCACCTTCTTTAACTTTCTATGTGCACACGTGCACCCTCTTTGTCCTTCTTGGTCCCCTGGCACTCTTCCAGTGTTCCCATGCACCCTTGCACTCTCTTTAACTTTCTGTGCCACCTTGCATCTTTTCCAGCTTTCCTGGGCACACTTTCCGCTCTGCTGGGTCGCTTGCACCCTTTTCTTTTGTTTCTGGTCGCTCATCCACCCTTT
Source organism: Ambystoma mexicanum (assembly GCF_040938575.1). Lineage (NCBI taxonomy): Eukaryota > Metazoa > Chordata > Amphibia > Caudata > Ambystomatidae > Ambystoma > Ambystoma mexicanum. Next base: position 887,812,686 of record NC_090924.1, on the reverse strand, counting down.
ATTATAGTTCTTTCACTTTGTGCCCCTTGCATGCTTCGATTTGCTTGCTTTCTCTTAATTTCTCTTGATCTTGTCACTCTTCTTTTAATCTATACTGTTTTACTAGTCTTCTTTCCTCTTTTCCGCTTTGTGACACTTCCTGCATTCTTTTTGCCCGCTCCGCTTCAGTTAGGCGCATGCTCCCGAGTCTTTCGCTCTCTCTCTTACTTTAACGAGATACACCCGGGCAGCAGCGTAATGACAAGCGGACTCTTCTGGTTGTGCGTGCCTGATATCAGGGTCTCACCACCTTCCCCTCAGATACCCTTCGGACTGGCACAGGTAACAAGGGAACGAGCAATGTTCCGACCCCAAATAGCCGCCTGCAGGATGCTTTGCTCCGGCTCCCTGGAGACACAGCTTCCTAGCCATGCTGCAGCCCTTCACAAACACTGGGCCAGTGTCTCGGCATGCCATTATCCTCTGGGCTGTAGATCCTGCTGCTCTCTGCTCCTTGGCTTCTCTGGTCAAAACAATGTTCCCAGCTCGCTCTTTCACCTGTGTAGGACCACACCTTTTATAAATGGAAAAACAGTCAAGTGTAGTCAGGTGTGGATGATAATTAGTTAATTCATAACTCTGCCTATCAATGGGGCAACTTAAGTTCTTTCTACAGTTGGTTTCCCTTACACTCCCCATGTTATTCGTATGGGACATCTTTATTACTCCTGGTTGCCTTCTTTCTCGTCCCAGTATTTGTTGGAAGTGGGGAGGGGGAGTAGGAATGGGTCTGAAATACCCCAAGGAAGCTAAGGGAAAGGGTTTTGAGGTAGAATGGCATTGTAGCAGAGATTGTGTTTCTGTTACATTAATATGGAGTGGTCTTGGTTCATAGGACAATCTTTTTATCTTGTCTGTGGAGTGATTATAGGAACAGGAGTCTTGAGGAGGTTTATGACTTGGACAGGAAGAGGATAAAGGGATCTCAATACAGGAAATTTGCCCTTGTGTCACTTGTGTCTTCATTCTCCAACCTCTTGGCTAACTGACTCCTTTCTTTCTCCCCTTTGGGTCACAAATGACAGGATAGGAATCAAAGGCCATGACTTCTGAATAAAAGTTGTAGGAATCAACATGGCCCATGAAGGCATCCAGGATTTTCTTTTCCTCCACTATTGCCCCATTAGGATACTGCATCTCGCCTGGGGTATCTCCCTTCAGACAACCCTGTGTTCCCCACCCAGGTGATCCTCCCTCGCTCGTCCACCCCCAGGGTTGGGATCCAAGAGTGATGGCTCTACTCAGGCCACCTGAAGAGAGGACATTCAGGGTCTAAATGGGAGAACACCCCTAGGTTTCTCACACTGTTCACATCTTAATGGATGGTTTTCCCATTCAGGCTTACCTCGATCCTCACTCATACATTTCTGTGTGTTTGGGTTTACATTTTTCTAATTGCAAATCTAACTGAAGTGCAGTAGGTTGAACTTCAAATTGTGACCGCTGAGCCGGCAAATGCCTCATGAATAGGCTACGTAAAACTCACTGAGAGAGTAAAGGTTATGGTACCAAAAGTAGGGCTTTAAGTTGCCTAGCAGGGTTTTGTGTCACTGGGGACTATGGGAAGGTGAATCAGTACTTTATGAAAGCATGTAGTTGCAAGAATTGTGCTTCTGGGGTGCTTGCCGATTCCAGTTGTATCATGCTGCCTTCTCTCTTCACTCTGAAGTGCTTCTTGGAGATCCTCTGGATGCCTTACAGTGGTGACTATCACCTCCATGATGTTGGGGTGTGTCAAGAAAAAGGAAGAGTCTGACCATGTCATTGTAATTCATTGTCCGAGCACAGACTAAATTCTTTCAAGATCCAGACCATGCTCTTGGGTATGCAGAGGGTTTCCTGTGCCTTTCACCAAACAGTAGTCAGAGAATATTTACATGGTGTCAATCCTCAGCAGTCTGGGCATGGATAATGTGTCAGTGATCTGTAAAGGGTACAGTAAATGTAATGTTTGAGACCCTTAAAGCTATGAGCTAGTCTCACACCCAAATGGGGAGAGTCAAACGTTGTTATGAAGTCTCTTCCCTAAAAGGTCTTGCTCTCTCCTAGGCATTTAACCTTCCATAGTATCTTGCAGTCTTCTTGTCATGGGGGCTTTTAAGACTTCTGCTTTAAGTCTCCATCTCTCAAGTGCTCAACAAGGCCACAAGCTTGTGATCAATTATCATGGTTGCATGCAACCAAAGACCCATGCAAAATCGTTCTTTCTGCCTCCATTGTTATGGATCTGGAATCTAGAAGCATATTGTGATGAATAAGTAATGATTCCTCCCAGAAACCTGGCCTGTGGCCCATCTCATGTGGGCAGGGAAAGGCAGACGCTTCTTGATCCCGACCCTGGGGGTGGTGTTCTTCTAGAGGATCAGATGGAGGGGCAGGGCAGGAAGACTGGGATACCCCCCTGTTTAACTTTCCTCATAACCCCACACTTGTGAAGAAGTCAGAAATGCTAATTTTACGACAAAGACTACAAGTCCCATAATCCTATAAGTACTGGGACAAGGAAGAGGGCTGAAGATAAATGTTGTAGCAGTAGTCAGGCAATTAAGCCTGATAGTCCACACATGAGGGAATTTGAGAGGCTTAAAAGGACCCCTCAGATGCAGGCATTTGGAAGGAGCTGGAATGGTGGCTGGGGTGTATGCAGAAGAAGCAGAAGGAAGAAGGCACAGTGTTGGTAATCCAGACAGAAGTGGTACAACCAAAGGGACACTGGGACTCTCATGCAGCAGATTTCACCTGCTTGTCCTCTGAGGGTCCAGTTACCCCAAACTCTGATGTGCAGAGGCTGAGCAGTGGAAGGCGTGCAGGAAGGCTACCTTTTCCCATGTGAGCCTAGTTGCAAAGATTGCGTAGCAGGAAGCGTGTTGGCGACCATGGCGAGAAGTTGCCGTGAAGCCGTGAGTCTCAGGAGCAAGAGGGTCTCTGCAACTGAGTGGCCGGACCTAACATGCCTTCACCATGGAATGGTCTGGGTCCCAAGTGAAGCCAGACATTGTAGAAGTTGTGCAGCATGTGGAGAAAGGAACACATGAGACAGTGAGTTGAACCTGGCATTATGATTCCTTGCACAAATACTAGCCGCCAACAGTATCCAGCTAAAAAAATCACTTGCGTACTAATAGAAGCAATGTGAAGTTGATCGTTAAGTATTTGACAATGGAACACTTGAATTAGAGCACTTGTGTGCGACCAAGCATTCTCCCTTTCACTCGTGTGAAGAGAAAACACAGTGAAACTGTATTGTTGAACATAAAACCTTACAAAGAACACAAAGAAGCAGCCTAATTTAAAGTTCTAAGAGGAAGAGTGACCTCTGAATCTGTATTGAAGCAGTAAAACATGTGTAACAAGAGAAGTCAAGTGTTTAAACATTGTCATTACAAGCAGGAGAAAGAAAACATTTTCCAAGCCAAGAATGAACAAGGTACTTACCCAATTAAGACTAAAACTAGACTTTCCCAGTGACAAAGAACAGTTTAAATGCTACTGTTAGCCAAATAGAAAATCAATATTGCCTAAGAACAGGTGGCAAGCATTACAGGAAGCTAAAAATGTTTCTTGTTAATTATTAAGGGTAACAGTAGACAGAGGGATAAAGGCAAGGTTGTGGAAGGGAAACCTGCTACCATTCATTGTTCTCAAAGTTGATACAACCTACATTGCAAAGCCAATAGGCGGAAGAGAGAAGTGTGTCCTAAAGACAATTCTAGGTTGTTGTTTGTTGCAGACAGACAAGAAAGGGAAAGAGGCTGCTCCTCCGGAAAAGGAAGGTTCAGAGAAAGAGTGCCTTGCTTACTTGAAGGTGTTGAAGTACCAGAAAGTGAATCTTGTCATAACTAAAAACTGTGTTTCCAATTTCTAATGAAGTAAACCTGCCCACATCACAAGACCTAAGGGAGATTATAAGGTCATCTATTGATGCTTATATCACGGAATAAAAATAAAAGGCCTAGCGTAATTAATAGTCATCCTGCAGCCATTCTGATGTGAACATGTTACTTCATGGTCCTTCTATTCCAAGGTGGTCGGACAAGTCACTCCAAAATGCAGAGCCAAACATCTCCAATTTGGGAAATCACATTAAACCAATATCTCAGATTGGCCAAGCCAAGCCCGTGAAAACCATGAGTAATGTCAACCACCAAACCAAGTTTCATTGTTTAACAATAAAATGTCGAGAGCCTCCTGGTACTCAATATGTTCTTAACCGAGCAAGCATTTTGAACTTATGTGCGGAGATTCCATCATTGAGGAGTCTGACCACCTCTGACATCGATTTAGATGAGTTTAATAATAACCGTGACTTAGCAGAAGCCAAAATCTATGTGCGCTCTGGGCTTGTCGCAAATATCTTATGGCAAGCGAGAGTGGCCATGTTCGACCTGGGTTTTTTCTTAATTCAGGTCTCTGACTTGAGGGTTCCTCAACAAACTAAAATGTCCATCAACATCTATAACCCAAGCAGAACCCTGCATTTGTGAGTGCCCAAACCCAGATAAGTCACCCACAATCAATGCAAATATATGATCATAGATCATAACAGTCTGTGAGTCAGGAGGAGTTTGTCACCATGACCTCGTGGAATACGAGAGGTCATTCTCATTTTATTATTTCTTTAAGAAATGACCTAGGAGAACAGGATATTCTAGTGTTCCAGGAAACCTGGTTGTTATCTGCTCCGGTCTGGGCTACCCATGTAATTCATTCCACTCCTGCCACCAAAGGTCTAATGGGTCGCCCAATGGGGGGGCTTTTAATAGCTATCAAATAAGCCTCTGGCCTGGAGTGTGTTTCCTGTTCCACCCCCGCCCTCTGTTTTCAACATGAGACAGTTACTAGAGGTTTCATCACTTTTGCCATTTTAAATATATATTGGAGCAAGCAAGCAATCACAGTGGAACACTTTTTTGATCATCTAGCTGTCATCCTTGATTCATTACTCCTGGACACTTTGTTGTCCCACACCTTCATCATGGGCAACCTAAATTTACACTTGCTCACCAATGATTCCATGGAGCCCGCTGGTGAGGAAGCGAGATGGTCTCAGATGATGAAAGAAAGGGGTTTTGTAATGCTTAATGGTGCCATAGCGGGTGACATCCCCTCTAACGCCACTTGGGGTAGAGGAATTCAGCAATCGATTCTAAATTATATTTTCGTGAATGTGAATTTTTTGCACCATGTGGCTTCACTAAAGGTGTTAGTTACAGATTTAAGCATTCATAAAATGTTGCAACTCCGCTGTAAACTGCCTATGTCCCAGAATAAGGCTACAAAAAATAGTTGAATAATTAATGTAATTGTCAACAATAGAGGCACTTGCCTTGAATGGAATCCCCGCAAATTGCTCCTATTTAGAGATCGCATTGATCAAACATGTGTCTCTCCTAGTTTGGATGGCTCTGACTGTTATGTCCACCTGATGCAGCTCTTCAACGGACACACACTCCCTGATGCCAGCTGTATAAGTAAACATCAACACGTCTTCAATCGCGAATTACAACAGCGTAAAACTCTTTTGAGGCAGATGCTTCGTCACCTGAAACATCATTCAAAGACCGACAAAATTTTGATGACCAAACAATTGAAATTGGCCTATAAAATCTGCCTAAATGATCGCAAATTGGTTCAGTACCGTCGCGATAATGAGCATATGCTCAGCCAAATTCTTTCAAAGTCCACGAGTGGCATCTGGGCCTCTTTGAACTCTGCCACTTTCAAAACTCAGGGCGCCATGCAAATTAATGCGATTTCTAAGGAGATATGGCAGGGCTACTTTGGTAGTCTTTATACCTCTCCATTCATAGACCCTGAGTGGAGTATCAATGCCCAAGGGGCGCTGCATGCCTTTCCCATAGAGGTGAATGACATTCTTTGTTATATTACTACCTTGAGTAGATCAAGGGCAGTCGGGCCTGATGGTCTTCATAATAATGTATATTATGCAGACCATCAGGCCCGACTTCCCTTGATCAAGGACAACCCCCAGCGATGGTGTCAAAGTCTGTAGATACTTCCCCCTGTGTCTCCTCACCTGAAGTTTCCGGGGTATGAGTCTTGGTTGATTCTCTTTCTCTCCTCTTTCCTTTCTTGTGAAGTTTAGGATCCTCTTCTGTCTACTCTACTTTCTTCCTCTTCTTTCTTTCGTAGAGAAAGGGACGCTCTCCACTTGAGGCCACCTTGACTGAGATATAAAACCGTCAGGAGGACCCAAGGGAGCTTGCCCCAAGTTCAGGGAAAAAGCCTATGGAGGCACAAAAAACCCTGAAGAGTCTTATGTGGGATCAGTAGGCGGATGGCATTGCTTGTTTCCAAAATAATGGGCAGACTCCTTGAGTGAGATGATGCTGTTGGACTAAAGAAGGTAGCAGTACACTCCGTGATGGAATTTAGTGGAGCAATGACAGCAGGTCCAGGGACAAGGAGCAACAGAACTAAATCCGAAGGAAGAAAGAGATAGAGAAGAACTATGAAGAAGGATAGGTCAAGAGTAAGAAAAGGAAAAGGCTGAGCGAAACGGGAAGTACAGTTAAGAGGAAAAGCAGGTAAGCAAAACGGGGAAGTACAGACAAGAGGGAAGGCTGGTAAATAAAACAGGGAAGGAATAAAAATAGAAAGGGCTAAGGAGAAACTACAAATGTAAGGTCCTATAGCGAAGAGGGACGAGCCCGCAAAGAACACAGGACTGAAGCCGACAACGGCGGAAGAGGGACAGACAAAGGAAAGGAATGCGCGAAAGCGCGGAAGATTACTGTGGCAGCAGAAGGCAAGCATAGCGGAAAAAAGGAGAACAACAAGGATAAAGGCAGCACTGGAGGGCTATGAGAAGGATCTCGGGCAGAGACGAAATGGACACAACATCGCTCAGGACAGTCCGACGCGAGCAGACCAACGAGTTGCAGCGCATCGGAAAGGGGGCGTGGCCCGGAGTTTGGGAAAATCTAGTGTGTTACTACTGATCCCGCTGCGGCTTAGTGGAGCCGCCATTTGTACCACAGCTTCCACGGTCGAATCGTGACAGATGGGCAGAAATACTCCATCAGATATTCAGGCATGTTTTTATTGCAGGGTCAATTCCCAGTTCGTGGAGAAACTCTGTCATTCTCCCCATTTTCAAAAAGGGCGATAGAGGATATCCCAAATCATATCGCCCCATCGCCCTTCTGGACTGCACGTCTAATCTCGAAGGAATTCAATTAATGGCTGGACTTGAATAATTTGCGTGATCCTTTTCAAACTGGATTCTTGCCGGGCATTGGCACGGCCATTAACATCATAACTGTAAATACTATTCAATTTCAAGCAACCCAACAACCCCTGTATCTCACATTCATACATTTTCGTATGGCATTCGATGCAGTGCCCCGTGAATTATTGAATAAGAAGCTGATGGATAGGGGTTACCCGTGGTACATCTTAAAATGGGTAATCAAACTCCACTCTAATGCTTCAATCCAGGTTAAACTATCACATGATGGACTGTTATCAGTTCACATATGGACTTCCCGTGGCCTTAAGCAGGGTTGTCTGATGGCCTCGGCCATGTTCAATTTTTTCATTTCAGATGTTGGGGAATATTTCACAGAAATTAATTGAAGGAGTGCAAGTGAAATTTCTCCTCTATGCCTATGATATGGTTTTATTTTCAAAGACACCTAAAGGCCTTCATGTTCTTTTGGACGCTTTGGATAGCTATACTACGAAAAACTGTATTACAATAAATGTTACGAACAGTAAAATTATACAGTGTGGTAATCCAAAGCAACGTGCAGTTAAGCTCTACTGGCCATTGCAACACATATTTTTGGCCCCAGTTTCTTCGTACATTTACTTAGGTACTCTTGTGACAAATCAACCAGGTCCCAGTAAATATGAAACGCCCATCAAAGGCAAATTAGATACAGCCTTATCGTAAGCCTGAATTATCAAAGCAGGATGTTGTAAATATTCAATTGTACCCTTACTCACATACTATAGACAGAATTTTGTTCCTGTGGTTTTATATGGTTCTGAAGCCCTTATAGAGAAAACTTATCAGTTCTGGTCAAAACTGGTCAAAACTGGAAGGCAGATATTGGAAATCAGCACTTAATTTACCATCCTCTGAACCTATCTGTCTAATAAGGCATGAATTAGGCTTGCTTTCCCTATATGCATCACATAAATGGAAATGTTGTGGTCTCTCTTGTAAATGTGTTATGGCCACAACTAAGTCTCTTGTGGTTAATAGCTGAATATCTATTAAAGTCATCAACGTCTTTCCTACCAAATGGCGAACACAAGTGCAGAAGGTAATTGAAAATACAGGACTTTCATTAAAGATATTATGCGAGAACCCAGATAAAGCGAAGACTCGTCTTTGGGAACTTGATTGGATCAAGACGCGATGAGCCTGTTGCAAATACCAGAAATTAATAAATAACCCATTCACCCTGAAACGGTATTGAAATGAACAAAGTAATCTTGTTAAATTTCCTGATTCACGGCAGAGGAATGATTATTTACGCTTTCGTTTTAATCTGTGGCCCACACGAGAGCTCTCGTGTATACGTAAATTGATTACCTCAAGTGAAGCACAATGTTGCTTCTGCAAGCTGGTGACAGAAACTTACACTTGTGTACTGAATGTGTTATGTTGTGTACACAACAGTCTATACATCTGAAACCTCTTTTTGAAGGATATCACGAGTTAACCCAGGTATGGGCCTAGGAGTTCTTATTTCATGCCTGTAGGAAAGAGGTTAGATACGCGATCCTTAACTTTCTTTATGGCTTAGGACTGTTGAGTAGGCAGAAATGTAATCACAAACGTTAGTCCTATGAATTTTTTAAATAATTACGAAAAGCAGTGGAGAAAGCTATCCACCTTCCTGGGCACATAATCGATTTGACAAATGTTAAAATGAACTGGTCCTGAAATGAGTTGCAAATGCTAATTTAATTCCTCTGAGTGTATCTTTTTGATTTGAATTATGGGGCCTTGCATCATTAAGTCCCATTGTTATTTGTTATTGTTATTGGTAATCCTTTTTCTTTCTTTCTTTCTCTTCTTTTTTCTTTTTAATATATTTTTAGATGATTTTAAAAGAAAAAGTGAACATTTTTCTTGTTTTACATTTTACTGATGTTTTGTTGTAAAATCAAGTGTTTCTTGATTAAACCAACAATAAAAAAATAAAAAATAAACATTTTAAAAAAACTGTTTACAGTCACAAAGTACTGAAGCTGTGGTGGTTAATTTGGTTGTCAGTAGATTTGAGACTTCAGTAGCACAATTGAAGGTGGTGAGTAAGCCCTCATGGTGAACTCTTGTAGAAATTACTCAGAATTGAAAGTTGTTGAAGTGGAAGTAGAAGTGCTATGAAATCACCCTTACAAAGATACATACCATGACTCCTAATCTTATATGGAAAGGTGTAAACAAGTGTTAACCACAAACTGTGTTTCATTAACAATTGTAGAAGTTATATTTGCTTTAATCTAAGAAAGAACTGTGGCATTTCTCCTTGGACAACTGAAAGTTGTGGCAAAGCATTGTGGCTGGGAATGACATTGATGCTATTTTGAGGAAGTGGAAAGTCTTTGTTTCACCAAGAAGGGAGGTTTTTCTGTTATTGGAACTTTAGTTACAAAGCTTTACTTTGACATTGAAGGATCCAAGAATTGAACTGAGACTGTATTACAAACACAGATCTCCTTGTTTCCTTTTTGTTGAATATTTAACTGAAGTACCTTGAAGGGGAGTTCACCCAGGTTACCAAGAGAGACTGTCTATATCATTGTTGATTTTACTATGAATTGTTTTAGTGTATTTGATGTTTAAGTGTGAGTGCCAGATAGCCTATGTTCAAGTGTTTCCCTTTAATTGTGATCAGCAGGGAAATCCTTGTCTGAGTAGTGGTAGTGAGGTGTTTGATAACATTTATGATTTAATAAAATGCTGTGTTTTGACAAATCATCCAAAAAGAGTCAACCTCACATTATCCTTGAAGGAAGGCCAGGGGCACCCCTCCTCCCATAAATATGTGCATTCCATTGTTTGGAATTTTGCATCTGTGGGGTAGCACCAGATCCTTGTGAGATGTTTTGTTACTTTGGACATGCAATGCAATGTTGGCTCTCTCTACATTGTCTATTGCAAGTGTCAGTTAATTTCAAACAGAAAATGGGCATCATATTGAAAATGCAAGTTTAAAGTTGAATTACAATTTCTCAATTTCTTAATGAAAGTTATATTTCATCGAACAGTTGAACCCCGTCAGATTACCAATTAGGGGCATATACATTTAAATACAATGGCCCTCATTTTGGGGTCTGCGGTAACACGCTGGTGCCGCCGGCAGGTTGCCACCGACCCAGAAACACCAAATGTGCCACATGACTTCCCAGTGCCACCGGGACATCCCGGCGGCGCAGGAAGTCAGGCGGCAGGTTTGCTAACTCATAGGACTCCATTGGAGTTGGGAGACGGAAGCACTGGCACCATTGCTAACAGTGCCAGTGCTTCTGTGAAAAGTCTGCCTGCAGGGGCCGTTGTACCCGGCAGGTCTGACCATGCAGGGCGCAATGGCCCCTGCAGGCAGACTCAATTTATTCAGGTCTTTAAGACCAGAAAGTGGGCAACAATTTGGATCAGCAGCCCTTACAAGGATTCCCAAGCTCGCTTGTCTATGAACTCCCTAACAGTGCTTTGCTAATATGCAGTAATATATTCATTTTATAACAGCACTGGAACATCAATATTAGGAAAAAGAAAACCTGCGGGAGAAGCATATCACCAATATTTGATGTATTGCTGTAGTGACTGATTCTGAAATGCCATGCATACTACTGTGTTTGCATTTGATGATGGAGCTAAAGATAATCTTACAATTTCATACTGTAATGAAATCCATAATCTCACCATTGTCCCATCCAATACACCTTTTTCCAATTAAACACCATCAGCATTATGGCAGATTTAAAAAATGCATGCAAAATACCTTTCTACCTGAAATGTAGGAGTAGAATAGGCAAATTCAGCTAACAAGCACCCATGTCACATTGCCACCCAGTATCCATCCCAGGAGGTTCAGCTGTAATACTGAACCACTGTTCAATGGATTGTGAGTAAGCAAATAAGGCGGCAAGCATTCAATTTTGCATCATGCAAGAAATGTGTTTTTTGCTTTAGAGAGCCAGGGCTATTGTAGACATAGCTTTATTAACAAAGACCGACACCTCTCAAAGAAGCAACAACCACATATATGTTTCACCCTCAGTAGGGATAATCAATTTGGTGTAATCAGACATTCTTGTGATTGAAGCATTGGGGCATGCTCACCAAACACCATCAAAATTATAGTAGGATAAAACATCTAGTAAAATTTTAAAAAAGGCCTTCTTCCTGAAAGGTGAGGGTAGAATAGACCATTTCTGCCAACAAGCACACATGTCACAAAGTGACCCAATATCCATTCCTGGATAGGTAGCAATTCATATTTATTTTAAGCCCACCATAACTTTGATGGTGTTTGGTAAAACTGCCCCAATGCTCCAGTCACAGAAATGTCTGCTTTCCACACAGTATCACACTGATGATCCCCAACTAGAGTGAAATGTGGATGTGGGTGCCTGGGCCCTTGGGTGCTGTCTGACTTGGAGTGAGAACGCTATGCACATAATAATTCTGCCTTTTAAGATAAATACACGTTTCTCACATTGAGCATTCATGTGTGCTGTCCAGCTAATTTCCAGATGTGCAATGCATTGCTCAGTGGTTCAGAACTGGATGTAAAATTTGCAGAGATGACTACTGGGTGGAAGAGTAACATGTGTGCTTGGTATTTGAAATGCCCTATTCTACTAAAATGTAATGCTGTCTTGCTTTACCTTTCAAAGGAGACAATGAAAAGGCTCCTGGTAATGGTTATTTGGGCTTTCTTATGCACCAATGCTAATTCCTGATTATAATGAGGTACACTTTTCTTTTTAAAGTACTTTGAAGTTGTGCTTTTAGGCCTGTCTGTGACTATAAAAAGGCACTGGACCACCCAAGTTATCAGAAAGCAACCCCTGTGTACAACTAATGCAATTGTTGATGGAGCCAATTGCAAGCTGTCTGTGGTAGCGAGAAGCGGCCAGCCTATTTTTAGAGCCAGCCTGTCATTGAGCCTTTTGAGGGATGAACTTTGACCTGCTCTTTCTATCTTGTCACTCTTTTTATAAACTGTTCATTTCTTCCCAAACGAGCACATATATCTAACTACCAACTGCCTGCAATTTTGAGCAGCCTCAAAAGACTCTTCAAGGTCGTATACTTTAAGAGTCTTTATATATTACAGCAGCAACTGGGTTAATATTATAAAGATATGCCTCTAGAATAAATATAATGCTTGTCTTGACAGGCTCTGGGAACAATGACTCTACCCAGAGACAGCTGTATTCTCTCATTAGAGCTATTGAATAATACCCAGGAGAAGGAGAACGCTGGAAACCTCTGGATCCCAGACGAAAGGTGGCATTCCCTCCAGAAATCAGGAACTGCGTATTGGCATGCACTCGCTTTATTCTTTTGGGAATCGCTGTGTGCTAGTTTTGGGTTTTTTTCCAAATATAGGAGCAGCACAGTACCTATTGCTACTTTGAATGTTTAAAAGCACTGTGTATGCATCTCTAACATTTGTCGAGCTTAAATCCAAATCCAGTCACTATACGCGGCCACATGTTGACATACTGCAATTGGAGTAGACTCACTGCATCGCACGTTTAGGTCTCCTCCAATCAATATAACATTGCATGCCGTAGATGTTCCCCAGGAACCAATGATCTTGTCAATATATTAGAGGATTTCGGTGGATCTTCTATTTCCTGGTGGGTCATATATGTTCAGTAATAGGATATGTTGGTCTGCCATAGCCTTATCACAATACATCTCTACAGCCAATACATTTCCTTTAGAGTCCACCAGGAGTATTAGTTCCGAATGCAACTCTTGCCTCACACCAATCATTAGGCCACCAGAGGGTCGGCCTCTAAGGCCTTTTTTTCCATAAAGTTGGTAAATCCTATAACCATCTAAGTGATTTGGGGTGCACATCCACGTTCCCTTAACGTTAATATTTGGAATCCCAAGAGCAAACTCAGCGAGGCACCATTGTCAAACTAATGTGAGTGGCCTCTGGTATTGCAACTGGCCACACGGCAGTTTCATTCATGAAGGGATCCCAAACTAGGTATAACACGTTTTAACCATTTCAGACCACTGGAACTGTCATAACCCCCCATATTACTTTGGTCAATTTTAGTTGAAGGCTTTGCGATAGCTTTTATAGCAGATGCGTTACAAGTATAACAGACGGCAGGAACGTTTACATGTACCTTCTTATCCAGCTCATGACGTAAATAAGAAAGAGATTCATGCTGACCTCTTATCATTGTTGCACTTTCCCGCAAAGAGCCTTGGGCTGACGACACCTGAGTACCAGGTAGTTGTAAATGAAGCACCTCCCAATCCGAGCAATTGTCAGCTGTACTCTGGTGAACAGTACAGGTGTTTTTTTCCTCCTGCTTTCTTTCTTCCTTATCTACCTTGTTCTGTTTTTAGCTTGCACTTCAGATAGTATTTTTGAGTTTAAGAGCGGACTGTTTGCCACATATTGGGCCCCATTAGGACCCTGGCGGAATGGGTTTAACAGGGCCGGAAAGGTCAGACCAGATGTCCTATGAGGGTCCCGCGAGGGAACCAGGGAGCTAACAACGGTCCTGTTGTTAACGGGCCTGTTGTTAGCTCCCTCCCCTTTCCCATTGAGCCCTATGGGGGCTCAAATGGGAATGGGGATGGGTACATTGAATGAGGAATTACCGGGTCTTCCAAGGTTGGAATGGCCCAGTAATTCCTCATTCAAGGAACCCGGACCCGAGTTTGGAGGCAGCCATGCTCATAATAAGGCCTGATGTCTTTTTAAACAACCTTTCACTGTGGACATCCCTCAGCCGGCTTCACTCTTGTCAACACAGTGTTAACAGGGTTATTATGCTTCACCCCAACTTGCAGGCATCCCTCTTGGCTACGGGTTAAAGACTTTCGATTGTACAAGGGTTTTTACTCGACCTTTGTATGACCACTTTGACCTGTTACGTCGGGCTCTCCTAGGGCCTTCTGGTATCGGTAGTTCCAACAAAAGGGGGACCAGCCAGAGTCTTTTCATTGAGCGCCCACGTGGTGCTGGGCCACTCTGCAGCTCGTCTTTCCCTGGACTTTAAAAGTTCAGTAACACACGAGTACTTTGATCATGAGTTCTTTCAATTCATATCATGTTGCCGTTTGCGACCTTCGCTCAGCACAGTTCGGTTTACTATCTGTTCCCCCTCCGACTCACGGGCTGTGATGAACCGCTTGGCATTTCTTGTCTCTGGAGTCAAGGAAGGTACCACGGTAGCAAGCGCCTATCCCCGCCTTGGTTAATCAGTGAGGGAGGGCCCCGTGCAACGTTCGGATCTATTACACCACACATATTTTTGGTAAATTCTTCTTTAATTTGGATTATTGGCTTATTACAAACCTTTTTACAAAATATTATATTCCAATCCCTTACATCTTAGTCCTAAAATGAATGTTATTTAAAACAATCATCTCTATTTAATTGTGTCCACTCCTTCCCCCTCCTGTTCCATGCAAACAGTATACTTTTACTAAAACAACTATATTTTAAGTGGTATTCCAAAAGACATTTTCTAAGAAAGATATGGCTGCTAGCACCAAGGATGTCTGTTCCCCACTCAGTAGAAGGGCCCACCATTAAGAAGGTGTTAAAGTGCTGTAATGTTTTAAAAAACGAGTAAAGTGCTTAGTTCTCGAATCCATAAAGGCTGTGCAAAATAGCAATAGGTGACTTATATTTTCCACAGATCCAGCTTTACCACAACACTGTATTGTACATCTCTTGGTCTCTACGTATCTTGCAGATATAACTTCCTTGGTCGTGTATAAATTAAGTGGGCCTCATTATAAGTTTGCCAGTCCAGTAACAACTATACTGGTAAACTACCAGTACTGTGGTTACCAGACCAGCAAATTACGAGTTCTGCCCGCGGGTGCCTTACCGCCGGTCAGATCTGACCTGGCGGGCATATTGGCACCCACGAGCAGAGCATGTCGGATGCACTGGCACCATTTCAGAATGGTGCCAGTGCATCCAACCTCCCCATTTCCATTGAGCCCTGTTGAGCTCAATGGGAATGGGGAGCATTTTTTTCCGGTGCCCAGGAATGGGCAATTACCGGGTCCTGCAGGGTCATAATGACCCATTAATTGCCCATTCCTGGGTGCAGGAAAAAAAAAGATACCAGTGGCAGCTGTGCCTGTTTAACCGGCATGGCTACTGCCAGTTTCGTAATGAGGCCCAAAGTCTCATGAATTGTGACCGATAGAAGCCGTTTGGAAATTTAGACAAGTATTTGGGTATGGTAGCACAGGCCCTTGCTTCATGTCTCAGATTATAGAACAGCTAGAACTTGTTCCCCTCCTCCAAAGTTTCTATCCAATCTGCTTTCCACAGAGTACACTTTACCTTAGTCGGGTTTGATTTTAACACTTCCTCACCAACTAACAGTCTCTCAAGTTTCTCCCTACAGTTTTGTTTCCATTCTTTAAGAGTTATATCTTGGCTCAATTCCATTTAATGAGGCAACTAGAGGCTGAGAGGTTGCCAGTATACTCTTCCTAAAAAGGGTTAAAGGTTTCCACTCTGCTATAGCTTTTAGCAAGGTCAGCCCCAGCTCCCTCCTGATAATCTGTATTCGAGTGGATTTAGGCTGACCCAAGACCCCCTTCCAGAAAATTCCCTTGGCCATCAGCCATATAGTCTAGCAGATGAAAACAATGCTTCCATTCTGTAAGTCAGAACTGCTGTAGTTTTTAACTTGGCGAAGTCTAGCAGCCGGATAATCGGAAACACAGCAGAATTTCTTGTTCAACAGTCATGCTTGGTTCACCAGCATTTTAGCCTTGGTTCTGATCGCCTCTTCTGTGTTAGCCTCTATCTTGCTCATGTTTACAGCGACTCCCAGGTATTTAAATGAGTCTACTGTTTCCAACCGTGAAGAGTTCAAAAAGGAAAGGCTGCCGTTTAAAACTTTTCTGATGATCACCCAAGATCATGATTTTCGTTTTCACATTGTTTATGGCCCATCATTTTCGTCCACGTATTCTTCTTATTTCTTAAGTTGACTTCGAAGGCTGATGACAGGCTGGTCATCGGCATATAACAAGTGGCTAATCGGAATACCGCCAAACCTAGGTGGGAACAACTTTGCCTCAGACAGTTTGTTTCCTATGTTGAAAATGAAGAGATTGAATAGGGCTGGTGCTACTGGACAGCCCTGTTTAAGGCCCCTGAATGTTTGCACTTCATCTGATAATAGTCAGGCACCATTCAGCTTCACCCTTAGGTTGGTGTCTGTGTGTAAGGCCTTAAGTTGGACCAGGAGATCTGCCGGGCAGCCCCATTTCTTTAGCTTCTCCCATAACCTAGGCCTACTCACACTATCAAATGCCTGAACCAGGTCTATAAAGGCAACATACGTCCTTGCATTTCCTGCTAGGGCCCGGCTCTTTAGCACGTTAATCACATCGATGTTTGGGCTCATTCCCAAGCCTCTCACAAATCCCATCTGGAAAGGGTCCAGGCGAGACTTACTAATGGACCATTCGGTCAGTCTTTTCAATAGACATGTCCCGGAAATCTTTCACATGACATCCAAGAGGGCAATAGGGCAATCATTCTTTGTGTCGTCTCTACTGCCTCTCTTGAATATTGGGATGATGATGGCATGTCTCCATGAGTCCGATATGGTACGCTCATGATGGATCCATTCAAACACCATAAGGTTTGTCCACAGTTCTGGTTCCTGATTCAGCATGGCGTTGGTCAGACTGTCACAGCCAGGAGCACAAGAGCCACTCACTTTTTTAATCAGGCTCAGGATGTCTTCATAGTCTTCTCAGAATATTCCTTGAATCTGAAAGGTTGTTTCCGACTGGATGAGCTATTAACAAAGATGTAGAATACAACATTTTAAAGTGGGTCATCCAGGATGCCTTCAAAACTCCATTTGTTTGCAGAGTGGTCTGAGGAGTATGATTGGTCTTAATCAAGGTCCATACTTAACCAGGGATTTTTTTACAGATTGCCCTATGCAAATACACCTGCATTTTTTTGCAGTATGACACCTTTATGACCCCACAGCTAGTATTTGCATGCATTCTTTATCCTTAGAGTGGCCGGTCCAAACATCTCCAAGGATTTCCCTTCTTTTAGCTGTAACTGTACAGTCATAAGTGTGATGGTATTTGATTGAGCTTCTCAGTTGGCCATGTTGTTTCACCCTGAAACTCTGCAGAATTAGGATGTCATCCACATATCGGGATGGATCTGTTCCTTTTTCTGGTTTTGCAATGGAGCTGTACCTGTCAGTCAGTGTGTCGATGTTCTTTTGGGTAATCCTAAACCTGCTACCTCCATTGCCCACTTCCAATGTTGTGTTTTGCCAGGTACTCCTTTTTATTTCTCACCACCACTGGAATTCCAGCAAATTGTGATGACTCATTGATGTAGTTACCACTGCAAAGTCTTTAGCCTTTTGGAGCAAGTCACGGGAGACATATATGTAATTGATAATTGACACTTGGTTGCCATGCGACCAGATAGGTTTGCACAATATGTCACCCTTGAAGCCACCATTCAGGATGTGTAGGTCCCTTGAATCCATGAGTGAAGTCCATGATTGCAGTCCATAGGAGCCCCCATTTTCCTGATTGGCTTAGATTAACAACATCAACCTGGTAAGTTATACCCTTCTCGTTTATGCAGGTTATGTTCAAGTCCCCACATATGATAGTGGATCCCAATTTGTCAGCAATAAAGCTGTCATGAATGAGTTTGGACGCATTTTCAATAAACTCCTTTGTGCCCACTGAAGCTGGGTTCCACCATAGATTTATAATGGTCAGGGGTCTCCTGCCCATCGACTGTTTGTTAGTGCTTTTTGTGCACCATTGCAACTCCACTTTCTGCATACATGTATATGGGTAACAACCTAAGTGACTTCCAGACCGATTCCATTTCATACTGACATTAAAAGACCTGAAGTGGGTCTTCCAATAGGTGCCCTGGTGGCAGGGCTAAGAATCCCAGTGAAGCCATCCATGGTGGGTTTAGTGCGCAACCAAGTTTCTTGTAAACATATGATGTCAATGTCTCCCAGTGTTACATCTCCATCTTTTAATACATGAGTGAAGCCCCTGGTATTCCATGATGCCATGGCCAGGAATTTAGGGCCCACATCCACAGTTAGCTACTGCTCTTGTGGTCTTGCTAACGCCGCCTCCAACCTGGACCATTATTGATCGTCTGCCGGCATGTCCGGTTGGATTTTCTTATTTATCTCCACCTTTCTCTCACTTTCTGAGGTGCTGTTAAGTGAGACTGTCATTTTCAAATCTTGCCAAGGGGGTTGGATGTTGTCCTTCAAGTTGACAGTCCTGTTAAAGTATTGAGGCATCCTTTGGTACTTTACCACATGCTTGATTAAATTTAGCTCTCCTGCATGGGTTTTCATTTGTTCGCCACTCAGTCCTGTCTTTGAAGTCAGGTCGAAACCTAGTAGGTGGCGGATACTACTTGCCTCCAACAATATTTGTTTTAAAATTGGAGAGGGTATAAAGAGGAAGATGGCATCTAGCCGCACCACGTCCAGGAACTCTAACACTGTTAGATCATCCGAACAGATTTGCCAAAGGTTTGCTATGCAGTGTAGAAGGGGCATGATGTTTTGTCTGTTCAGTATCAGCCTTTCAGATCTGTTCACTAGTCTTTCCAAGATCAAGCTATGGCATTCAGTTTTATTCTAGGGGATGCATGACCCCTTCCGCTCGGCTTGCCCTGTGGGTGCGTTTGTTTGTAAGGCCTTGATTCTGACACCTGTTCCTTCTAAGGGTTATTTGCTGCCCACTATCTTTTTTGGAGCGAGGATGATGACTCAGTGTTTTTGGACGTATATAAAACATCCATTTCGGCCACTGGCTCCTTCCTGTTCTGCTCTTCTAGTTTTTTCACTTGTACTTTGAAGTTTTTGAAAACCTTAAACAAACCGGTCTGGACCACTGAAAAGTCATCAAATGTATTTGTTTGTTGATTTAGTAGCAATCTGGCATCCACCTTCATTCCTTTCTATTTTTGCCATTGTTTGAAACCCAGCCTCTTTTTGCTCTGTCACCACTTGCTGCTGCCAGGATGTAAGACTGTCCTGTCATTCTCGAGGGTTACGCTATATAAGGTCTGTGTTTAATGTTGGCTAGGGCATTAAGTGATAAATTTGTCCCTGCAGAGGGGTTGTTTAGAGATTTTGTTTGTTGAATTATCAAGGCTTTTGAGTTTGCCCTCAGATGCTTTTCTTCCAGGGTTAAAAACCTGACTTCTTGGGTCTTGGCCTCCCCTCTCTGGTTGCATTATAGTATGTTCAACCTTTCATTCTCGGTAGTTGGAGGGGCCTGGCCCTGCACCTCAGTCACCTCTTCCTTTCACAGTGGTGACAACAGCCTCCACCTCATCTGAGGACAACTCCAAGGGCTGACTGGTCTTATCTATTTGAATCCTCTTGTGAACTTTCTTAGGGTTTTCTCCCACAATGACTCATTTTCGATTGCAGTTTTGAAAATCTTCTGAAGAATTTTCTTGAGTCATTTGACCTCAGCGGGAACTGTGCTTTTTGTTCCTTCGGTTTTGCCACCTGTGTGTTGTCTTCCCCGCCTTTTTTCTTCTTCTTCGCCCAAATAATGGGTATGGTCTTGATATGTCCAAAGTCTTCTGTTCCTCGTTGTTATCTGACTCACTTAGGTGGATAAGTTGTACAGCCGCAGGTGTGTTTGAGTGGGCAGCCAGAGGCCCTGTGGGAACAAGGGGTTGCAAACATTTGTCCAGGTCATCTGCTGGGCTAACCGCTTATAAGTCTACTTGTTCTTCCAGTGCCACTGCTTTTAGAAGGCCATATTGACTTATAGCTTGACAAGACGAAGGTGACTTATCATTGTGCCAAGAGATGTTAGTTCTCACGTTACTCCGATGAGAGCCCAGGTGCTTTTACAGAGGAGAGCTTCCACTTGCTCTTTTATTTAATATTCATTTTGAAGTTGGACTCCCAACACCTTATCAGCTACGATGTATCCTTCTATAAATACCAATTTAGAGTGCAGCAATGCAAGCAAGGTTGCCTGGTCCTTAATTCAACCATTGATTGACTTTTTTTAAGGAGCGATTGTCAGCATTGGCATGCCACTACAGAGGTCCAACATAGAGTCCAACATAGACCGTGCATCTCCTGAAGGCATGTGGAAGCTGGTTTTCTGAAAAATCCAATAAATCCACTATAAATGAAGGGTTTATTGAGCTAGGAGTCTCCAATCCCACGACCAGACTGTTTTCATGACCAGCCAATTGAAAATCTTTCCCCAGGGCTTCTAGAGTTTTCTCAAAGGTGTCTTGTACCATCTCTGTGCTTGTGTTTGCCTCAGCATGGTTTTTGTGGGCAGTCTGGCCCAGGTGTAAAGGTTGGGCCAGCTTCTTTGTCGAGGAAGAAGTGCGGTCAGAATCAACCATTTCGATCATCTTTTCTATTCTGGTGATATCACGCCTTAAAGAGGTCTATTTCCCTCTCGCTTGGCTTTACCTCAAGGAAAACTGAGTGGCCAGGGGTGCTACTATGAATGTTTTTCAGCACCCTGACCAACAGGCTGATGTCTTCAGACAGATTATGCTGTTGTTGGTTTTTGGCTGTTACTAAGATTGGATTTTCTAGAAATACAAGGGGGGACATTATAGACCCACTAGTTAGATGTATTCTGATGTGGTGCGGTAGGGTAGGCAGCCCAATTCCCCTGCTCTGCTGCCTCTTACAGAATATCTGGCTGGTTGGCCATTCTTGCGGTCTAGTTTTAAAAAAAAAAAGATGTTATTTTTCCCTTTACCCTGATTAGCAGTTTATACAGGGTTTGTAATGAGGTTTCACTTTAATGGACAAGCCACTGTATTAACAATGTCAGAGCGCTTTGGTAATTTAAAAGTCTCCTCTGACGGGGAGCCTCTGGCCCCATTTTCTATTGGAGTGAGTTTTAGGCTTGACTCCTTGTTTGTGTCTTCCAGGTTGCTGGTTGCGACTTCACTTGCCCCCAAGGCTCTTTGCGTTTGCTGCTCACTTAACATAGATGATTGTGCTTTTTTGAAGTCATAGAGGTTGGAGACCATGTGTGCTTTAAGGCAATCCACTTCATCTGGGTAGTCAAAGGGTTCAACAGTACATTTGAATAACTTGTCTTGTCTTCATGAATTAAGACGTCGATTGTCATTGGTCCTGGTGCCGGCAAGCTGTCTCCTGCAAGTGTTGGGGGTAAAGGCTGCCAGTAGAGAGGGTTGGATCAGCGAACCTTGAGTCGATTTTCTGCATCAAAACTGAAATAATCCTCCACCGCCCTTAAAGAGCACCTGCTGGCATCAGATAGACCAATCAGACCATTTGTCAAGTTTGTAGCCAATCCAGAATTCAAAACTGAGCCCAATGACGGATTTACTCTATCCAAAGCAACAAATGTAGCAGTTTCACAAGGCTCAGTTTACCACGCCTGACCCAACACTTGTGGCCTCATTACGAGTTGGGCGGTAAGGGTTGATGTTGGCATGTCTCCATGAGTCCGATATGGTACGCTCATGATGGATCCATTCAAACACCATAAGGTTTGTTCACAGTTTGTCACAGCCAGGAGCACAAGAGCCACTCACTTTTTTAATCAGGCTCAGGATGTCTTCATAGTCTTTTCAGAATATTCCTTGAATCTGAAAGGTTGTTTCCGACTGGATGAGCTATTAACAAAGATGTAGAATACAACATTTTAAAGTGGGTCATCCAGGATGCCTTCAAAACTCCATTTGTTTGCAGAGTGGTCTGAGGAGTATGATTGGTCTTAATCAAGGTCCATACTTAACCAGGGATTTTTTTACAGATTGCCCTATGCAAATACACCTGCATTTTTTTGCAGTATGACACCTTTTTGACCCCACAGCTAGTATTTGCATGCATTCTTTAACCTTAGAGTGGCCGGTCCAAACATCTCCAAGGATTTTAATCGTCTTATACTTTTTTGGAGTTCCCTTCTTTTAGCTGTAACTGTACAGTCATAAGTGTGATGGTATTTGATTGAGCTTCTCAGTTGGCCATGTTGTTTCACCCTGAAACCCTGCAGAATTAGGATGTCATCCACATATCGGGATGGATCCGTTCCTTTTTCTGATTTTGCAATGGAGCTGTACCTGTCAGTCAGTGTGTCGATGTTCTTTTGGGTAATCCTAAACCTGCTACCTCCATTGCCCACTTCCAATGTTGTGTTTTGCCAGGTACTCCTCTTTATTTCTCACCACCACTGGAATTCCAGCAAATTGTGATGACTCATTGATGTAGTTACCACTGCAAAGTCTTTAGCCTTTTGGAGCAAGTCACGGGAGACATATATGTAATTGATAATTGACACTTGGTTGCCATGCGACCAGATAGGTTTGCACAAGATGTCACCCTTGAAGCCACCATTCAGGATGTGTAGGTCCCTTGAATCCATGAGTGAAGTCCATGATTGCAGTCCATAGGAGCCCCCATTTTCCTGATTGGCTTAGATTAACATCATCAACCTGGTAAATTATGCCCTTTTCGTTTAAGCAGGTTATGTTCAAGTCCCCACATATGATAGTGGATCCCAATTTGTCAGCAATAAAGCTGTCTTGAATGAGTTTGGACGCGTTTTCAATAAACTCCTTTGTGCCCAGTGAAGCTGGGTTCCACCATAGATTTATAATGGTCAGGGGTCTCCTGCCCATCGACTGTTTGTTAGCGCTTTTTGTGCACCATTGCAACTCCACTTTCTGCATACATGTATATGGGTAACAACCTAAGTGACTTCCAGACCGATTCCATTTCATACTGACATTAAAAGACCTGAAGTGGGTCTTCCAATAGGTGCCCTGGTGGCAGGGTTAAGAATCCCAGTGAAGCCATCCATGGTGGGTTTAGTGCGCAACCAAGTTTCTTGTAAACATATGATGTCAATGTCTCCCAGTGTTACATCTCCATCTTTTAATACATGAGTGAAGCCCCTGGTATTCCATGATGCCATGGCCAGGAATTTAGGGCCCACCTCCACAGTTAGCTACTGCTCTTGTGGTCTTGCTAACGCCGCCTCCAACCTGGACCATTATTGATCGTCTGCCGGCATGTCCGGTTGGATTTTCTTATTTATCTCCACCTTTCTCTCACTTTCTGAGGTGCTGTTAAGTGAGACTGTCATTTTCAAATCTTGCCAAGGGGGTTGGATGTTGTCCTTCAAGTTGACAGTCCTGTTAAAGTATTGAGGCATCCTTTGGTACTTTACCACATGCTTGATTAAATTTAGCTCTCCTGCATGGGTTTTCATTTGTTCACTACTCAGTCCTGTCTTTGAAGTCAGGTCGAAACCTAGTAGGTGGCGGATACTACTTGCCTCCAACAATATTTGTTTTAAAATTGGAGAGGGTATAAAGAGGAAGATGGCATCTAGCCGCAGTGCGTCCAGGAACTCTAACACTGTTAGATCATCTGAACAGATTTGCCAAAGGTTTGCTATGCAGTGTAGAAGGGGCATGATGTTTTGTCTGTTCAGTATCGGCCTTTCAGATCTGTTCACTAGTCTTTCCAAGATCAAGCTATGGCATTCAGTTTTATTCTAGGGGATGCATGACCCCTTCCGCTCGGCTTGCCCTGTGGGTGCGTTTGTTTGTAAGGCCTTGATTCTGACACCTGTTCCTTCTAAGGGTTATTTGCTGCCCACTATCTTTTTTGGAGCGAGGATGATGACTCAGTGTTTTTGGACGTATATAAAACATCCATTTCGGCCACTGGCTCCTTCCTGTTCTGCTCTTCTAGTTTTTTCACTTGTACTTTGAAGTTTTTGAAAACCTTAAACAAACCGGACTGGACCACTGAAAAGTCATCAAATGTATTTGTTTGTTGATTTAGTAGCAATCTGGCATCCACCTTCATTCCTTTCTATTTTTGCCATTGTTTGAAACCCAGCCTCTTTTTGCTCTGTCACCACTTGCTGCTGCCAGGATGTAAGACTGTCCTGTCATTCTCGAGGGTTACGCTATATAAGGTCTGTGTTTAATGTTGGCTAGGGCATTAAGTGATAAATTTGTCCCTGCAGAGGGGTTGTTTAGAGATTTTGTTTGTTGAATTATCAAGGCTTTTGAGTTTGTCCTCAGATGCTTTTCTTCCAGGGTTAAAAACCTGACTTCTTGGGTCTTGGCCTCCCCTCTCTGGTTGCATTATAGTATGTTCAACCTTTCATTCTCGGTAGTTGGAGGGGCCTGGCCCTGCACCTCAGTCACCTCTTCCTTTCACAGTGGTGACAACAGCCTCCACCTCATCTGAGGACAACTCCGGGCTGACTGGTCTTATCTATTTGAATCCTCTTGTGAACTTTCTTAGGGCTTTTCCCACAATGACTCATTTTCGATTGCAGTTTTGAAAATCTTCTGAAGAATTTTCTTGAGTCATTTGACCTCAGCGGGAACTGTGCTTTTTGTTCCTTCGGTTTTGCCACCTGTGCGTTGTCTTCCCCGCCTTTTTTCTTCTTCTTC
Source organism: Ambystoma mexicanum (assembly GCF_040938575.1). Classification (NCBI taxonomy): domain Eukaryota; kingdom Metazoa; phylum Chordata; class Amphibia; order Caudata; family Ambystomatidae; genus Ambystoma; species Ambystoma mexicanum. The sequence goes on along the minus strand of NC_090924.1, from coordinate 887,787,949 downwards.
GCCCAAATAATGGGTATGGTCTTGATATGTCCAAAGTCTTCTGTTCCTCGTTGTTATCTGACTCACTTAGGTGGATAAGTTGTACAGCCGCAGGTGTGTTTGAGTGGGCAGCCAGAGGCCCTGTGGGAACAAGGGGTTGCAAACATTTGTCCAGGTCATCTGCTGGGCTAACCGCTTATAAGTCTACTTGTTCTTCCAGTGCCACTGCTTTTAGAAGGCCATATTGACTTATAGCTTGACAAGACGAAGGTGACTTATCATTGTGCCAAGAGATGTTAGTTCTCACGTTACTCCGATGAGAGCCCAGGTGCTTTTACAGAGGAGAGCTTCCACTTGCTCTTTTATTTAATATTCATTTTGAAGTTGGACTCCCAACACCTTATCAGCTACGATATATCCTTCTATAAATACCAATTTAGAGTGCAGCAATGCAAGCAAGGTTGCCTGGTCCTTAATTCAACCATTGATTGACTTTTTTTAAGGAGCGATTGTCAGCATTGGCATGCCACTACAGAGGTCCAACATAGAGTACACCATAGACCGTGCATCTCCTGAAGGCATGTGGAAGCTGGTTTTCTGAAAAATCCAATAAATCCACCATAAATGAAGGGTTTATTGAGCTAGGAGTCTCCAATCCCACGACCAGACTGTTTTCATGACCAGCCAATTGAAAATCTTTCCCCAGGGCTTCTAGAGTTTTCTCAAAGGTGTCTTGTACCATCTCTGTGCTTGTGTTTGCCTCAGCATGGTTTTTGTGGGCAGTCTGGCCCAGGTGTAAAGGTTGGGCCAGCTTCTTTGTCGAGGAAGAAGTGCGGTCAGAATCAACCATTTCGATCATCTTTTCTATTCTGGTGATATCACGCCTTAAAGAGGTCTATTTCCCTCTCGCTTGCCTTTACCTCAAGGAAAACTGAGTGGCCAGGGGTGCTACTATGAATGTTTTTCAGCACCCTGACCAACAGGCTGATGTCTTCAGACAGATTATGCTGTTGTTGGTTTTTGGCTGTTACTAAGATTGGATTTTCTAGAAATACAAGGGGGGACATTATAGACCCACTAGTTAGATGTATTCTGATGTGGTGCGGTAGGGTAGGCAGCCCAATTCCCCTGCTCTGCTGCCTCTTACAGAATATCTGGCTGGTTGGCCATTCTTGCGGTCTAGTTTTTAAAAAAAAAAGATGTTATTTTTCCCTTTACCCTGATTAGCAGTTTATACAGGGTTTGTAATGAGGTTTCACTTTAATGGACAAGCCACTGTATTAACAATGTCAGAGCGCTTTGGTAATTTAAAAGTCTCCTCTGACGGGGAGCCTCTGGCCCCATTTTCTATTGGAGTGAGTTTTAGGCTTGACTCCTTGTTTGTGTCTTCCAGGTTGCTGGTTGCGACTTCACTTGCCCCCAAGGCTCTTTGCGTTTGCTGCTCACTTAACATAGATGATTGTGCTTTTTTGAAGTCATAGAGGTTGGAGACCATGTGTGCTTTAAGGCAATCCACTTCATCTGGGTAGTCAAAGGGTTCAACAGTACATTTGAATAACTTGTCTTGTCTTCATGAATTAAGACGTCGATTGTCATTGGTCCTGGTGCCGGCAAGCTGTCTCCTGCAAGTGTTGGGGGTAAAGGCTGCCAGTAGAGAGGGTTGGATCAGCGAACCTTGAGTCGATTTTCTGCATCAAAACTGAAATAATCCTCCACCGCCCTTAAAGAGCACCTGCTGGCATCAGATAGACCAATCAGACCATTTGTCAAGTTTGTAGCCAATCCAGAATTCAAAACTGAGCCCAATGACGGATTTACTCTATCCAAAGCAACAAATGTAGCAGTTTCACAAGGCTCAGTTTACCACGCCTGACCCAACACTTGTGGCCTCATTACGAGTTGGGCGGTAAGGGTTAATGGGCACCGGTAAGGAGACCGGTGCCAGTAAACCCTTACTGCCCTATTCCGAGGTCCCTTAGCAGGTCCGCTATGGGTGCCTGGTTTTACCGCTATTAGTGGGCCCGTTATTAGCTCCATCCCCATTCCCATTGATCCCTATGGGGGCTGGAATGGGAATGGGGAATGGTTCTCGGAATGGGGATTTACCGGGTCCTCCAAGGTTGGAATGACCCAGTAAATCCCTATTTCGAGAACCCGGACCCGGAATGCGGTAAGGGGGTAGCCATGGTGCTAATAGCACCATGGCTACCTCCTGCCTTGTAATGAGGCCCTTGGTCATGGTCTTGGACTGGTTAGCGCATAAGTGAGGAAGAGGTTGCAGTCTGCAAGGCCAGGTAGATGATTTGTCCCACTCCAATCAGGTTTGGTAAGGCTTGTATGCCCAGGCATACAGTCACATTGTTGGTACAGTTACCTGTTTAAACTCCAGTCGGAGTTACAGTTACAGTCGGTTTAAACTCCTGCAGGCATATCGACTGAGTTTGACTCAACCGCCAGGCCATTCCTGGGCTGCATTAAAGGAAGGCTGACCTGAAGCACTGCTGCCTCCCACCCCCTCTCTGATTTACTGACACACAGAGGTAAGTCCTGTTGCTGCATGGGTAAGAGGTACTCGGGACTTGGTGCACATTGCACATTTTCGCACAGGGGAAGAGCAATTACTGCAGCTCGAGATGGGTCAGAAACAGTCAGGGGAGTGGGGATGTTCTTACCTCCTCTCCCACCCTTTAGTAGGGGACCTTCCAACTCCAAACCTGGGCTCTTCTGGCAACCGCTTCTCAAAGTCAAACTGCAACCTTCCTGCATGACCACACCGTGCCACTGCAGAGTTGTTGCAGAGTTGTTGCACAGAGTTGGGGTGACTTTCCCAACTGAGCTGAATTCCAGGCACTGAAGCCGGGGGCCATCCGGTGATTGACTGGTGAGTGACTGGACTCACCACCGGACTCTGTTCCTCTTTCTGGTCTTTTATGATTTTTCTTAAAGCTGCAGCATACCAGCAGTACTCCATGGGGACACAGACTTCTCAGCCAAGGATACACACCACTTACTTGGCACTGATAAAAATATTAAAGTCTCACCATACGACACTGACGTGCTGCAGCAGTTCGAGCAAGGTGTAAATCCACCAAAGCTCGATGGGCTCGCCAGCTTCAGATCTTCAGATTGTTTCCAGCTCGCGGGTGCATCAGCCGAGGCTCCCTAGTAGGGGTGAAGAGGGAGCACGTAGCAGCACGTATGAGTCAGGAGCCTGAGAAACGACTCCCCCAGTTGATTCCAAGGATGCTGCTGGGCCGCTATAGGTGATTACCCAAGTAAATGGCAAGGGGGAGGCGGCCTGGAATGCCCTGGTCTCCGGCGAGCACAACCACAACAGCAGCTGCAAACCGCTCCAAGCCACTCCCAAAATGCTAGAGGAGGGCACCCAGCAGCATCAAGGACCGTCATTAAAGACCATCCACCACTGTAAATAACTCCATATTATATTTTATTTCTCAAAATTCTGAATAAATACACATATTCACATAGCAACAAAGCCTGAATTGTTGATTTTGTTTTCACTGCATCAAAATTTAAATTACTATAATTTAAAAAAGAACTAAGAATTTTTGGTTATTTAATTCTCAAAGTTTGGTAGGATTTTTTTTCTGAAAAGGTATATATTGTTTAAATACATTTTAGAAGTTGGAAATCTTAGTATTGCTAGATAAATATGCTAAAATGATTGGATCTAGTCAAAAATGTTTATTGGGATTCATTTCTTTTATCAGGTTGGTCTTAGTGATTTAAAATTCCAATGGTTCTTATTTTTAGTTGGCAGTTAAAATGCTGTACAGTAGTTTAAGGCAATTAGCAAATATGAGAATACCACATTTTGACCTACAAGAACTATGGATTTCAAAGTAAAATAAAGATTAGGTTGTGATATATTTGCAAAACGTAATATGTCATTGGTAACTGTTATATCTTCGGTTGATGTGCAAATCATTGATGGGTCTTGTCCAAGAGCCCATCAAGTCCACTTTGCATCATTCTGGAAACAGAATCATGGATTCTGTAACACCACTTAGGAAATGTTCGATGATTGACGATGTATGAATGGTTTATTAATTTTATTTGGCACCTGAATAGGTATGTCTGAGGATGACTGGTGTGTTGGTGACCATTGTGTTCATGCAACTTCAAAGATACTGACACCCTCTTACTTGTCATGGTTTTGTTCAGCATTCTGAGCACTACAGGTAAGAGGCAATAGATGACATATGTTCTAATTGTAATCCTGGCAGTGAGTTATCACAATCTTTCTTTATGTGTGTCTTCATTTCTATCTGAGAATTTGGCATGGTATTTAACTCTTTGCTGTCACACAATGGTGGGTGTACCATTATGAAGTCTGACTCTCTATATCTCTTTTGCTCTTTAACTTACTTCTATTAGCATGTATTGTAATTACTTTGCCCATCATTGTGTGTGTGCATATTTGTTGTTTGTGTGGCGTGAGTTTGACTCTTTTCTTTGTTAAAGAGAGGTGTGTTATGTCTTTGATTGGTTTGAGAGTCATGCAAGTGTTGTCTTTTGCAAGTGGCCCCTTGGCAAACTCTGCATAGGGTTAGAGTGCTGGTGCCTATACATGATGGACAGCTGTAGCATTGATGATGCCTGTATGTTTTATTTATATCAGATGGGACCTGAGCTGGTATGCTTGAAGATGGCCGTTGGGTGTGGTCCCTTGACTTCATGCAAATTCAAGAGTAACTGTAACCTTATACCATATCTTCAATACAGCTCTGTGGTTTATATGCTCTCGTCCTGTGTGCCCATTGGAGAGTCACATGAATCAGAACAGCAATACACTGCATTATCAATGTATTAAGATTAATTTTGTTTTGGACAGTTGTCATTAATTGCAGAGAGAATAGCTAGTAAAGGTAGGGATTTATTTCACAGGGGAAGGTAGAAACGGTTTTGATCACTTGAAGAGCACATTTTAAAAATTACAAATGCATGTTGGCTGTTGGTTACTGTCTGTAAATCCTGGGTGAACCTCCCCAAAACTCCCATCCCCATGCGAATCCCTGCGGACTCAATAGCCAGAATCGTGCGAATATTGCGGGAGCCCACTAGAGAATGGCAATGTCTGCATTCCTCTTGAGAGTTCAGACGAGATAAGGAAGCCGTACAGAGATTTGGTCATTGCACGATGCACCAGGATTTGGCCAAGGGTGTCATAGCAAGGTCAGATTTTGGCATTCTAATGTGGCTTAGGCTAAGACCTTTGACAGAAAGAGAGTTTTGAAGTCTATAACATGTATCAGTAAGCTCCTGTTTCTATTGTGGATTGAGTTTGGCTAGGAAGCCTTTATTTTTGTTTTCTCACTTTGTGAGCCAGGTATGCAGGCAGTTTATTTGGGAAGACATGTTTTGTTAGGTAGTCCTCTTCATATGTGTTGTGATTTGCATTCGAAATCCTTGCTTCTTAAGTTGAGGAAATCTTTAGTTGTATACTACTTTTGACACAAGTTAATTTGCGAATCCATTTGTTTTGTTAGGAAAAACTTTGATACTTTATTTGAGAAACCCTATTTTTTTCCTTGTTCATTATGGTTTTTATAAAAACTCTTTTATTTGTTGGGAAAATTGACAGGAAAGCAGAGCAATGTTGTGCTGTGTGTGCAGGAGGATTACAGCAATCTTGATGCACAGGTGGAAGAGGACCTCTTACACCTCTAATTGAAGTCTGTAGTGGGGAGGCAGCGTTCTTGAGCGTTATTGGGCTGATGCACACAGACAATATTCCTCATCTAGCAGATGAAGCTGCTGCTTATGTTGTTAATTGAAATGGTGATGACACTGAGGCAGTGGAGAAGGCTGAGCCAGTGGCACAGCCAGTATTGCAGAGGTAAGGAGGAGGAACGAAGTAGAGTCAAGTAAGGCCCAGGGTTTTCTCTGAGCATTCGGAGAGGGCAGGAACACCTCCCTCCTTGTCCATCATTTAAAGTCTCTGTTAAAGCTCTTGGGCTTACTTTAGGGTGCTTGATGGGGTTTGAGCATAAATAGCTGAATCTTTGTACTGCACCTCGTGCCCGGGTTCAGGGAGCATTAGGAGGAGGAAGATCTCTGCTACCCACTAACTACGCACCATGTCCCTTCTAGACCATCTCTAGCTCTGGTACAGGGATGTGTACAACCATTTCCATCCACGCCAAGCAAATATCAGTGGTGATGATGAGACTGTAGCAGGGACCTCCCAGTTCCAACCCTAAAATATCCCACATATAGTCTCTAAAATATTATACTCTTGTAAGCCACTGTCTTTGAATGATAACTTGTATCTCAAAAGGAAAATGTTAGGTATGTTAAAGTATAAAATGTATATGTCTGCCACACCATTAGTAGTGATGGAAAAATGTCTACGAATAGGTATTGCCGCTTTTCCTTTGTCGTCCTAGGAGAAAGAAAACCTGGAGACTGGCCAAGGAGGACGATCCGGAGACCGGGAGCAGAGACCCAAGGGGCCCAGGGTACCGCCAAATCCTCCCATCAGGACCAGCAAGGAGAGCTGATTGATCGACTGGAGGGAGGAAAAAATGCTGAACTGTGCCACCTATGGAATTGGAAGAAGAGGAGGCGAACATCCCATATCTTGCGAGTTCCATCAGTGAAAGGACAGAATGGCCATCGCAAGCCCTACCATAAAACTGTCCAGTACTGGCATGGAAAACATCATGATGGCCAGAACTCCCCAGAGAGTGCACAGGGAAAACATGAAGAATAGGCTGCCACCCATTTTTGCCTGTGTTGTGAGCACAGGAGGGCACTGCCTAAAACCACCAGTGGGCTACACACACAGTAGCCTGAAACCATTGGGAATGGCAATGCTGATTGCCAAAAAAAGCAACTCAGAACTGTGGGGAATTCATTTTCTTAATCCCAAAAATGGTTGCATTACCAGTACTCACCACTATCAGAAAGCCGGCGTTTTAAAACCACCAGACTTTTGTGTAAAACTGAACAAATGAAACAAAACCAGACCAAGGAAAGACTTGCTAAGAGGTGGATACAATGTAAAACTATATTCTGAAATGACTTGAAGGAAGTAATTATTTAATGTATATGTAAAAATTGTCAGTTTGATTTGAATGTAGAAAACTGGGAACAAAAAGTGACATTTAGCTGAAACCTGGCTTAATGAAACTGGATTCTGCCTGACAGCTACCCCCGACAGGAGTTGAAACCTGCTCAGCCACTCCCCTTGCCAAAAGGAGTTGTCACCTCTCTGAATAGATTAGGGGTGCAGCAGCTGGGGACTACAGGGAGTTGAACAAAGGCCTGTCCTGGACTCAGGCAAATGTTATATTGGGGGGCCGTAAAGTGGCTTCCTCTTAGGGGAAACTGGGAGGGGCAGTGCCTCTGCTAGCAGCTGAGCCTGGGGGAAGTGGATAAACCAGTTATTCCACCCTGTGATGTGGGAAGCCACACCCCTTTTTGACCAGGGCATAATTTTAAAAAGATAGATAACTCATAGTGCGGACTTGTCAGAATTATATACGTAATATCATTATTTTTGTGATTTTCCTGTGAACATTTTGAGAGGCGTTAGGACCCTGTGGTGAATTCTGGGGGGTTGCTAGCGGAAAATAGGGTCTCACTCCAAATGTTTGCATGTTACAAATCTGACACTTCATCAATTAATGTCAATACTCCTTGCGCACATGTGTGTAATTTTGGGTAAATGTCCGATATTGCAAAACCAGTTAAAAAGTGCAAAATGTTTTGAATGCAAGCCCCCAGGAAGATCAGAGGTGGACAAGCATGGACCATAAGGAATATATAATGTGCACATGTAATTTCAACAAATTGTATATCTGGGAAGGATGTATTTGAATCAAATATAGATTTGTGGGCAAACTGACCAGGGGAGGATCCTCTGACCCATAAACAGACTTCATCATGCTGACAATCCATTTCCTTCCCCCAATCATGGGAGAGGGGAGAATTGGGCCAATGACAAGTAGAGAGGGGCAGGCTTAGCTAGGCCCAGGCACACACCCATTTTTAAAACACATAAAAAGAGACTGCTGGGACAGGTAGAGACATTCAATTCCATTTGCTGCGGAGCATGCTGACCGACGACTTCGCATCCAGAGATCCAGACTTCAAATCCATAAATCTCCAAAGACCAGAACGTTATTTCAGAACTTAAAGCAAGGGCTTAAACCCACAAACTGAGAACTCTTCTCAGCAGGCCTCAGCAACCTTAAAATCATTTGCGAACTATTCCACAGCCGGGCAAGCTGTTTGAATTCTTTTGCCAAGAACAATTGCCAGAGACCAGACCAGAGATCCAGAGTGACCCAGACCGCTGTGAGCAGAACCAGAAAGCTGAGCCAGATCACTGTGAAGTGCCGAGACCAGAACCGGAGTCCAGTCCAAAACCTGACCAGATCCGTGACGAGGCCTATTTCAAATGTATATTGTGAGTACCTCGCAGAACTGTGCAGAACCAATCTCTTAACCAATCTCTTAGTTAAAATAATCTAATCCAAACTATTTTAACCTAAGTAGAACAGCCTCCTAGAAATCGTGTCATCTGTCATTTGTAAAGCTGCACAACTGTCACCTGTCTATTCTGAAGCTGCAAGCTGTCACCTGTCATTTTGAGTTTACTTTAAATCCGAAAAACTACCTTTATTTAATCGTCCGTATCTCTGGAACCGTTTGGGCTAGGAACGAAATTTTTCCTCTGAAAGCTTAGAATCTAGGCTTTCCAACGAACCTAGAACCGACTTCCAACTCCTTATACTTCTTCCGCAATCGCGAGACACGCACTCGCGAAATTTACCGCGATTTGCGATTTTGGCTCAATTTCTCCACTTGTCAAAATAGCAGCTCCATTCTTTCCTTTGTTAAAATCCGTTTGCAACTTGGTAATAAATCATAGAGCATTGCTAAAGTGAGCCTGAACTAATACCAACACGCATCTCCCACTCACCCTGATTCTCTAGAGGGAATTAAAATCATTGGCACATTTTCCCACCCATTGCCATCGCATTTAAAAAGCATTTTGGGCCTGTGTTTCAAACTCCTACCTGTTTTCTCTAAGCTTGCTGGGGGGGACTGAATTTCGTATTGTATTTGATTGCATTCCTGAGAACTGTGTGCCCCTCTTTCCATCTCCTTCCATTTCTTACATTGCATAGGGGAGGGGGGTGAATTGCCAGAGAAAAAGTGATTATCTTATCTTTTGCTAAAATCATATCAAGTATTTCTGTACTGCATTTTATTCCTCATTGCTTTTCCCTTGAAATCATAAAAGTATTTTTGCTACTTTATCCATCCTATACTAACTCCTCATTGATTATAAAGAAGTGTGCTAGTGTCAGATTACCCATTGTTGATTAACATTATATTCATAAGGGCGATATCGATTATTAATTTCTTCTACTTCTTGGCTCAGTGGGGTCAGGGGGATTCTAAGAGAGGGGTGTTATATAGGGGTAGTCATCCAGAACTCATGAACTGGACATAAAGATATATCAATAAGGGTTTCCATTCAGTATCCCAGACTAGGCATTGACTTAGCTGTAGTGTTGAATTGAATCCTCTTACAAATGGAATATAAACATTTGCATAGGAATGGAAACATATGACACTCATGCAGACTCTGTATAATCTCTCTATCCTTTTATAGGTAGCCCATGCACCATTCACTTGGTTATGGAGACAGAATGTAAATAGCGACAGTTATCGTTCCTAACACATCAAAAATGACCTGTATAAATGCATGGGTCTACCCTAATGCAACAGTGTAGTGTCCTGCTGAAATTTGGGAAATTATGTTTTGCATTAAGTGCCACCACGTGACATCCTCAGGTCAGACTTAAGAGTGGTTTGTTGAGCAAATCCTCTATGTTTGGGCTCATGTCTCCTGACAAAGCCATATAGATTCTGTGTGTGCCCTCACCCCTGCAAGAGAAGAAAGACATACACATTGATTATGTACCCTCACTACTGCGGGACAGGAGAGACATACAAATTGAGTGTGTGCCCTCACCACTGTGAAGTAAGAAAGACCCAAAAATTAAGTGTGTCTATAGCCCTACGAGGCAGGAGAGATGCATCTGTTCCCTTATCTCTGCAAGACGGGGGAGATGTAAAAATGCATTGTGTATCCTCAAACCTGTCAGGCAGGAGAGATGCATGCATTTAGCCTGTGCCCTGACCCCTGCAGGACAGGAGATATTTAGGTGAACAAGGGGGGGATCCTATCCCTGCCCCCCCCCGAGTGTGCATTGCATATGAAAGCTGGTAGCACTGTCCCTTCCACAATGCATGTCAGCCTCTCTTCTCACCAGAGGTCTCTTTTGAGGCTTTCAGAACTGCAACCCCCAGAATGAAACGGAGCACAACCAAGAAAACCTGGACTGGAACCGGAGGGACAGAATCAAGAACAGAAATTGAATGGAGTGGGATCTTTTCTGCCAAAAAGGGATGAGACTCCCAACACCTGACCCACCAAAACCAGATTGACCCGTGGAATGGTGGGGTAACATTAAGTGAACTTAGAGTAAAGAGGGACTGCATGGAAGCAGGGGAGACACAGACATTCTGCCAAACGCAGATGAAAACAAAACTAAGCAGCACATGAAGTAAACTAAAAGTAATACGAGGAGCCCAGTCACGTGACTGGCATCCAACTAATGGAGATTGAAAAGGGGATGGGGCTGAAACCTTTCTTAAAACCTTTCAGAGGAATGCTCAACCTCCAGAAGGATATATTAGCAAAAGATTGGCAAAGGGAAGCATGTGACCAGGGAGACTGCTGGGAGTCAGGACTGGGGTAGGTTGGGCTATAAAACTCAGCCAGCAAAAAGGAGATTGTTCAGGTTAGATCAAGTGGTGCACTAGTGGGCACAGAGATGAGGCAACGGGTGGACAGTTGAGTGGAGTGCCCAATAGACTGTGACATGGAGAGAGTGCAGGTAAGGTATTCTGCGCAAGAGAGTGGTACCAGTTGAGTGTGGTGTGGCAAGGTTTGGTGTGAAAGTTGTGTAAGAAAGGTTGAGAGAAAGATAGAGAATAGGAGAAGTGTTGGGATATTTAGAAAGGGTGCACGAGTAAGAGCAAGTGACAGAGACAATGTCAGGAGAGTGAAGGAGTAACTATTTGTAGTAGGAGTCATAGTAGAGGGGGTGGAGAGAAGGAGGAAGATAGTAGGTAGAGACAGGCAGAGAAAGGGGTTAAGATCAGAAGGCAATGAAGCAGACAGGAATCATTGTGGGAGAGAGTTGAGAGGAAAATGGGGCAGGTAGTGAGATGGATAAAGATGAGTGGTGAGAAGAACAGGTAGTGTAAGTATGGCAGAAAAGAGAGAGATGAGAAGGAAATCGGTACAGGTAGAGAGGGAGAGGAGAAAGATCACATGGGAGAGAGAGAGAAAGATAGAGAGGGGGGAGAGAGAGACCAAGAGAGAGACTGGAAGAAAAACCCTTGTAACATTGGGCAATGAAAACAGACCAAAGAGAATTCTTAGAAAGTCATTGAGGGAGATAGACAAAGTTTTCCTGTTGGGATTAGAAAGGGAATCTGTGTCCAGATGCCACAGACAAAAGGCAGAACTTGCACATTTCTGCCAAAAAGCTTGAACTTGACATGCTTCCATTACCTTTTGGGGGTCCCCTCACACACTCTCTTTGCTGCATGGCCCCAATCCCTTGCCAATACCATTTACCTGATGAGCTCTGGTGGCTGCCATCACCACTCTTCTTGCTCCTGCCTGGGTCACGCCCCCTATAAGGCTACATACAGGAGGTTTCCTTATGTTTTCCTACACCCCTCTCTACTATCCCCACTCTCTCCCAACACTAAGTCTGTTTCACTCTACCTACTGCCCTCACTCCCCTACTCCTATCACCCATTCTTCACTCACTAATAGCCTCACCTTCACAACACTCTCTCATTCAATGCTTCACATAAACTGGTACCATTCCTCCTCACAAATACCTCACCTTGCACAATGCCTGAGTAATTCACTTCCATGCTCCCCTGCACTCTCCTTCCTCCTCTTGGTCTCTTGGTCTGCCTCCAACTCCACCTCTTCTGACCTCACCCAAACAACCCACACTCTGCCTTTCCTTCTGTCTCTTTTTATACTGTGGTCCTGCTTGGTCTCTCTCCCCCTTGCCTTCCATTGGCTGCACCATGCACCTGACTCTCAAGGAATAAGTGCCTGCGTTTTCCCCAGGAGATGGGTTCAACAGGTGAAAGGCATTAAAAAAAACTTTTGACCACCTCGACCCTTTTTTCAGCATGGTTTTTTAAACGTTTATGTTGTGATAGAAGAAACTTGCTCAGGCTACTCATTCCCCCAGTGGCTTTGTGAATGTTGGTGTCAATTCTGTGCAAAGAGTGTGTCTCCTATTCTCCTGCAGTCTTTAGTAACTCCCAGGTCATTTGCTGATGGCCCTCTATTCACCAGGAGTATGAGTGTGGCTGTCCTGTTGGGTGTTGGATGTCTCATTTCTGTTTTGAAGGGAAATTCCAAGTCCATTTCCTGGCTCTTCTTGATTCTGTTCTCAATTGCCTCCAGGTGTACTGTGGAAGTGTGAGTTCTGAAATGGAAAAGGGAGAACACTGGCCAGAAAAAGAGCTGGGAGGTACTTTGTGACAGTGGATGGCACCAGTATCCACATGCAGGGGACACGAGTGGATCAACAGGCAGCAGTCTCCTCCATCTTGTCCTTGTCTACATGGCAGGGTCATGAGTGTGTTATACCTCAAAACTGAGAGTGTTCCCTCATCCTGCGAGATAGGAGGGATGTAAAATGTCAGTCTGTGTCCTTGTAAGACAGGAGTGACATAAAAACTGACAGTGTGAAAATTGAGCATGTGCCCTCATCACTGCAGGAGAGGTGAGTTGTAAAAATCATTCTGTGCCCCTTCCCGTGCAATAGAGGACACATGCAAAATGTGAGTGGCCTCACAACTTTTAGACAGCAAAGATATAAATATTGAGTCTGTGCCCTCACCCCTACTAGATCGGAGACATAACAAGGGAGTGTCTGCCCTCACTCTGGTGTGACAGGGGGAGACATACTAATTGAATGTGTGCCATAACCCCTGCAAGACAGGTGAGACTTATACATTCAGTCTGTGCACTAACCTCTGCAATAGAGAATAGAAATAAAAATGAAGTGTGTGCGTTGAACCCTGAAAGACAGGATTGATGTAAAAATGGAGTGCGCAACATCACCCCAGCAGGACAGAAGATCTGTAAACATTGGGTGGGCACCCTTACCCGTGCAAGACAGGAGAGTCATACACATTCTCCCTGTTTCCTCACCCCTTGAGACAGGAGAGATGTAAATCTTGAATGTGTTCTTGACTTTGTTCAATCATCAGAAACTCTATGGTATATTGATCATGCACGCCAGTGTAATACTTGGACTGTAGGCACACAAAATGCAGCACACTAGGTACTTCACACTCCTGGTGGGGATGTCATCAAAATTGTTGTTCATCATCACCTCGGTCACCATCCATCTTCACCACCACAATATAATTTAAGCTCCAGAGCCCATGCTAATAACTTCAGTAGAAACCATTGTAGAGGCCACCTCCTGTGTTCCGTTGACTACAGGATTTCAAAGTTGAGTTGGGGCCAGCATTAGCATTAGATAGAAAAACATGCTTTCTAACTTTGACAACCTCTTCAAAACCCATATAGGCAGAACACATTGGATTTGGGGGAGATATGGACAAAGGCTCGGAGTCTGTGTCCCCTAACAGGGAGTTACTCCCACTGAGATACTGCTTTCCCAAACACCTAAGGATGTCTTGTGTTGCGGCGCAACTCCATCATCTCACTGGGGGTGGCTACCCCTTAGGGAGTAGGGACAAATTCTCCAGATTCATCACAGAACCCATAGCCCTTAATCAGCGTGAAGGACTCTGTATCCCTTACACTATGCCTTATTTAGGAGTATTCCTTAAGGGTGAGAAGGGAATAAGGTCCCATATGAGTGAACTTGGAGAAGTGGGCTAGGCTCAATTCTCCTGATTGGATTTCAAAAAGAGAGTTAGGTCCAATATCTTAGTGAAGATGAATAGTGCTGAAGAGGATTCTGGGTCCTACATCCTTATAATTGTGAAGAGAAGAAGCATCTATACGCGTAAGACTGTGAACTTCAGCCAATAAGTGACACAGTCTGACACAACGGACAAAGTGGGAAAATGAAAAGCAAGTGCATGCTCTGAATTTGTAGTCAAACTTCAGGTTTGGACACAGCCAACCTTAATCTTATTTCTAATGATGGAATATGATATAAAGTTCCCGTGATCATTCTGTAGTGAGCTGAGCTATGGTCTAAAAATCATAAATAATGACTCTGTCTATAAAATAATGAAGGGTCAAATGGTGAAAGGACTTAAAATTAGCTCCAGTTGAATTCATCACATGAAAAGTGACACAGATTTTTGTTCAAGCTAAAATTAAAGATGGAAGTCTGAGAATCCTATTTTCGATATCCCATGCCAAGGTGGGGTTATTTTGAAAGACTTCTGTAAATATATTATCCAATTCTCACTATTAAAAACAAAAATGTTTTTGTACTGGAAGCCTTTTGGAAGTAAACACTTGTGTAATGAAGGACAGTCTCACACATCCTTTGAAGAAAAGTCAGATTCGTGTTGAGAAATCTTCAAGTGGGAGTTGATTGGATTGTGCCAGGTCCTTGGCATTTTGAAGTTTTAATATAAGAGTATCCTGACAAGATGGTCCTTATTACTGAAAGAAATCAGTTTTGAAACTCTAGCGGGACCACCGATTTATTGGTCTACTTTGGAGTGTGACTTTGACAGCATCTGCAAATTGTTAAGAAGTATACATTGGGCCTCATTACCTGGTAGGTAGGTGGTAAGGGATTACCGGCACCGGTAAGGTCACCGGTGCCGGTAATCCCTTACCACCCTAGTCCGAGGTCCCTTAGCGGGTCCCTTCCTCAACGCCTGGTTTTACCAGGCATTATGGATGGGACCCGTTAAGGGACTTCAGAGCTAATAACGGTACCGCAAATTGCGGTACCGTTATTAGCTCCATCCCCATTCCCATTGAGCCCTATGGGGGCTCGAATGGGAACGGGGAATGGTTCCGGGAATGGGGATTTACCGGGTCCTCCAAGGTTGGAATGACCCGGTAAGTCCCTATTTCAGGAACCCGGACCCGGAATGCGGTAAGGGGGTAGCCATGGTGCTAATAGCACCATGGCTACCTCCTACCACGTAATGAGGCCCATTCTGTGTAAATAGGCATTTGAATCAGGGTGATACTCTTTGGCTGCAGGTTGATGAGATCTGAGCAAAGAAAGTGGATCAGGTTGCTTTGCGTATAAAATAATCTTCTATTATGTGACAGTGCTCAGTCATTCTTCATTGACATTTTAAATGTATTACTATTACCATGTGTTTAGGATATTTTCCTTCATTAGGTACTATGAAGAGACATGTCTCCAACTTCAAACAACGGGAGCCAAGACACAATGATTAGTTAATGCCCCTTCATCCCCTGACCGATGCTCTTTGGACTATTGTGAACTAAGGTGGGTGTCTCCAGTCCTGCCAGTCTTGCCAGAAGCCTGAGCGGGATCGAGCGGTCGCCCGTAGCCCTGTGTGGCCTGCTGTGAGGCTGCCTTCCAAGCCCCTTCGGGCTTCAGTAAGCTTCCAATATCTTTTTACTGTTTACTGTTTTTGTTTTGTTGGCGCTCTGTGCGCGTTGTGCTGCCCCCTGCCCCCTGCCTCCACCTCACTTCCTGGTCCTCCTCTCCCCTCTTCCTTCCCGCCTCCATGCCTGCCCACCCCCCCCTCTGATTGGTTGTCCTCGTAGTCCCTGCAGGACTACGTGATGACCACTCTCCACGCTCGCTTCTTTGTTGAGCCTGAGCGGGATCGAGCGGTGGCCCGTAGCCCTGTGTGGCCTGCTGTGAGGCTGCCTTCCAAGCCCCGTTGGGCTTCAGTAAGCTTCCAATATCTTTTTACTGTTTACTTTTGTTGGTGCTCTGTGCACGTTCTGCTGCCCCCTGCCCCCTCCCTCCACCTCACTTCCTGGTCCTCCTCTCCGCTCTCCCTTCCCGCCTTCCTGTCCGCCCACCCCCCCTGATTGGTTGTCCTCGTAGTCCCTCCAGGAATATGTGACAACCGCTCTTCACGCTCGCTTCTTTGTTGAGCCTGAGCGGGATCGAGCGGTCACCCGTAGCCCTGTGTGGCCTGCTGTGAGGCTGCCTTCCAAGCCCTGTTGGGCTTCAGTAAGCTTCCAATATCTTTTTACTGTTTACTGTTTTTGTTTTGTTGGCACTCTGTGCGCGTTGTGCTGCCCCCTGCCCCCTCCCTCCACCTCATTTCCTGGTCCTCCTCTCCCTTCTCCCTTCCCGCCTCCCTGCCCGCCCACACCCCCCTTCCCCTTCCTCTCCTCCTGCCTTAAACCCCACCCCCCTGGGGAGCCCCCCTGCCCGGCAGCCCCCTCGGCTAAGGGCCCCTTAGGCAAAGTGCGGCTCCTACGGCTGCGGCTCCCAGTGTGTCTGCAGGTGTCCGCAGGGGACGCCAGGCGCCAGTCCGCCATTCTTTCTGGTTAGCTCCACCTGCTCGCCCACCAACCTACACCACTTCAGTGTTTACCGTCAATTGTGGTAAACTAGGGCTTTTTCTCCCCTCGCAGGACTCTCAAACTTAGGTGGCCTCTACATTGGGTACCTAATTTGTATTTACTGTTACTGTTGCTCTGTAACGGTAAACTAGGGCTTTTTTCTCCCCTCACAGGACTCTCAAACTTAGGTGGCCTCTACACTGGGTACCTAATTCGTATTTACTGTTACTGTTGCTCTGTAATTGGTAAACTAGGGCTCTCCTCTCCTGTCCCCTCCCAAGCACTCTGCATGGCACTGGCCTCTCACTTCATTTAAAAAACTCAGGACATCCTGTCCTCACTCTCCTCCTATCACCTCCCCCCCTCTATTCCCTGCTCTCCCTCTGGCCCTTCTGCAGCCACCCCTCCTCCCTCCTTCTCTGCCTTTCCCCTTTTTTCTGCTGACGAGGTTTCGAGACAAGTCCGATCTATGAAAATCTCGTCAAAACAGGTCCACCCCTGTTCCTCCAAAACTATCAAGGACCACATCGACTCCCTGGCCCCTGCCCTGGCTGACTTCTGCAATCACTCCTTCGCCTCTGGAGTCTTCCCATCCCCCCTCAAGCACTCTCTTGTGCACCCCCTTCTTAAGAAACCCTCTTCCGACCCCTCCTGCCCAGCTAACTATCACCCAATCTCTATCACTCCCTTCCTGGGCAAGCTCCTGGAGAAACTGGCCATCTCCCAGCTTAATCTCCATGCTGAATCTGTTGGTAGTCTTCATGACCATCAGTCTGGCTTCAGAGCTGCCTGAAGCACGGAAACTGCTCTCCTGAACATCCATGGGGACCTGCTCTCTAACCTTGACTCTAACACCCCTTGTGTTCTCATTTTGCTCGACCTCTCTTCTGCCTTTCACACTGTCAACCACACCATCCTGCTCAACCGTCTCCGTGATAACCTGGGTATCACTGGTCAGGCTCTGGCGTGGCTGACTTCCTTCCTCTCCAATCCACCCTCCCAGGTCCAACTGGGTTCCTTCCTCTCTGACATCTTTTTGTCTACCTGTGGTGTCCCCCAGGGATCTAACCTCTCCCCCTGGCTGTTCAACCAGTATCTGGCACTTCTTGCTCACCGCATCGCCGCTCTAGGTCCCAACTTTCAGTGCTACGCGGATGATACCCAGCTCATTTTCAGGCTACCCTCTGCCTCCTCTTCCCCTTCCCTCATCTCTGACTGTCTCTCTGCTATCCAGGAATGGTGTGCCGCCAACGACCTCTGCCTTAATGCCAGTAAGACTGAGATTCTACTTATCGGCACACCCACTCCCTCTTTCCCTGCAGCTCTCTGGCCGGCCTCCCTTGGCCCTCTTCCTGCGCCTTCCTGCAAGGCAAAAAACCTTGGGGTCATCTTCGACTCCACACTCTCTTTCTCTCCTCACATATCTGACGTCTCTAAGAAGTCACACTACCAGCTACACCTCCTCAGAGGTATCCTTCCTTTCCTCTCCTTCCCCCAGAAGCTCACCTTCACCAGAGTCCTGGTTCTCTCGAAGCTGGACTACTGTAACAGCCTCTATCTAAATCTTCCTGCCTCTACTCTCCGCCCTTTGCAACTCATCCAGAACAGGACTGCAAGACTTGTCCTCGGCCTCAAGCCCAAGGACCGTATCTCTCCAGGACTGAAATCGCTACACTGGCTACCAGTGGCTGCGAGTATTAAGTTCAAAACCCTCTGCATTGTCCACAAGGCCTTCTGGGGCCTTGGGCCAAAATACCTTCAACTCTCTCTTCCGAAATATCTTCCTTCTCGAGCTCTTCGCTCATCCACCTCCAACTACCTCAGGGTCAGCCGCTTCTCCAAGCAACGAGCTGGGGGTAGATCTCTCTACGCAGCAGGGGCCTCCCTCTGGAACAGCCTTCCTGCCTCCCTGAAACTTGAGGAGAACCATCTCCGGTTCCGGAAGCACCTCAAAACCTTCTTCTTTGCCTCCGCTTTCTCTCCCTCTCTCCCCTGCTAAAATCACTGAACCTGCACTGAATCTGCTACTGGGCACTCACTGATCTCGGTCCTTGGCCCAGCCACTCTTCCCTGCACTGCCTACCTGCACTACAGGACTGCCTCTGTATCCTACAGCCCCTTCTCCCTGCACTTACCTTGCACTTGCCACCAGCTGGCCCTATTATTTATCTTGTATTCTACTAACCATGTACTGCAGTTTCCTTGCACTTGCCACCAGCTGGCCCTATTATTTATCTTGTATTCTACTAACCATGTACAGCACTTTTCCCCCTCTCCCCTTCCCCTTGCACTTTTCCCAGTCCCCTCTACCCCTGCACTTGCGCGATCTGAATGACACCTGGCCTAGCAGGATCGTTGTCTGTCTCCCCTTGTCCCCCCCCTGCCTCGTCGCGCCTTGAAACACTTGTGTATAGGCGTGTTACAAATGCCATATCATATCATATCATATGAAGTCAATCAGTTTAAGGAGCTCCCAATAATCCCCACGATTATCAAAGACCCCCTGGGTGATCAAATATTGCTATGTCAATGGGAAGATGGTGGGAGAAACCATAAAACCCAAAGACTGATCAGACCCTGGTAGACTTTGAGCCAATCAAATCTACACCCGCCCCCACCCCCCCCCAGGAGTGGGAGCTGCAGAGTGTGGCAGGGTCACCTTTGGACTCTCAACATGGGCCCTGCCGTGCAGAATTGCACGGCACCACACCTTGATGTTGACAATATGGAATTTGTTTGAGTGGGGGTTGAGCACACAAGCAAGACCGCAGATAGTATATCACACGTTGCCAAGTACCTGAACAGATTCACTGCTGCATATCTGGAACTGAAGGATGCCCACAGGTTCTCTCTGGACAGGAGTGAGAGAGATGCAGCTAGACTGGATGTTTGCTTCAAGGCCATTAGCATGTTGAGCGAATCTATGTTTAACATGCAAGATAGGGCAAGATCACAAGAGTGAACTCTGGAGACTGAGTTGCTCATGAACCCATTGGCTACCAAATGACTATGATGCAAGAGAAATTTGCAGAACCACAACGGCTGTCAGTGTACAATCCACCCATCAAAGGAAGCATTGTGGGGAGCACATGTATAATCAAAGAACAGAGAGCTGCAGAAGCAGTCACATGCAAACAATAAAGGTCGGGGGCGTCTTGGAGCTGGAAATAATTATTCTTAATGCAGACAGCAACAACAAGGGAAATAAGGCTCCGGGCAAACAAGTAACTCAAAACCCAGCAGGGGGTATGCTGCAAACAGACTGGTGAGCAGAGAAAGAGCTGCCCAAAGAAAACCTTCTACGTGGCTGGAGAGAGACAAACTGGATTTGCTGTGTTAAGGGGCTAACACACGAACACAAAAATGCCTATAAAAGAGCATTATTGAAAGCCCTGTCAGAGGTTTTGGGCATGCCGGACATCTCATTTAAACTGTTACACACTGTGAAAATCCTTTCAGACTGTATGTTTTGTAAAGGGTGCAATGTCTGCTTTAGTTTTGGAAACTTGGACTTCCGGTTCTGTATCTTGAATTGTTGTGATGCACTTGCAATGAGGGGGATTAAAGTGTTGAGGATATAAAAGTGGAAGTTTGTTATGTGCATGGCTCGTGGTATCCAGAGTACACACATTGGGTTGTAGAGGTGAGCTTGGGGTAGTGGAGTATGGCCATGGGGGGAAGTGGGCCAAATGGAAGTACCGTGAAGAATGTTGATCCAAACTGCCTAAAAAGTGTCCCAAATTGAGCTGATTTAGAGTTAAGACTGATGCAGGCTGAGCCTGGCCGTTATCAAGCATCTAACCAGGCCTTTGAGCAAGTATATGTATATGCTACCCAATTCCCCCCTTTGAAGCAGCAGCTTTGATGGCCCAACTTGAAAGAAACAGGGTGGTGGGCGGGGACCAGGGAAGATGACGTTGAAGACACTAACCCCAAACGGACGGGTGGGGACTATTACAAGGCGGCCATTTGTTCACCACACACAGTCCCAGCTGACCATGGTAGCACTGAGGAAAATGGCATCCCGCCGCCAGAGTGTAATGGGGGGATGGGGCAAATAAAACACCAACTGGTTGCACACAATATCCTGCAGGTGTGGGCAGGAACATAGGGAATATATTTATGCTTTTGTGGAACATAGCAGGGTTTAAAACAAAAATATCTGAACCTTACACTGAGGACAATTAAAAAAAGTATGATATTATTCTCCTCCACGAAACATGATTAGAGGAGGACATTGTGCTAGATGGGTATAGGTCTTATCAGATGAAGGCCAGAAGAGGTAGAAGAGGAAGACTGTATGGAGGGCTGGCTTCATTGTTTAAAAGCACCCTCAACTGCAAGTTACTAAATCTGGAGCCGTCGACCGAAGTCCCATTGCAGGTATTTGAAAATGAAACACTAGATGGTGCATCTGTATACGTAGTCAATGTATATCGCATGGCACCTTCTGCAAAGATGCCAAATTCCCTCCATGCAATACAAACAAGTAGTGTTGACATGTGGTGGGGGGGGGTTGGAACCTCAAAATAGGAAATGGGCTCATTTTATTTGTATTTATTTATTTCATTTATAAAGCGCACAAACAGCCCAGAAGAATCAAGTCGCTGTTGCAGATACAAGTTATTTGCAGTAGCTTTAGGCACACGGTATAGTACGGGCAGAGGACCAGGACACAGAAAATGTTGCATTTTAGACAAACTGCTGTGTTTTTAGAGCTTTTCGGAATACCCAGTAAGATTTTTCTGCTCTCAGCGAGAGGGCCGGGGGGCAATTCAACTGTTTGGCTGCGATGTAGGGGAAGCTAGAACCGCCGACTTTTGCTCGTCTGACTTTGCTCGGAGAAGGCAGTCAGCGTGTGGTGTTCTGGTGAGTTTTGTTGAGGGAGATTTGGCTATTTTCTGGGAGAGGTACAGGGGTTGTGTTGGACTGGCACTTGTGAGTGATGGACAAGGTTTGAAAGATGATGCATTCTTGTATGGGCAGCCAATGGGCCTTTCTTCTGACTTCTGAGATATTTACTCTTTTGGGGATGTTCAGGGCTGCCCGGAGGGCATTATATTAAATTACTTGAAGTTTATGGATGTTTCTGGAGGAGGTGCCTGCAAAGACGACATTACAGTGATCAATCCTCGAGCCGATGATTACTCGGGCAATAGTTAAGCATCTGTTTTTGGAGAGGAAGGGTCTTGCAGCGTTCAATACTTTGGTGGCATGGGCTGCTTATGAAGCGATGACGTTCACTTGGCGGGACATGGTAAGGGAGGCATCAAGGTATAGCCCTCAGTTTTTTACAGAAGCTGAGATGGGGATCAAGAACATATAAATCTGGAAGGCAGTGTATTGTTCATTGATAATTGCCTGTGAGTGGGAGCAAGATTTGGGTGTCGTCGGCATAGATAGTGAACGCTATGCCAAGGGAATCCAGGATATCTAAAAGGGGCCTAGTGAAGATATTGTAAAGGTATGTGGATATGCATAACCCTTGTGGTACCCTGCATAGGATGTGGGTGGGTGATGCATTGGCATTCTCTGAGAATATCCTCATGGCACTTCCTTCCAGAAAGGATATGATCCAAGCCATAGCCATGGTGGAGAATTTGCCAGAAGCAATGAGGTGGTGGCATAGAATTTTGTGGTGTACCAGGTCAAATGCAGCCAATAGATCTAAGAGGAGGAGAAGAGCTGGCTTCCCCTCATCCCTGATCTCATCAAGTTGATTTTTTAGATCTAACAGGGCTGATTCTGTGCCATGCCCGGGAGAGAAGCCTGACTGCTGCACTCCTAGGATGTGGTTGGATTCTAGGAAGTGCTCAACTTTCAGGTAAGCTACCCTGTCCAGGATTTTTAGTGCAAAGGGGACAGTTGTGATCAGTCTGTAATTGGTAGGAATAGCTGGGTCTAACAATGTTTATTGTAGGAGGTGGAGTACCCAGGCTTCCTTGAGGCTGACTGGCACTGTGCTTGTCAAGAAGAAGGCATTTATGAAGGCAGAGAAGACGGGGTTAGGATTTCTGCATAGTCTTTGATGTCTGGCGCTGGACAAATAACTCCTTTGCATTTGGAGGGTTTAAGACTTTTGATTATTGTTAGGACATCCATCTTTGGGATCTCCTTGAATTGGAATTCGGGGATGTAGGGGTGCAGGCCAACTGGGAAGGTGATAGTGTGTGGGACCAATGGGTGGTTGTGGGATTTGGCAGGATTGCTTATAATGTTTTTGTTCAGGGTGTCGATTTTATTGAGCATAGCCACTTGGATATCAGAGCACCAGGATCCATCCTTGGTGAGGGCAGGGGGTGGAAGTGCTACTGGATTCTCCAGTTTCCTAAAGATGGTAAAGATTTCTATTGTGTTTGACTTGGTGTTGCATATTTTGGTATTGAAGGAATTGTATTTTGCTGATATAAGGGCTGAATTATAGAGACTCAAGATTTGGGCGAAGTCATTTTTGTAAGTTCTGCTTGGCATTTCTTGCTACACAGTTCTAGGAGGTCAGGGATACACCAATAGTTGGAGTTTCTGATGGGTTTGGCTTTGAAAGGAACTAGGGGTGCAATGGTGCTTAGCGCTTTAGGGTAGAGGTGTACATGTCCACTAGTGAATATGCGTCAGAAGTGAAATGGGGTTTGATACAGGGTGTGTCCAGCCAAGGCACGATATTTTATTTTGTGAGCTTCCACGAGCTACGTGGAACTACCGTTGGGAGTGCAGGGGTGGTAGGTTTAGATTTCCTCAGGTGGGGGATGGAGAAGTGGATGATGTGGTGGTCAGACCATGGGCAAGGAGTGTCAGTGCTGGTTGTGACCTGGCAGTTATGGTCAGCAATCCAGTCCAGTGTGCGGCACTTCACACGAGTAGGGTTGGTGAGGTGTTGTTTGAAGCCTAGTGTTTCAAGGGCATTAGCCAGCGAGGCGGCTTAAGAGTACTTAGGGTCATGAAGGTCCAGATTCAGGTCTCCCAGGAAGAGGATTTTTGAGGAAGCTTTGATGTTGTTTTCAGGGATGTGGAAGAGGTTCTCCTCAAAGTTAAGTGTGGGGTCTGGAGGGCGGTAGATGAGTTGGATGGCGAAGGTACAAGTAGGTGAGGATGACAACTTGAGGGAGAGCAGGTCAACATTGTTGTTGAGGGGGGTGTTGACCTCCCTGATAGAGAGGGAGTCTCTAGCCTAATGCTTCATGAAGCCAAGTTTCTGAGATAGCTAGTGCATTAAGGTTATGGATAGTGATGAGGTTGTTTATTTCTAGAGCATGAGCGGGTATGGGGCATGCAGTAATGAGGGCACAGGTAATGAGCGGTGGAGTGCCTAAGGGGATTGCGTGTGGTTTTTTGGGTTTTGCCTCTTTGGTTGTGGTTGGGGGGACCCAGATAGCAGGGTTAGGCCAATGGGAATGTGGTGGGGTGATGTCAACCTCTTCACAAAGGGGGTTAACATAGATATTCACCATCCCTGGAGATTCTGGGATTGTACCACTGTGTGAGAGTTTTGTGGTAGTGAAATGAGTGCCAGTGGGGTTAGCATAAGAAGCCGCATTAGTGGAGAGTTCCCAGGGAAAAAAGTCAATTGAATGTTTGGTGCTTGTAGGCAGATAATTTCCAGTAGAGTTAGCAGTAAACGAAGGGTCAGATAAAACAGAGGATCTACTTGTAGCAAGTTGACAACAACTGGTGGTGCCTAGTGTGGGTGGATCAGAGGACTTTGCATGTGTCGGGATGATGCCGCTCACTGTGTTGCTGTTAGCTGATGTAGGTAGGGCAATAGGGGTGGGGGAGAAAGTGTGGGAAGGTAGTAGGCTGTGTTGCACACAGTTTTGTAACATACCATTTTTACAAGCAATACAATGAACAACGTTGAGTTGCTGAGCATATGAAAAGAAATGTTTGGAATATTTGCCAGTGGAGGGCATCAGTGGTGCCTGGGTGACTGCCAATGGTGGTGGCCTCAATGGTTTGTCTGTGTCCTTTAGAAGTCTGGAATGCCCAGCACCTTCTGGCAGTGCCTGGTCCCGTGCGTGTTCGCATGCAGCAATTTCATGCTTTCGAAGATGGTGGGCAGGTCTGTAGCGGTCTGGGTCTAGTGCGGGTCCTCAGCCTACGATTGCGGGCTGAGTGTAGCTCATACATTTGTGGTGCTGTTAGTGCGGCACCAACCAAGAAGGTTAGAGTCATGCAGCAAGTTAGACTGGGAGAAGATGCCTCAGTGTGAGGAGGAGGTATGGTGCTTTCCATGCATGGACTCAGTGCACATTATCCCTTGGGCAGTGATCTATTCTCATAATGGGAACTGGCACTGTATGCGCTTTACTGCTATATATGTCCCAGAAGAAGACAATTTGTTGCATATTCCTGCGCCAAAGATGATGGACCCTAGGTTCTGTGCAGATGTCCTAAAACTTTGGCACTGGTTAGTCAAGATGGGCATGATATCGCTAAATGGCAGTATAGGTGATGATATTCCAGGTCAACTGACCTTCAGAAGCACTAGGGGTGCTCAACAATTGATTATTTTATGGTGACAGCAAACATGTGGAATCAGATAGTGGATTTTAGTACAGAGCCAGCTCTTTTCAGTGATCACTATGGCTTGGCTATGGTGGTGTAGCTAAAGCAACGGTATCATGCAGGAACATAATCAATCACATAGAAGGGCTAACCTGCAGGGGTATCGCTACTAAATGCCTGAGATGGGAGTTGGCAGACAAACCCTGGGGGTAGGGGACCAACTCCTGAAGCTAAACAGTCAAAAGGTCATGTTGTTTTTAAACGAGTTGGTTAAGGCAGAGTCAATTATCTCGAATTATGAGGACCTCATGAGAGGTATCCAGGGTTTCTTTCTATCAAAAAGGGCACTGGGAAGGAAGAAAGCAGCACCAAAAGCCTAGTTTGACGAGCTGTGCAAGGCAGCAAGAAGGGTGCTCTTTACATTACTGAAGGGTAATGTTGCGCATAGGTGCAAAATTATACGGGAAAGATCCTTCCATAAAAAAAGCCATAGAAAAAGAGAAACTACAAATTGACATCTGTGCTTGGGAATCACTGGAGGCAGCCAGCTTGGAAAATAACTCAAAAAGCTTTGGGGCGGCAGTGAATAAAACCCCTGTATATTGGGTGCAAGTTTCGGGTTTAGAAACCATGAACAGTGGCTGGGTCGCACATTTTTCAAAACTCTATAACAACACTGCCATGAATGCAGGAGCCTACGTGGAGAGCGAAATTAGGGAGGCTCAGGACACTTGGTGTAAGATCCTGCAAGCACTGAGTAAGAACCATGTGAAATGTGACTATTTAGATGTAGTAAAGGCAATAAAGGCAATCAAGATGTCAAAAAGAAATAAAGCAGCAGGCTTTCCTGTAGACTATTACCAAGATTTAATTAATATTTGGGGGCCCATTCCAGCAGGGTTATTCAATGCGATAATGGCGATGGGCATTGTCCTGGAAGAATGGAATAAAGCAATCATTGTTCCTCTATTTAAGAAAGGGTCTAGTGAGTCTCCGCAATCGCATTGCCCTATTTCACTTCTAAATTCAAGATGTAAAATCTTTGGGAGATGCCTTTCAAAGACAAAAGAGGACTGGGTGTTGGTAAATTCAATCTTATTCCCAAATGAACTTGGATTCGGTCCATCACTGGGCTCTATTGATCAATGTCTTAACCTCTATTTGATCATTGCACACTCACTGTACATAAATAAAGATCCAGTGTATCTTGCCTTTATGGACCTCAGCACTGCTTTTGACAAGGTCAACAGGACAAAGTTATGGCAGGTTATGAAGTTTTATGATTTTTCCACCATGGGTCTTGGCGCTTCTCATCTCCCTAAATGAGAATAGCGTGGCATGTGTAAGATTGGTGCAGAGAGTCACTGTATGTCTTGATATCCGTTTCAGGCAAGGGTGTGTACTTGTCCCAAATCTATTCTTCCTGTATATCAACAAGCTGCATATGTCCTTAGTAGATTGTCATGCAGACATTCCAAAAATAGGGGGCATGCCACTGCCTGTCCTGGTCTACGCGGACAACTCTGTGCTCATAGCATGTACCCCAATAGCTCTGCAATGTCTGATCAACAGCTATGTAGCCTTTATGGAAGAACTAGACCTGAACTCTATATAATCTGCAGTATTGTACTGTGGTCCAACTAGGAAGAAGGGGACGTTTAGGACCATGTGGTGTCAGACAGATCCAATTCCACGGTTCGATTCATTCGACTATCTGGGAGTCTGTTTTTTTGGAGGCATTTACTCCTGAGGCTCCTTTTAAAAAACAACCGTGCAGTATGAGGCTATCAGCAGGGGGCATTTTTTGCTTCATGCGGCTACTTAGGCAGCAGCTGCTAAAGATAGTTAGAGAGATCTACATGGCCAGGACAAGAAGAATCATAAAATGTGGTGCAGCGATTTGGGGCTATGGGACCAGAAAGAAATTCAACAAGATGAAAATGCTTTTTTGAAAAAGGTGTTGGCTGTCCACAATGAAATGGGTTTAAGCTACATCATGGAAGAGGTGGCAAAAAGTTTGGGCAAATCCAATGCTTCTCTTTCCCAGGACCTTATAAGAAACACTGCTAAGCACAAAGGGGTGAACCAAATCAAACGGCTCCAATATATAAATCAAACATTACAGAATTCAAATCTGGAAGGGCATTTTGATATGCCAAGCCTACTGACCAGGGCGAGGAGTCGTGCCATGGGAAATAAAGTGACAGCTTGGATTCATGGCAGTAGAGAAACATCAGAGACAATAAAACCATTGAATAGACATTTGATGCTATTATCAACAAATTAAATTAAAGATTATTTGGTTAGGTCCCACAAGAAATCCCAAAGAAGTCAGATCACCAGAGCCTGTTTTAACTGTCTACCATTGAGGGAAGTAATATCAAAGAGAATGGGATGAGCATTCATGCTGTTTGTCCTCTTTGTGGCGCGGGTCTGGAGGAACTGGCACATTTCTTGTTCTTTTGCCCTACTTACACCATGTTAGGGAGGTGGTTGCTGGTCCCTGTTTTCAGAGGGAAAAACATATGTGGTACGGGCCTGTGCTTCTTTTTCTACTGAAAGCAGAAGCAGCCTGGGCCCTGTCAATTTTTGTAAGCAATGCACTGAAAATGCGCTAGAACATTATGCACGATAAAAAGACCCTTTTGCCAACAAACCAAAGTACTGAAAGGAGAAACCAGAGGAAATCATTTTCGTTACAAAGCTATTATGTTGCAATTGCACTGACATTGCGTGATTTAACATACATGCAGATATTTTACATACTAGTATGCTAGTCTGCTAGGGGGTACCCTAAAAACACATCAAACGGTGTAGGAAAAGAGTGAGATATTCCAATCGGGACAACTTATTGACTCCAAAAATGAAATCCAACTCAGCCGATCGCCTGGTTTGTGCACCCACCTTCTTTCAACATAATAAAGCTATCAAAGGCTCAAATGTTCCATCCTTAAGAATTGGAGAATCCTAAACACACTGGATGTGAAGTTGGAAAAGCCTCTGTCTGCATTCAAAAGAAGCAAAAAGCTCAAACAAAAATGGACTATTGCTAACCTCACACAATCCAAACAAAGCACCATTTGGGATGTCAATCTGACTCCAGTAGTCGGTCATCATCCCTGCATTTCATGCATAGCATGCAAATATTCCAGAAAAATGTTAACCTTCAACCATAAAGGTAGGTCTGGAATTTGCACACATTTACAACTTGTAGAAGCAAGAATGTCGTTTATGCTATACAATGCCCCTGCAAAAAATGGTATGTTGGGCAGACCTCGAGGGAGGTACACCTGAGGATAAATGAACATCGATCCAAAATTTGTAATCGCACATTGAATGCGCCGTTGGTTCTACACTATCGGGAAATGGGACATTCCCTTGAACATCTCAATTGGTTTTGTATAGAAATATATCATGGCAATAACAGCACACAGGAGGCCAATAAATGATCTCATAAAGAGCAGCTATGGATTTTCAATTTGGAACAGTTGGACTTCAATTCGTGAGGCTCCCGGGGTCACTTTATCTATTGGCCCAACAACCGGTACTGATATTACAGAAATAAGGCAACTCACTTCTGCTCTGATGTCCCTGTTGTGCCATTCACTCAAAGGATATGCTGTAAAACACTGAGCATTCTCCACTAAGCATACCAGGACCCAATAATTCAGCAGTGAACAATGTGTATCTATAATATTACAAATGTCTTTTTAAGAAGTCCTAGATTTTCAACATACAATTATAATAATGTGTATTGGTTGCATGTAAGGCATTGAACAACAACTCCATTAACTTTAGAGTATTAAATATAAAAAATATATGAGTTATAAACTAGTTTTTAGTTTTCATATTGTTGCTAAATAAACTAATGGGACACTGATCTAAGTAAATGAATCTGTCTTTTAAATCATGCCAAAAACCTTAGTGGAGGTATGGTTTTAGCATGTATAATACAACAACAGCAACATTGTACATTAATAACACGATGCATGACTAAATTAAAAACAAATAAGCATACACCAATTATATATTACTATTCACAAAACATATGGAGAAAGATAGAGAATCCATTTTATATGAGCAACACTTTTCGACTGTTTGAATTCAACTATAATATAACCACATGTATTGCACATGATTTTTGCAAAATCAACTGTTTGATTACTTAGGCTGTTTTATGCCTCATCTTAAATCCAACTTAATAATGCTACAGCATAGTGATATATTGTGAATCTACTCCTTCACTTAGTACGTATACTATTGCAACCACTTATATTAAGTTAGTGAACCAAGTTTCAATACCTGTAGGTGTGACTCACATTGTGACTATTTTGGTTGGTTCCTTACAGTAATACTCTGTCTTATTCTTTTTGTAGTCCATCGCTAACAACCATCATATGTGTTGGTAGATAATTAATTTCCATTTCTCTTACTTTTTCTAGCTTTTCCCTGACAGTTCGGTCTGCAACCTAAACCATAATATAATATTTTAAATTGCATATTAGTATATACTTGAAACGTGCGTTACCCTTATAACTCCCCATTTACCTGCAATGTGCTCGATAATTCCCCCTCACCTTCTTAAATATAAATATAAGGTCTGCTGCAATGTGCTTTGGTAAAAACATTCACCTATCAGGTAAACAGAGTCTTAAATAGACTTTGTTCAATGGGAACTTAGAGATGTTGCAGGCATCCGTAAGACCCCCAGTAGTACCAGGATATCAGGCACCGGTAACGGTCAGGCAGGCCAGTAACCCACCCAAATTACTAGTGGGTTACCGGCAGACCCATAATGACCCCAAATGTGTCAGTCTGCAAAGATCATTCACTTCTCTAAAAGGACAATGAAAAGGGATTCATTTTTAATTTGTATTATGTCTTATGAATGTTTTAATGTTGTTGTCGTACTTGAGAGGGAAATATGTTTTTAATGTGGTTTCCCAGGAGGCCGTCCAATGAACCTAAAGTGTATATCTCTCTTTAACATTTTCGTATCATCACTTTATATGTTTATTTTCAATAACAGGTCCTTTCTCCATAGTTGTTGAGTCAGTGTCCATTTGAAAAGTCAATTTTAAAAGTTTGGGGCTGCAATTTATTCATGCCGTCAAATGCGACAGGGAAATAGAAGACAGACTGACCATTCAAACATCTGCATATCCATTCACCATCGTACTTGGCAAAACATACCAGATCTCACATTCAGCACATAGTTAATAACTCTCTGTTAAGGTCTATTAATTAGTAAATGCCATGTTTGGATACAGCTCTGTTGCTGTGATCTCTGCATGCTCAGTTTATATGGTGCTAGTTTGACAAAAGGTTTAAACAAATGTGTGCAGTGAAAGGTGTGGTACTGGCTTGCGTTTTTTGGCACAATTCTGGCTGAATTGCAATTCCTGTTGTGCCCTTGCCTGACATTGAGAGCCAGGGTCGGATTGGCCCGTCGGCCAATCGGCCCGTGGCTGGTACAAAATCATGATGAGGTGGTGGAGGCCGTTTCCTGAAGCCCATGCCTGGGCCGGAGTGGGCATCAGTAACTGGACCCAGCGCCTTGCCAACAGACACAGATCCTTTGCAGAGCCACCAGCCCGCCGCAGGATGCAGAAAAAGGTAACACAAAAGTGTTACCTTTCTTTGATGAATGCGGCGGGCTGGCGGCAGTTGGCCGCGATATCATGGCGCCATCGATCAGTCTGTGATACAAATCGCTGGGAGTGACAGGGATGGGTGAGGCCGGGTTGCCCTTCCCTCCCAGTGATTTGTATTAGCCCCTCTGAGCTGCTCTACGCTGCACGCCCCTGAGTCTGCAAAGGACGTCCCATGCCTCAGCCCCCAACCCCAGGTAAGCTGCAGTGGGTACATTTTGTTATAACAAATGTAGTACACTTGAGATAAAAACAGTAGGGGTGCGGGTGCGTGTGTGCATTAACACCGTCACTGCATGTATGCAAATCCGTCGAGCCGTTTGATCATCTAGACAGTGTTTATCGTGACATGGGAAATAAAGTGACAGCTTGGATTCATGGCAGTAGAGAAACATCAGAGACAATAAAACCATTGAATAGACATTTGATGCTATTATCAACAAATTAAATTAAAAATTATTTGGTTAGGTCCCACAAGAAATCCCAAAGAAGTCAGATCACCAGAGCCTGTTTTAACTGTCTACCATTGAGGGAAGTAATATCAAAGAGAATGGGATGAGCATTCATGCTGTTTGTCCTCGTTGTGGCGCGGGTCTGGAGGACCTTGCACATTTCTTGTTCTTTTGCCCTACTTACACCATGTTAGGTAGGTGGTTGCTGATCCCTGTTTTCAGAGGGAAAAACATATGTGGTACGGGCCTGTGCTTCTTTTTCTACTGAAAGCAGAAGCAGCCTGGGCCCTGTCAATTTTTGTAAGCAGTGTACTGAAAATGCGCTAGAACATTATGCACGATAAAAAGACCCTTTTGCCAACAAACCAAAGTACTGAAAGGAGAAACCAGAGGAAATCATTTTCGTTACAAAGCTATTACGTTGCAATTGCACTGACATTGCGTGATTTAACATACTATGCAGATATTTTACATACTAGTCTGCTAGAACGGGGTACCCTAAAAACTCATCAAACGGTGTAGGAAAAGAGTGAGATATTCCAATCGGGACACCTTATTGACTCCAAAAATGAAATCCAACTCAGCCGATCGCCTGGTTTGTGCACCCACCTTCTTTCAACATAGTACAGCTATCAAAGGCTAAAATGTTCCATCCTTAAGAATTGGAGAATCCTAAACACACTGGATGTGAAGTTGGAAAAGCCTCTGTCTGCATTCAAAAGAAGCAAAAAGCTCAAACAAAAATGGACTATTGCTAGCCTCACACAATCCAAACAAAGCACCATTCGGGATGTCATTCTGACTCCAGTAGTCGGTCATCATCCCTGCATTTCATGCATAGCATGCAAATATTCCAGAAAAATGTTAACCTTCAACCATAAAGGTAGGTCTGGAATTTGCACACATTTACAACCTGTAGAAGCAAGAATGTCGTTTATGCTATACAATGCCCCTGCAAAAAATGGTATACTGGGCAGACCTCGAGGGACGTACACCTGAGGATAAATGAACATCGATCCAAAATTTGTAATCGCACATTGAATGCGCCGTTGGTTCTACACTATCGGGAAATGGGACATTCCCATGAACATCTCAATTGGTTTTGTATAGAAATATATCATGGCAATAACAGCACACAGGAGGCCAATAAATGATCTCATAAAGAGCAGCTATGGATTTTCAATTTGGAACAGTTGGACTTCAATTCGTGAGGCTCCCGGGGTCACTTTATCTATTGGCCCAACAACCGGTACTGATATTACAGAAATAAGGCAACTCACTTCTGCTCTGATGTCCCTGTTGTGCCATTCACTCAAAGGATATGCTGTAAAACACTGAGCATTCTCCACTGAGCATACCGGGACCCAATAATTCAGCAGTGAACAAGGTGTATATATAATATTACAAATGTCTTTTTAAGAAGTCCTAGATTTTCAACATACAATTATAATAATGTGTATTGGTTGCATGTAAGGCATTGAACAACAACTCCATTAACTTTAGAGTATTAAATATAAAAAATATATGATTTATAAGCTAGTTTTTAGTTTGCATATTGTTGCTAAATAAACTAATGGGACACTGATCTAAGTAAATGAATCTGTCTTTTAAATCATGCCAAAAACCTTAGTGGAGGTATGGTTTTAGCATGTATAATACAACAACAGCAACATTGTACATTAATAACACGATGCATGACTAAATTAAAAACAAATAAGCATACACCAATTATATATTACTATTCACAAAACATATGTAGCAAGATAGAGAATCCATTTTATATGAGCAACACTTTTCGACTGTTTGAATTCAATTATAATATAACCACATGTATTGCGCATGATTTTTGCAAAATCAACTGTTTGATTACTTAGGCTGTTTTATGCCTCATCTTAAATCCAACTTAATAATGTTACAGCATAGTGATATATTGTGAATCTACTCCTTCACTTAGTACGTATACTATTGCAACCACTTATATTAAGTTAGTGAACCAAGTTTCAATACCTGCAGGTGTGACTCACATTGTGACTATTCTGGTTGGTTCCTTACAGTAATACTCTGTCTCATTCTTTTTGTAGTCCATCGCTAACAAGCATTATATGTGTTGGTAGATAATTAATTTCCATTTCTCTTACTTTTTCTAGCTTTTCCCTGACAGTTCTGTCTGCAATCTAAATCATAATATAATATTTTAAATTGCATATTAGTATATACTTGAAACGTGCCTTACCCTTATAACTCCCCATTTACCTGCAATTGTGCTCGATAATTCCCCCTCACCTTCTTAAATATAAATATAAGGTCTGCTGCAATCTGCTTTGGTAAAAACATTCACCTATCAGGTAAACAGAGTCTTAAATAGACTTCGTGCAATGGTAACTTAGAGATGTTGCAGGCATCCGTAAGACCCCCAGTAGTACCAGGATATCAGGCACCGGTAACGGTCAGGCAGGCCAGTTACCCACCCAAATTACTAGTGGGTTACCGGCAGACCCATAATGACCCCCAATGTGTCAGTCTGCAAAGATCACTCACTTCTCTAAAAGGACAATGAAAAGGGATTCATTTTTAATTTGTATTATGTCTTATGAATGTTTTAATGTTGTTGTCGTACTTGAGAGGGAAATATGTTTTTAATGTGGTTTCCCAGGAGGCCGTCCAATGAACCTAAAGTGTATATCTCTCTTTAACATTTTCGTATCATCACTTTGTATGTTTATTTTCAATAACAGGTACTTTGTCCATAGTTGTTGAGTCAGTGTCCATTTGAAAAGTCCATTTTAAAAGTTTGGGGCTGCAATTTATTCATGCCGTCAAATGCGACAGGGAAATAGAAGACAGACTGACCATTCAAACATCTGCATATCCATTTACCATCGTACTTGGCAAAACATACCAGATCTCACATTCAGCACATAGTTAATAACTCTCTGTTAAGGTCTATTAATTAGTAAATGCCATGTTTGGATACAGCTCTGTTGCTGTGATCTCTGCATGCTCAGTTTATATGGTGCTAGTTTGACAAAAGGTTTAAAAAAATGTGTGCAGTGAAAGGTGTGGTACTGGCTTGCGTTTTTTGGCACAATTCTGGCTGAATTACAACTCCTTGTGTGCCCTTGCCTGACATTGAGAGGCAGGGTCGGATTGGCCCGTCGGCCAATCGGCCCGTGGCCGGTACGAAATCATAATGAGGTGGTGGGGGCCGGTTCCTGAAGCCCATGCCTGGGCCGGCGTGGGCCTCAGTAACTGGCCCCCAGCGCCTTGCCAACAGACACAGATCCTTTGTGGCTCCACCAGCCCGCCGCAGGATGCAGAAAAAGGTAACACAAAAGTGTTACCTTTCTTTGATGAATGCGGCGGCAGTTGGCCGTGACACCATGGCGCCATCAGCAGTCAGTGATACAAATCGCTGGGAGTGACAGGGCTGGGCGAGGCCGGGCTGCCCCTCCCTCCCAGTGATTTGTATTAGCCCCTCTGAGCTGCTCTACGCTGCAAGCCCCTGAGTTTGCAAAGGACGCCCCATGCCTCAGCCCCCAACCCCAGGTAAGCTGCCGTGGGTACATTTTGTTATAACAAATGTAGTACACTTGAGATAAAAACAGTAGGGGGGGGGGGTGCGTGTGTGCATTAACACCGTCACTGCATGTATGCAAATCCGTCACGCCGTTTGATTATCTAGACAGCGTTTATCTCCGATGCAAAACAGAAACGAAGGGGAAATAAACTAGAAAGCACATTTTCTGGCAAAAGTGAGCACAGCGTAAATTACTTTAAACATGTCTTGTTCCAAGGAACACAGAATAGCCCATCTCACAGACATGTCATTGAAAAAAGGCTCTTCAAGTAAATGATTATTCAGTTTATTTCTGACTTTAACTCGGATTATACGAAGTAGGTGATAGAAACTAAATGAGCGAAAGCCACATATAGCGTTACCCTTCCATCTTTGTACACTTGTTGGCTTAGTGAAGCGTGGTAAAGTGAAAGGATTTACGTTATTTTAACAAAATCAGTTTGTGCCACCGAAGGTCCCTTTGTGATGTGCTTACTGTTCTAAGGGCACGCGTGCATCATGCTGCTTCAAGGTTGTAACGCCATGCACAAGGTTAGAATTACAACTTTTTTAATAACGTGGCATTTCAGTCGCTTGGAAATGTGCAAAGCCTAGACACACGTGCTTGATTTCAGTGTGTGCCGATGAATCCAGTTTTGAAAGGGCACTCAGTTAAATCTGCAAAAAGAAAATAAATCCCATTTCAGAGTTCATCAGATCCTTAAGCAGCGTCAGGAAATTCATTTTGAAACCCTTTACCCGCGTCTCCATGGACCGATGAGGACTGCAACACAAAAGGGGGGCAGCGTGCGCAGGCAAGTATCATAAACGTTCGCTTTTTCTCTAAGTGCCGGTGCACCCTTTGTGCTGTGGGCACCGTGCACCGCCTGCGTTTGTGGATGGAGGCAGCTTTATGCGGCGCTGGCAGCATATCAACGAGGATGCTGTGTGGATCCCCCAGTTGCCGGTATTTGCATTGGAAGGCAACACAAAACAATGGCACAAGCTTGTTGTCACTCAGATAGACGTTTCCAACACACATCTCTTTCCTATTCCGCACATTTACATAGACTTTCAAACCCCAGACCCAAAGGTTACACCTTGGACGTTCCCGTGTAAATTTGAAACGTCTTCACATTCACAGGAGTTTTGGGGACAATTGTGACGTTTTGTGTATACTTTTAAAATTGCACTTTTGTGGGGGTTGACTTCTTCCACATTCAGTCACCCTCTTGACACACCTATCATTCCAAACACACCCCTAGCACAAAGTGGCCATAATTTACAAGTCGTTAATACTTTTCTGAATCACTCCTAGGATTCATACAGACATATTCATAAGGACGTACTAGTTTCTCCGTGGATAAATCAATGGTATTCCTGGAATATGTGTTCGGGTGCAGCCCTAATGCATATGACCTGCTTTAAAATACATATATATTTCTTTATACTCTCAGATTCGCCAACCATTTTAATTTCGTAATGCATCAAAACAGTTTTCCCTTTTACTTCCCAAAACACGTCCTGACCTCCCGGGATTGGCACTGATGGTTATGTTAAAGGGCTGTGGTCAGTGTGTTTAATTTTGCCAGTTCAGTCCGTACACATAGAACAGTTTCATGCGCTTGTTCTTTGGCATTCTTATTTTCTGAATTTGTGGAGTGCAGAGTGCACCACCATTGTAGTCATGTGGTGCTTGGACAAAATAGCAGAAAGAGATTAGAGGCAGTGGTGGATGGAACTACCAGCCTGCCCTGGCCACTATGCCTAGATGTGTGAGGGTTGGCATTCTGTGTGCGGATACATTGTACAGGGAGAGCGCTCTCCCTGGCCACTATGACTAGATGTGTGGGGGATGGGCATTCTGGGCACAAATTCATTGTACAGCGAGAGCTGCCAGCTTGCTCACTTTGCCTAGATGTGTGGGGGCTTGGCATTCTGTGCACAGATTCGTTGTACGTAGATGTGTAAGGGTTGGGCATTCTGTGCACGGTTTCATTGTACAGGGAGAGCTGCCAGCCTGCCCTGGCCACTATGCCTAGATGTGTGGTGGGCGTTCTGTGTGAGAGCCTGGGTATGAAATGGCACCACCTGGTCGATTTTCAGAGTAACTGGACACATGAAGCCATTACGTTAAATGTGGTATTATCAGCTGAACATTGGGTGGCAATACCTGGTTGCATGGTCGCCGTGCATGTAAATATGAGGATTTTCCCAGAGCTGTTTTGCTGATAACTGAGCATAAAGCATCAACTGTGTAGATGATGTCAGTACTGACAGTACAAGAGCATATCAAGCAGATTCTGGCTCGCTGAGTTGTGTTGTAATGTAATATTTGAGCATTAAATGCAACTGGCAAGGTACTTTCCAGTGTCATCATTTGGCTGTACTGCTTATTAAATGCAACTATATTTTAATTACTGGTGGCAACGAGTAGCGCCTTGAGTCTGGTTCTGCAAAATAAGTATTTAGCTATGTGATGATGTTTTTTTTTTAAAAGAACAAAAGGAATATTATCACTTTCTCAAGCATTTACACAAAATATAACATGCAACAGACACATGAACCCACATGAAAATAGTAGCATTTTCTGTAAAGTCGTGAATTGACGCGATCCACGGATGATGGTTTGAGGGCCACTTTTTTGAGGCGAGGGGTGGGCCACTTTTTTTGGGGTGTCCGGACCTAATTCTTGTCCCAGTCCGACCCTGTTGAGAGCTAAGCCTGCACAATGGATCAGCACCAGAAGGACAAAGAATCAAAGCAGCATCTGCTTGGCCTTTCATCCTTCAAAGTTCTATACCTTGAGAAGCATTACATGTGATAATAACCTCTATTATTGCAGCAATGGTAAGGTGGACAGTGAGGGACAGTGTTATACAAAATATTATTTCAAGCTTGATGTGTAAATTAAATGATGTGGCCGCAGGTGGCTGATGCTTTGCATGGATGAGCAGATATATTCAGTCACGCAGGTTATCAGAGGACCAAGTACGGCAAGGGTGATTTCAGTCTTCTAAATTTCAAACACGCTTTCTTCCTATCTGAAGCGCAGAGTAATTACCAACTTCTCAGTCCGGGTGTGGCATTTATAGTAAATTGGCAAGATGGCTAGGAGGACCTCGGGGGCTTACGCTAGGCATCTATTTTACATGTAATGTTGGAATATCTTTGAGAGGTATGCTGCGGTCCTTCATGCCTTGTCTTATATCAAGGCTTTTCATTTGATATTTTTCCTTTGTAAGGACCCAATGCAATGCTCCCTTGCTTGCAACATGCATCACATACATAACATGCAGCGTCGGAGTGAGCTGTGAGAGCAGCACAATCTGATGATGATAAGTGCAATCTGTTTCTGTGCCCATTGCAGTATAATTAAACCGTTGTTGCAGGTCAATTCGATCGAGTAATATGGAAATATGGTATTTTTAAAATTATTTAATTTTGAGCTTCTATCAGAAATTAAATATAGTGCTTCACTAATAGTTAAAGATAGAGACGATTTTCCAATAGATGTGACTTGGGCAAAATACTGCAGAATACTGAAAATGCTTGCAAAAATGAAGTGTCAATACAACAGTTTTTCCAATTCCACATTCCATTGGAGAGTTGTTGTTGTTTGTAGTAAATATTCTGCTGCAATGCATCACTTGTAGTCACTCATACTATCTCAACTGGATTACGCTAATAGTGTCTTCCTAGGACTCCCTGACTACCACCAGGGAAGGCTAAAGAGAGCCAAGAATTTGGCAGAATGCCTTCTTTTCCATCAGAAGAAGTCCAACTGCATCTTGGGTGCCCTCCGTTCCTTGAACTTGTTACTAGTATCAACAGGAAGTCTCTGTATGGTTCATCATGCCCTTCAAAGTCAGGGACCACATGTCTTTAGGGGCAGTTTTCACTATTATCATAAAAGCCATCGATTGTGCTGCAGAACCGTTCTACAATGCCACATCCCAAAGATAGAAGTATAGCAGTCTTCTGATTCTGGTGGCCAGACAATGGAATAATCCTCTTCTGCAGCTCAAGACAGAGGGATCACAAAAGTTTTAAGAAAGGATTGAATATGATAAGATATGATATAATTTGGTATATTTATGACGCATCTCTGCACAAGTTTCTTCTAGGCGCCACAAAACAAGGGTGGGGAAACAGAGGGATGACAAGACAACCAATCGTACTAGGCCTTGTGGCATTCAGATCTTGTAAGTGCAAACAAGAAGTGCAGGATTTTGTGTGCGGGGAGAAGTGCAAGGAAGGGGTAGGGGAAGTGCAGTAAGGGCAGCAGGGCTCTGAGTAAGTGCAAGGACAGCAAGGATTACACGGGTGCAGTCCCAGACTGGAAGAGCTGGATGGGCCAGAAGGCAGTGCAGGGTGTCTGTTCAAGGTGGGGCGTGGTCCCCTCCGTGTCTCTGGGGACAACTACACCACCAGTCAGGACAAGCAGACAGATTATCAGGGGGAGGGAGAGAGAAGGAAGAGGAGAAGAGGAATCTCTTGGGAAGCTTCTAAAACTTCAGGTGGTGCGGCTCAAGTCTGAGAGGGGCAGGGAGGCCATTCCAGAGAAAGGCACTCACAGAGGAGAAAGATCTATCCCCCACTCTCTGTTTGGAGAAGCGCCTGACCCACAGAGAGTTTGAGGTAGCTGAACAAAGGGCTCTTGAAGGAAGGTATTTAGGAAGGAGAATGTTGAATATAGAGCGGACCACAGCCCCAGAAAACCTTGAGTATGATACAGAGGGTCTTGAACTTGATCCCTGCGGCCACTGGGAGCCGGCAGAGAGATTTCAGGCTGGAGAGATGTGGTCCCTGGGCTTGAGGCCAATGATAAGTCTTGCAGTCCTGTTCTGGATTAGCTGACAAGGGTGAAGATTAGAGTTCCGAAGATTGAGAAAGAGGATGTTGCAGTAGTCTAGCCTGGAGAGAACCATAGCTCTGGAGACAGTGAGCTTCTGGGGGAAGGTGAGAAAAGGTAGAATACCTCTGTGCCTTCTCTGTGGAGGTGCACCTGGAAGGAGGCCTTCTTGGCAAGGTGCCTGGTGTGAGGACAGAAGGAAATAGTGGAGTCGAAGATAACCCCAAGGTTTTTTGCCTCACAGGAGGATGTAGGGAGGGAGCCCAAGTAGGGTGGCCAGACGGAGAGAGGGAAAGTGAGAGCACGGGTCCCAATAAGAAGAATTGCTGTCTTGCTCGCATTAAGGCAGAGATCATTTGAGGCACACCATCCCTGAATAGTGGATAGAAAGTCAGGAATAAGCGAGGAGGGAGAGGAGGCTAAGGGTAGCCTGAAAGAGAGCTGTATTTCATCCATGCAACACTGAAAGTTAGATGAGACGGTAGAGATCAGGTGGGCCAATGGGGCCAGATAGACATTGAAGAGCCAGGGTGAAATGATAGAGCCCTGGGGAACACCACATGTGGACACTGAGGTGGTGCAGAGAAAGGACCCAAGTTGGACCTGGAAGAGTCAGTCATGGAGGAAGGTGGTCAGCCACGCAAGAGCCTGGCCCATGATGCCAAGGTTCACGCTGAGCCAATTGATGAGGGTGGTGTGGTTGACCGTGTCAAAGGCAGAGGAGAGGTCAAGGAGGATGAGAACAGAGTGAGATCTGGAGTCAAGGTTATAGAGCAAATCTTCATGGGTGTTCAGGAAACCAGTGCCCATGCCTCTGGCCGATCTGGAATCAAACTGATGGTCATGGAGATAGCCAACAAATTCAGTTTGGTAATTTATCTGAGATGGCCAGGCTCTCAAGGAGTGATAGAGATTGGGCGATAATTGGCTGGACAGGAAGAATCGGCAAGAGACTTGTTCAGCAGAGTGCTTGAGAAGAGAAAGATCCAATGTCAAAGGAATGATTACAGAAATCGGCCAAGGCTGGAGCGAGGGAGACAATGGGCCTCATCACGAGTTGGGCGGTAATGCCGGCGCTAATAGCGCTGGTGTTATTAGCCCCACCGCCAAACCCACCGGCGCTATTAGCGCCGGATCACGGGTTTGGCGGAACAGGTATTGCCCATTCCCCATTGAGCCCATTCGGGAATTCCCCGTTGGGGAAATTTCGTGCTTTTACCGCTGGCGGATTTCCCGCTTGTGGTAAATGCGCCAAAAATCGGCAAATTTTCAGCAGATTTCCCTCCAGCTTAGAGCTGAGGCCCAATGTTGTCCTTAATGTTTCTGGAAGAGCAGGGGAGCACCTGTTTGGATGATACCTTCATAGACCGGACTTGTCTGGAGTCATCATCATGTGTAATAGGAGAGAGGGAGGAGAGAAAGGGAAGGTTGACCAGAAGGGGCCTGAGAGAAGTGGAGGGAGAAAGATTAGGAGAATAGGCAAGTGAGGAAAGGATGTCCTCAGTTTTAGTGGTGAAATGGGAAGCCAGGACAGTACAGAGGGCCTGGGAGGGAACAGGAAAGGTAGAGATTGCAATCAGATTGGCAAGCTCCTTGCAGCTCCTTGCTGATTTTAAAAAGTTTGGCTGTGCTGTTAGAGGCCACGCAGACAGAATGTGAATGCTCTTCTTGGAGAAGAGGGAGAGTCGGTATTGCCTGTGGAGCAGGCGGCAGGTCAGTTTGTCAGAAGATAAGCCTCGGTCACTCTTCACTTGGGTTTTAGGATGGCCAGGTCGGAGTCATACCAAGAGTTGCACATGAAAGCAGGTTTCAGATGGATTCTCATGACAGGGATAGAGAGGTGAATGTTGGAGAGGGCTGTGACAGAGTGGGAGGTAGCTGCAGGGATAGGAGGAGGAGAGAAAGTGGAGGCAAAAGCGGCAACTGACACTCACTTCATAGTTTAAATGACCGCGAAAGAAGGTGGCAGTGCTGGGATAGATTTTGCCAGGGGGACAGGCCATTTCAGGTGAGAGTAAAGTAGAAAGTGGTCAGTCCAAGAGAGTGGAGTAGTGAGGGATGTAGACAGGGAGATGTCTGAGGAGATTAAAACATCTGAGGGGTGTCCAGCTGAGTGTGTCGGACAAGAGGGATGAATAGAGAGGGAGACCAATAGGCCAGAGGAGTCTAAATGGATGTTGAAATCTCTGAGGAAGAGAACCTGAGAGGTAGAGGCGAGGAGAAAAGAGGAGAGATGAGCTCATTCAGAGAGGAAGAGGGCGACCTGGCCAGGAGGCCTGTAGATGGTCGCCAGAGTTAAAAAAAAAGAGGCCAGGAGATATAGAGAGCGTGCATACCAGGCATTTAAAGGAGGAAAAGGCCTGAGTGGGAATTATAGAGGCAGGGACTCACCCAGGAAAGAGCAGGGTCACTCCACCACTGGGCCGATTGGTCCTGGCTTGGTTACAGAGCTGGCCATAAACCATGTCTCAGTGAGAGCAAGAACATCCAGGTCATGGTCTCTGAGGAGGTGGCAGATGTCAGACAAGTGTTTGACAGCAGAGGGAGAGTTGACAGTAGCTATGTGGAACAGGTTGCCACTTTTGAAAGACTTCCATGGAGGGGTACAAGAGAGAGGTACACCCAGTGGAAGAGGCAGAGGGGCTAGAGAGGGGGCAGAGGTAGAAGGAAGGGGTAGATGGCCCTGCGAGGAGGAAGAAGAGGGCACCAGAAAGCTGGTGGGAGAGGAGGAGGTTATTGGCAGTGGGGCCGTAGAGGTAGAGGAGCTAGGTGGCTGAGGAGCCGGAAAGGAGGAAGAGGTAGGTGGGAGAAGAGGTGGGGGAGGTAGAGGTAGAACTGGGTGGCATTTTGCTCAGAGAGAAGGAAGAAGGAGAGCAACAGAAGAGGTAGCAGAGGAGGAGGGGAGTGGCAGACAGACCAGAGGAGTAGATGTGGAAGGTGGCTGAGTGGGCAGAGAGGTAGTAGATAGAGAAGTGGGAGAAGGGAGGACGTTGATAAGGTGCGGGAGATGACTATCAATGAGGAGGAGTTTGGGCTTAGTGCCCTGCACCATAACTGTGCAATTTAGACCTTAATTATGGTTTTGGAGGACAAGAAAGAGGCCAAGAGGACCTCCCATATTTTGCCACATTTAATGGATGAGGAGAAATGAGCTAGAACAGTGACCATATGTAGGGCCTATAGGTCGGGAGAGGGAACAACAAAAAGGATGTCAGTAAGAGTCTGCTTGGAGGAGGCACTGATGGGGGTATCAACGATCGGAAGGTCTGTATTGGAGACCAGGATGCCCTTCTTGAACTTCTTCCTTCCAATCTTAGTGAGAGGGATAGGATTGGTGATAGAAAAGCAGTTAGAGAAAATGGATGAGACCGAGAGCACCATATAGGGGTATAGGTAGAAAGGGCAGGGAGAGTGAGCGGAAGAAGAGACAGGAGAAGACGCACAGCATCGTAAGATGCCACACAGGATGCACTGGGAGGGGACATAGCGGGGCATGGAGACCCTGGAAGGAGGCACAGTAGGAATGCAACAGAAGAAGCACAACAGTAAACCAACAGTAACACAGGTGGGAACCTAGAGAGGAAAAAAGGCATAGAGAGTAAAGAGAGCCTAGTGGACACCCACAGTAAGTTAACAGTAAACATTGAAGAACCTAGAGAGGGAAACAGGCCTAGCAAACACAGCAAATCACAACAGAGGCGTAGGGTGTAGGGGACAACCCAGAACGCCGCCAGACCTGGAGGGAGAAAAAAGCAAAGAGAAACAGCGGGAACACAAAGTGAGACTAACCGTGGTAGAGGAAAACCTAATGATTGTTTGGAGACAGTAGTTTAAGTGAAAAAATGCACGAAGGCAGAGCAGTTGAGTAGAGAGCAGTAGTGACTGCTCCGATGCCTGCACCTTTCTTACCTTGCTGTCGCTGATGGTTGACGGCTGCGCACCATACTCACACTTTGGGTCGCACCACTTTAGTCGCCAAACACCTGCATCGCAGAACACTGCGCCCTTGGTCCTCGGTTTTTAACAGATATGCTGTATGGGCAAACTGCTATGTATCGGCCAGCATCTCCTGTGGTCCTGCATTGCAGAACACTACACCCTTGGCCTACGTGGTCGTTTCCTCTAATTAGCCCCTGTAAGATGCTTCTTCAAAGGTTCCCAGTAGTTTTTTGGTGCCAGGAGGCCACCTTAGTG
Source organism: Ambystoma mexicanum (assembly GCF_040938575.1). Lineage (NCBI taxonomy): Eukaryota > Metazoa > Chordata > Amphibia > Caudata > Ambystomatidae > Ambystoma > Ambystoma mexicanum. The sequence continues at coordinate 887,744,163 of NC_090924.1, read as the reverse complement.
AAGACAGTAGCACTTTACAGGAACAGCACCTAAAAAAAGAAATGGTATCCAGGGCTGTGACGAAGTACCCATTATTAAATCTGTTCCAGCATCTAAAAGATTACAAATGTTACACCGCAATTTCACACACATTGGTCTATATGTTGTATATTTTGTAAGGTATGTGTTTACTCAATTTCACTTTCATAAATGGAGATTGATAATATGTGGTAGCGAAGAAAGAGGGAGAAAGAGAGTGAAATAAAAAAGCGAGAGAGGGGACTAGATCGACAGAGAGTGGGGAGAGAGAGTAGGAGAAAGCACATGTTAACGGAGTTGGAAATGTTTAAATCCCTCATTTGTGTTACTGCTTCAGCTCAAGTCTTTCATTTGCATGTTCTTATAGTTCATTCAGTTTATTCCTGTATGATAGCTCAATGAGTTAAGTGACTGCTTACGTGATCTATTTTCTACGTGCACTCATAGATTTGAATACCAACACCACAAACTTTACCCTTAATCGTTCTGAGTTCAATAAAATGAGTACTCTTGGAAGCAGTTGGAGTCCTGTTTGACGAGCTGCATAAAAACGTCATATTATTTAACATGGAATGCATTTACTTGCACATAATGGTGAATTCAAATGACATATGCACGTACTTATTCATTTTTACCATGTTTAAGGAAATGGTCATACAAATGTAAAATATTGTTATCGTAATCACCACTTAAATATGTTTTATTAAGATGATCTACTCAAGACCAAAAAGCACTGTGCTAAACCACAGTAACTTGGTTGCCACCCCATGCAATGTTTTTAGTTTTCGTTAAGACATCACATGTTATTTGATTTCGGCATGCCACTTTACACGAAAAGCTGCTTAGCAAGGTATGATAGATGTGGTATGATGCAGACAGAGTCTTGTCACCCAGGGTGCTTGAACCTGCAACTCTGTTAAATTCTACCCTCAGATGCAATCACAGGTGCGCAAAATCACAAAACGTGTCAGGAAACGTATGTGTGTTATTTAAGTAAAAACAGCCAAAGGGTGCAGTTAACGTGATGTTTATGGGGGCATGGCTAAGCGCCGCAGAAGATGGCCGCCTGATCGCGCCGCTCTGCCTCACAAAAGACGAACAATGCATTAGGTATTCAAATATAAAAAATAAACCTACCTTTTTTACCGCGTTTCATCCCGTGAAGTGGCAGGGAACAGAAACGAGTGATTTCGGTGCAGCTCCGGACTGCCGGACTGCAGGCGGTGCCGCTCTGCCAACCGCATCGCGCTTCGTGGGGGGACTCCATGACAGTGTGCCCGGTTCGCCGCCCCTCGTGAGGAGAAACACGGCGTTGCGTTTCACGTGACGCGCCGGCCTGGGCCTAACATCACGGGCTCATAAGAACACGCTGCCACCTGGTGGGCATATGTAAAGGAGGAAAAAAAAAAAAAGGAGAGAGGAAACCACTTCCAAAGGATTGCTGAGAACAGATACCCACTGAAAAAAAGAAGAAAAAATAAATAAAACGAGCAAAGTGAAACGAAATAAGAAGGTGAGGATAGGAGGAGGAAGGGAATGTTAAAAGGGGAGAAGGATATATGAGTTGAGGTGTACAATCTGAACATTTATCACAAACCATAACAGAAATCTCAACACTATATATTTCGCCATAATTACTTCATCTGTAAGCGTCATAGCCTTCACTGTTGTCCCCCAGCCCCCAACATCCTCACCTCTATAACTATAAATTGCACTGAAAGTCTGCTTCGGAACTCCCCTATTTTACCATTTATACCTCCAAGATACTTCAAAAGTTTCTGCAGAATACGCCTTATTGTTCTTCTGTTTTTCCATTTTGGTCTCTTTACACAAGAGTAAAACAGTACAAACAATATGGAAGTTGAAGTGGGAGAATGGGAGAAAAGACTCCCCCCAATCTCCACGCGCCCCTGGCCTAGAGGATCGCGACCCAGACACCCGCCACGAGATGAATTTGCCTATCTACCAGATGACCAAATACCCTGGTACAGAAACATACGGATGTGCCCATCGGCCTGCCCACCAGCCTGCCCTGCTCAAGCCGACACCTGCGGCATGGATGAACTCGACTAAACCTTTCAACAGTAAATAAACACATCGTTAGAGATGACATGACGACCTAGCCAACTGTCAGAACACCCGTGCAACCATGCACACTGGACACCCCCACACCAATCCACACGAAGAACATATTCAGTGCTATGACGTAGGTGACGGACACACCCACTGATGCGCATCTTTATTATTTTTCACATAGGTTTTCCAAAATGCAGAAACGCAAGACGCACAAAGCACTCATCTAAAATTCTTGCCGACGCTTCTCCTAACCCTTGCATTGTGATGAAAATACAACGAAGACATGATACTGCCTATGAAGCACTGTGACACCGCAACTCAAAGTGCCGTGCATTAAACATCCCCACCTATGCACCAGGCCCACGTAGGCCGCAAGCAAGAGCCTCCACGAACATTGAACGAGCAAGAGTACAATTGCTGACCATGCAGAACGAGCCCAGCGAGAACTGACAGCCAAGTGGGCAATGTTGCAACTCGCACGCCACCAGCCGAAGCCAAGGTCACACCTGCAAGCTAAGCCAGACACGCAGTGGAAAATACAACTTTAAATGTGCAGAATTCTGCCTCAACCACGGTCTCTCCTCACGTGACCAAGCCAAACCTGACAGGATGCCAGACCCGAGAGGGAGAAGTCGCCTGGGTCCCACGTTTGAGACACAGGCTGCAACAATGAAATGACCCAATGGACACCTACAGCGATGGGAATAGTCTGCTCTCAGGCATATGAGCAAATCCACGCATTGTCTGCACAAACACATAGTTACATATTGTTGCAACTGACAGGTACACCGCGAGCTGGGAACAACGATGGTCCCAGGCTGGGGGGCTCGCGAGTGGACCAATCAGAACATGGGGCACTCATCACTGACGCCATTAACCTTAGCCAATCATTAGGGGTCTTTGTGTAACAATTTTCAAGTATCTAATAGATGGGACAACCCAAGTATACCACCTGACTGAACCTTAACCACTAACAGCGTTCTCTATACGTATGCTATACTAACCCTACTACTCGAGGAACCAATCCAGAGTGGCGATAGGTTTTTTGCTAACTTTCCCAGGTGACGCAAGTAGCAGGTCATACTGAGGCAAAAAGGGGCCTGCGAGCCCCACGAACTTCGAGAGTCAGGACAGACGCGTACGATCCTAGACCCATCCTTGCCGTTATTCAATAAACAGCAGAACCACCTTGCTTCTTGTGTGTGTCTCATACTCATTTTTGGGATACGCGGGAGGAGTTGGGGCCTCCCAGCCCGGAGGTCCGCGGAAGGCCCAGCCGACCCCGGGAGAAACCCCCCGACAAGTTGGAGGCACTGCTGAGATCTGTTTAAGATCTGCCTTTTTATTTTATTATTCCGAGTGCTCACGTTGCGAGGAGGCCCGGCGGCGCGGCCTCCTCTGCCGCTGCCCCCTTTTTGGAGGACTACAGGACCATTGCTGAACTGCGAGAAGACCGGACAGCGCAATCCGGATATTGGCCTTCGCGAGCCGGTTGAGAAGTATCCCGCCCGCGGTTGGCGAGTGTCCAGACGTGGTCCAGACGAGGGGAGGTGGCGAGCCGCTTGGAGGGGTGCACGCAGTTGAGCGGCCCCGCATCGAGAGAACTTGGTGAGTATGCCACGCCCAAAAAGCAATGTGAAATTGTGAGGGAGGGGGGAGGAATAGAATAAGGGAGGTGGGAGGTGTTACCAAGGTGCGCGGCGAAGGTTTGATAAATTAGTGTTGACGGTGAAGTGAATGGTAGCTGGACAAGTGCGAGAGCAGTCCGCTACGTTACGAAGAAGTGTGGGCGGGGCATGAAAACATCACGTGTGGCTGCTCGTTGACACTGATTGGCCTAGGTCGCGACCACCTGTAAGGGTGTGTGTGTGCGGTTTCCTACGAATTGGCGATTATTGATCAATGAGTAGATGAGGATCCCTATTGATCGAGCAGAAAACTCGATAGATAGATGATGTTTCCCTGTAGACGGTAGCTAGCTGGTTGCCTAATACGGAAGATAATTGGCTGGTTAAGCCCTCCTGTCGAGGGGCGTATCACACGCTAGGCGACGCAGCGTGCGCAGTCTGATTATATTGTTGATTACCTTGTTCCAGGCGTGACAAGAGGACAGCTGTGGGGTTAACGGGGATAGATGGCAAACTTATTTCAAACTTTTAAAACATGAAAAGAATTTACTGGTAGTTTTGGAAGAGGTCGGTGACGTCACCAGTAGGGCTTTCATAGGATATCTCGAGCACAAGGCATTGTTGGAGAGTGGTGGGGAAGAGAATAATGGTAATGGAGTGGAGACGGAGATAAACGGTAACGATTATATCGGGGCAAGGTGAAGAGAGGGACGTGGCCGCGCACGGAGAACGCCGGCCACGACAAGTGAGGAAAGAGGAGGAGGGGTGAAATAAAGTGGGACGGCTGTATAAGCACGTCACACAGTGCACGCAGCCGCAGGGGGCTACGAGCGCCTCGGCCGTAGGGGGCCGTAACGGTGTTAGGTGAAAGAAGAAAACAGAGAAAAGAATATATAAATGCAAATGCTATATTTTACTATTTTCTTTTAGCGGACTATCGCAAGTCCCCAAAATTACGGGGCCAGGTAAAAAAAAAACATATGAAATTGTATAGCATTAATTATTAGCAAGGTAACCGCTACCATATCGAGGGAGATAACAACACAGTGCTACTATGTCATACGGGACCGAATCGGGAGGGTGGGGGATCACTCTCACTACCCCGCTACAGCATATATGTAAAACACTGTCACCCCATAGGGAGAAACTGGATAAATACAGCATAGAATGGACACAGGGGACGGACAACAAAATGACGACACCATGGCCGCCTAATGGCAGTTTCGACCCATATGTACAACACTCACTATTAACCCATCTGCATAACACATACAAGGGGAAGAAGTTGACACACCATGTGGAGGTGTTTAACTTATGGAGAATGTTCCAGGGGTCCCGACCAGGACCAAACGGAATGTTCACTATTGGGGAAACAAAGGAGGAGAAGAAGGTTAAGGAGGAAGAACAGAATGGGGAAAAAGAGAGTGAAGGCACACAGTGCACGGGGAAAGGACAAGAGGGAGGAGAAAAGAGTAGCAACCTAAACGAAAAAGAAATAAAAAAGGAACAGGGCGACGACATGCCCTTAGCGAAGGTAGTGAAAAAAGAGGAAGGGGGGTTATATCCTTTAACGAAACTACGAGAAATAGTGAGAGAACAATTAAGGGCGGCTGAGGGGTATTCGAACCCAGCATACAGCCCACCACCATATACAGCTACAGGTGGCTACACGGGAGGGGAGCCGACAAGTACGGTAGGGTCAATTTATACGAAGATGCCTGCAGGGGGGGGAAGACTAGCGAAGAACAAATTGCAGCAATAGGGCATGATGAGTGGGTAGCTGCACAGGCATTATTAAAATTGCAAGGTTCATTAACAGGAGAAGAGAAGGAGGTAGTAAGGAAAATGAACGAGGACAATGAGAGTAAGAGCGAGATGAAAGGGGAAGGGGGGAAAAGAAAGGAGGAAGAGCTTTCACGAGAAAAAGAAGAGATTTTGGAGGAACGATTAGCAGAATTAAGGAATGAGCAAAATGCCCTGATCAAGCAGCTTGAGTGGGAGGAAAGAGAGAGAGCACGGGAAAGGAAAGAAAGTAAGAATGAGTTGGAAAAAATGAGGGAACGAACTGAAGAACGAAAGAGAGAAGCTGAAAGGGTAAAGGCAGCAGCAAAAAGGGTATCTCGAGCAGCACAGCGCGACAAGAAAAGAGAGGAAGAAGAGAAAGAAAAGGAAATGGAAATATGGAAGAGGAAAATACTATCAGAAACGACAAAGAAATACGAAGAAGGAAGGATGATAGAAAGCATATTAGAGCGGGAAAGAGAGAGATGGGAAAGGAAGAGAGAAGAGGAAAGGCTATTGGAAAAGATGAGTAGTGAAGTAATGGAGGAATTAATAAAGAAAAAAGGGAAGAAAAGTAGAGAGATAGTAGAGAAAAAAGAAGGGGAAGGAGAAGATAGGAGAGGGGAGAGTGAAGTAAGAAGATATGTACACAGAGACACAGAAGTAGCAACAACATCAGCACAAAGGGGAGCAATTGGTAAAGAAGAGACGGGAGGAACAGATTTAATAGATTTAAAAACAGTGACGATTCGGGGGAAAAAGACAGATTGGGGGTTGTTGCTCCTCTCCAGGAATGGAGAGAGAAGGAAGAAATAGGGAAAGGGAAAGCTTAGATAAATTGTACATCACCCGGACTAACAGGGAATCACCATGGGCCTGCAGAAGAAAGGAAGAACTGGGGGGGAGTGAGGGGGAAGAGCAAGGAATGGCGGGAAGGCACACACGTGCAGCTACACCCTCATCATCCCGTCCAACATGCTCCACTACCCCACACTCATCCCGTGCAACATGCCCACCTACACCCGCACCTGCCCCCCACGAACACACACCCTACGCTGGCAGGCTTAGAGATCTCCCAGGACGCAGGCAGGAAGAACGAGTACACACGCCCACATCAAATAAAGGAAATGATAAAAGAAGGGGAAGAGATGGAGGAGAAACAGTTACGAGCAGGGGAAATATGGACATAACAGACGATGTAGACGACACGGAAGAAGAGGAGGGGTATACAGACTAGACTCTGGGGAACCCAGGGGGTCAGACAGGACACAACCTAATGCCACTTTTGGAGAGGGGAGGGGTTAGACCACAATACGTCCCTTGGAAGCATGCAGACAAGGAAAATATAAAGTGCAGGCTCCCATCATTAAGTGGAGGTGCGGGGAAATGGATATATGAAATGGAAAAACACACCGCAGGACAGAAACTGGCAGTAGGAGATGTGAAAGGCCTACTAATATCAATATTGGGGGATGCAGCAGATGACATCTGGAAGAGAGCAGGCTTCCCCGGGGTCACAATAACAAACACATCACACGACGGGGCACCATTCGCAAACTGCAGACATGCATTATGGCAAGCACTGAGGGTACAATACCCAGACACATCAGACATAGGAGCGATTACATCACGCAAGATGCGTGAGAACGAAGATCCTGTTGATTATATCCAGGAAATTCAAGAGAAGTGGCGTATGGAAACTAGAGAGCAATGGGACAAGACACCAGCAATATTCTATCATATACTAATACAAGGGCTCCCGGAAGCAGTGCAGAAACAATTGAAGAAAATAGTGGGGATGGAAGCAAAGGCTTGGCCGGAAATACAACTGACGATAGTACATCATTGTAGGACATGGCAAGAAAAGATGAAACAAAAGGAAGAGGATAGGAAAGCGGAAGAGGCTAAATTAGTGCAGAAAAAACTTACTAAGTACACGATGGAAGGTGCACTAATAACTTCACCTACAACAATGACACCAAACCCCACGCAAGTGGTGGCCGCACAAGATCCCTCGCAAATACAATCATCACAGATTATAGCACAACAGCTGCCACCACCCCCACCATACACGACTAACATGGGAGGAGGATACTCAACATCAGGAGCTGGATATTATAATTACAACAGAGGAAGGGGAGGAATGATGAGGGGGAGGGGATACTGCTATAACGCACAACAGCAAGGCGGAGGATTCAGAAGTTTCTACCCCACTGGGCAACCAGTATACCAGGACAATTCAGGGAGTTTCCCATGGCAGACCAGGGAACCACCTGTATGTTGGATTTGTGGATTATTAGGACACATGTCACGCACATGTAGAATGAGACCCGGCACACCAGCATGGGGAGAACAGGGACAACAAGGGCCTACAAGGGAACAGCAGGGTCACCAACAACAGCAGGCACTGCAACCGAGCAATACGCAGCAACAGTTAGTAACACAACAACAGCCACAGACATATTCACTACCGCAACAACAGGTAGCGATATCACAACAACCTCAAGTGCAGCAAGTACAGCAGCCCACTCAAATTCAGGACCATAAGGTAACCTCCACCAATGCACAGCTACAGCAAACACAACTGGGAAGGGTGACGGTCCTGGGACACAACCCTTACACAGGAAGTGGTCAATCATTATACCCACAATAGGACAGCCCACAGACGTCCTTGGTGTGTCCCATCCTGTCGGTAACACCTAATAGTGCGGAGGAACCACGCATAGAGGTAACAATAGGTGACAAAAGGTTATCATTCCTTGTTGACACTGGGGCAACCCGGTCTTGCATAAGGGAAGGTAAATTTAAGATGTCAGGTGAGGCCATGAACACCCATGGATTCTCTGGGGCTAGGCGGTTGGTTCCCTTTACTGATAACATCCCCTTATCGATAGGGGATTATGACATGTCCGTCCCGCTTTTATATTCAAGGGACTCGCCAGTAAACATACTTGGGAGAGACATAATGAGCCGGTTGAATATGACAATCTCCTTCACGGAGGACGGCATAATTTGTTCCACTCCTGGAATAAACATGCTCACTGCACGGCAAATTATGCAAGCATACTGTGGGCAGACAGTGATTAGGGCTGAGCCAGTAGATAGCGAACTGTTCCAGTATGGAACAGACATGGCATTCGCATGGATGCCAGGAATAGAAGGGAAGATCTGGAGGAGGCCAACAGCCTATCTGTTCAGACCAGAAACACCAGCCAATGAACCAGAAGGAAAGGGGATTTCAGTGAGCATGGAGAGCATTATAGCGACTGCTGATTACATCGCAGTACATGCCCAAGACTGGGAAGGAAGAGCATGGAGGGCAGTGATAGCACTGGCTGAGGGATGCAGGCTCACCCAGGTGTCAGACGAGGAGCTCTTTTCAGAAGACAAGGAAGAGGGTGAAATGGTATTTATGATAAGTGTAGATATATGGCTAAGAGTGACATACAAACAAGTGGCACAGAAAATTGCAATGGCACTTGAAGCACCCACATCTACCCCAGTTCCTTTTTTCGAGGAGGATATGGCAAAAGTTCCAACATCATTGTGGACTACTAGTCCCTATGACGTGGGTTGCATAAAAAGTATCGGGGGAGTAAGAATAAAACTGAAAAAGGGTGCAATACTCCCTAGAGTGAAGCAATACCCACTATCAAAAGAGGCAGATGAGGGCATATATGAAACAATAACGGCCCTTATAAATAATGGCATATTGGTACCATCAGAATCACCATGCAACACGGCCGTGTATCCAGTGCGCAAAGCTAAAGGAGGGTCTTGGCGTTTCATCCAGGACCTCAGGCCCTTGAACAATATTGTAGAAGCAGAATAGCAGCAAACCCGGCCACCATATTATGTGGAATTCCAGCAGAAGCCTCACGATTTACAGTGATTGACCTCAAAAATGCCTTTTTCTCAATACCCCTGCATCCAGATTCACAAGATCTGACAAGCTTCACGTACAGAAAAACAAAATGGAAACACACTAGGTTACCACAAGGGTACTGCGAGTCACCCTCAATTTTCAACAGAGTAATACAGATGGACTTGGGAAACATTGAATTGGAAAGTACAGTGTTGCAATATGTTGACGACATAATAATTTGCAGCACAAGCGAAAAAAGGTGCAGGGAGGACTCATTGAAAATGCTGACAATATTGGCTGAAAAGGGTTACAAGGTAGACAAAGAAAAATTACAGTACTGTCAGGAACAAGTATTACACATTGGTCAACTGATATCCCAACACGGAAGAAAGATTGCACCACAAAGAGCACAGGTTATATCAAATACGCCATTACCACAAACAGTGAGGGAGCTGCAGCAGTTCCTGGGATTGTGCAACTACTGTAGAGCATGGGTATTTGACTACAGCTCATACATAGGACCCCTACTTGAAGCATTGAGAGAAGCAAACAAAGGGGAGAACAAATTGGGATGGACAATGGAAATGAAGGAGGCCTTTGATGAATTGAAACACGCAATATCAACTGCTCCGGTACTGGCCACCCCAGATTATGAACGACAGTTCTTTATCTTTTCACATTGCGACTCAGCAGTAATGAAAGCAGTATTGGCTCAAAAAACAAGCATGCGATACAAGCCAGTAGCATTTTACAGAGGTCACTTGGATCCTGTTATGTTAGGTCATTTCCCTTGCGAACAAGGTCTCGCCGCAGCTGCCTTCGCGGTAGAGAAATCATCATCTATTACAATGGGGTGCCCAACCACACTATTTGTGGAGCATGCACTACTTGCAATATTGAACCCTAAGTCCACACTAACCACGCAGAGGGCGTCAGGTTATGAGATTATCTTATCTAGACCAGAACTATTTATTGTTAGATGCAGCACAGTTAATCGTGCAAGGTTTATAGCGGAAGTTATTGAGGAAGGTGACTATGCTCATGATTGTACGCAGACTACTGAAATGTACTCATGTACTAGAAAAGTTGAAGAGGATGCGCTAAATGGAGGAGAGCTCTTGTTCATTGATGGGTCATCAACAATAGACCAAAGTGATGGAATAAGGAGAACTGGGGCAGCAGTTGTAAAAATGACAGAGGAATTGGTGTGTGTGGCGGTGAAATGTGTACAGTTACCACAACATTATTCTGCTCAAGCAGCAGAATTAGTTGCACTGATCTTGGCGTTGCAGGAAAGCTTTGACAAAAGAGTTACTATATATTCTGATAGCGCATATGTCACGTCAACTGTCCACTCGGGATTGACAAAATGGCGGCGAAGGGGGTTTAGGAGAGCTGACGGCACCCCAGTGCAACATGCACTCTTATTAGCTGAGTTAATTGAAGTAATATATAATCCCCAAGAACTAGCTTTGGTCAAATGTCCCGCACACACTAATGGAGAAGATCATATCTCAAAAGGGAATGAAACAGCAGACGCACATGCGAAGTATGCTGCGTATTTTGGTGAAATATGGAACCCCCCAGAGTCAGAGCGAGGGAGAGGGAGGGGGATAGCTAAAGAGATGTTGATGAAAGAAGGGTACACCCATCTCCCAGCCACACAGATAATGGAATTACAAGCGGCCGCACCAATGGCAGAAAAAGAGATATGGGTAAAAAGAGGATGTACAATGTCACCAACTGACGCACTATGGCGTCAGGGTAACACTGGAAAAATGGTTATGCCGTTGGCACTATTGAACATCGCCCTGAGCCAGCTCCATCACCTAGCCCATACAGGGAAGGAAGTTATTGCAGCACGAATTAGGGAAGATTGGTTCTGCCCCGAGTTAAATTCTCATGTAACAAATTTTATCAGCAATTGACTTACATGTCAACAGTTCACGGCCGGTCACACACTGCAAGTGATAAAAGGTACTATACCCCGGCCAGAGGGACCCTTCCTGCACATTCATATTGATTACGTTGATATGATCAACGTATGTCAAGGAAATAGGTATATGATTGTAGTAGTATGCCCATTCTCCAGGTGGATTGAGGCAGGACCCTGCTCACATCCAGATGTGTTCAGAGCAGCTACATTTCTAGTGAGGGAGGTTTTCCCCAGGTGGGGAGTGTGCGAAGTACTGCGGTCAGATAACGGCCCGCACTTCGCTAATGAAATGTTTCAACGCATCACGTCCTTACTCAACATCAATCATAAATTTGCGTGTGCATATCACCCACAGGCCAATGGTATATGTGAACGCATGAATGGCCTATTGAAGGAGGCAATAGCAAAGATACAGCAAACAACAAAGAAGAGTTGGTTGTATTGCCTTCCGCTAGCTCTATTTGAGCTAAGGAATAGACCAGGGTCTGACCACCACCTCACTCCTCACGAGGTGGTGACCGGACGTTAAATGCGCCTTCCTCTAACGCCAACATCAAGAGCATTCACAGACTATGAAAACACTGCAACTGTTCTTGGTGATGAAATGTACCAATATGTGTCTTCTTTAATTACTAGTGTAGTGTTTGTGTCTCAACAGCTCGAGCGCATGCGGGGCGGGTCTAAGAGTTATCAACAAGAAGACGGCGACAAAGAATTGGAAAAGGAAAAACCGTGCAAAATTGCTAAAGGTGACCACGTGCTACTCCGCAATTTCAATAGAAAGTGGAACAGCCCACGCTTCACTGGTCCCCACCTGGTAGAGGAGGTATCTACAAGAGCGGTGAAGTTGCAGGATAAGCGTGCTTGGAGTCACCTACACGACGTGAAGATCTGCAAACTCCAGACCCGCTCTAGCGTTACCGACAGGGCCATTGGAAGAACAGCGACAGCATCACCTACGGAGAAGGAGACGTCTACCACAGCTGACGACCTTAGTGTCACTATACCCTATCACCCCCCAGAATCCCCAGAGACAAGTACTGAAATAGACGCTGGTGATTTGCATACCGCCCATCCCATGGTCACAAGATCAAAGAATAAACAGACTTCCGCCAGTTGAGCCCCAAGCCCTCTGCCCACAAGCCCCCTGCCCACTACAGCCACCACCCAATTGAAGGACATTGTTTTTGCACACATACACATGTAAACACTTGTATGTTTTCTTTTGCTTTCTCGCACATGCAGGTAACGTGTGTAATTGTATTGCTAAGAAGATAGATAACTAACAGTGTACATTGCCCAGGAGTAGATGCTACCCACAGACAATAATTACCCTGAAGCCCTATCACACCAATTTGTATATCACATAAAAAGGCCAAAGTACCTAAAAAGAAGGAGGGTACGTGTTTACTACACCGCATTTATCTTGGCCATAGAACAATCAATGCCCCATCTTCACCAGCACTTACCTGCTCTAAGAGATAGATCGCTTAGATTGGTGTGGGAACAGCTCTTCGTCTGGGCACTGAACAACTACCTGATAGGGAGAGCTTGATAACGACAACTAACAATAATAACAAGCGTTTTGAGAATTTTCAGGCGGGCAATTTTAACGTCGAAAGAATAAGCTGCCGGACTGCAGCAAGGTAAGAGCAAATGCCGGTGAGGCTAGCTTCTGTAATAAAAATGATTGGGGTTTTGGTGATCACTGGTTTTTTGGCTGCCTCTGTATGGCAGAAAAGTTATGCTATCAATATTTTGGCTGCACCCAAACCTAACTTACCCCCACCCACGGCTGCAACAGGTGTTACGTCAGGTGGTACTAGCAACCCTCCACATAAGGGAAGTAGAGTTAAACGCAGCACATACTCAGATAATAAAAGGTATTGATAATTACATAACAGATTCAGCACACGTCTCGAACAACATGTGGTACCAGCACATGACCCAAATAGGCAAGCAGACAACAGAAGACAGCTGCTATGCCTGCTCATTGATCCCATACGCCATGAGCGCTTCTCGAACATTTGTTGGCACAGAAATAGAAGAAAAGACGGCACGGTGTATAATCTACCTGGCACTATTCTAAACGAGAGGGCGATTTCAAGGAACGGTGGTGAGACTGGTGTGGAAAACGCGAGCCACATATCCATACGAAAACAACTTCCTCAAGTCTTATTTAAGTTACTATTAGAGCTGTTTACATGCTGAAGCATTCAGATACATGACAAGTGGTCCTGAAAAAGGAGAAACGAAGAAAGTAACACTACAATACCTACCATGTGACTGGTACGCCACTGAAGTTCCTGGTATACAAGGCTGTTGGGAAAGACCATTGGTAACAATAACAGGGAAGGTATACATGAACAATAAATGGGACATAGGAGTGGTTGGCAGCAACATGGTAACAAGAGAAAATATTATCACCATTGATGAACACAATAACAGATGTTGGACGATTTGGGGCAAGTACGTACCCATGCTGACATGGATGGAGAAGGATGAAGACCCAATGAGCATACTGCCGCTGTCTGCACCTAAGCTATGCTACCAACACAGAGGAGAAGTGGACGTGGGATACAACACGAACTGTGTCAGTGTGTTAGAGTTACCAGAGGGGGGAGCAGGAACAGCAGTATTAATGGACAACTACTGGGCCTGCGGAAACAAGGCATACCACACACTGCCCCCTCTGTGGAACGGTATCTGCACAATGGTACACATTAATGTACCATCACTAGTGGTGCCCCAGAAACATGTGAACATGGCGAACTTCCCCAAAATGGATGAAGGAAACAAGAGGAAGAAGAGGTCGGTACCATCTCAGAGGGGGTCAGACAACGACAACAACAACAACAATAATGTCCTGAATAGAAAAAAGAGACAAGGAGATCCTCTGACAGGAAATTACCTATGGGGAAGTTCAGAAACAGCACTCACTTCAATCCCACCAGAACACAGATTATTCAGCAGAGCAGCAATGTTTTTCTCGTCAATAATACACCCTGGACTACAAGCTTATGCAAACGCAAAATGGCTCCAGATAACCCGATGGGAGCTGATGATGACAATTAATTCAACAGTAAATGGATTCAACGCAATAAAAGAGGAACTGCGAGCAGTAAGGATGGTAGCACTACAGAACAGATACGTATTAGATCTCCTTACAGCAATGGAGGGAGGAGTTTGCGCAAAGATAGGACAATCATGCTGCACATTTATTCCTGCTAATGATGCTGACAATGGTGCACTCACCGAAGCAGTAACACAACTGGCCCAGATGTACTCCAAAATGATGGAAGAAAGTAAAGGAGTGAAGAAGGATGACAGCTGGTTTTCATTGTTATGGTCATGGATGCCATCATGGCTGTCGGACGGGCTGAAGATTATAGTTGGATGTATAATACTGGCTGGAGCTGCACTGATTATAATAAGGTTCTGTAAAGCCCGGAAAGCATGCACTACAGACAAAATGATCGAAATGGTTGATATGCACCCCTTGATGCCAACTGATGATGACCAGCACACAGACACCATAATAAAGGAAAGAGAGAAACTGCGCAAACAAATCATCACCAACCACCTGGACCCAACATCGGTAAAGCTCTAAAACCCAAGACCCCAAGAAGCTACATCGGGAGATGGGTAAACTGCACACCGGGAGGAAGTTGTGTGTATATGTATTGGTCATTTGAGGACCATGTAAACCACTATGGACACCTGGGAGGAGTAACCAAAATATGGAGAGTAAGAGGAGATAAAGAAAAGGATATGTTTCTGGTCGACAAGTCGACCAGAGGGGGGACTGAAGTGGGAGAATGGGAGAAAAGACTCCCCCCAATTTCCACGTGCCCCTGGCCTAGAGGATCACGACCCAGACACCCGCCACGAGATGAATTTGCCTATCTACCAGATGACCAAATACCCTGGTACAGAAACACATGGATGTGCCCATCGGCCTGCCCACCAGCCTGCCCTGCTCAAGCCGACACCTGCGGCATGGATGAACTCGACTAAACCTTTCAACAGTAAATAAACACATTGTTAGAGATGCCATGACGACCTAGCCAACTGTCAGAACACCCATGCAACCATGCACAATGGACACCCCCACACCAATCCACCCGAAGAATATATTCAGTGCTATGACGTAGGTGACGGACACACCCACTGACGCGCATCTTTATTATTTTTCACATAGGTTTTCCAAAATGCAGAAACGCAAGACGCACAAAGCACTCATCTAAAATGCTTGCCGACGCTTCTCCTAACCCTTGCATTGTGATGAAAATACAACGAAGACATGATACTGCCTATGAAGCACTGTGACACCGCAACTCAAAGTGCCGTGCATTAAACATCCCCACCTATGCACCAGGCCCAAGTAGGCCGCAAGCAAGAGCCTCCACGAACATTGAACGAGCAAGAGTACAATTGCTGACCCTGCAGAACGAGCCCAGCGAGAACTGACAGCCAAGGGGGCACCTGCAAGCTAAACCAGACACGCAGTGGAAAATACAACTTTAAATGTGCAGAATTCTGCTTCAACCACGGTCTCTCCTCACGTGACCAAGCCAAACCTGACAGGATGCTAGACCCGAGAGGGAGAAGTCGCCTGGGTCCCACGTTTGAGACACAGGCTGCAACAATGAAATGACCCAATGGACACCTACAGCGATGGGAATAGTCTGCTCTCAGGCATATAAGCAAATCCGCGCATTGTCTGCACAAACACATAGTTACATATTGTTGCAAATGACAGGTACACCGCGAGGTGGGAACAACGATGGTCCCAGGCTGGGGGGCTCGCGAGTGGACCAATCAGAACATGGGGCTCTCATCACTAACGCCATTAACCTTAGCCAATCATTAGGGGTCTTTGTGTAACAATTTTCAAGTATCTAATAGAAGGGACAACCCAAGTATACCACCTGACTGACCCTTAACCACTAACAGCGTTATCTATACGTATGCTATACTAACCCTACCACTCGAGGAACCAATCCAGAGTGGTGATAGGTTTTTTGCTAACTTTCCCAGGTGACGCAAGTAGCGTGTCATACTGAGGCAAAAAGGGGCCTGCGAGCCCCACGAACTTCGAGAGTCAGGACGGACGCGTACGATCCTAGACCCATCCCTGCCGTTATTCAATAAACAGCAGAACCACCTTGCTTCTTGTGTGTGTCTCATACTCATTTTTGGGATACGCGGGAGGAGTTGGGGCCTCCCAGCCCGGGGTCCGCGGAAGGCCCAGCCGACCCCGGGAGAAACCCCCCGACAAAGTAATAATTGTATACTGCAGGACGTCATAGAAAATATTCATAAAGAGGATTTGCTAAACGTCTTCAAGTCAACAAACCTCTCTAACTCTTTACAATAAGTAGTTCATATAACTAAATTCAAACTATCCACTGAGCTGACATACTCAAATATATCTACAATTATACGCATTGGTCAACGCTCTAATTACAAAGCTCAGTCTACAATCTCCAATATGTCAGCAAATAAAACAAACCAAAAAAATGCTTCCTCTGCTAAGGATACCACTCCCTCCTCAACGAATCTGAAAAGACCTAAAAGTGAATCACCACCCCCACTAGGAATTTCCGATCCTGATATTGAAGTTATCCTAGCTGAAATTAGGGCACTTAAACCCTTCATGGAAAACACCAACACTAAGCTACAGCAACTAGACGAAAAGTGGATGGGTGTTAATAACAGAGTGGAAGAAGTAGAGAAAAGAGTTGGTGTTCTCGAAGATATATCCCCTAAAATAGTACAGTTAGAAACATCTATTAAAGACCTCCAAAGGCATAACGAAGACTTGGAAAATCGCAGCAGGCGCAATAATCTACGCATTTCAGGTTTAACAGAAGGAGCTGAGGGATCCGACCCTATTATCTTCCTACAAAAATTCTTACCAGCTATTCTACATTTGCCCTTGGACACAAAACTCAACATACAACGGGCTCACAGAATAGGTCAACCCTCAGTTTCCTCCACATCTCGTCAGCTGCCTAGAACAATGATACTCTACCTATTGGAATATTCACAACTACAACTCATTGTTTCAACAGCAAGGGAGCGTAAATCACTTATCTGGCATGGTAGTAAGATATATATCTCGCAGGATGTGGCCAGAAGCACAGATCAGAGAAGAAAGGTTTTTCTATCCTTCCGCCCTGCTCTAAAACAATTAAATATCCGATATGGCTTATACCATCCATGCTCCTTTAAGATAACACATGAAGGTCGCACAGCTATATTTGATGATCCAGCTGATTTGAGATCTTTCATACAATCCCTAAAATGTGATGGCATGGATACCAACAATCCGCCGAGTACCTCAACATCAACTACAACCTGAAGTCTTGTTTTCAATTCTTGATAAACGTGTTTTATTATACTGTATGTTTATACTAGCAATTACCTAATGCAGTTATAACCCAATTACTCTAACAATATGAGGTGGGTACCGGTCAGGTGTCCCTCTTCCACTGATGGTCGCTCTTTTCCTTTTGGCGACCCAGTTGGCGTTACCTATCCCCGATATCTCTTTTCTCCCGAATCCTTCTCCCGTGTCCTGTTGATCTCTATAACCTTTTGTATTTCATTGCCTGAATTATACCAAAATGTGATCAAACCCCTTTCTCCCCTTCCTGACCCTCAATGTTCTATCCTTCTGTATCACTGCCTGGGTATATATGTTTTTAACAACATTACTAAAGATCTGATTCTATTATCGTATCACAGCCATAGGTTGCATGTTTATCATTATATATCTGACTAAATGACCTTCAAGTGCATAACCTGGAATATCAAAAGATGTAAAAATCCTATCAAAAGATACAAAGTAATATCTCATTTAAACAAATTTAAGCCAACGGTAGCTTCCCTACAAGAAACGCACCTATCTAACAAAGAATCTATGAAACTTAAATCTTTTTGGGTTAAGGAGGTTATTTCCAGTCCTGCTATCTCCAAGAAAAATGGAGTGGCTATACTAATTAGTAAAAAACAACCCTGCAAAATCCTTGATGAAGACGCAGATACAAATGGTAGATGGGTCTGGGTAAACCTTTTAATTGACTCTACACAAGTATCTATTCTTAACATCTATGGTTCCACACTACCTGATCCCCCCTTCTGGACCGCAATCAAACAAATGATACTCAAAAATAACTTAATCAATCTGATAATGTGCGGAGATGTCAATCAGGTCCTTGATCCTTTTTTAGACCGAAAATCCAGCTGCATGTTCACACCAAATAAATCTCATAAATCTTTTGCTAATTGCCTAGCGGAAACAGGATTAATTGACACCTGGAGACTATCCCACCCCACACAACTATACCTTCCATTCACCCCCACATAATACACTATCACGATTGGATTATATTTTTGCAACCAAAACCCTATCTGGATCCATTATTGACTCTAAAATTGCTAATATTATCATATCAGATCATGCACCGGTTATTACTTTCTTCTGCTTCGCTGAGACGAATAAAACTGCTACTAGATGGAAACTCAATAACTTCCTTCTAAATGATCCACAGTTTAATCAATCGGTTCAAGCCTTCATTGAACAATACTTTGCTAACAATCTTGATAGTGATACCTCGGTTGTCAATAATTGGGATGCATTCAAAGCCGCTTTGAGAGGTCACATAATGGCACTCTCCGGTAGGAACAAAAAACATCTAGATGACCTTTACTCGAAAACTCACCCTTGCTGAACAAAGCTATTATGCGGACACTAACTCAACAAACTTACGACAAGTAATAAAACTACGTTTTGAAATTAACAAAGAAATAACAGAACTTGCAGCAGGTACCATACTCAAATATAAAACAAAGATATACCAAACTTCAAACAAAGCGGGCAAAATGCTAGCTTCATATTTAAAAACTAAAAAAGAAAGAGTTCAAATTTCACAAATCAAAGACACTCAAGGTATATCTCATCACCGTCCTGACAATATACTTAATGCTTCAGAAAATGTTATGCTGATTTATACACTCCAGAAAGTTCTATTCCAAAAGATGAAATTGATTCCTTTTTTAAAAACATCAGTCGTACTTCATACCCCAGATCAGACCTTTCTCACCTTGATAGCGATATTACCTTCTCAGAGATCACTAAAGCCATCCATAGCCTGGGCAAAGGCAAAGCACCCGGCCCAGATGGACTATCAACTGAATTCTACATCAATTTATCCCAAATATTGACACCTAAACTCAAAACACTTTTTTCATACTTTATATCGCAAAAATCCACCTCTGGATCATTTTCAGAAGCTCTATTTATCATTTTCCCAAACCTGACAAAGACCCTTCCCTCCCCAGTAACTATCGACCCATTTCTCTTATCAACATAGAAAACAACATTTTTGCTAAAATACTTGCTAATAGAATTGAATCTTCCCTCCCAAATTTGATTAAAGCAGATCAAACAGGTTATGTAAAAGGACGTAATATATCCTCAAATGCTAGACTCCTACTGAATGCCATTAGTCTAGTAGCCAAGGACAAAAAAGACAGACAAGGATATGCTGCCATCGCTTTGGACGCGGAAAAAGCTTTCGACCGTGTAGATTGGAATTTCATGTTTCAATCCCTACGATGGCACGGATTTGGTGAGAAATTTATCTCACTGGTAAAACTTCTATATTCAGCCCCCAAATCCGCTATATATTTAAATGGACAAACCTCTTCATTCTTCACCTTACTCAGAGGCACAGGGCAAGGTTGCCCCTTCTCACCGTTATTATATATTCTCTCACTTGAACCGTTGCTGGAATCAATAAGATTAAACAAAAATATCCCAGGGATTCAAGTAGGCACCTCAATAACCAAAATTGTTGCTTATGCCGACGATATTCTTATCCTAATCAAAAACCCTAAATTCCATATACCTAACCTCTTAGACACTCTATCTCAGTTTGGTCATGTATCAGGATATAAACTTAACAGACAAAAATCAGAAATGATGCCATTAAACCCTATTGCCTCAAGCATGACATCGAATCTTTTGGCCTCAAATGGTGTAGTGGATCCATCAAATATTTAGGACTTCGTTTTGCCCCTACAATTCAAGAAACCATCAAGCTCAATACTAAAACACTATTGGACACCCTGAAAGACCTTACATCCAAATGGTCCCCTCTTTACCGCTCCTGGTGGGGGTGGTTGGATACTATTAAAATGATACTGTCCCCTATTGTACTTTACTATCTTCAGCTTCTTTCCGTTCCACTATCCCTTTCCTTTTTCAAATCTATATATTCCATACTACTAAATTTTCTTTGGGGAATAGGAAAAAGCAGAAGAATTGCGCTAACTATACTCAAAGCAACTTATGAAATGGGTGGTGTTAAATTCCCTGACTTTAAGCTATACCACTCTGCATTTCTCATAAAACAATCTCGCCGATGGTTCACAGACCCCGAATCTGCCGATATCCCTATATGGTGTACAATAGAGAAACATATAGTTCATCCACACGATATTACTGACCATATATACATATTTAAGTATTCTTCTAAGAACATTTCGGGACCTATTAAAGCATCCGTTTCAGCTCTACAATCCTTTCTCTTCCCCCATACAAAAAACCCCAATAAATACCTATCCCCTTTACTATGGCATAATAAGAATATTGTCATTAATAAAAAGATCCTCAATCGTAAAGCATGGATTGGAAAGGGAATTAGATTCATCCAACACATTATAGATGGTCCTTCTATTCTCTCCTTCTAACAATTCTCTACCATATTCACCATACCCAAAACTGACTTTTAGTTTTACAATAAGTTAATCAACTCCTTCCTTGATGCACTAAATCATTTCTCCTATGAGATTCTTTCTCCAGACGCCTTTAGACTACTACAGCTAACCATGACAGGTGAGGTCAGAGCCTCAAAAATATATAATATGCTAACCTCAACATTTAATATTTGTCCTATTCGTCTGAAATGGGAACTTGACTTAGGATATACGTTTGAGGACCACATATGGCTCCGCCTGTTTTCTAAAATCAAACAAGTATCAGTTTCAGCTAACATTACACAACACTACTATTTCTTTATACATAGAGCATTCATTACTCTGGCTAAATTAGCGAAGACTAACCCGAACTACGACGCTAAATGTTGGTCGTGTGGCCTATCTCCTGCCACTTATATATATGCATATGTTCTTTGAATGTTCATATATTGTCAAATTTTGGTACGATATTTGGAAATGTATTCAGCGCATCTTCTCTGTAGATGTTCCGTTTTCTCCTTTAAGTATATTTTTGGGAAGCGTAGCCATTGCAACATATATTCCACCGGACTCTGCTAGATTATACGATCTACTCATATGCATAGCATTATAATGTATTACAGCAAACTGGAAAGACTTTCAATCGCTCTCTACCAGAGCATGGTGGAATGCTTTATGTCAAACTCACAAATTGGAAATGTGCATGGCTAAAAATCTTAATACAATCCCTAAATACAACGCTAAATGGTACTATTTCACATGTTATCTCAACTGTTTCAATGCAACTGCTCGTGGCTCCTGAATATACATTCCTATGCTTACTTTACTTATCGAATGATTACATTTATATAAAAATGCTTTTTTTTAATTATCACTGTAATAGAAGAATCAGTTTTATGCAATAATCTGTTATACCCATCTTCCCCCCCTCCACCTCGCTCCCTTCTGTATCTGGTATGTTAGCTGTCTGATTCCCTGTTTTGTCTCCCCATCTCTCTACTCCTATCTCCATATCAGTTACTCATTACAGATATGTATTATGTTAATCCAGGTTTAATCAGCACTATCTACAATTTCTACTCCATCCTTGTTCAATTTAATGCATCAAATTTTATATACAATACGGTCATACCCTTCCTTGTTAAAAATTGTTATCTCTGTTCATTCTTTATGTTTACCATATCTACTCAAAGTCTGTAATGTGCTAACACATGTAATAATATATGTATCTTGAACAATAAAAATTATTTAAAAAAAAAACGTGATGTTCATGCATCAGAAATGTGTTACAAACTAGATTCGCACTGTTACAATATCTAAACAATTTTGGAGTGAAGAAGAATAAGTGTAAGGAGTAACCCCTCAATTTAGCAATATGTACAGACCAGGGGTCCTGAAGGCTGGTAACAGCCGGTAATAGTGCCAAGAAAGGTATACATAGCTACGTGTAACCCGGGGATGTGAGCCAGAATGCTAATGGGGACATGCTTCGTGCATCTTGTGCATACTAAACTCCCTTATACAAATGTACAAATAAAGATGGCCAAAAGCAATGTAGAAATGTCCATGGGTCCCATCTCGAACTGGTTGACCATGAAGGACTGTAAGGCCGGGTAAGTGGGAGTTGGGCGTTGGTGGGTGGAAGGTAAATTGGGGCCAGGGTGGTCAGGTGATGGAAGTACGTGTGGTGACTGGGGACGATGAGGGGACTGCGCCGTGGCTGAATTTGGTGACAAAACATGAAGACTTGGGAGAGACTCTGGTGGCCTACATAAAACACGGTCTTTATCAATTGGGAAAACCAATGCTCCTGGCCACCTATTGGCTGGCACCTCTCCACCGGCTGCTATTATTCTGAAACCAACAGTTTGAAAGTGTTTTACAATTCCCTAAAATCTATGTTTCCATGCAGCTGCAGTTAATGGGTCCAGAACTCGACCTCTGCCCCATTGACCCTATTCCTTCTTTTATGATCCCCAAAATCTATACTGCTCTATTATCCTTCTCTATTGCCTTTCCTTAAAGCCATGTTTACTCTATCTCTTCTAACTT
Organism: Ambystoma mexicanum; assembly: GCF_040938575.1. Classification (NCBI taxonomy): domain Eukaryota; kingdom Metazoa; phylum Chordata; class Amphibia; order Caudata; family Ambystomatidae; genus Ambystoma; species Ambystoma mexicanum. Next base: position 887,721,038 of record NC_090924.1, on the reverse strand, counting down.
CATCCTTTCCTTCCTCGTTTAAGCATGTCATCATTCTTCCGGTCCTCAAAAAACCCTTTCTTGACCCCTCTGTTCCCACTAATTTCCACCCTATATCACTTCTCCCCATCTCGCTAAATTCCTTGAACGCCTTGTTTACTCCCAACCTTCTTTCTTTATTACTGCAAACTCCTTCCCTGCTTTCAATTCCGTTCCTGTCATTCCACCAAGAATGCTTTCTCCTTTGTCTGCAACTCAGTCCTCTCCGCAGGCTATACGTGTCACTCTTCCCTTCTGATTCTTCTCAACTTGTCAGCCACCTTTGTCACTGTAGGTCATTCTCTTCTTCGTTCTTCTCCCTCCTCTCTTGGGTTTTCTGGGACTATCCTGTGCTTGCTTCAGTCCTACCTCTCTGATCATACTTATTCTGTCTCCTGGCCTGGCAAATCTTCTCCCACTCTCCCTCTCCATCATGGTGCCCCTCAAGGCTCTGTCCTGGGCCCGCTCCTGTTATTTCTCTATACCTGTCCCCTCGCTAAATCATTTCATCTTTTGGTTTGTCGCACCACATCTATGCTGATGACACCCAGCTTTTCTGCATTCTCTTCCTCTGTTAATGCTATCTGTCCTCCTGTCTTCTGACTAGCACGTCCTGAATGTCTGATCATTACATTGTTCTTAATTCCTCCAAGATCGAGATCCTCTTCTTTTCTTGCCTCAATCATCCCTCCTCCTGTGCCCCCTGCTTCAATCTCCTTTCCTCCTTCTTAGCTTTCCATCTCTCCCTCTGCTCAGAATGTGGGCATCTACTTTGATTCAGCCCTCTCCTCCTCCAATTACATTTCATCTCCCTCCCACTCTTGTAGGGTTCATCTGTTTAACATCCTCTAACATCCTCATAGCCCTGCCTTTTCTAACTTTCCTTGCCTCTAAATTGTTATCTCCACCCTTATTTTCTCACCTCTTTTCTATTGCTCCTCTCTCCTCTTTAGTCTTCCTATCTCTCACTTGATCCCCCTAAAATCTATTTATAACTCTTCAGTCTACCTTCTTTTATCTCTTTTTCCACGAGATTCCTTCTCTCCACCCTCAATGGTTACCTTTTTGGCTCAAGGTCAATTTCCTATGTCTTGGCTTTAATTCTTTCCATAATCTTGCCCCCCCCCCCTTTATCTTTCTTCCTTTCTCTTATTGTGGTCCCCTGCTCGATCTCTCTGTTTCCAATCCCAATTCCTTCACTCTGTCCCCCACCCTCCTTGTGCCCAATCTTGCCTTCGATCCTTCTCTCTCTTGGCCCCTCTCCACCAGAATGCACTCCTTCTTTCGCTCCACTCTCTCTCCTCTTACTCTCTCATCCGTTCTGGCCTCAAGACTCGTCTGCTTTCTCTGTGATTTTTGGTTTCCTTGTCAGTTCATCATTTAAATTGTACCATCTGTGCTATTATTAAGCGCGTTGCTGAAAAGCGCTCTATAAATCCAAATAAAATACAAAATACTGATGTTTTAGTTTAAACAAACAAATATAATTATGTGATAGGAATTGTATTATCGTGTTTTTTAGATTGCAGCGAGAAGGTTGCTCAATGTAAGAATGTAACTGTTGTTCAAAGGTCCCTGTACAGGGATTTCTAATATCTATGTATTTTTGTTTTGCAGAGTATAAGAGCATCAGGCCTTGTTCTCCTGGAGACAGTGCTTTTTGGATCGATCCTTCTCTATTTCCCAGTAAGTTATACAACATTTTTGTTTGTACTGCTCGCGTTGGTTTAGGAAGCATCATATCTGATTATTTTCAGGCTGCTAAGCTTTCCAAAAATATGCTGAAAATGAGAACATGACAACTTGGCAAAAGGAATGTAAATGATGTGATAAATCACATAACAAACAAGCCCAGCCGGTGAGGGATTTCTGCTGGTGTTTAGGCTAATTAAAAATGGCTCACTACAGCATTTGAACAAATGTCACTTATGTTCCACTACAAAGCACCCAGTTTATCCCTGACTGCATATTGAAGGGTTGCTGGGTTGTTTAATGGATTAGTAAAATGTAAGGGCACATCAACCGAGTTACAGGCAGGCTGGGCTTTTATGGGACATGTTGCAGATTTCTTTAAACTCCCAGAGTCACTGCTGTTCCTGTTGAACAGGGCGAATGTTCTGCAAACATCAGACAATTAGAGAAAATGTGAACATTAAACGTGATGATCTGCAATGCTGGTTCATTGACACGTGTATCCCACCTGTTGCATGATGTTATTTGGAACCGTTGCTGCTGGTTATGCCTTTTGGGGGGTAGTTGGAATAAACTATCATATCATTTGAGCTATAGTTTTTACATCCCGAACATGTGAACACGTCGGTAATGCTTGATATGCATTAAAAATGTTGTTGGCTATTGTTACATTGTGTTTCCCTGTCTGTGCCATTGCATAAGCGAGCTAGTCATTACCACGTCAATCTTGGAGCTTTCTGCGTAGGACGCAGTTCAGGTGACAGTACTCGGCATGGCATGTCACGTCTGTACAGGAGTACACAAAAGGAGCCCACCACATGTTTGCACCTCATTGTTCCTCACCAGTGTGGTGCAGACCGAGTCCTGGTACTCGTCAGATGTATTAACATTTGAGAATCGAGCCTTACAGAGCAAATGTATCAATCCACACAAACTATAGCCCCACTAACGTTATCATAAAGGGAAGAGATGAACTCTGAAAAAGATTGACTAACTTTGAGCCTGACCTGATTATCATACCAGCCAACATTGGAAAGGGTGTATCCGTTTTCACCAAAGCAAAGAAAATTGGTGGCTATGAAACGAGCTGCTGAACAACCAACCACAGTAGCAAGCTCTATCCACTGATCCTACTGTACAGATTCAGCAGAGCCCTGAAAGGGTTAGGAACACGCCATAGGCACTAATGTATGCAAGGAAGATGGCCAGCACATCTTCTGCACAGACCCCTTGAAATATCCCAGACACCTTCCTTGATAAGGTATTTTGTGCATTTCTAAAATGAAAGCACATTTTATAAAAGTGCACCCTCAGTGCTTAGCCAATTTTTTTTCCTATCCACCCTTCTCTCTCCCCGTTTCTGCTCCCTTTTATTGATGGTTCCTTGTCACTGAAACTCCTTACGACAAGAAATGCAACATTTCTGCACAATACAGAAACACTTGTTATAAATTACTTATCATACCATATCATACAGGGATTCAAATTGGCTCCCAGAATACACCTGCAGTCCTTCAGTCCTTGGAGGAAATAGCATGGTTGGAATGTGGCTTAATCCCCCTACCACAATTCCCCAACTACTACTGATTTTACCACTGTAAACAGTGTGCATAACTGTAAATGAAGTTTACCAAAACGCTGTCTCTTCCCGCTCACTCTCATAATTACACAGACAGGGTGGAGTCGCTTATGCAATCTTTGAGTGTGGCTCTGTATTGGCTGTCCGAGACCATCTTGCCTCATTCTTGAGGCCTCTCTGTGCTGCTTTGGCCAGCCTTCCACTGCATCTCTTTGCTCCCTGATGTACGTCCGGGTTTGTACCGCCATCACTGGCATTCTCTCTATCTCTCTTGCCAGCCACGCATCCTTGGTCCTGTTTGGTGTTGTTAAATTCTGTGGGAGCGACTGAGCCTCCTCCATGATTGGTTGTCCATGGGACGAGCCTCCAGGGGGCTGGTTCAATCGCCTCTCATATTGTTTGCAGGAGATTTGGCGCAGCTAGGGTCAGAAGCCAAGTCAGCCATTGCAAAACAGTGGGTGTGATTATTGTAACAACTAGCCCTTAAATACCCTTCAAAGGTGTCAGTGCCTGGGGGTAAAGGATGGTGACTTATACCCCTTTCAAGGTCCAAGTCCCATGAGGGCAAGTCACCTCCTGGGGGATCCTGCTTAGCCAGTCCCCTAGGGGGTCTTATTTGTAGTGTGCTCACCTGCCTAGTCCCAAAGGCGGTGAATCCGATCTCCCTGGAATTGTCACATACCCCAACTCTTGGATTTATGCTTTCCTCTAGCTGGGTCAAAGGGTAGCGGCTGAAGTATAACACATTCTGCTGGCCTTTGCCTTTCCGATGTTCGACCATAAAACATAAAGGTTGTAGAGCTAGAAACCACTGCATTACCCAGGCTTTGGTGTCTTTACGTAGGGACATCCAGATGAGTGTCTCGCTCCATCTCTTCCCACTCTTGGAATCTTTCTGTCTTTCTTCCTCTCCTCTTCTGGGGATCATTCAATCTCTCCCCCCTCTGGGGCTCCTCTATCTTTCCTTCCCCCTGCTAGGGTGTTTTCCGTCTCTCCCCACTTTGGGGTTCTTCTCCTTTCCACTCCCCACTCTGGGTTATAATCTGTCTCTCCCCACTCTGGGTCTCTTCTCATTCTCACTCCCCCCTTTGGGGTTTTCTCAGTCCCTCCCCACTCTGGGTCTCTTCTCTTTCTCATTCCCCACTCTGGGGTGTTTTTTGTCTCTCCACACCCTGGATCTCCTCTCTTCCCACTAGGGGAATGCTTTCTATTTCCCTCTCTGTTGCCTTCCTCCCTTTCCACTGGAGCCACCAACTACCTGATTGCCTCAAGTGATGCTCCAGGGAAGGGGCGTAGGGCCAGATCTGTTCTCTGGTGCTTGCAGAGCCACGTATTCGACCTTCCTGCTCGACTCCCCTTTGGCTTCCTGAGGCTTTTGTCGCTCAGGTTCATAGCTTCCTGGTTGTTGTGGGATCGCTTCTGTAACCTTTCAGCTTGGCTCCACGTCGGTCATGCAAGGCTGTCTTGCCTTGTTCTCATGGATACTTAGGCAGAGTGGAGTTGCTTACATGACCTGTCAGTGGGACTCCATGTGGGCCTTGTCAAGCCCTCCTGTGTCGCTCTTGCAGCTCAACAGGCAGGGCAGAGTCACTTATGCAACCTTTCAGTGCGGCTCTGCATCAGCCTTCAGAGGCCCGCCTTCCTTCTTCACACAGCCTCTCAGTGCTGCTCTGGTCGGCCTTCCACAGTGTTTCCCTGTGCTCTGGTGCATGTCTTGGTTGATACTGCTGACAATGGCGTTCTCTCTAGTTTGCCGGCCACGTACCCTTGGTCCCGTTTAGCGCTGTTAAAATCAGCGTGAGTGGCTGAGCCTCCTCTGTGATTGGTTGTCCATGGGATGTGGCGTCAGGGGGCTGGTTCAATTGTCTCTCTGTAGTCTTTTCAGTAGATTGGGCACAGGTAAGGTCAGAAACAAAGTCAGCAATTACAAAAGGGTGGTTATGGTTATTGGAAAACCCGGCCCCTAAATAACCTACAAAGGTGTTAGTGCCTAAGGGTGTATGGTGTCTTATACCTTCCTCAGGATTCCTGTCCCCTAAGGGCAGGTCACCTCCAGGAGGCTCCTGTTTACCCTGTGCCCTAGAGCTGTTAAGCATAGCAGGCTCACCTTTCATTGTCCCAAAGGTTTGGCTCCCCCGTGTGGACAGGTGACAATCTCCTTGGTATCGCCAAATCATATTGCTATTTTCCAGCACCATAGCCACCAGTATATATCTTATTCATAAAGCAGTTTTGACTTTCCCAAATAGAAGTACTCTTCTAAACTCTTGTATTATCTCTCCAGAAAAATGTTCGTTCAGGACATGACACATCTGAGATATTGCTTGCCTACATTCTGTAATATGACTCACACTTCTCATTATCTGCATCTATAAGATGCATTTAAAGTAAACTAAGATCATATGTGGACCCTGGAAGCCAACTTATTCTTTCAATTTAGCCAACAGTGAGTGTTCTTTATCCAAAATGTAGAAGTTAGTAGTCCTGGGCAAAAATGTACACGGCAAGCCACTTAAATATTCTAGGCAATATTTGTCAATCACTGTATGTATCCAATGGGTTTGGGCACAAACAAATATCGGTGGACTTCAAGTCTCCCATGATGATTCATCATCCAATCAGAGCCTCAAATCATGTTTGTCCAACCAATCAGAGTGTTAACATTTCTTTAATGTGTTTCACCCATGTTCTTTTGACTCCACCAGTGAGTGCTTCACTGTATGGTTTAAATTCCATAATACTCCACAGCCTTGGCCAGCAGAAAACAGGTTTCAAACAAGCAAGGCACCCCCTCCTCAAGCCTACTCCCGGTTTCAAGGGGATGTATGGTGTTTCCCATGGGAGAGATCATGGAACATATTTTCCTGAGTTAACATTCTTCCCAAATATTTATATCTGTACATTTCTCTGCCATACATATTGCACTCTGCCCCAGCAACTTAAAACTTGCAAATCATTGCTGATTCCTTTACAACAAAATATTTTACTAAAATAATGTTTTATGCCTGCTCTCCGACTATGGGCCACACGACTTTTATCTGTATGTTCTTTCCATAAACTATTTCAAGATAATCAAAATTCTCAGTAGAACCGATTTCACAGCCTTGTAAATACAAATGTATATAACGATTTTTCTTCACATGGCAAACTGTTGAATTTGTTTTTTGCCATTAATTGACAAGCCATGTTTTTTGCATAATTCATGAAGTAGATTAAACTGTTTGTGGAGACTGCTGCAGGTCTTAAATATTAAAACAGTGTCATCTGCAAAAAAAAAAAGTCCCTACTGGTCTGCAATCTAATTCAGGGGCATCTTCCTGTAATTCAGCCAAACCATCAATATACAAGGAAAATAGAAATAGGCCCAATATGCACCCTTGTCATATACTGATTAGATTTCAAGAGGCTTTGCTACTTCCCCATTCATGCAGTACCTTATTACTGCAAAATATCTTTATGCAATCTCGTAATAGCATTCAAAATATGACAAGGTACTTTGGTGGATTCTAAAATATTGCATAAAATCCATCTATTAAACACAATCAAAAGCTGTACTAAAATCAACCCTTTTCAGAAATACAAACGTGTCAAGTCCTGCATTGTAAACAGCGGCTCCACTGTGCCATGTTCCATTCTAAAGAGCTGCTCCACTGTGCCCATGTTCCATTCTAAACAGCTGCTCCACTGTGCCTATGTTCCATTCTAAACAGCTGCTCCACTGTGCCCATATTCTTCTTTAGAAAAGGCTGTAGATGGGTCAAGATATCATGTTCTTTAACCCACGCTTCTGATCTTTGCTTTAAAACTGTACACCGTAATCTCCCCATGCATATATAAATGAAATTGGATGGTAATAGGTAGGCTCATTTCTCACTCTCTTTTTAAAAATCAGGGCTGTTTCGGCACCTGTCTAAGATTTAGGTACTTGTCTTAGGTATTCATTATATCAAAACATCTTGCCAGAATGTACTTCATTGTTGTACAATGATTTAAAATGTAACCATTTATATTGTTTTATATCCGGTTCAACCCTAGATAGTAGGTTTCCTAGACAATCAGCTACAATTGCTAAATTGGTTTTCTGATCATTTTCAGGTACAGCCACTAGTGGAGCATCCTGGAGGCAATATCAATTATGTCTTGCCAGAAACCATTCTTTTCTCCAGTCTGCTCAATCAGTGCCAGTGGCACCTGCAACCTTGTCCAGTGCCAGGCCGCGTTTGCCAGTGTTGACCTAACAAGCAGCAGAGGGTCCAAGGTGCACCATTGGTAGGGTCTGCTTTCTATGCAGGATTCCCTGGACTTCATAATGAGGCATGCAGGAAGTATTGCATTTATGGCAGGCTATTAGAGGGGGATGTGATGAATCAGCCATGATTCCCCAAGAAAGCCTAGACTGGAACCACCCTTCTCATGTGGCCAGGGAAGGCAGACGCTTCCTGATCCTGGCGCTGGGGGTGGTGCTCTATGGGAGGATCACAAGGGAGGGGGGAACCAGTCAGGAGGAAGGGGAATCCCCCTCTTTTCAACTTTCCCTGAAACCCCACCCTTCTGATGGCTTATTGTAACATAGAAGAATTAAGAAAACCTGACTTAATCATCAAGTCCTAAGTACAGGGACAAAGAAGAGGGCCAAAAAGGTACAATGTTACATGAGTGGTCAGATCATTAATTCAGATGACCCACACCTAAGGGAGAGTTAGAGGCTTAAAATGACCCCTCATGTGCAGGCCATAGAGCAGAGGAGAAGAAGCAACAGTGCGGTTCTGCAGGCAGCCCAGACAGAAGCTGCAGGAGAAAGAAGACGCCCAGATGACTGTGAGGCAGAAATCAGCTGCCGGTCATGAGAGGGTCTGTGTCCGTCAACTCTTGAAGTGCAGAAGCTGCTCAGTGGGAAGCAAATGCAAGGGAAGCTTTCATTCCCAGGAAGCTTTCTCAGGTGACTGGTTTGCTCCTGAGCCCCTCAAGTCTGTCTCCGGTGGCTGGCGTGCACTAGAGGGCCTCAGGAGCTCTAGTTACAGGGGATTGGTATGATTTGACCATGGAATAATTGTTTGCAGTGGAATTGACCGTAATCAATTACGCTGCAAACCCAATTTTGCTGTGGGCAAAATCAACTAATTCATGTCCCTCTCCCACCCCCAATACATGGCCAATTACCTTTCAGTGCCTGCTTTCCATCGGACCCTGCAACGTCAGTTTGTCTCTGCAACGCGGGAATGCATGTCAGAACTGACACTGCAGGGCCCCTTTCTCCTTTTTTTTTAATGTCCCCCGCTTCCAATGTCCCAGAAGTGGGGGACACCACTGCAACCCTCGTTCCCATTTTAGCGAGCAAGGGGAGTTGGGGACATCCCTGCAACCCCTGTTCCCCTTGTTCCCTATGATGGAACTGTATTGGCCCAGTTGACAGAATTTTTGGTTGTACAATCATTTCGTGCAGCCTAAATTCGGTCAAATAGGCCAAATGGTAAAATATTTTCATTCAAATGGGCCAATTCTAGTTGCAGGTGGTGTGGGCAAAGGCGGACTACGGGAAGCAGTTTGCCAGGTTGCAAGGAGCCAAAGAAACAGAATTCCTGTGAGCAGCAAGGGAACCGGAAGTGCACATCTTACCTGGTGAATTCACATGCTGGTAGTGAACCCGGACTGCTCCGTACCCACTCGCGCATTCAGGGCTGGCACTCAGCATGAGAGCAACACTTGCGTATTGTAAGCGACTTCAATTCAACACTACAGCTAAGTCAATGCCTAGTCTGGGATGCTGAGGGAAACCCTTATTGATATATGTTTATGTCCAGTTCATTTTTCTCTGGATGACAACCCTTATATAACACCCCTCTCTTAGAATCCCCCTGACCCCACTGAGCCAAGAAGTAGGTTTGTTTTGCAAAGTAAAAGGTTTATTTGAAAATTAAACAATGCATATATATATATATATATATATATATATATATATATATATATATATCACACTTTTATAATAAATTAATGTTTGATAGCACACTTGTGAAGATGATAGTGATCAACAATGGATAATGTTGCAGTGGTACACTCTTTTTGATGGCTTAGAAGTGAGATAGAGAGGATAAAGTAGCTGAGAATGCTTTTATGGCTTCAAGGACAATGCAATGATGAATGAAAATGCAGTACAGAAAATAAACTTGATATGACTTCAACAAAAGACAATGTAATCAATTTTCTTTGACAATTCACCTGCCCCTCTATGTAAGCTAAAGAGATGGTAGGGAAGCACACAGTTCTCAGGAATGCAATCAAATATAATTCAGTTCCCCCCTAGCAAGCTTAGAGGAAACAGGTAGGAGTATTAAACACAGGCAAGATACTTTGATGTGGTTGCAATTAAGTGAAAAATATGCGAAAACTGCTTTTAATTCCCTATAGGAGGTTCAGGGTGAATGAGAGATGCTTAAATTAATTTAGGAATGCTCTATGAATGATTGTCAGGTTGCACACGAATTTCAGCAAGGAAAGCAAGGACACTAATTTTTACACGTGGCTGAAATTAAGCAAAATGTCAAATCGCGGCAAATTTAGTCGCGTGCGTCGAGCGCAATTACGGAGGCACTATAAGTAGGTTCTAGGCTCATTGGAAAGCTTAGAATTTTAGTTTTAAGATGACAGTTAAAACTCGCTCCTAGCACAAACGGTTCCGGAGATACGGTCGATCTAGTAAAGGTAGTTTTTCGGAATGACAGATGACAGTTTTCAGTTTTAAAAATGAGAGAATGACACGATTCTAGGAGGCATTTCTAATAGGCTAAAATAGTTTGGATTAGATTATTTTAAACTAAGAGATTGGTTTTGGCACAGTCCTGACTGGGTACTCACACTATAATTTAGACAGGAATGCGGCTTTGTCACCGATCGGGTCAGGATTGGCTGGACTTCTGCTAGCAGTTCTTCACAGCGATCTGGTCTATGGTTCTCTCTGGTTCCGGATACAGCACTGCTTTCTGGATACTGCTACAGGTTCTTTGAAAAGTTCTTGGCAAATAATTCAAACCGCTCGCCCGGCTGTTCAATAGTTTGGTTGGTTTTGAGGCCTGCTGAAGAGGATTCAGCTTGTGGATTCAGGCCTCTCTGCTACAAATTCTGGAGTTAATTTCTGGTCTCTGGAGATGGATTTGAAGTCTGGATCTCTGGATGTGAAGTCTGAAGTCTCCCGGCAAAGTGTCCCACAAGAAAGTGGAAAGTGAATGTCTACCTGGGTTCCAGTGGCTCTTTTTATGTGTTTTGAAAATGGGTGTGTGCCTGGGCCTAGCTAAGCCTGCCCCTCTCACTTATCATTAGCCAAGCTTTCCTCTCTCCCTTGATTGGGGGCAAGAAATGGAGTGTCAGAGTGATGCTGTAGGTTTTATGGTCAGAGGAACCTCCCCTTGTCAAATTGCACACAAATCTATTTCTGACCCAAACACATATTTATCTATGTACCATTTTTCTAATATTATATGTCCAGTTAACATATTTTCTGTAGCACCAAACCATCCGATCCCTGTCTTTGTATGATGTTGTGTCCACTTATGACAGAATTCTCCCCTTTTCATCCAGATAACGACCTCTAAATCTTTCCAGATTTTACACAAATGTGAACCAGGGATATTGGTTTCAGATGATAAAGTGTCAGATTTTTAACATGCATACATTTGGATTAACAACCTTTTTTTCCGCTACTATCCCCAAGAACATACCACAGGGTCCTAACACCTCTTAAAATGTGCACAGAAAAATCCCAAGAATGATAATGTTATTTATATAATTTTGACAAGTCAGCTCTATGAATTATCCATCTTTTTTTAAATCATGATCTGGCCCCAAAGGGGTGTGGTTTTCCAAAGCAAATGGTGGAATTTCTGGTTTATCCACCTCCCCCAAGCTCAGCTGGCTCTCACAGGCACTGCCCCTCCCAGTTTCTCCCAAGAGGAAGCCATTTTACGCCCCCCCCAATATAACATTTGCCTGAGTCCAGGACAGGGCTTTGTTCAACTTCCTGCAGTCTGCAGGTACCACTCCCCTAATTCAATCAGAGAGGTGTCACCTCCTTTTGGTGGGGGCAGCAGGATGCAGCCGGGCCTGGGAAGAGTTGTTGAGCCAGTTCAACTCCTGTCGGGGGTAGTTGTCAGGCAGAATTCAGCTAAATGTCACTTTAGTTCCCAGTTTTCTACATTCAAATCCAACTTACAATTTTTGCACATGCAGCTAGAATGCTGATTCTAAGTTCAAAACTATGACATTTAAACAATTGCAACCTATGTGACACTCACAAGTAGGTCACTCATTTATTCTAAACATTTCGATTTTAGTGGCTTTAAACCCAAATTCACTTAAGCTGCTGACATCCCCAGCTACTTTTTATATATACATTAAATAATTACTTCCTTCAAGTCATTTCAGAATATAGTTTTACATTGTATCCACCTCTTAGCAAGTCTTTCCTTGGCCTGGTTTGGGTTAATTTGTTCAGTTTTACACAAAAGTCTGGTGGTTTTAAAACGCTGGCTTTCTGATAGTGGTGAGCACCAGTATTGCATCCATTTTTGACATTAAGAAAATTAATTCCCCACAGTTCTGGGTTGCTTTTGGAAATCAGCATTGCCATTCCCAATGGTTTCAGGCTACTGTGTGTGTAGCCCAATGGTGGTTTTAGGCAGTGCCCTCCTGTGCTCACAACATAGGCAAAAATGGGTGGCAGCCTATTCTTCATGTTTTCCCTGTGCACTCTCTGGGGAGTTCTGGCCATCATGCTGTTTTCAATGCCAGTAATGCACAGTTTTATGGTAGGGCTTGGATGCATGGGTAAAAACATCCCACAAACCCCCCTCTTGCGATGGCCATTCTGATCTTTCACTGATGGAACTCGCAAGATCTGGGATGTTCGCCTCATCTTCTTCCAGTTCCATCGAGGGCACAGTTCAGCATCTTTTCCTCCATCCAGTTGGATTGATCAGTTCTCCTCGCCTGTCCTGATGGGAATATTGGGCGGTACCCTGGGCCCCTCGGATCTTTGCTCCCGGTCTCCGAATCATTCTCCTTGGTCAGTCTCCGTGGTTTCATCTCTCTTAGGATGATAAAGCAAAAGCGGCAATACCTATTCGTAGACATTTCTCCACCACTATTAATGGTGGGGCGGCATATACATTTTATACATCAGGATACATTTTTCAGTCTTATTTTAAAACAAGATATAACATGAAATATTTTTTTTTCAAATCATAATATTTTAGAGACTATATGTGGGATATGTTAGGATGGGAACTGAATTAATCTGGAGCGGTTCCCTCTGGTATTGCAGAGGACTCCTCCAGTTGCTGCAGAGTGTGCCTGGGATGGCAACACTTTAGCTGATTTATATGTACCCACTTGTCTTCCCCTTCTGCCGGACTACCTTTGGGGAAGCGGATCTTATAGGCTACAGGGGAGATTTTGTCTATAATTTCAAATGGTCCCTTCCACGTAGGCAAAAAATTTCGCTGTTTGGCCTGGTTTCTTTGGAAATTGTATAGATAGACCCGGTCCCCCACCTCGTATACTTTCCTGGTGGTTTTCAGGTCGTAGTGGGTTTTCATGCTATCAGCTGATCATTTTAGATTCCGCTGAGCATAGGCAAAAGCATGTTGAAGGTGTTTACTTAAATTCTCCACATACTCATGAGTTGTGGAGGCATTTATCAATGTCTGCTCTTGGGTCCTGTAGAGCAAATGCTGGGGAAGCAACATCTTGCGTCTGGTCATCAATTCAAATTGTGACATTTTAGTTGCAGATGAAGGGGTAGATCTGATGGCCATTAGGACCAGAGGTAATCGGATATCCCAACTTGGCCCAGAATCTGCCACAAACTTTTTTAATATGCTCACAATGGTCCCGTTGTATCTCTCTACTGCTCCAGAAGAAGCTGGCCGGTAAGCAATATGTAGCTTCCTTTTGACCCCCAGTATCTCCCACATCTTTGTCATTACTTCACTGGTGAAGTGGCTACCTCTGTCTGACTCAATCATTTGAGGTAGGCCAAAACGGGAAAAGATGTGGTTAATCAAAGGGCAGCTGCTGTTTCTGCCTTGCAATTTGGGGCCGGGAGACATTCCACCCACTTGGTAAACAAGCATGTAACGGTCAACATGTACTTGTTTCCTCTAGACGAGCGACTCAAAGGGCCTACAAAGTCGATTTGCAAATCTGACCATGGCAGTGTCATCCCCCTCTTTTGGAGAGGCGCCCGGTGTGTGAGGGATGTTGGCTGAAATTGTGCACACACAAGACACCCCTTCAAGTATTGGTCGAGGTCCTGCCCCATGTGCGGCCAGTATGCAACCTCTCTTAAGATTTCAAGGGTTGTGTGAAACCCCCTATGACCGGCGGTGGCCGCATCATGGGCGTGACTTAACATCAGGCTTTGGAATGAGGTAGGAACCACCCACTGATCATGGCCAGCTTGGGATTTCCTTACCAACAAACCGTCTTGGATTCGGAACCTTTTTGGACATTTCATCAACACTCTTATGTCCTCTTTCCCAATGTAATCGGTATCCGTCAGGGGAAAGTTCTCAGGGTCCTCAATGTGTTGGTAAAACTTACCAATTATTGGATCCCCCTTTTCAGCCGTAATTAAATCAGCATCAGGGGTTTCCTTACTGGAGTGCAGTTGAAAGATCATTGTAAGCATTTGTCTGGGACCTAGTGATGGCAGTGACCTGGATTTCCCCCAACAGGGACTCTATTTCTATTAGATCCCCTTGGATGGCCCAGGTTTTGGCCAGCTGATCAGCTAAGTCATTTCCAGTTTTGTCTGGTCCCTCTACTTTGGAATGACCCTTGATCTTTTTCCAGTAGATGGTCATCCCATTCGATGTGACCAGATCATCAATATTTTGGATTAACTTCCCATGTTTCAGGGGTTTGTTATTAGCACGTAACATGCCTCTGGTTTTCCAATTAACCAGGTGCTCCACGAACCCGTTCCATACATAATCCGAATCTGTGATTATGACCAGTTCGTGGAGTTGATGTTGGACAGCAGTGAGGATGGCCTGATGCACAGCCATCAACTATGCCACCTGACTACTTCGGGGACCAATTTTGTATCCAGCATGGGTTCTGGAAACTCCTTCACCCATGCATTCCCTACGCCAGCCACCAGTTCTTTCTCCCCGTTGTTGTCAACATAGTAAGAGCATCCATCCACATAGACAGTGGGCATTCCCTCACACTTGTCTTCTTCAAAGACTTTGTGTGGGGAGTTAAGGTATGCCTCCATGTTGTCCTTGATTTTTAGACTTTCGTCCTCGAGACAGTTTTCTCTGGCACAATCATGCAAGTCAGCCAGACCTTGCGCGAGGGGACTCTTCTTGTTTTGGCCATATCTGACCTTTACAGGAAAGCCTTGCATTGACAGAATCCAGGAAGTAATTTGGGAATTACTCACATTTCCGGCCCGGATTCTGTCACTTTGGAGATATTGCAGAGGCTGGGGTGGAGTCTCCACTATGATGTGTTCCCCCTGGATGAACGGGCGGTAATTCTTCAATGCCCGCACCGTTGCCAGGAGTGCCTTCTCACAATCGTTGAATTTTTCCTCCACAGAGGATAAAGTTTTGCTCGCATAGGAGATTACTTTAAGATTACTTATTAGAGAACCCTGTCCCCAGGAAAAACTCCTTGTTTCTGACAGGGTAAGCTAGGCAGGGCGCTTGTGAGAGGCTTCTTTTGAGTTGTCTTACTGCCTCGGATTGTTCTGGACCCCATTCCCACTTGACCCCCCCTTCAAAAGATGCATCAGGGGTCTGGTGATCTCTGCGTAGCCCTCAATGAACTTTCTGCTGTAATTAGTCAGTCCAAGGAGGCTCCTTAGTTCCCGCAGAGTTGTGGGATACTTCAGTTTCTGGAGTGCTTCCATTTTCTTTTCTTGGGGACAGAGACCCTGAGGAGTAATCTCATGCCCCAAGAAATTAACACGGTTCTACACCACTGTGCTTTCTGAAAGGAAAGTTTTGCTCCGGCGGCCATCAACTGTGTCAGAACATAAAGGATCTCCGCTATGTGTTCTTCCACAGATGAATTTTTGATGAGGACATCATCTACATAAGCCAGGTTACCCCTCGCACCCAGGTCGGGCATGGCCTTATGTAGGAAAATGTTGAATTAATTGCCGGAGTTGAGGTATCCGAAGGGAGTCCGGGTCCATGTGTACTGCTGGCCCCCAAAGGTAAAAGCCAGTTTGTATTGGTACTCCCTACTGACAGGCACGGTCCAGTATCCATTGGTCAGGTCTATTGCAGTGAATACCTGTGACCCCTGGATCTGGGCCAGCCCTTGGTCAATGTAGGGCAGAGGCCATCGGGAAGTATGGACCCGTTTGTTGAGCTCCCTAAGGTTGGTGCAGAGTCTCCACTGGCCGTTTGGCTTCAATATTCCCAGCACCGTATTATTGAAAGTGCTGTGGACTGGACGGATTATTCCCCGGGACTCAAGGTTCTTAATTATTTCAGTAAGGGGCTCCATGGATGCGAGAGGCAAGCGATATTGCTTCACAAACACTGGAGTCATTCCAGGGTCCGTGGGAATTGTTGTGGTGTGGATGTTGGTGCGACCACAGTCATATGAGTCTACCGCAAAGAGATCTTGGAAATCCAAGAAAACTTGTTTCAACTTTTCCTTCTGTTCCAGAGTCACACTGGCATCAGCTAGGTTGACTCTCTCTTCCACCATCTACCTGAAGCCTGGAAAGACTTCTGGTTTGGCTATCTCAGCGGCCTCCTCCAGCTGGGTGGAGAAGTCCCTGGTCAGAGTGCTGATTTGGACTGGAGGCTTCAGGTGGGAAAGGCAGCCCTCATGGACCTGGAAAATCACCTCATCCCTCCTGAAGTCACAAGTCACATCTTCCTTACCATAAGGGCAAGAAGTGTACACCAGGAAGTTCCCCCCATGCCGGGTGAAAATCCTGTCTGGTGTTGTATTGTCATCACTGTCACTGTCACAACAGTCCTTGGGGATTTGTCCTAACAGTTCATTTCCTAAATCAATGGAGAAATGTCGGTCATCAACCGCCATTCCAATAATGGTGCCTGCGGCTAGAGTAATACTCTGTAAATCGCTGTTATCCACCTCTATTGGAATGGTGGCATGTTCTATGTTGACTAATGGTGTTGGGTTTACCTCTAACCCTTGTTGTTGGAGAGAAGCATTTAGATGATTATAAGCATCAGGGTTTTTCAATGTTTGTCCTCTTTTAACTTTCACTTCAGGGAGAATTGTCGGGTCCTTTCTGGGATGGTGACTCCCTCTTTAATCTGAATTTCAACTGCATGAGGTAGCAATTGAGCTGACCTAAATGCTTTTTCTGAATCATCAAAGCCCATGGGATTATCCGCTAATCGGGACCAAGCTTTGAAGTTTATTAGGTCCAAATTAATGGCAAAGCGATTGAGAATGTCACTGCCTAAGTAAAAGGCGGCAGTGACGTCTCGCACGACCCAACAATTATGGACTATGCTCTTGTTGCCAATGGAGATTTTGAGCATACACCTGCTTGGCAGGAGATGTTTGAAATTGGTTGCTTCCAGGTCCATTTCCCATTTGTCTATCAGTTTGAATGTGGGAATGGCTGGATCTTTTGGGAGTTGGCGGAACATGGCTTCGCTGATGAAGCTCTTACCGTTGTTCACACACACTCGGGCGAGAACAGAGTCCTTTCCATCATTTAACTGAACAGGGATGAACAACTGATCTCCAATTTGCTGAATATCAGCCAGGCTCTGAGCTGATTTCACATCTTTCTGGACTATAGGAGTGGGAGTGTCTGATTGTGGATTGGTAAAGTATTTCAGAGTGTTTCCTTCCAGTGTGGAATACCACCTTAAACTGGAAGGAAGGTTGATTTTCAGAAATAGAGAGGACCCCCCATCACCAGTATGTTGTCATACTGCTATTACTGTCACGTCCGGAATTTGGTTGTTCTGGAAGTGAAATTCTACTTGGTCAGATTTTTGTTCAACCATGTGGCAGGTGCCATTTAAACTAACATGGTTGATTTTATTCGTCGGCTAGTCTGGTTCCAGAGGACCTTGTTTACGCAATCTATTAGGGGTGACAACCTTCTCAGGAGGTCATTCCCTAGTAATCAAGGGGTGCCCTCTGGAGTCACTACTATGACCGGGTGTTTCACCTTGTCTCACTCAATTTTAATGTCCAAGTCTGCAGTCCCTTTGACGGGAATTTCCTTCCAGTCAAAGTTCAGCAGTTGTCCAGGAGGAGAGGTGAGAGGAATTCGGTAATTCTCCCCCCTTCCTGCATTTAGTTCATCAAAGGCCCTTTTGGACAGAAGGGTAGCTTGGGATCCAGTGTCCACCAGTGCCAAAATTGTACCCTGCCCCTGTACTTGTACCGGGGCATAGTATCTTCCCTCCTTCTCCTCAAGGGGGCACAGATAATGCACATTTTTGGACAACTGGTGGGCTAATTTTCTGGTTTTGGACATTGTTAGCAAAGAGATTTGGGCAGAATTTTGTGGAGAGCCTGGGGAATCTGAAAGAAAACGTTTTTGGGTTCTGGGCCGCCCCCCCTTTTTGGAGGCAGTCATCAGGATAGGTTTGACCCATGGGATTTTGGTATTGTTGGTTCTGGGATAGAATGATGGGCGGCGACATCTCAATCCCCACATCTACCCAGTCTGTTGGCTCGGTTTTAGGTTCTCCTGGTTCCGGTTCTGGGCCGCCCCTGCCTTTTGGGAGGCAGTCACCAGGATGGGTTTGAACCAGGGGTTTTTGGTTTTGTTGGTTCTGGGATAGGATGATGGGCGGCAACAGCTCAATCCCCACATCTACCCAGTCTGGATTGGAATCTCTTGGGACCCATTTTTCCTTGGGAGGAGTTCTCCCATCTCTGAAGGAGAAGATCCTTTTCCCAGGATCCTCTGAGGATCCCTCTCCCTCAAATTGGAAGACCTGTACCTCCTCCAAAAAGTGGGTCTGTTTGGGTCCTTTGTTTCTCCTACCCCCCCCTGCTCCTTGGGAGGCAGGCTTTCAGGGGAAGGAGATTTTGTTTCCGGTTCCTGGTTTTCCAGGGCTGTTTACAAGTTGGGAAGGAAGCTTCCTCCAAGGCTTTACACCCCCCTTCCCCTTGTGCCTCCTTTCTGGGAACCGGTGGGTTATCAGGGTGCTGCCCCCGTCATTGTTCTGGAGCACCAGGCCCAGAGTTTGGGGCATTCTGTGCCGCATGCCCATCTGAGGGTTCTGTTGGGCCCTCAGCATGCGGCCCAAATCCTGTGCCATGTTCTGAACCTGGCGCTCTAACTGGGAAACCCGCTCTGGCTGATACGGGGTCCAGTTTTCTCCCCTGGGCTGATCCCGGGAAGGGTAGCTATCCCTTCTCTGCTAATACCCTGGGTTGGGAAGATTTGGGTACCCCTCCACCCTTGACCTCCCCTCTCCCGGATTAGGTTGTCTGGGCTCAGGGAATTGGGGAAAGAAGGATGGATAAGTTTGGGGCTGGAAACCTTGTGGATACCTGGGGAAAAAGTTTGGCCCAATGGTCATCCAACAGGATCTCTCTCATTTACTAATTTCAAGAGATAGAAATTAGATGGTCTATCATCCGCCTCTGTGATTCTGAATGTATGTTTCTTCCTTCCGCAAAAATCATGTGTTATTCTCCCACAAGCAATACTCAGGGAATCCTGGCTCTAAATTCTCCCCCTGCCAGAAGTCACCCAATGTCGCTTATCTCATCTACTAACGTGAAGAAATGGATACTGACTTGTGTAACATCCCCCGACCTGAATCACAGATATTCCTCCCACCAACATGACAGGAGCATGACACTTCCACATGCTGCCCTCAGGGATTCCGATCTCCTCCTGCTCCTCTTTCCAGGTATCACGGATGGTATGTAGTCCACTCACTTCAAGAGATGGCGCCTCAATCTTTGCTCCTCCCCCACTGAAATCCAACAAGCTCAACTTCCCCGCAAGCATCCCTCACTAAATCCAGAGTCATGAGCATGTGTCTCTCAGAGACACTAAAGATGCGCTCCCTCACAGAGATTCCCTCTCCCTAAGCTCACACCAGATGGCACATGTGTGCTCTTCCATTTCAGTCACTGAGTGTGTCACATAGCACACGCACACATGTGCATATGCTAAGCCTAGCTTGAATCTAACTCTTTCAGGGCCATATCACTCACTAACTTCTATCTTCACACTTTTTCCTTCTCAACTTCTCTAACTCCTCTCCAGTTTAGTCCCCAATTCCACCCCTGCCACCAGCAAGGATCTGCAGCCATTTTCCCCACTTTAAGCTGTAAGGTTGAACTTCAGACCAATCTATTAACAGGTTTCTCTGATGTTCAATCTGACCAAATCACCCGAAATTAGTGTGAATCCATGTTCGAGCAGTAAATTCATCCAAGCCGAGTACTTCGCACAGGTGTAAGGGTATGCAACACATGTAAAGTTCATGTTGTACTTTCAGCCAAGTTAGCCAATTCAAAAGTAGAGATGATTTCATTGGCGATATAAGCTATTTCCTGAGTTAAAATGTAGCTTTCTTTAAAAACAAAAAACTGTCTCTGCAGTCAGAGCTAACCCTTAAAAAGTACCTAGTATGTAAGGTTTAGGGACCTCTCTGCAACCACTACCCCAACGTTTAATTTAAATACAAAAATATTTTTGCATACATTGGACTGAAATCCTGAAGCTGAGAGAAGCTTTCACCCGACATTCATCGGTGTTACATTTTCAAAGGCCTGCTTTACTGTGCACACTGACTACAAATGAATTGCATCCATGCGTTTTTGCAGCTTGCGGTTGCATCCTGCCTTTGTTGTATTTGTCGCATAGTGCTGCATACCATGATAATGTCAGGCCTCATTTCCGAGTTGGGCGCAAAGGGATTACCGGCACTGGTGGACACCAGTGCCGGTAAACCCTTTGCGCCCTATTCTGAGGTCCCTTAGCGGGTCCCCCCTTTAACGCCTGGTCTGACCAGACGTTATGGACGGGACCCCGTTAAGGGACTTCAGAGCTAATAACGGTACCGCAAATTGCGGTACCGTTATAAGCTACTTCCCCATTCCCATTGAGCCCTGTGGGGGCTCAATGGGAATGGGGAATGGATTTTTCAATGGGGATTTACCGGTCCCGCAAAGGTCGGATTACACTGGTAAGTCCCCATTGAACCAAGTCGGAGTCGGTACCGGTATGGGAGGTAGTCATGGCGCAAATAGAGCCATGACTACCGCCATACTCGGAATGAGGGCCATGTGTTATTTCTCAAATAAAACATATGTTGATATTATTTCAAAATATGAGTGCTTAAAATGAAAGGCTTCAAATTCCTCCTGCTTTTTTTTCACTGTTTCTCGATATGTTGAGTAATTATAAATGGAACATGCAGATTGTTTCAGCAATGTGGTACAGATATATCTGACTTGTAATGTGCATATTAAATAGAGTGCATGTTTATTAGACAGTAAACATCCCCAAATAGTACAACCTATCCTTTTGCTGTTCCTCAGGGGTTTTACAGAAAAGCTTAGAAGTGGTTCAAGCAAAAGCTCTAAATAATATTGAAATGTAGTTAAGAGGTGTACTGTCGGATTTGCCCGTGACAGCAGAAGTAGAGTAGTTTGGGGTGTAAACCATCTACTGATGGTGTCCAGTCAAAGTTTTGAAATAATAGTTTTGAATGTCAATAGTTCCGACCCAAAAGTGTCGAAAAAAAAAATGTTAATGTATTTTTTTTATATTAAAGTGTTTATTATAATTTCATTTTGTAAAATAGGTGTTTAAAAAAAACGTGGGTTTGCCATATAGTATGATGTAACTTATGATGAATTTTTGCTATATTAGGATGTTTTTTATGAAATGGTTTCGAGAACTCGTTGAGCGAGCTGTGCGGCATCCGTTGATGCCCATTTTGCTCCCTTTTTTAACGCATGTTATTAAAACAGCCGAGATTTGGCCAATCTTCCTGAGTCGGTCTGATTATTGATGCATGAGTAAGATCTGCATCCCCAGCCATCTCAGATACTGTCACCTC
This sequence comes from Ambystoma mexicanum, assembly GCF_040938575.1. Taxonomy (NCBI): domain Eukaryota; kingdom Metazoa; phylum Chordata; class Amphibia; order Caudata; family Ambystomatidae; genus Ambystoma; species Ambystoma mexicanum. The sequence continues at coordinate 887,699,699 of NC_090924.1, read as the reverse complement.
GTCTTAAAGGGCCCACACAGGTTCACTCTGGTAACCAAAAGACTCGTACAGTGTGTGGCACAAGTGACTGACACTGGGCAATAATACTCTGAGCGCTGGATAAGTCTGTGAAGTGACTTAACCTGGTAACTTAACGGCTCGTACAGTGTGTGGCGCAAGTGACTGACACTGAGTAGTAGTACTCAGAGCGCTGGATGGATGGGCTTCTGGGTGGGATGGGTCAGCCATCTTTTGGCACAAATCACCTACTGGAATTGGCCGTTTACCTGGGGACGGCGTACTGTGCCCGAAGCGCATGGCGTTTCCATAACAAGTAAAGCCTCCATTCATTATGGATATTAGGAACATTAAGGATACTCGGGAAATTAAGGATTTTGTGCTGCAATGCATTTTAAGCACGGAATGTCCTTATGCACTTTAAATGTCAAAGTTTGCACATTTACATCTCACTTTATTAGATTAGTATAATGTATATTTGCACTTTTGGCATTCAAGTTGCATACTTTTACTTGAATAAGAAATGCTTGATTAACTGCACGCACATTTTTTGAAAATGCCAAATTGTGTGATATTTTCCAGCAGGATTGCCTGGGCTGGATTCCCCTGACTTTTACTCCTTTATTTTCACTTCTCCACCTAATAAGCTACTTTGGGATGTCATATGTAAATACTATTCATCTGTGGACCCTGAGAAATTTTCATCCAGATTTAACACAACAGAGCAGAGCAGGCAACATTTAGAGATTGCTAATAAGAAGCCGAGGTGGACAATAAGACACACGATGAGCCCATCACAGTTAAGTCATTGCAACACTGTCGTATATATCTAAATAGAGCAGGAAATACAAAGGTGGACAAGAAAAGAAGCCTTTCAGTTGTAATCCTTCATTAAAGAGGCTCATAATTGCCAAATGCCTTCTCGCGCAGGTGTGTATCTGAACGCGTGCATCCGATAGCGCCTATTTTGTCTGCATACATGTTTCCGAGCAAAGCTTAGACTGATCACGCGTGATCACATATTTCGAGGGAGTGTCGCTGTAGATTTGGGGTTGAGAGCCGAAGATAGACGGGTCTGAAAGATGTTGAACAGGCAGGCGCATGTCCTCTTGCCGGCGTGAGGATCCTGACATGCTGTCATCGCACTGACGCCCTGGTGCTGGCTAATGCCACACGCGTTCAGTCTTCTGCTCTGTCAAACACATGAAACATGATACTTTTATGTGTGCATTGTAGTAAAGAGGCTATCGCCATTGCGGCTTTCATGCAGCCAACAGATGAAAATATACTCAAAACGTATCTTAGTTGTAAAATACATAAAAGTTGCAACGGATTGTAAAATGCAAATCGTGGCAGTGATGCACAGGACCCCCCACCACCACCCCTCAATAACAGAAATCTGAAACCATTGGGATAGGTTAGTAAATAAAACGCACTTAACTGACATCACGCAGAATATTAACCCTGTACATTGTTGGTAAAAAGATTTTGGGGGAGTTCAAATTACATAGAGAGGTGTAACACACGTTCCAGGGATGTAACAGGAGTTTTGCTTAATGCGCATCATTCCAACTGTACATACAATGAAAAGGACGCATTCTACGGATATCCCCCAGATGCAACACGAAGCAACAACCTCACTTGAGTTTCAAGCTTTTAAATCCACGTAATAACAGCGCTATCAAAGTGACTCTCTGTACTGCAAAACCAGAATTCTCTCAGTGCAATGCATTTAATCCATTAAAGATAAACGTGCCTGTTCTACAGCAACAATGTGGTGCCTACACCTTCACTTGTGTGTTTGCTCCATGGCAAAAACTCTTGATGGGTGAACACTTGGTCATATGTTCAGGGGAAATATGTTTGTATTCAAAGGTTAGTATGACTTGTAGAAACAAATATACAATCTATTTTAGTGTGTGGTGATGATATGACCAAACAACCAAAACTCACCCCTGCTATGCTCTGCATACTCACTTTTGAACTAATTCACAGAAAAAATGCACTCGTTGCAGGCCACGCCCAGCAGGAACTGTTCCCACTTGCACGGACCCAGCACATGGGCGCACATGGCCCAGGCACAGTGTCCACTGTTTTCTGTAATTGCGGTATGGCCACATGCCATGACCATTGAGCACTGTGGGTGCGTTAGCTGTTCCCGCTGCACTGTGGGTGTGTTAGCTGTTCCCGCTGCACTGTGGGTGTGTTAGCTGTTCCCGCTGCACTGTGGGTGTGTTAGCTGTTCCCGCTGCACTGTGGGTGCTTTAGCTGTTCCCGCTGCACTGTGGGTGTGTTTCCTGTGTCTGTGCATTTCTTCAAGGACATCGTTGCTGAGTTTGTTATGAAGGCCGTGTGTTCTCCATGCCATGGGCATGGGATGGATCCAGGTTCGGACTGGCTTATAGGGCAATAGGCCCATGGTCAAACCAAAAATGCAAAATGCTGCTGTGCCAGTTTTTTTGGGTCAAAGTGGGCCACTTTATTGGCCATTGTGGGCTAGTTTGATGAGTTACTTCACTATGCGGCTAATCGTTTTGACCAGTGTTGCTGGATAAATATACTTTAAAATGCACAATTTGCATCACATTTTATCAGCAAAATAAACCTTGGGTGCTATTCAAACAGTTTGTCACAAAAGGAATAAATAGCCATTTGCAACTGTGGGCCACTTTTTCATTGGTGCCCCAGACCATTTTATGGCCCAGTCCGACCATGGATGGACCATGCCCATGTCACAGTTTCGTCAGGGTTTAGCTGCAGGCCATGGGCAGCATGCATGCAGTGAATATTACTGTGCGTGGGACACTGCTGTTGGCCATGCCACGGGAACGGTGACCAGGAGGCATGAACTGTGTCAGAGTATATCATTACAAAAATAAAAATAAAATAATTTGGCCCAGGCACAAGATTCTCAAGCAGGTTGAGAGTAAATCCAATCAAAGAACTATAGCCTAAACGCTCTGAGGTTCCGTAAAAGGTAGGTACACAAGATGTGTTTCCCATATGACTCCCTTAGGGAATATTGACTTTACCCATCACAAAAGCTATAGCACGGATTTGCACCAAAGCTGCTTGAGAAGTTGGAGAATGGTGTCTGGACACACTCGCAATCTTCACTTAGTCGAGTGAAAATGTGTTCTGAGTTTGTAAGAAAAAAAACCTGATACGCAGCCAAAAAGTGAAAAATTGAGGAAGAAATATTTTGATCTCAAGAATTTGTGCACAGATACCTATTTAGATATTACAGAACCCTTTGAAAGAAGAAATGATTCTAATATCACAATTGTGTGAAGACATGGAAAGATCAAGTCAACAAACATTACTTGCAGCACATGTTGTATGTGCTAATCTGATAATGCAAATTACTGTACAGCCTTTTTATGCAAGCCGTTCCATATTCTACATTTCAAAATCAAGCCCGTCTTCTCTCACCTCAGAATATACACTGCAGTACCACCAGTCCCTTATGTCCTATGCATTGTGTTTGGTTTGCAATTTCTGTGGACGTTATCATGTTATATGACAACTTTTCATTGAAAAGGGACATGTTCCATCCCTCTATGGTACACCGTAACGTGCTTAGGGTTGGAGTATGCTCCCAGAGGGCTGCCCCATCCCACTTTTCCAAATGTATTTCAACAAATAATCTTACTTATTGACTGAGAAGACAGGGATGCTTGGCAGCTCGAAAAAAGGTTCAGTCCAATCAGGATTGTTCCCTTTCATTAACCAATTAAATTCTATTTTAGGAACAAAGGACAATCCTAAAACACATTGGCAGATTGTTGGGGAAGAAAGGTTTGTGATAGATTAAGTATAGTAGGAGTTCTATTGTTTATAATGGTACTGTTTGTAGGGTGTTTTTCTACATCTCCGATAGCCTCTTCCACTGCCTTGCCCCATGTTTTTCTCTGACCACATCTCCTGAGATTGTTTGCTTTTAAAGGGCCTTTTTGATTTACCCTTTGAGTTTATATATATTTTAATATATATATTATGCTATCACTCTAATGCACAGCTTAGTTCAAGACAAATTCTCTGTGGGGTCTCAGAAAGTAACGTTTCTGAATAGCTTTTGAACATGTCAATGCAATATTCGATTGTAAAAAAAAATGGCTACAGTAAATTTTGGAGGCATCTGCCACTACAAAGAACATTTTAGAGATTTTTAATTTAAAAACAAGTACTTTTAATAGTGTTTTGAACGTAATTTAACGTGGCGCTATACCGTAGGGAGACTTGATTGTTTTGGTCCACCATAACAGCAAATGTAGGTAGTGTCTTGTGAATAAAAATGAAACATACAGAGCGCTTTTGAGAAAAGTCACTTTCAACATATATCTATTTTTCACGCATGTCCTTAAGTGTGCACTTACATGAAAAACACAATATACACTTACACACAAAAAGAATTCATGTTTTGCACACACACTGTGTACCCAATTTATGAATTGTACACAATTACATAATTGCATACACACATTTAATGTGTGTGCATAGCAAGCATTCGAATACTCATTGAAATACTCCTCTCTGTGAAACAGGATGCCAGATGCCTAGAAAGAGCCTGGCAAAAGAAAGAACCCATGGCCCACCATCAGGGCATCCCTCAAACACTGCTGCAACAAATACAAAACAGCCATACTCTGCCTTCAATAGCTGTAATCCATCACCAGTCATACAAAGAAACTAATCAACATCGTCAAATCCCTCTCTAAAGCACCATCCACAACTCCCTCATTCCCACCCACTGCAGTATGCAACTCCCTCATGAACTATTTTAACTCTAAAATACACAACATCAGGCAAACCCTCCTTTCTGCTCTCCCACTCACACCCACAGCTCCCAAACATTTCAACAAATGGGACACCTTCCACCCCATTGACACAGAGAGTCACATCTCACTTACTGCCAAAACAAAACCTGCACACTTCTTGGATGACGCATGCCCACCTCAAGCCACGCTCAATCGCATTACAAGGCATGCTTCGCACTGGGTCAACATCATCAACTCGTGTCTGTCCCATGGCACTATCCCATCTGCACTCAAAACTGGACAAATCTTACCCCTCCTCTAAAAAACATCTCTTGACTCCATGCTCTACACAAACTGTCATCCCATTACTATCTGTATCTCGCCATATCTTGCCTGAATCATGGAATGCTTTGTCAATACACAACTGCAACAATTCCTCACCACAAACAGCCTCCTGAACCCACTCCAATTTGGCTTTCGATCTGGACACATCACAGAGCGGCTACACTTCACATTCTCGATGGCCTCCGCAACATCAAAGACTCTCACAGCAGTACTCATGTACTGTGCTGGAGAGAGTACACGTATCGAAGTGAAGGCTGTGAAGGCTGTGATTGCTTACCCGGCATTGCGAGCATCTATTGGGCTCCTGCCGGCATCATTTTTCTGCCGCGCTTCCTGGAGGAGGCGTGACCAGTGAAAGGGAGACTGCGGAGGTATCCCCTCTTTGATCCCGGCATCGAGTAAAGGAAAAGCTCGGTGACGTGTTCAGCTTACCGAGGAACTTTGGTTGTGCACTTTAAGAGAGGAGCTGCAGCAACGGACTCTCCTTCCTTTTTACATATTATTGTTTTTTTGGGGTGTGAGGAAAAACAGTTTGCTCACAGTGTTTGGCACTTGGTGCCATGATGCCCGACAGCTCAAAAACCGGTCCTCAGACACGGTTCAAATCCCTCCTTTCCCGTCGGAAACATCCGCCGAAATCCTTAAAGGAGGTAAGACAAGCTGATTTGATTGATCTTGAGGATGGAGCAGAGACGGTGGGGGGAGTGGTTCCTTCCTTAGCCTCACTGTCTTTAACATCATAGGGTGCCATCCGCCATATACCCTTGACGTCTTTTGACTTAAAGCTTCATCATGGCGGCAGAGGCGCTGGGAGTGAGAAGGAGTTGGCCGTGCTGCCGTCTCCGTCTGTGTATGTTGATGCTAGTGATGTGGCACAGGTTTCTCCTTTTGAGCTAACAGACTCTGATCTGCTTGCTATTAATTTCCCGAATGTCTTGGGCCAAGGGGAAGTATTTGTACAGTCGCCACTACCTGCGAAGTTGAGTAACTCACATAGCTTGGAGGTGCTGCCTGAGCCTCATTAATTATGTTCTTCCTTTACCTCAAGAAAGTTGACAGCGGTGGATTTGCCATTGCTGTATGTGACGAGAATGGCAGATAATATAGTCCCATCACCTGAAAAGAGACAGAGGGAAGGGAGACACAGTGTTCCCCAAAACGCTGGACCGGTTAAAAGCACAGCGCATGACATGGTAGTGCCCAATAAGGCTAATGTCATTGTGGAGCCAGAGACCGACTTGAATCAGATGCTGCCTCATAGTTTAAAGACTACCACTATGGACATGTCATCTGGAATGACCCTCCCAGATGACGTTACTACTGAAATGTCAGCGCGTGAAGTACGGCTAACAGCCAGATTAAAAGCTGATTTTATGGCTATGTATGAACGTCTAAACGACAGCTTCTTGCAGAATTATCATACACCAGCAAAAATAACGGCGCACAGAAGGTGTAGCTCTCCAGCAACCCCAGGTGACAAGACATTCGTGCCTCTGTCTCAGAATACATCAAAGACGACATTGTGCGCCAGACTATGTGGAGACAGGGAGGCCAAAATTGTCATGGAAGTTGAGAAGTGAGCCACGGCGAAAGATCCCAACGTGGCAGGCTTAACGCCTGAGCTCTCTACTAGCAGCACACAGGATAAAGTGGCCTCAGAGGATGCCAAAACGGACATACTTTCCAAAAGCTCTGTATCTACGGCTGCTGGTATTCAAATACATAATAATGTGCTTGCTGCAACCTCAATTGCTTTATTGCCCTTTATGAAGCTCTATGAATCCTAAATGATGCTGTTCGCGATCAAACGGCTATGCTAGTTTCTATCCATAACAAGATCTCAACCCTAGAAGCTTTTTCGGAAAAAAATACGCAAAGACTGGATTACGAAGCTGAAACTTCCCTAAAGTGGCAAAATAGATTGTGTGATCTTGCTTGGCAGTCGCATGGAGATCAAGCAGCCCTAATGGAAGCGGTCATCGATTGTACTAAATGGATGCGCTTCAACACCACTTCAAAAAAGCGAGTTGAACATGACACTCATGAAGCTCTTGTAAGACCCACAGATGCTCCAAATGGGATTTCTACAGTGGCTCATAAGGTAACTAACATGGATCAGCAGATGGATGGTGTACCAATTGGTGGAGTGTGTCCAGTGAGCTCGAAGAGCAAATCAACAGCTCCCTTAAAGGCAACTTCTAGCCTTCAAAATGGCAGCTCATTGAGAAAAAAAAATGGACCCAAGCATAAGCTTCCTGACACCTCTCATGAAATGCCAACGCAGCCTGACAGTGACATATTAAGAACGGATGGAACATTACCTGCCTCATCCGCGCAGAGCATTGACAGCAGCAACAAGCTGCCTGAGCCGAGGGTGGTTGTTGTGGAGCCAGTTTCCTTAACAAAGAAACTATCGTTTGCCATTTTTAATAAATCAACCACACCGGTGCAAGCAAATTCTCTTCAACTACAACACAAGAATGGCCGTCCAAACGTCCACCAACGACGTCCAATACTGAAACAGGTGGCAAAACGAGCACGGACAAGTGGTGTTACATTTTTTTTAAGGAATCTCTCAACTCCTCCTCACCCAAAGTTAGTTTCTCAAGCCGAGAAATTAAATGAGGCACCACCAAGTTCTATTAATATTCCTGAAACACTAATCTCTCCACAGAACTGTGCCAAAAGAAATAGAGACACCTTTGAAGATGAAGATGAGGCAATCTCTGAAGACTCGCTATAGCCATGCGAGTACTCCACGTACTCAATTGATGACGATGTCGAGGTTACTGCAGTCACAGTGGCGGACGGCTTATCTACTGCATTAGATAAAGCTAAGGCTATCATACCCGTGGCTGCAGATGTGCAGGTTGCTATTCCTCGAGGGGGCAGTCTGGTAAAAAAGCAGAAAATGATGCCGCTCTCCTCGTCATTGGTTGTCAAGGATGCAAAGATACAGAGTGGAGAGGTGAGAATCTCGTCCTCCCGTGCTAACGTTCTGTGTGAAATACTGAATCCGAAACAGACGAGAGCTCAGGTTGAAAAACTTGAACGGAGCTCAAGTGTTAAGGTCATAAAACATCACTCATCATTAAACCATGGTTTGTGGCGAGTCCAATTTAAAAACATCTTGCAGGAACAAAAAGAAGTGAATTTGAATCGGCGGAATATTTTAAATCTGCTTTATTGTATTCCAACTCTGCGTGCGACAAAATTGGAGGATATTGTAGTGGTTGAATACATGTCCGAAGATCATCTGGACTGGGTGAGGCTTCACCTCAAATCACGGTCCTTACTGTCAGCCATAAAGGAAGCCGCTGAGGATCTTCTGTTTTTTGGCTTTGAAGTTCACTGTGAGGACGAACAAGATGATGAAAGAGAGCACTGTTCTCCTGTGGATCTAACTGCAAATGAATCAAGGAGGAATGAGTTATGGGCCCAGATGAGCTTTAAGCGTACACCAAGCAGGAAGGCCCCACCCTATAACAGCAACTAGCAAAAGGAAAATAAGACGGACGCCTTTCATCAGCTTCTGTCGTGGAACACTCGCGGATTTGCGCATCTTTTTCAAGACCAATGGCTTTTCCCGGACCACGTTTCCATATTGTGCATGCAGGAGACTTGGCTACGTGAATGCCCAGCATGCGATGGCTATACTGTTTTGCTGAATCCTGCAGGCAAGAACCTGTTTGGGCGCCCTTTTTCAGGTCTTATAACACTGGTTAAAAACAGTCTGGAATGGAAGATTCTTTCCTCCAAAAACACGAATATGTTTGTACAAGTCACAACAATCCAAAAGAGTGAGTCAATGAGCACACATGATCAAGTGCTATTGATAATTAACTTGTATTGGAACCCGGCAATGATTTCACAAATTGCTTTCATTGCGGCGGTTATGGCTGCAGTTGACGAGTGTCTATTGTCTTTTAGTGACCCAACAATTTTGATATGTGGAGACTTCAATTACGCTTGGCTTAACAACCAATTGATAAAAAGTAAAACATCTGATTGTAAATCAGGAACTACATCAATAGACCGAGGTACCCGATGGATAAACGAAATTTCCCGGAGAGGTTGCTCAATGTTGAATGGATGCACACGAGGCGAATTCCCCCCAGGGTTTACCTGGAAACGGGGAATGAGTAAGAAGACACTTGATTATATCTGGGCGTCCAGAAACTTTTTAGATCTGATCATAAGTCTAGAAACTGACAATAGTGACCATGATGCGCTGGTGTTGTCTTGGTTAAAGGAACCAAAAAAACAAAACATTAAGTATAGTGCCAACATCACAGTAAATAATCGAACTAATCGATTACGAATTAATGCTCCTCAGTTGGCCCAGATGACATCGACTTTTCTACAGTCAAATTCGTCCCTCTCAAGGATAAACTATCCCATTTGCTGCATCAATATAAGGTGATGACTAAAATCCACAATGGTAATGTGACAGAATTGAACCACCCTTATAATGCGGCAATAGGGAGAGCAAAGAAAGATCTACGAGAGGATCTACGTGTCCTGAAGAAAACCCGCCCAGGAACATCCTGGACTTAATTAAATCTCGGCGACAGCAATACCGTAATTGGATAAAATCCTTCAAAACGATCAGAATTCAAGACCAGGCCGAACAAATGTTAAAGCTAATCTTACAAAAAGATAGTAGACACATCTGGGAGATTATCAACAAAGGTGGCGTAAAACATTCTTATGCAATGTCAAATGGTGTGAACGGAGTAACATGGGTGGAACACTTCTCTAGGGTATTTGACAACCACAATTGCATTGATGTTCCAAATTTGATCTTGAATACATCGAGGTGGAACTTGGCCGACTCTGAAGAGGATATTGAGTGGGAAATCCAAAGATTAAAGTCATCACGAGCAGTTGGTCCTGATGGCGTCTCCAATGTAACATTAAAAATCAACAGTGCCTTGTGGGCAAATTTCATGGCCATCCTCTTTGAACGAATTGCCGGCGAGAAAGTGCTACCTGATTCTTGGCTGAAAGCGGTTGTGGTGCCCATTTTTAAAAAGGGCAATCGGGACGATCCTAACAACTATCGCCCGATTGCCCTTTTGGACACAATCGGCAAAGTATTTTCATCTTTCCTTCAGAAACGGCTTGCGACATGGGCCAATGATGTGGGAGTGGTTGACGTACGTCAAACAGGATTCACGAGAGGAGTTGGTGTAGAGCTCAATTTGGTCCTCTTGAACAGTCTGAAGCTTAACTCCTCGATGCGGAAAAGAAGCTTGTTCTTCGCCTTCATGGATCTGAGTCAGGCGTTTGACAGCATAAACCGTAATCTACTATGGAGGAAATTATATGACTGGAAATGCCCTAATGAGTTGTGTGTCCACACAAAGACTTCAATTAGAGTACGGCTAAATGAGCAAGGTGACTTATCTGATAAAATCTTTACTAAAAGAGGAGTGAAACAAGGTTGTCCTCTGGCGACACAACTATTCAAGTTATTCATCTCAGACCTGTCGTTGTCCTTAAATGGTCAAAGGGTGTTTCCACCGTTAGTAAATGGGCATCAATTAAGTTGGGCCATTTACGCAGATGACATTGTGCTAATAGACTCTACCCCTATTGGACTCCAGCGTTTGCTTAATGCATTCCAAGAATATTGTATGCATAATGATTTACGGATCAACACAAAAAGGTCAAAGATCATTGTGATGGGTAATTGCAACTCAAAGAAATCTAATAATTTCTCTTGGAGAATAGCAGAAGAACTTCTTGAGGTGTCAAATAACATTCGGTATCTAGGGGTACTGTTCAATACTTCAATACGGGAATGGGACTGGACCCAAGATCTGTTGGCCCGTATGCAGATGTTTGCGTTGCAGGGAGCAAAATTGCACATGAAGTTTGGAAAATTTACCCTTGGGCCAGTGTTATCATTTTACCTTAAAAAAGTGGTGCCAGCAATAACATTCAGTAGTGAATCAGGTTGGAACATCTCCCATGAATTGTGGGATAGGTTGGAAGGCAAATTCTGGCGCAAGGTTTTAAGATTGCCAAAAAACGTGTCAATCTCTGCAATACGGTATGAGCTATGTATTGAATCTCTTTATGGGGTTTTTCAGTTGAAATCTGTTTCCACCTTAAGAAAAATGCGGTTGAATCCAGTTGCTAAACCTTATGAAATCTTGCATACAGTTTCATCGCACCCCTCGGCTCGTTTGTTGAATGAGTGGAAGGCAAGACTGATGTATGCTTTGGATAAAGCGGATGTCACCATAGAATCAGTGTTGTTAAGACCGCAAGAAGCAAAAAAGAAACTGCGGTTGGGAAACTGGATAGCAAACAAAGAAAAGCGGATGAAACTCGCAACATCGCTCGATTTGGGTAGTGTCTTGAACCAACTTGATGTGCTCCCGAAATATTTTAAGCTATTTCCATCTAGGTATCATCGAGATATGTTCCTTCGGTTACGTCTTAACCTCTATTACACCAAAGATATCCAAATGTTGAAACGAGACCCAAGTGTACATGACTCATGGTGCCGGTATTGCAAACAGGAAGTAGAATCTGTGAGACATTTAATCACCGAATGCGTGATGATTACAAGTCAGCGCTCCTTGTATTTAGCTCAATTTGCACCTCTATCTGGTAATATGGATGCATGGTGGAGCTATTTGATTGGAGGAGGTAATACTCAGTTAATATGCGCCACAATAAACTTTCTGGATGCCCTAATGTTAAATAATAAGGAGCAGTAAAGTCTCAATTTTAGGGAAGTAAAAGGACAATCATAATAGGTGTAAAGTCTTGTAAAGTCTTGAAAGAATGAATCAGAAGATACTGTTTTATAATTTAAGGTTGGATGAACTGTAACTTAAAGTTTTTCTTTTTGTATTAAAACTAATGTTACAATAAAATAAAAAATAAAATAAAAAATAAAAAAAAGTACTCATACTCCTCAACCTCTCTGCAACCGCCAACCACATAATGCTCCTCCACATCCTATTCCACAGGATAACACTCTCAGGCACTGTCCACAACGGACTCACCTCTTTCCTCTATGACAGAACCCACTTTGTCTCCCTGCCCCCATATGGATCAGACCCAATCCCTGTAAAGTACGGGCCCCAAAAGCCTCCTCCCTGTCTCCACACATCTTCTACCTATATATAGAGTCCCTTGGACAGACCCAGAGCCAACAAACTTTCCATTTCCACCAATACTCAGATGACATGCAAATATACTTTTACATCTCATCCCCTTCATAACTCCAAACCTTAAAACGCTGTCTCTCCATCATCACCCAAATGAATAGCCACCATGTTCCTAAAGTTCAACCCTTCCAAAACAGAATACATCCTAATTTCCCCTCACAGGTACAAGCCCAACCTCACCCCCTGGATCAAAGAGCCTGTCATGGATAACTCACACATATCCTTTTCCACAACTGTCAAAACCCTTGTCTCCACAATCGACCCTCACCTTTCCTTCACCCACCACAAAGCTGCTGTCACCAAAACATGCAAACTACAACTACAAATGCACCTCCTGTGCAAGATCAGCCACATCATTCCCCTGATGACTTCCACACCACAGTTCAAGGACTAGTTCTGTCCAAGGTAGGCTGCAACAGTGCTCTCCTCACCAGAGTCCGTAACAGCACACTTGCCCCCCCGCTAGTCATAATGTCACGAATTGCATGATATGCCGTTAACATAAACAGCTCTAAGGTCCAAGCCATGCCGCATCATCCTGTAGTTATGTATGAAACATTCCTGTTGACATTTGCAGAGCTTCATTTCACAGGTGTGCATTCCAGCTGTTGACTTTCCCAGCGTTCTCTTCTCAGGCACAATTGGAAATATACACAACTTTGCTGAAACTTTTTAGAATGCATTATCGGGTTAATGTGTTCACTTGAAATCTAAAAGCTTGTGGCATTTAGAAAACACATTTGTTTATTAATGCACATTGCATGAGAGAAGTTATTGCTTAGTGGGCAAGTATACCAGCTTACCTTGTCCTATTCTACTACATTGTTTTTCAAAGCTAATCTTCTTGCTATGATTGAAATTATTTTGATTTATTTCATTTTAGTGATTCGATTAAAAAATAACCTTTCACACAGACATAAAAACAGATATAAAACGAATACAAAATAGAAGATTACACATACAAATAGATTATATGAAACAAGAACAAAAATCTGATGTATTTACATGATTTGGAAATCAAGAATTAACCAATAGAATAGAGGTAAATCTCAATGCCATATGGTCAAAGAAATGTTCTTCCCACTAAGGATTGCAGCCAAATGTGGAGAGATGAAAGTGTAACACAATTGTACACGTAACAGGAAAAGTATGAACAGCAGATATCATACAATTTAGGACAATAAAAATATGCTCCAATGTCGCAACAACACAAGGCTCTTGACAAAATATATAAACTCTAAGATGTCTTGAAATCTTTTCTCGAGCACCCACCACATCCTTAGTTGGCAATAAATTGAGGCATAGTCTCAAGCATTGATGTCTCCACAATCTACGGGGAATTTAGATAAATAAGGTCAAACTAAGTATAAAGGTTTTTGAATACAAGTACCAATTTTAAACTTTTTAACTTTTAGCCTTCTCTAAGATGACGATCCAAACCTGTAACCATAACTTTCGTTTCATCTTGGCTGAACAAGTGAATAAATGATCAGTGGTCATATCCAATTTGGTTAAGATTGCCATACATTTCAGTGCCTAATTATTTAAATTAGGACTGACTTTATTTAATAAAACCTCTTTAAGAACACTTAAGAGAGAGCACGCGGAAGTGCTCATTATCTTGTAAAATAACAACAGTGATTGCCAATCAAAAATAGCTTGTAGGGATTGCAGGCCTAATTCATATCGAAGAACCCAGGTCGAAGGTTGAGGGCATGTTTCCAGAATTTCCCCTCCATTTTTAACAAATCCATATTGACGTATGAAGTCTCAGCACCGTAGATAACCCGAGGAACTATTTTATCCTTGAATAGCTTTAGGTGAAGGATCATGGAAAAATTCCCATATCCTAGATCAACTTTTTTTAGTTTTGATGAGTAAGATGTTAAAAAAGGTTGTGAATCTTTCCTAATCTCGGCTGGATTCGGAGCTTGAATCATGACGCCTAAGTACTTCCAAGTTGTGACTAATTCCAATGTACAGTTTTTAGCTTGCCACGTCAATCTAGGTTTAGCCTTTTTTGGATTTTTAAAGACCAGGATCTTTGTTTTGGAAGGTTTTAACTTTAGATCAAGATTCTGCAAATATTTAGTAAAGGAATGTAGTAGTCTCTGGAGACCAACCGGGGTACGATCCATAAAGATAATGTCCTTGGCATAAGCCAGATAATTGATATGAGAGTGTCCATTTTAGGTGGAATAAACAAATTATTTGGGAGGAAATTAATCAAATCAGAAATATAAAAATGAAAGGGCTATAGCCCCGGTGTAGGCCACACAATGTTGAAACATGAACAGACACAGAGCCTTTTGCTTCAAGCTGTATCCTTACATAAGTATCAGTATGAATGTGTTTTATGATATTAATCACGGAAACTGAGCACCTACCCCTGACCAGTTAAATCTGTAATTTAGCTCTATTTACATTCTCAAAGTCGTGGGAAAGGTTAGCAAAGGTACAAGGGCATGTCCTGTCCAGGGCCTGCTGTTTGGAAGGTATTTAAAATAAAATAATTTAGAACAACACCAATGCCCTTACAAAACCCAGCTATGATTTAACAAGTGTGTGGTCCATTTATCAGTATTTTTATTGCATTGTGCTTACAAATGTGCTTTCGTTCCTATATACAAAAAGAACACACGTACATGTTACGAATGCTGACATGTTACAAATGGTATGAAAAAGAAAAGCGCAGACATCTAGTTTATCTTTTTGCAACAGCCCACCTTGTTGAAACGCACAAGTTAAAACATAAGTGACAGGTAACAACAAGGATTGGCTTCAATTCAAATATGAATAAACAAGATGTTCTGTTTCAGTGGTCCTACTAATTACATTAATTACATCATTAACTGCTAGAATGTGATTGATTAACAGGACAACAGGGGTGGGACTTACCCATTAAAAGGAAGCTGTTTAGCAGCCAATTAGATGTCCTAATATTTCACTAAAGACCATGCTACTCTGAACCACGAAGGAGCAGGGCCTGGATGATGTTGCTGGCTGACAAGATCTTGAACTGCCTGGGTAAGAAAAGCAAACAGATTTAATTGGTAGGCCAAGACTGTAATTATAGTATTTGAGCCTAAAACTGTCACTTTGACAATTTCCCCAAATTCGGATTTGTAATGCTTGCTTCAATAGTTTGGAGGCAAAACTAATTTACAAAGTTGAACTGTCTTGGAAACAGGCAGAAAAAAGTTTTTAGATATCTCCACCCTGACACAGTAAACTGCTCATGGGGCAAGTGTCAGTTCCCTCTCCCATTACAAATCACACATCCTAAAATGGCTACTCTTATTATCTCCCGTTTCCCACCCTCTCTCTCTCTCCCTGCTACCACTCATTCTAACAACAACTCTCATCACACCAACTCTACTCTATCACGCGTGGTACCACTATCTCTCACATACAATACCTCACCTGTATTCCAATATCTCCAGAACATTTCCAGCACTCTGCTCCAACGTATGCTCTTTGTCTGGTGTCTCAGTCCACTAACTCTTCTTCTGACCTCACCCGAACACCCTTTATACATGCTTGTGGGTGTGGTTCTTTTATACACATGTCTCCTTTCCTCACTGCCTCCTCCCCCTTCCTGTTGGTCCCTACTATCACATGACCACTCCAGCTGCCAGGTTACACAGAGGTTAAAAATTCAACATAGCCTCGTCCCCTTTCCGCTCGTGAGTTTTCATGGGGCTACTCCACCCCAGTGTCATTGGCATCTGCTGCATGTGTCTCCTTCCTGCAGTCCGACAAACATGGTGTTCCTGCCAGTAGTCTGGATGGTTTCTGAGGAACAAGACTCATGTTTGGCACCACTGTTTCTTCTTAGGTTGTGGTCTACCACTGAGGAGGTGGTCTAAAGAGCCTGAGGTTCTGTAATTAATAAGAAATAACTCTAGTCAGAAAAGAATCTGGAAGGCATTGTGAAACAGACATTGGTGCACAGATTTAATGCATGCCAGGCATGTACAGGGGAGTCAGGGAGTGGGGGCCCGCCAACTCCCTCATCTACCTCTGGGGTCAGAACAGCTCTGGCATCTTCCCTGTTATGCCACCTACCACAGGTTGGAGGATCCCCGATCCCCCGACAGGGTCAAGCCACTTACCCTGTCACAACAGAAAAGAGGTGAATTACATGTATGCTTCTTTCATGAATATCTTGTGGGCCATGAGCACCATTCTGCCACCTTTATCACATACGTGTATCCTTTGAATTGAATCTGTGGGCCCAGATTGCCAATCCCTATGTTTTACTTTGTTCTCAGATTATCTCTGCAAGGTTTTAAATCAGATAACACCAGTTCTTGAAATGAATCAATGTGACCCGATGAGATTTGATGGCAAAACATGCCCTCTGCATTGAAAGTTTTTCCTTTGGATAGAGTTGGGTTGATGCAAAACTGCTCGATTATCTGGGTGCTGGAGATTCCCTCCTCTTAACTTTTTAACATTTGTATTTGTATTTGTTTGTGAATTGGTTATGTGTAGATGGAGGTGTATCAGCCAGTTTGGCAAGTTTCTGACTGGTGGCATAACATTTTACAAGTCTGAACTTTAAAAAGTTTGTAGAAGTGGATATGAATGTTCAAAGAATGTTAGACCCAACTGCAGTCCCAACTACTTCTTTTCAGCTAAGGTCTTATTGGATGGGTTGTATAGCATGGCCTTTTTCATATCTTGTTGCCACTCTGTCCTCTCCCTTTCTGTCCCCTATCATAGCTTCTTTGCTGCACTATCTGATCTCTTCTTGTATCTACTCCTCTGCATCCACAGGCTTTTTCTCCATCTCTTGGGCAACCTCTTAGGCATACATTGGGCCTGATGTCTTGGTACATCAGGCACATTTCCTGTATACAATAAAGTCAACAACTAATCATTCCACCTTTTATTTGTGTATTTATTTATTGTTGGCATGTAAGGTGCCAAGCACCACACAGTTGCTTCCCAGCACCTCCGGCTGAGGGGGGAGGGGGAGAAGGAAACAAGGATGTGTCTGAATGTTTAAAGGTTTGGAAAATTCAGGAACAGTTAAGAACCAAGGGAGGGGATTGGGCAGAAAAACATTGCATAGAACGAAAATGGCCAAATCAGTGATGTTATCGATCATGTCATTTCCGATTTAATCTGTGAGGGTATGAGTTTGCATGGCGGGAGCACAAGTTTCGTTTGCACAGTTTACCATAACTGTCGATTTTCTATGGTTTTTAAATGTTGCATTGTTAAAAGGACATTGCGTTATTTTAGCAATGCTTTATCACTGAATTCCACAGGTTTTTATTTGAGCAACTTAATGACAAGATACCTTTTACAAAGATGTTTTACTGAAATTCACTTTTTATTTTATTAGTGCAATCTTTCCATAACGACACTTTAGCAAATGTTTTTCACTGAACATCATCCTTTTGTTTTATAACTGAAGACATTTAGTAATGTTCGACCACTGTATGTAAGTTATTAAACATTCCTCTTTTAACATACATAAAACAACTTCCCTTTAATAATCATCATTGTTGCAGTGCACATTGCTGTCTGACACTTTGAGCAGTGCTAGTTATGGCTGAATTGCTCAGGGCATGAAGATCGGCATTGACCCGGTGCCCACAAAGCTACCCACAGTAGACATTGGGCCTGGGCTGGGCCCAGAAATAGTGGCTAATTTAACCTCATAGCAGATCTATAGACCATTGGACATGGCTTGCAGCCTTGGCCAGAGGCCACATTCCCTGGTGCATTGCCTTCAGCCCTGCCCAAGGCCATGCTAATCTACCCATAGTAGCACCTGGGTCTGTCCTGCAGCCAGTCCTAGTAGCCACATTATCCCCATAGCCAGTCTGTAGTTGCCATGGACAGTGGCCAGACTGACTTGGTATGGCCTCAGGTCATCCCCAGGCAAAATCTGGCAACTAGCAATGGCTATAGGCCATACCTTGGGTGCGAATGTTATTGCACTAATTATTCTACCCTATTTTTTGCTATGTTAAAACAAACCAAAAAAAACACAAGGTCCCACTGAAATGTGACTTTTGGAATTTCTTAAGTTATGGAAGACCGGAACCTACCAGTAGAGGTATGCAACGTCACAAATGAGTGGGATTTCACAATCGCCTTAAGCTGAGTGGGCTCCATTAGGTCAGATACCTCAGCAGGTATGTCCAAGTCCGACATGAAAATGTCAGTGGCACCTCGCATTTACTGAGGTCGGGAAAGGGACCTGTGAAGTTTGGTTTTACTGCAGTATTCATGAATTAGCCAATAGCTTACGAACCAAAGATGGAGGCCATTTTTAAATATTTTGATGTTACCCGGGTCGATGAGCCCCTGCTAAGTCTAAACAACTGATGTAGGTTCGGACACTGAACTAATATATCTCAATTTTTTTAATCTAATTTTTAGATTTGTTTTAAGAAACTGCTCAACAGATTTACCCCAAATTTATGAAAAAGTACTTTTCGAAAAAGGCCTCCACCCCTTATGCAAATTTGGCAAAAAGCCATCATGCTGTCCGAGATGTAGGTGCGACAGACATTGTTTCAATGCAAGTCAATTTTGATTTCACAAAGTTTGTCCCCCCTCCTATAACTTTCTCCCTTGATTGACAAAACGTCATGCAACTTTCCCAGAATTCTGAATTGGGTCTATATTCAAGGTTTGATGCAGATTAGTCGAATGGTGCACATGTTATGAGCTACCTGAAAAGTGCTCTGCCTAAGGGAATTGCAAATGCTATATAACTGTAGGGTTGCTATCGCCGACCCTGTAGTAATTTGAGTGCCTGTTTTTACACGCCCCACTCTTTATTAGAAAGGGATGAGGTAATTGTACAGTTCTGAAAAAAACACCCTAACAAAAAAAGAATGAGTAAAATAAAGCAATGTAATGTAAAGTGTTTAGTCTACAAAGGTCGATTGATGCCTTCTCAGTTTATATGAATAACCATGTTTTTCAAATTAACCCTACAAAAGTCTTGCACTGTTCAAATGGTCAGAATAAAACTCTCCTTTAGATGCCGTGTAGGTCAAGAACCAGTGGCAAAAGTGGACTCATGGATTTACTTGGGGTTCTTAAAAGAGGCAAACCCTAGAACGACTAAACTGAAAGAGTGGCTTAAGGAACGCACTTTGATGCTAGTTAATCAACTGGTGTGTGTGGATTACCACTATGGCACATATACTTTGAAACTGTCTTTTTATGAAAGGAAAATTGTCCCAAAAATGTTGTACAGTATGGAAGTACATCCATTATTGTTACTAGAAGGGCTGCCCCTTGTTGAAGCTTTAGTCTGTCGGAAGGTTCTTCATGTGCTCAACTCTGTGCCTATAGATGCCATTCGCTATGAGTTGGGCATCATTTCAATGCGAGCACGAGCACGGTGGAAGATATTGTCACTGATTTGAAAGCTTGTATGTCCAGTGGTGCAATCCCCTGTTCGAGGATCTAAAAATCACTATTGAGTCAGGGTGTAGTAAATTGCTCAATGAGGTATATGAATACTGTAATACACTTTTGATAGAAGTGAATAGTTCAGTCACCGAACTGAGAGAAAATCTCTGTAGCGTGAAACATATCCTGTTTGAATATGACTGGATTGGAACAATCGAGAGAATGCATGAATATTCACCATTGAGCCATCTAAAGTGGGAGCACAAGAAACACAGAATATTGCCCCCAACAATGTATCTGGCATAGGCAACAAGGCATGCCTTTTTATGATTTTGCTGGAATTTATTTCCGACCAAACAGATTCTGATCAGACTTGGCCAATTGGAAGTTGATCATGCTGGGTCACTGCTGCATATGACTCTGTAAGAAAGGAGGGCAATGGTGTCTTTTTCAGATATCGAAAGGCAGTTTCAGAAACATTTGGTGTAGATGGATGCATGTCGGAAGTACTGATGCCTGTGTGCCAGTATGAGAATTGATCTGTTATTTGTGGTTGATACCGACCAGGCAGGTTAGCCATATGGGCATCCCCCAGATTGTCAAGTGCAAAAATTAACAGCATGTTTGATGATAGAAGATGCATAGGTTCTGAATCTGTTCAGTACGTTAGACCTGGAAGTCACCTCCTAAAGGAGTGTGGGAGGGGTAAATAAGCAAGATGTTAGTAACAAGGAGATTGTTGAGGAATAGAGGTGTAGGGAAGAGGGGTGAGAGTGTTATCACTTCCTGGCTCTTGGTTGTAGATTAACGTCACACAGCAAAGGTTCTAAGACTCAAATTGGTTTCCCACAAATGATAGTGGCTTGAAAGTTACTTGTCGTAAATTCATTATGAAGTGGGGCACTGGTACTAGTGCAGAATGCCCCCATCCGTGGTATGAATGATGGGTGATGCACAAGATTCTGAAATTAACCCTTCTTCTGATGGGTAGAACATGTAATGCTCGCTTCATATGTTCAAATCACTTAATTCTGAGAAGTAGTCTTGTCGCTGCATTTGGAACTCTTTGACGTTTCTTCATCAGGTAATCTGATAATATGGGAGTTCCCAATGCAGCGACAAGACTACTTCTCAGAATTAAGTGATTTGAACATATGACACCAGCATTACATGGATCAATAGTTAGGGTGTTTTTTTCTACCGTGGTTGTTGGGTGTGGGCAATGGCCCATTTCGTCAGGCCAAAATATTCTGGTGGAGTTGGAACCTGTTTGTCACCCATGGAGCCGCCTGTGCAAGGTAGTTTATAATCTCTGGTATGGTTGGTGATGGGTGGTTTGTCTGTCATCCACATATTTTTAAAAGGATATACCAGATTTATTAATTACTCTAGTAGGGGTGTAATGTAGATGTTGAAAAGTAGAGGTGAGAGTGGATCCTTGGGGTACTCCTCAGTTAAGTGGACGAGTCTGGCCCAAGATAGTGGTGTCTGTTCTACCTGTGAGGAAGGAGGTGATCCTGTCTTAAGCAGTGTCTTTAATACCAATATAATCCAGTGTTTCTAGGATGGTTTTGTGACTGATGATGTCAAAACCAGCTGAGCTGTCTGCCAGGATGAGCGCCCTCTCTGAGTTTTCATCGGCATTGTTTTTAAGTGTATCCCAGATGTTGCACAGAACTGATTCTCTACTCCTAGAAGGTCTGAATTTGTGCTGTGCCTCATTCAGAAGTTGATCTGGTTTGATGAAATCCTGGAGTTGATGATATATGAATTTTTCCAGACGTTTCCAGATCAAAGGTGTGTTTGAGATGGGGCAATAGCTGGCTGGGCCATAGGGGTCAGCTCTGGGCTTTTTAAACAAAGTTCTGCTGTATGCAGATTACAATTGAGCTGGGACTCTTCCGATACTGATGGAGTCATTGAAGAGGGATATTAAGATGGGTGCCAAGTCTGGAGAATTCATGATTTATTTGTAGAAATTAGGGGGATATGGATCATCAGGAGATCCTGATGGGTTGCATGAATCAATGGTAGCTTGTAGTTACTCTGCAGACTAAAGGCTGAAACACAATAAGTAGTGGCAGGTGCTGGTGGGATCTCATTGCTAGCATGTGGGTGGAATGTCCTTTATTGTTAAGGTAAACAATTGTTTGTCAACCAATCAATTGTAACATATTGTTTTAAGTGTGCTAAAATAGTGCTGTACTCTTTAGGACTGTCGGAGGCGGCCGCTAAACTGCTAACCTATTTGGCTGTGCAGTGTCTTGCGGTGCGGCCTGATGGTTGAAGGTGGTTTCCTTTTCTGTGCCCAGGGGAGCAGCCGACGAGAGGGTGTGAGGAGAGGCATGTGGTGACGTCCAGTGTGGTCGTCCATGGATTAACAATTGCTCCAGGCATTGTTGCAGCGATTGTGCAGGGGGCTCCCCCCCGCAGTGATTTGGGCTCACTGTTCTGCTATCTGCGGCCTGCGCTCTGCCGTACTGCTGTCTGATGGAGTCAGAATTGGCTCCCTGCCCCTTATGTGGTATGTGGCATGCATGAAATTGAGGAGTTGGGCATTTCATAGAATCCTGGGCTCCAAGCCTCCTAAGACTTGCTCTAAGACTTGCTCTCCTCCTGACGCTGCCCTTATCTTGTATGGGCACCAGTGAGACCAGTGGTATAATATACCTATGTTTGCTCTGGGTTGAGTCGCAAGGCATGGCAGGCATCAGGGGGGATAAGGGGCAAGTATATAATGATTGTGATTGGGGTTGTGTCTACACCCTCCCCGGTAGCTCTCTTTATTGCCTCACTGTTTTACTGCTTTACTGCTTTATTGCCTTACTGCCCTCTGCCTTAGACATCGGGGTGTCCCGAGTAACAATTCTGCCTGCTGATATCTGATAATCGAATACCTGCCTTTGGGATATCACTAACTGCAATAATAATTATCTGTGAAATCCAGATGGGTGTAACTACGAAATCTTCTCAAAAGTGCATGAACGGGACTCCCAAATACCAGAGTTAGAAAGTCTACAAAGCGGTGCCTGCCATGGCCACGAGAGGGCTTAGGAAGTCTTCTGTTAAATAGACCCTCAGAAGTTAAACTGCTTGCACTGAATCTATTGTTGGTGGTCCAGATTTGAGTCCAGGCCAGTGCCCTACATGTGAGTGCCCTTCAGGACAAAAAGCTTATAAAGGTCCTTTGGACCTGAATGTTAGGGGCCCTCAGTGTCAGGAAGGCTTCTCAAATTTCTTGCTTCTGTCATTCTCTCAACAATATCGGGGAGGAAGGATAGCTCAGAGGCAATGCGTTTGTGTTGCAAGCAAGACAATGCAGCACAACACAGGTTAGAATCTTGATCCCATGCTTAGAAACCACTCGCTGGTATCAAGTGCATTAGAAAAGAACAATTAGAACTTGATGAACAATGAATCCTTGCCACTTTAGTGGCATCTATATCACCATCACCATCGGTTACAGTTACGGCTGCTAAGAACTTGGCTGGCACTTCTGCTGTCCCTCAATGTGACTCTCTTGAGTATGCAGCTATATTTGGTGGTTTGGACAAGGGACATTTGGATACTAGCTTGGCCACAGATGCGGTCCCATCTTCTGCAATTATTGGCCCAGTTCATGTGGAAACTGGGGCCTGTCCCGCTTCTGGTCTTCAGCCTCTGGTTCTCCCTGATTCCTCTGATAGATCGATACAGAAAGCTATGGAGAGATCGATTGACTGCATGTGCAACAAGATATGTCTGTATGCTGAGAGTGTGCTCATCAGGATTGGATGATTTTGCAGAAGTGGCTGTAGAACCATCTAGCTTGCCCAGTACATCTTTTCCCTCACATATACCCATCTTGAACTATACACCCAGCCTGTTTGGCCTGGGAATGAATAGTGAGAATAGTCAGACCAGCCTTAAGAAGAGACTTAGGACAAATGTATGCAAACATTTTGTACAAATCTCCGAAATAGTGTCCTTGATTACTGAGAATGTAGCAGCCCCTGAAGTTTCTGGGAAATCAAATCATGGGATCGCTGGTAGCTGTCCCTTGGTACAGACATCCCACACAGTACAGGATCTTCTGGAGAATAATCCATGGCATCAATTGGGGAAGATTCAGAACCTGCTTCCTTTCTGCTTGCCCTGATGTTTCATATTAATTTTGGCGCGGATTGCACTTTTGACAGTAAAACTGGCTGAAATATTGACCTCATTGGCGACATTAACTCCCATTATCACAAAGAGCAAGCTAATAACCAGTCAGTTTTTGATCGCACCCCCAGAATTGTTGAGAAGGTGCTAAATATCCTCCCTAAAGGCATGGCTACTATTTCATCGCATCCCCCGGATCCTCTGCAAATGCAAGCTCTCTGCAAGACCTCTACCTCTAGGCCTGAGGAGCCAGAAAACTTGGGCATCAAAGCAAGGCTGGGCATGGGTAATTCAATGCAAGACGAACACTCCTCAAGAAAATCAGTTGATTTAATGCTGGCTACCGAATCAGGCCCGTTCTGTGCTGCTGGCAGATAGAGAGCCTGTATTATAAGCAGTCCCACTAGTCCTAATTGTGGGTGCATGTCAAAGAGCTGCATAGGTGGCACAGAGGCACCTCGTAATTCTGCTTTGCAGGCAGTAACATCATATATGCCTTCCACTCTAGACAGATCATCTCTAGGAACAGGGGAAGCCCCAGACTACCAGTCTACGGTTATTGTAATGCCTTGGACTGTATTCCCCACGTCTTCTGACAAGAGAGGGAAGGACCTCATTGCCTTTAAACAACTAACAGTGGACTCTTAGCAGCCTTCTGGACTGAGGGATCCAATGACAACCACACAGGGAAGCACTCTAGGCACAAGCAAGATCTGCAATTCTGCTTCTCTTGATCCACTTAAAGAATGGGGATTGCATAACTTGATCTGCACCTTCAAGGATACAGACCACGGCAATAAAAACTCTTAAAGTGCTCTCTAATTATTGCAATGTACACAATTCTCGGGGTGTCGGATGTTTCTTTTAAGTTTTTTTTCCTCTGTGCATATTCCTTCTGATTGCATGTTCTGTGGGGGGTGCAGTGTGCAATTTGGATTTCACAACCCTTATCTAACACAATACTGGGTAGTGGCATTGTGGTGTTTTTGGACATTAGGGCCAGGCAGTGCAATTGTCACAATGCCTGGTTTCACAACTTGACATGTATAAACCTGTATAAACCAATCCAACCCCAGGGTGATAAATAGTATGATGACTCCCTCTCCACCCCTTTCTATTATTGATCTGCCTGGCCCTGCTAGATCCATTTCTTTAATCTTATAGAATCATTGTGGGCCTGAGTCATGGAATTTTCTGCATGGTTCAAAGTTATTTTGCAGTGCTGAAAAGTGACTTTGCACTGCCGACACAAACCCTGATTCATAGAACTGTGCAAAGTTAATTTTTCAGTGCAAAGTCTGTGCAAAGTCATTTTAGACCTCAGAAATGACTATGCTCTGACTTTGCAGTCACTTGAGCCGTGCAACAAAATTCCATGAATCGTGCCCTTTGAGTCTTTCCAAACAAGCTTCTGATCCAAATATTATCTGCACAAAGCATGTTCCCAGAGCCCAGCGGTAACCCCTGGCCAGCAGCCTGCCCTTAGTCTGGAAATTATTTCATGGAATATTGCTGGCTTAATAGATAAATTGGTAGATGCTGATTGGTTAACTTTCATCCAACAATATTATATTGTCTACCTCCAGAAAAGCTGGCTGCTGGTTGCTCCAATATTATCTGGCTACACTTGTTTCTTGATACGGCTAAGAAAAGTGTGTTAGGACACTCAAGGTACGGTATGACCACATGGTTCCGCATACATTCATCCTTTGATATTGTGAAGCTCACAACATGGCTTTTTCCACTCAAGGGTTGGGGCTGTGACATAAATCTAAGGGCAATAAATATTGACCTGCCACCAAAATCAGATGAGCGATGGATAGAGACTTATTAGACTCTCTTGATCAATTCTTACTGTTAAACCCCAGGGATTATGTTGTTATCATAGGTGTCTTTAATGCCAAATTAGCAGGTTTAATTGATGTTTGGGGACGTGCCTTGCGATCCATCTGCAGGGAATGTGCCCTTATTGAATTAAATGGAAGGTTTCTGGGTGACCGCCCTTCGGGACCTACGTTTGTTAGGGGAGGATGTGCCTCAACTATCGATTAATGTATTGTAGATTGCCAAACATTTTGCCCCTGATCCACCAGCATTGGAAAATACTATGAGGTGATTGAGGCGACTTAATATGGTGGAATTTGGTGATATTATCCATTCTGCCTCGACCAGCAGCACTAGAGATCTTATTCTGGCCGAAGTCCTCCCAGGTGCTGGAGTAGTATATATATGTATGATGAACTCATTAAAACTATACATTGCATGCATACTCTTTTTAACCATCAAGTATGTGCAAACAATAATAGAATAAGAGATGCACCAAGTATGACAGAGAGTGCAGTTCGATGAAGAGTAAAATCTATACTCTAAACAGGGATACGATGAAGCACACACACTTTCTGCGCAAACTCAAAAGGGATTACAAGCAATTGGTAAAAAAAGAAGAAAATAGAATAAATATTAAACAGGGGGATCAAACAGAGCTAACGGTCCAGATGAATTATTCATTTATTTTTTATCCCATCGCGCCACAATCCTGCAGGCCTCAGGGTGTGAAAACAACCAAAATGACAGATGACCAAAACGAAAAAACCAGGACAATGCGCTGAGAAAGCCAATGAACGAAGCTCAGGAGTCAGGGAGGACATCACAAAGGTAAAACAAAGTACTAATCAGGTGAAATATTGAAAAGGAAGGTTTTCAGCACCTTCTTAACCTTTGGGGTGTGTCAACAGGTCTGATACTGAGTGGTAGCGCGTTCCATGCGCAGGCACCTTGGGCATTAAAACTACGCCCACCTGCCTTCACCAGCTTAAACCTTGGTTGGGTCAATCTAAGATGGTTTTGTGATCTAAGTGGGCGATTTGGGAGATATGACTGGAGGCGCACTTTGACATTTTCAGGGCCAGCATTCACCACACATTTATGTGTTAATGTTGAAATTTTGTGGGTGATGCAATGTTTCACTTGTAACCAGTCTAGGCCCCTTCTGGCAGCAGAAATAGGAGAATGTCTAGCCAGACCTGCAACAGCCCGTACTGAACCATTCTGGGTAACCTAAAGCGCAGCTATAACAGAGTTAGCGCAACCACTAAGCAAGCTGTTACAGTAGTCGAGACGCGTGTTCATGAGAACCGAGGCTAGTGTTGCCAAGTTCTCTTGTGTCAGAAAAGTTTGGTTGTTATGTAGAAGCTTATTCATCAGACCTCAGGTGTATCTAACAGAGGCCCCATAGAGAGTTCAGCATCCAGGACCATGCTGAGAGTTTTTACTTTTTTTTTCACTGCAATGGATGTATCCATGATTTGAAAATTAGCATACTCACCTGGAAGAGATCTCAACTTTTGACTAGTGGCAAAAATAAGCATTTCGGATTTACTTGCATTTAATACAAGAGAATGTACGGCCATCCAAACATGGATGGTTTTATAGATATTGTTCAGAGTTTCTAAATCCTTAAGATATGAGCCAGAGAGTTTCATGATGACTTGAGTGTCATCAGCATAATTTGTCACTAGCACGCCCAAGCTAATCAGCAGAAGCAAAAAGGGGATCATATAGATATTGAACAGCATCGGGGAGATGCAAGACCTCTGTGGGGCGCCGCGGGTGATAAGAGAAGGAGCAGAAGATACGTCACCTACATTTACTCTTAAGTTCCTTGGCCCCAAAAAAGAAGAAATCCAGTGGGCAGCTTTAGGCGAACAGCCCGCAACTGACTGAAGTCTATCAGCTAATAGTGCATGCTCTACGAGATCAAATGCCGAAGGTAAATCTAAAAGCATCAAAGCTGATAAAAACCCTAGGTCCATATTCTGGAGCAAGTTGGCCTTGAAATCCAGCATAGCCGTCTCAGTGCCAAAGCCTTTCCTAAACCCAGATTGGCAAGGGAGCAAGATGTTATACACATCTACATAGTTCTGGAGTTGCAAATGTGCTACTTTGTCCAGAACCTTCAGCAGAAATGGCACATTTGTAATGGGCTGATAGTTATCTGGAATGAAAGGGTCCAAAGATTCCTTTTTTAAGAGGGGTGTTACCCAAGCCTCTTTTTAAGAAAAGGGGACACTGCCTTCAAAAAATGATTGACTAATAAACTTAGTGAGCCATGGGCTTAGGGTTTCCTGGCATTTTATGAACAGGCTCGCAGGGCAGGCATTACGCTGACAAGAAGTAGGCTTCATAGCCGCAATGGTTTCCAAGACACATTATTCAGTGCAAAGGGTGAAATCAAAAGCAGAAGATTCAGTCAGGAGAGGGGCCACTGCTTAATGAGCTACAGCTTCCATCTCCTGAGGTGAGAACAAGTCCCTAACCTGCAGAGTATTAATTTGATGTATGGTGACCTTCTTGATAAACACATCATGAATAGCCTGGCACCATAACTTGTCTTTTACAGGAATAGAAGCAATGGGGGATTTACTCTTGAACTCACTCAAGATGGAGAACAATTCCTTGGAGCTGGAATTAGCACTGTGAATTTTGCTATTGTAAATATCAGACTTTGCTTTTGTAATCACCTCCTTATATTGTTTGACATGAGTTTTATAGGTGACCAAAGTGGAGTCAGATGGATTTTTATGCCAATCACACTCTGCAGCGCGTTTCTGTTATCTGATTAGAATAATGGCATCATTGAACCAGGGTTTCTTTATGGCTCCAGATTTAATGGTTCGAGTCCTGAGAGGCGCCAGCAAGTTGGTTGCATCAGTAAGCTATTTAGTTATGTGACGAGCTAAGTCATCGACACTCTCAAATTCCTCGGGAGCCCCCAACGTTTTAGACAGAAGTGGGGCAAAGTTTTCCCGAGTAAGGGCTTTCAAATTGTGCATGCCCATTTCCCTCCTGGGATTAGAGTCATGTTTGGCTGGTGGGACTGGAGGAATGATGTCAAAAGTTAACAGACAATGGTCCGACCAAATACAGGGCGAGATGACTAATTTATCCAAAGAGAGCTGATTTATTTATTTTCAAATTTGTTTATTGGCATTTATCTTAAAATCAGTAGCACATAGCCGGTCAATCGTGCCAAATGAAGCTAACTCTTTGCAGTAATATCTTAGTGAACAAAGGTGAGGGGGGGGGTGGGAAGAGGGGGGGGAGGGCGAGAAGAAAAAAAGGGGGGGGGGGAATGTAGGGGGGGATAGAGAGAGAGAGGGGAGAGGGAGGGCGCGGGGAAGAGGGGGTGTTCCAAACAATAAACAGTAAACCAATAACATTAACATAAACCGTCTCCGTATCTAGTCCTCTTCGTGTTTTTGCCAAGGCTTCTGTAGAGGGTGGTATAGGGGGGGGGGGCTCTTGAGTGCAGCAGTTTCCATAGGTGTTTGGGGGCCTCCCACATGAGTTTCTAGGTTTTGCAGTTCAGCACAATCTAGCTAGTGCCTGTTCACGGGGGTTTATCGTCCGAGGGGTATGTAATAGTTCTAACTATCTCCCTCCATGCTTCTAGGGTGGAGCTGGAGTCATCGGTAGATCTGGAAACGCTGTCTTCCCAAGCCTTAGTTTCTGCATCGGCCCATCTGATGAGTTCGCTGTGCCAGGCGCCATGTCTGGGGCCTGTTGGTTTTTTCCAGGACATGGCGATATGTCTTTTGGCCAGAAGGCACGATAGGTCCATTAGTTTCACCAGGTGCTTAAGTTTGGCCGGTCTAGAGTACGTTCCTAGGATGCATTCTTCAGGAGTCCATCTGTATTTGGAGGCTCCTGCCTTCTCAAGTGTTAGCTTGACTTTTTCCCAGAAGGATTGTACTTTGTTGCACTTCCAGAACATATGTGTGAGGTCAGCTCCTTCTGCTCTGCACCATGGACAGTCGGAGCTCGCATTCCTGTTGAATGTCGCCAGTCTGTGCGGGGTGAGATATGTCCGATGCAGGACATTTAGTTGTATAAAGCGGAATCTGTGGTTTCTCGACACAGCCTTAGGGAATATTAGCGCCCTGGACCATTCTGCCTCCGAGAGTTCTCGGCCAATGTCCGTTTCCCATTTATTTTTCAGGGCCTCTCCCTTTGGGTTGGGATTATCGTTGAGGTGGCTGTATATTTGGGAGACCGGCCGTTGCCCCTCGCCTAGGTTATATAATAAAGTTGTGAGAGGATCAGATTCAGGTTCTTCTGGCCAGGTGTCCCATTTGTGTCTTGCTATTTCGCGTATCTTTCGGTACCACAAGTATTGACTAGTGGGTATCCCGTCTACATTGTGTAGTGTGTTGAACTCTTTAAAGGAGCCTCCTTCATAGAGATCTCCCCACGTGTAAACCCCCTTCTTCTCCCAGGTCCTGAGATGTAACAAGTCCAAGTCCGACCTACACAGGTCCCAGATCAGTGGTATCTCTGGGGAGTACAGGTGTGTTAGATTCCTTAGTGATTTCGTTCTATGCCAGATTTGTTTCCCCAGAGTGGCTATGAAGGGTGTGTCTCTCAGTAGGTGTTGTGGCGCCCAAATGAGTTCTTTAAGTTGCAGTGGAGAGATCAGGGACTGTAGCAGGGGAGTCTCGGATGTGATCTCGTCAGCTAGCCATTTGGACACAAAGCTGAGCTGGGCTGCTAAGTAATATTTTTCAAAGTGCGGAAGTTGGGTTCCACCTTGAGCGTGTTGTAGAACTAGTGTGGAGTGTGCTATTCTGTGCCTGCCCTGCCCCCAAATAAAATCTCGTGTTATGGACCCCAAGAGGCGGAAAAATGAGTTCTTGATGTAATATTGCACATTTTGGAACCTATACAGGAGCCTAGGGAGGACTATCATTTTGGTCACCGAAATTCTCCCCATTGCCGACAGTGGGAGCTTTGCCCAGAAGGACATTGATCTTCGCAGCGCGGGTATTGCTGCATTAGTGTTATTTTCGTGCATCAATTGGGGAGTGTGCATAATCTGGATGCCCAAGTAGCGGAACCTGGTGGTCTGCCACTGTATCCCTAGTGTTGGAAGCTCCTCCGAGCATCTGTCTCTAAGGCCAGCTAGTGGGAATAGGCAGGATTTTGCCCTGTTGAACTGTATGCCTGAGACTTTGGAAAAATTATCAAGGACGTCCAGCATGGTTGGGACGTTGAGGTGGGGGTCCCTGACATACAAAAGCACATCGTCCGCGTACAGTGAGATTATGTGATCTGTCGTCCCTAGCCTTATTCCAGCATCGAAAAATTGTTTCCGAAAATAGATAGCTATGGGTTCTAGTCCCAGTATGTAAAGCATGGGGGACAGCGGACAGCCCTGACGGGTACCTCTGCGTATCTCCCAAACTTCTGACACATGTCTCCCAGTTTTTACCCGTGCTCTTGGTTCGGTGTATAGTATTCGGATCCACCTGATAAAGCGTGGGCCAAACCCGAATTCCTTCAGAACTGCTAATAACCACTCCCAGTATATGGAATCGAACGCCTTGATGGCGTCTAGTGACAGCAGGGCGTAGGGTTCAGTGATCGTATCAGTTTGTGCAATAACATGTTGGAGTCTGCGTAGATTCATGGTTGTATTTCGGCCTGGGACAAACCCGCACTGATCTGAGTGTACGATGTCTCCTATCTGTTTGGACAGTCTCTGAGCCAGGATTGTGGTTAACAATTTAACATCGTGGTTGAGCATGGCCAGCGGGCGGTATGAATCGCAGTGCTCCGCTGGCTTGTTCGGCTTAAGAACTGGGACCACTAGGGTTTCCTTCATGCTGTCAGGTAAGATACCTCGCTCGTATATTTCCTGGAAGACCTCATGTAAGAGTGGTGTCAAAGAGGAGCTATAAGTTTTGTAGAATTCCGAGGGCAACCCATCGCTCCCCGGGGCTTTAGCCGCAGCTTGTGCCTTGATCGCTTCGGCAATGTCCTCTGTTGTAATATCTGCCTCTAGTTCCTCGGCCTGCTCAGGGGAGAGCCTAGGCAGCCCTATCTCGTCTAAGGTGTCCGCTATGTAGTCCCCAGATATTTCTGTTTCGTGGGAGTATAGGTGTTCGTAGTAATTCTTGAAGGTGTCATTTATTTCCTGTTGAGTCTGGTGTGTATTGCCCTGTTCATCTTGGATCAGGGTAATGGTGTGTCTGGGGTGCTCCTTCCTGCAGAGCCAGGCCAGGAGCCTACTAGGTCTATCTGCTTCCGTGTGCGTCCTGTTCGTTCTGGTGGCAAAGTCGAACTTAGCGAGCCTATTCCAAGCATTCGAGCATTCTCCGCGGAGTGTACGAAGTCTGCCTTCATGCTGTTGTGGGTCTATGGGGTCCGTGCTAAGCTTCTGAATCTCCGCCTCGCCCAACTCTAATTCCTTGCGTAGCGATCTTCTGATGCCACCCGCTTTCGCCAGTATCTCACCCCTGGTCACCACCTTTAGGGCCTCCCATGTCGTGCTTACATATTCTACGCTTCCCTTATTTAGCACTATGTAGTCGTCTATCGTGTCCTGCAGTTCGTCTCTGAATGCCTGGTCCTTCAGGGCCGTTATTGGCATGCGCCACATAGGGATGGGGGGCCTGGGGCCAGCACGATTCCAATTTACAATTAGGGGGGAGTGGTCTGAGATCGTTCTTCCTAAGTATTCTGCTTCTTCCATCTGGGATAGGTGTTCCCTGCCGACAAAAATGTAGTCTAGCCTCGTATGGAGGCCATGTGGGGATGAGAAGTAGGAATAATTCCGTGTATGGGGGTGTAGTTCTCTCCATATATCAGCCAGATCTAGTCTGTCTATCAGTGTGTTTAGTGCTGTCGAGGCTGCCATAGTGGTGGTGGGCGGTGGTAGCGACCTGTCTAGCGTGGGATCTCGTACACAGTTGAAGTCACCGCCCCAAATAAAAAGGCAGTCTCTGTGTAGGGTGGTTATGTCGTACATCGAGGCCAGGTATGCCGGGATACTAATGTTGGGTAGGTAAGAGTTCACTATGCATAGCTCTTGTTGTTCGATGTGACCCCATACAATCACATACCTGCCCTCAGGATCGGTAATAAATTTGGATAGACGGAAAGGGAGCTGGGGGTGGATCCATGTGTATACCCCTCTAGCATATTTCGAGTAGGCTGTACCAAATCCCTGTCCCCCCCAGTGCTCCTGGAGTTTGCCCATAGATGTCGTTGTGCAGTGCGTCTCCTGTAAGAGCGCTATCCCAACCTTCTTCCTCTGTAAATATGACTTAATTCTATTCCTACGGAGGTAAGTACCGAGGCCCCTCACGTTCCATGTCATTATTTTCGTGTTTCCCGCCATTCTGTTTTAGGTTGGAGGTTACTGATCTCAATGTTTCGCAGGGAGGCTACCCCCAGGGTGTTGCCCCCTCCAGCCCACTCCCCTTCATTCAGGTTGATACATTCTGGAGACTTACCAACGGTTGTAACTTTCATCTGAACGGATGAATAACCAAAAGTGTCTAACTGCAAACTGCCCCCAGCAGTTGCTTCTAACTTGCAGCGCTCAGGGGCTCCCGGGCCTTCTGGGCCTCTCCAGGCCTTTCTGCGCGGGTGGTGTGTAGGCATTTGACCTGCACTTGTCGTGGAGGGGCGTGTCAGCGGTGTGTTTGCTCGTGGTTCTTCGTGGTCCTGCCCGACGTAGCTATATTCTCAGTGCGGTCCCTTGTAGTATCCGGTTGAGTGTCTCATCATCAATGTGGGACATTTCATAAGTGTACATTTTGTTGTCCATTTCGCTCCTATCTGTTGTCTTGAGGGTCCTCTCCATTCCCGGCCAAGTTGTTGTGCTCCATCCACATGGTTGCCGCCTCCGGGGTCTCCAAGAAGATTGCCTTTCCTTTGTATAAGACTTTAAGGCGAGATGGGTAGAGCAGCATGTATTTTATGTTAAGCGTTCGTAGCCTGGCTTTCACTGGTACAAAGGAATTCCTGGCTCGTTGTACCGTAGGGGTGTAATCAGGGTATACGACTATTCTGGAGTCCTGTCTTCTAATCGCTTCGCCTTCCCTGGAGTGGCGTAGTATTGTTTCCCTGTCGCGGAAGTTGAGGATTTTTGCTATTATCGGGCGCGGGTGCGACCCCGGGGGGGGGCGCTTTTGGAGAGATCTGTGGGCACGCTCCACTGAGAACCCCTGGGAAAGTTTCCCAGCTCCGATTTCTTGTAGGAGCAATGTCTCTACAAAGTCTGTGGGGTCCGAGCCTTCCATGTCTTCCGGGACCCCCAGGATCCTGACATTATTGCGTCGTGCGCGGCCCTCCGCATCTTCAGATCTCGCCTCCAGCCTCGCTACTTTCAGTTCCAATTCCGTTACCTTTGCCTTTAGGTCTGAGGTGTTAGTGACATTGTCTCGCAGGGTAGCTTCATTCGTGTTTACTCTCTCCGTTAGGTTGCGGGCATCTTGTCGCATGAGTTGCATGTCCGCCCTCATTTCCCCTATTTTTGTTTCGATAGAGGTGCGCAGTGCTGCAATTGCTTGAAGGACCACTGTGTCCTTGGGTTCCGCCTCCGGCTGCGACTGCGCTGCATTGGGGTCTGGGGTCTGTTGTAACGGCTGTTTGGGCCTGACCGTCGTGTAGGAGTCCATTGTCGTTGACAGTTTTGTCTTCGCTTTAGTTGGGGGCATCTCTGCCTGTAGATCCAGTTTTAAGTAGGGTACAAGCTTGCTTTGAGCCACGATTTAGTTCCAGTCGTGGGCTTATGCGTCGCCTCAGATTGCAGCCACCCAGTTGCAGTGGGGAGAAGCTGCTCCGTAGGTGTTGCAAGCCTTTTCCTGCTCGCGGCAGTCAAGGGATAAAGTGTGGCCTCACTGGGGGTGGGAGTGGCGGGAGCCGCAGCTTGACCTCCTCGGCGGCCGCACGGACCCTGGACTCACCTCCCTGCGCGGTAGGCTTCCGCGGGCGCCACAATCTGCGTTCCGTTCTCCAGCTCCAGGCGCCTCTCCTGCTCCTCCTCCGGCTCAGCACGACGGGGTCGCGTGGTGTGTCTCCCACACCGTTGTTTCGCCGCCTTTCGCTCGAGGTAAGGCTTCCGAGGACTGAGGAGAGGGGCACCCGCTCGCCCAGGTGTCCGCCTCTCGCTCTCAATTCACACCGCGGCCCAGCCACACACTTAGCTAGTTCTCCAGCAGTTCAGGGGTGGATCTTCACAGCGTTAGGATGGGGCAAGCGTGAGGTGGTCTCCGCTGGTCCGCCAGGGTCTCAGAGTCTCTTCGTCCGGGAGCTCCAGTCCCCCTCCCCCATCAGCGCCACGGGCGCCGCCATCTTGTGGGGCCGAGGGGCGCCTCTTCGCCGGTCTCGTTCTTAGGCTTGCCCGGCTCGGTTTTTCTTGGGAGCAGGTTCCGGGTAGGGGGGAGAGGCTCCCCTTTCCGGATATGTTGTTTTTGGGCGCCTATGGGGTAGTTAGGTTGGCGCGATTTCACCCGTACCAGGATCACGGGCAGGAGCTTCTCGAGCACACGTCTTCACGGCATGCTCGCTGGCCACGCCCCTCCAAAGAGAGCTGATGGGCTAGAAGCCAATCCAATGTGTGGCCTGGGCTATGTGTAGAATGATCAACAAGTGGCACATAACCAATAGAATTGCAGGCTTCCACGAGGGACCTGGTGCTGGCATCTGTTGGAACATCATACCAAAGCTTGAAATCTCCCATAACCAGAACCGGGGACTGAGGCTTGGTGAGAGAGTTCAAAAGATTTAAAAAATTGTTCTTCAAATAATGGCATGACCCTTGGAGACCTGCAGAGAACAATTAAAGTGAGGTGTTGTCCGACATTCTGATTTTAACAACCAAGCTTTCACAGTCCTCTAAAGGTTCATGAGGCACAGTGTGGAACTGTAAAGATGTTTTTAAAAATAGTGTGAAACCCCCATCCCTACCTGAGGCACGATCGTCCTGGATAAGTGAATAGCACTGGTGTGTGGCCAGGAGCACTTCAGTCGGTAAAGCTTGGTCTAACCAGGACTTAACAAAGTCCTGGTTAGACCTAGCTTTAACATCCAGAATGACAAAATTAGAAGGTCCCAACAGATCTAAAATCTCAACGCAACGCTTGCACAGCAAACAAGTATTCAAAAGTCCAGCTTGTAGGGTCAGCACATCTTGCCTGCACCTTCCAGGTAAGACTAAATCACTGGAGAGTGAATAGGACGTAACCTCCATTTAAAGGGGGCTCAACTCCTGCTTAGTGGAGGTTAAAATGTTATGTGTGTTGGCTAAAATAGATTGGGAGGGGGGAGACACCACAGTAGAGGGGGTTAACTGATGCTTCAAAGGCTACGAGAGAAGAATCAGTGTGTGCCATATGAGCGTTAAAGGACTCTAAACATGATTATGCAAAAGTACTGGATGCATCAGCGTTCTTGCTACGGGACGCAGCCAGCCTTGATTGTCTCCTCTTTTCTATAGACAGTACAAGATTGGTGCGAGTGGAACAATTTGTCAGGGAGGCCATAATTGGTGCAAGAGAAAAAGCTTACCACCGGGGGTAGTTCGCCAAGAGATTGTTGACACACCGCAACGCACTGGCAACAAACCGGAACAAACCGGCTCCTACGTGCCATCATTTACACGCCTGATGTGAAGTTAAGTACACACAGGAAATACAAAATGTATGGGAAATGCAGATCACTGAGATTACCTGGCCCGTGGGGGAACAGAAATGCCATGAATCACAAGATTAACTTGAGTAGGTACAAAATAAAGTTCACAGCGTTGCAAAAATTACAATTAGGAGCAGCACAAGTAATTAGATTCTAATTAATAAAAATGTTCAAAGTACAACTAATAAAACCTTATAAAATGCTAATAGAAGTTAAAAATTATCTAGAACTAGTTAGCAGCAATAATGATCAGTGGAGCACAGTCAAAATACATAAATAGACAGAACAAACCGGCTCCTGCGCGCCACCGCTTACGCACCTGACTTGAAGTTAAGTACACACAGGACCTACAAAATGTATGGGACACATAGTTCACTGAGGTTACACGGAATGTGAGGAACAGAAATGCAGTGAATCACAAGATGAATTTCAGTAGGTACAAAATAAAGTTCACAGCATTGCTAGAATTACAATTAGCAGCAGCGCAAGTAATTAGATTCTAATTAATAAACATTTTCAAAGTGCAACTAATAAAACCTATAAAATGCTACAAGAAGTTTAAAATGATATGGAACTAGTAAGCAGCAATAATGATCAGTCAAGCACAGTCAAAATACATGAATCAAACTGTACGGAAGGCAGGAAAGCAGTTTAAATAGCCGGAACAAACTGGCCCCTACGCGTAAATAGTAAACAGTTCTGGAAGTTGGTAGCCCTAGGTTTCGAGGATCACTGTGAAAATGGGATGGAGATTGTATCGGCTGAGAGATAGAGGCCCCATTTTCAGGGGATTTTCTTGGACGCCAATATGGTATCCTTGACATTAAGTTCTGGGTTAATCGCTGAAGAAGTAAAGTTCAGCACTGAAGAGATTGTCCTGACGGTGGAATCTCTACCATCAGGTAAAACTGCAGGTCAGATGGAATCCATTCTGATATTATTAAGGTCTTCAGTGATTGGTGGTGTAATGCAGTAAGTTCTTCAGTGTTACGTCCTTAGTCTTGGTCTCAGGGTATTGTAGTCCTTGTTTTCAAGAAGGGGGACCATGGGGATCCTAATTGTTATACACCCATTTCACTGCTTTATATTCCTGGTAAGGTGTTCGCCAAATGTCTACTATCCAGAGTCAAGGATTGGGCCGATTCTATGCATCTTTTGAAACCATCCGAGGTGGATTTCAGAAGAGGCTTTTCAACCATTGATCATTGTCTGGTGCTTTCTACACTGATAAATAAACATTTCTTGGTCTGATGTTGGAAGCTATATGTGGCTTTATTGGTTTGGAAAAGGCCTTTGACTTGATCCCAAGGCAAAGGCTATGGGGCAAGCTAGCTACTTTAAAATGCTGGTTAGACACCATGGGCCTCATTACGACCCAGGCGTTAAGGGTTAACGCCGTCGTTAACCCTTAACGCCTGATTCTGATTTTAACGGCTGCTTTTAGCAGCCGTTAAAATGCATGGCGCTAACCTGCCATGATGCTAATTACGCCACCGTAATTTACAGTGGCGTAATTAGCGCCTTCCCCACTCCCATCATGCCCTATGGGGCAAAAATGGGAATGGGGAAGGGAAAATGGGAAATGGGGATTTACCGCCCCACTCACCTTGGAATGGGGCGGTAAATCCGCCATCCACCATGGTGTAAACATAGTTTACACCATGGTGGTAAAGTTGGCGCAATTAGCGCCTGGGTCGTAATGACCCCCCTTATCCTTCTACAACTTTGTTATCGGGACACAAATTATTCAGTGTGTGTTTCTTCTGAAGGCCAACTGTCGAAACCATTTCAAACCAACAAAAGAGTGAAGCAGGGATGTGCCCTGGCACAAATGTTATCTATTCTATACTTGTCTGATTTCAATCCAGAAAACTTGGGAAGTAGGGTTAACCCCGTCCCTTTGAATGGTACTATTTTGGCTCTCTTTTGTATGCTGATGACACTGCCCTGATCGTTCAAACTCCATGTGGGCTACAACAGAGGCTTCTTTAGACTGAAGAATATTTCTCTTCCCATGGCATGAAACTGGTATAATGAGGGATGTAATCTATTGACATGCGGAGTATCCCATACACGGATTGCCCTCTCCTTTATTCATTGCCTAATATTATGACTATGGGAAGCAGAAAGCAATGCGCTGGGATCTGGAGAGGAATTTGAGGATGCTCACTCTCTACCTACACTTGCCCGTTTCATTGCTTCTCTTGATCCCACACAGTGGGGTGGGGAAATATGTCTTATTCGATCTGGGCTTGTAGGAGGTTGGCGCTCTGCTACCATTGAATGACAGGATGAGGTGGGAGATAAATGCAACCTCTAGGAATTGCTCTGTAACAGGGGCAGGGTGGAGGACCTGGGGCATGTTCTACTTCTTTGAACGCGTTTGGATTTCCGCAAAGCTTTTTGAAATTCTTATTTTAAAGCAAAAAATATTAGATTTTACAGTGATGCAATTTGTCTGATAACGGTTTGAAATTATGAAGATTTTTTGTACAGTTTATATAATTAAGTTTCTAGAGCACTCATTAGGATGGCTTCTATTTTGCAGAGTCACATTGACGCTAAGGTCTGTTATTGTTATTCATTACTAATGGAGAAATCAGAATTTTAATAAAAATACTTGTTTTAAATTGTTAGGCAAAAATACGTTGTGCTGTATTGAAATTTATATACATAGTCATGCACCGGCTGCTCTATCAACATGCTGCATCATTCCCCCTCACTAAAACTTTGCGGGGGAATTACTTTTGTGTTTTGTTATGAGGGCACATACCCAGTGTTCCCCCGGTCACAGCCTGCTTGTGCAACAAGCCTATACTTATCTGGAAATAGCTGTTTGGCAGATTCTACATGGAAAAACTGTCAAAAGATTTATTTATCAACATTTGGGATTTTCTTTGAAGGATCTGGAAAGCTTCGATTCGACAATTGCACCCTGGATGTTGGAAATCATGTTTCCAGCAAACGTTAAAGACTAATGCTTTCGAATCTAGTTCACACTTCTTTCCTACTTGTTCTCAAATTGGTTTCATGTGTTACTTTTTGATATTCCATCTGTTCACTTGGAATTTGCACTGCCTTGAGGCCTAATGTTTAGTTTGCAAGAATCTTTTTGCAAAGACGCATGTAAAAGCTTGATACTAACATACCATCACATTTCTTTCCCAACAGTTGACATTAAAGTAATAAAAGTGTTGTTATGCCCAACAAAACTGACAATATTACCGTCATTTTTAATTTGAAAAGGTTAATGGTATGTTACAGTGCTTAAAGTATAGAGTTTGTACAGTTTGACATTTTAAATGTGTACATTTTCCCTAAATTCTACTGTTCAGAGCAACATATTTTATAGTATGTAGATATTTAAGCCAATATTGGAGCCAAAGTTACATTTTGTTTATTTTAAAAAAATCATCTCAATCCAGAATCAAATACTAGAATTGTCTATTTCCTGTAAACCGTACGATTCAATATTATGCATTTTTTTTATTTTAACATTTATTTACAGTGCACATAACCTGTGGGTATCTAGGCGCTAGGTTCATTGCAGGTCATTTATAATGCGCTCTTTTTTTCTTTTTTTTCTTTTCTTCATGCACGGGCCCAGGATTCGAACCTGCATTTCCTCAGCATGGCCTGCGCCCTGCCACAGAGCTATCCTCCCGTCCCGATTTATTTGGCAAATATAAATAAGAGAAGGGACAATAGAGACCCCTGTCAATAGTACGTTAGTGAAAATGCCAATACATATTGTCCTCATCTTATCCAATGAATAGGGACTGAACAGGAAGGATAAACAGTTGTATTCAGTGTGCCTTCATCCAGTACACTCTGACCTCCAAGATCACTTGGGTGACCTCCAAGGTTGAAGCTGTCTAGCAAATGTGACCTTGAGATTTCACTGATCAGATCATATCAGCAAATGTGATGCTATCCACAGTTAACAAGAATGTCTTTTTGTAATCGTTTTCTGCCCCACAGGAAAAGGTCAATAGCATGTGCAGTCGTTTTCGTAGGCCAAAGCGGAAATTACCAATACATAGTATAGCATGCTATGCTTTGGCCTACTAAAATAGATTGAAAGAATGTTTTCATTAAATGCCCCAGTGATTTCTGTTGAATAGCTGCATCCGCAGTTGATGCCAGGACCTAGTCGATAACGACCTTGGTAAGCCATTGGCCTGCCATTGGATGTGGACAGCTACGTCCTGGGCACCACAGTGGCTCAATCGGTCTGTGCTGCCAATATCATGATGTAAGTGCCCTTGGATTGGTTAAGAGTCACATTCTTTTCTGAATACAAAAGCAAGTCGCACTATAAGGCCACAAGCAAAGGCATAGGTTTCAATTTCTCCGCATAGCAAAGCAATGATACTTTTCATTTAAATTCAGGCATATGGCATTGATGTCATCATAAGTCATTGTCATACTTGGGCTGATGATAAGCAGTGAATGCAATCTTTTATCATTGTTAAAAGGAGCATAGCTTGATCTATGGCCTAGACACGCCATTTTCATATTTTGCTTTCAACTGCTGGAGGTAACATATTTAAACAACTACATATTACAGCAGGATATTGTTCGCACATATTTTCTTTTAATAAACATCAGTACAATTACAATCTCTCAATCCATCTCCCGACATGGACGCTGATAGGGCGGTCCCGCCAAATCCATTGCTTGTCAAATTTAAATATCCTAAGGAACAGCAAGAAATAAAGGCCCATGCACAGTGTAGATTTGGTTTCAATGCTGTTGCAACTCCATGAAAAGAGTTTTGGGAGAAATAAAATTCAATGAAGTGAAAGACTTTACAAAAGAGAAACATTTATTTCGCATGGATTTTCTGTCAGACAGGAAACATGAATATAAGATGAATGAGACATGAGTAATGAAATATGTCAACTCCTCTGCCGCGCGACTTTATTTCCCAGCATGCACCGCTGTCAAAATAGGAAGCACAGCATAGATCGATTTCCTCCAACTTTGCCTGACAAAGGACTACCAAAAATAGATGATCTTTTGTACATTCGGGAGTATCTGTGACTTTCCTGCGAGAATGAGTTTTAGCACCTAAGAATGTAAAATGAAAACACATGTTTGTGTTTTGCTTTAGCCGTCGCTAAGGCAACACCGCCCTGTTTTCTACATTTGGAAGCAGGCCTCACGCTGATTGCAACACAGGCAAAATTTAAGATTGACAATGCCTGTAAAAAGCAAGCAGGTGGTGTGGTTAATCAGAATATTGATATTATTATGCCTGAGACCCTAGGAACTAACAACTTGTCATTTATATAGGGTTGTTATCCAAAG
Source organism: Ambystoma mexicanum (assembly GCF_040938575.1). NCBI lineage: Eukaryota > Metazoa > Chordata > Amphibia > Caudata > Ambystomatidae > Ambystoma > Ambystoma mexicanum. The sequence continues at coordinate 887,658,088 of NC_090924.1, read as the reverse complement.
CACTTTACAAAGGACATGTTTTATATACACTATTACCTAACAGAAATTCGTACTCATTTTATCAACCTCGGAAGGATGAAAGGCTAAGTCAACCTTGCCAGGATTCGAACCAGTCACGTGCAGATCAAAAACACTGATCGCAGCAGCGAGCGCTCAACCCATGGAACTATCTTACCGGCAAACACCAAGGTAGGTTTATCAGTGGTACACAAACTTGAGGGCATTAGTTTAATCATGGGGCTTGCACAGTTTTATCTAAGAGTAGGAGTCTTGACCGAGACAATTTAAAAAGAGGAATTCTTTCCAGAGCAGATGAAGAATGGCAGCTGTGAGATTTGGATACTGTGGTCAAGATGGGGTTGCTCTCTTTAAGCCAAAGACCCTTTTGAATGTGAATCATATCCCAGCTCGGACTGTCCTATAGGGCAATAGGTCCAGGGCCGAACCAAAAACACAAAATGCTGGTGTGGGGCAATTCTTTTGGTCAAAGTGGCCCACTTTTTCAGCCAATTTGGGCCAGTTTGATGAGCTAACTCACTCTGTGGCTAATAGTTTTTACCAGTGTTGCTGAATAAATATTCTTTAAAATGCACAATTTACAACACACTTTATAAAAAAAATTCCCCCACGGTTGCTATTCAAGCAGTCTCACAAAAGGAATGAATTGCCATTTGTAACTGGGGGCCACTTTTTCATTGGTGACCGAGACAGTTTCATGGCCCAGACCGACCCAGGGACGTCATTTAGGGGTCGTCATTGGTCAAAATTGCAACCCCTGAGGTCTCCCTTGCTACCCTTGTGATCTCCCTTGCTCCCCTAAAAAAGAAAATCTTTTTTAAAAAAATGTATTTATTTTACAAATTGAGCCACCTCTAATGTGGCCAATGCCATGTGGCTATTTGAGCTATTTGTCGTTCACGAATTACATACAATAATTGCTAGACTCATTAAAGGTTCATTTCGGGGACACTTCCGGTGGTGAGACACTGATTAGTTTTTTCTTGAACACCTCAAATTCACAATGCAGACAACATCCTCCTTAGAGTAGAATAAGCATTTTGGGCTGTGTATTTTGCTTTTCGCAAGTTGCAGTTATAGCATGTTTTTTTCTGCCGATACATATGTTGATCCATTCTTGTATGAAATGTATATCACGTTACAGTAATATTGTAACCATATTTTTCATAGTGTACTTAGAAACAGTGCTATATGATGCCACTTCTTGTTTTGTGAAGGAGTAAACGGTTGTGTTTCATCGCTTCCCGTGATATCACTTCGGGGTGGGGTCACATGACATCACTTCCTGTGGTGTCATCAGAGGTCAGGTGTCATGTGGTGTCACTTCCGCTACCCCTGGCATTTTGATGAACTGACGTCCCTGGTCCGACCCTGATCATATCTAAGTAATATGACACCTGCTGCACTTTGAAAATTAATGGCAGTCCTCTGTCTGAATATATTAGGACTGGATGTAAGAGGTTGAAGAGGGGGGAAAAATCAAGCGTTATTAGAGGTATGGAAGATTGTCCTCACCTCTTCCACGCATACACAAAACATCTGTATTTGGGATCGGGTGTGGCTGAGACCCATGAAATATAATATTAAGTCCCGCTTTGCAGAATAAGAGTGGTAATAAAGAAACTTTGCACCGACGCAGGGGAAATTATCAGTAGGGCATGTACTTTCAATGCACTAAAACTGGGGCAAATATTGCCATGATGCAAACATTCATTAAACAATGTTTATTGCACTACTGCAATTTTGGCCATTTTGCAATTTTCCCCATGGGCAAAGTTCCTGTAAAAATTCCCTTAACAATTGTGCTTGAAGGCAGAATAAAGCGAGTAAATTATACAGTTGGTACTTTTGTTAGGCAAGCTATGATAATGAGGTGAGTAGTTCATGATTTTGTGTTATGCATTCTGAAGTTTGCTGGTGTTATGTGAATTGTTTCAAGTTTTTATGTTTGTATGTTTTTTATGTGATCTGTTTCAATGGAGAAATCTTGAAAAACATAATTTGCATACATACACAAATAAATAATCAAAACATAATCAACTAATAACCACTGGCAAGATACATGGCAAATGTAAGCCATTACTTGCAGTGCAGTCACTATTCATCCTCTTTGTAGTTTGTAAAAGCTCTCGACCTTTTGTTGCATCTTATATTGGTATCCAGTGAAAATGCTACCAGCAAGAATGTAGAAAGTGAAGAAATGGTGATGAAAATACCTCTGCAGTGAAAAAGTTGCCAAGCAAAAAGTAGTCAATAAATACAGCTTTAGGTTTTAGTGGCTTTGTGATTGCCTGGTTTATGGATAGGGCTTAGTAGGGTTTAGATAGGGTTTCAAGTTAGTGTTATAGTAAAGCTTTTGGTTTGAATTGGGGTAAAGGTTAGGGCCAGGGTAGCTGAGGGAGGCCTGGTGATGTTGGGGTTTGGTTAGGGTAGAATACATGTCTTGGTAAGTGTTATGATAAGAGTTAGGGCTAAAGGAGCAATGGTTTGGGGTGTTAACGAAAGGGACATGGAGGTTGGAGAAGGCTGGTGATGTTGGCATAGGATATGGGTTAGGACAAACCTAGTGGTTAAGGTAGACTATGCATTAAAGTAATAATATTAACTTTCCATGTATGTAGCGCTTTTATCCAAAGCACTTTATATTCAATGTATAGACAATTACTACTACCCCATCGAAATTGGTAATCAATTACTGACCTTGGAAAGATGAAAGACTAAGTAGACCGTGCCGAGATATGAACCTGCAACCTACAGATCACACTCAAATCACAGCAACAAGTGCTTAATCTGCTGAACTGTTTTACAAGCTAATGGTAAGTGTTAGAGATGCAGCTAGGGTAAAGCTACGGTTAGGATTATAGGAAGGCTAAGGCTAGGGCAATGCAGTGGCAAGTTTTGTGTGAGATGGCCTGGCGATGGGGTTGGAGTTAGGTTTACTCTTCATTTTCTATTTATTTGGTGTTTTGTATTGAATGACATGCAAATAAAATCCTTTAGGATGCTGAAGGGTTAGTGTTAGGGAAGGGTTCAGGGTAGAATAAGGGTTGTAATAAGAGTTAGGCTAAAAGGTTAGGGAAGGACGTAAGGTGATTGTGGGTGTTTTATTAGAATTTTGGGTAATTGTTAAGATTACAGCCTTGCTCTTTTCTGTATTTAAAGATCGCTTTTTTGGCAACCGTATTAATGGTGACATTTTCGCACTTTGCATTGCTTGTATTCAATAATTCATCAACCACATTTTTTTAAACGACTTTTAGCTGACTCATTTTTCGCATGACTACATTTTCTTGGGGACAGTTTCACAGAGAACCCTTATATTTACATATGTTGGTGTTTTGTTGGTGCTGCCTTGTCACCTTATGAGAGGTATTCTTGTCCAACTGTGGAGAATGTCTTGATTGGATGTTATTGCCAGGATTGTTAAGTCTCCATTGCAGCTAATGGGAAAAGGTGTTGCTTGTTGAGTTATTGAAGAATGGGATGTTCTGCTGACCAGCTATTTCTGTGAGTCTGTGTGTTGTTATTCTAATTGTTCTTTTATGATGCGCTTAATGCCAGGAATTGGTTTCTAAGCGTGAGATCGGGATTCAAACCTGTGTAGTGCTGTGTTGTCTTGCTTCCAAGACAAACGTGTTGCTCCTGAGCTATCCCCCCCCCACCAGGAGGAGTGAGGCGGGGGTTAGGCGTGTATTCTGTTTTCGAAGAACCCCACCATCTAGCCTGTATTTTTCAGTGTGTCCCCATTCAGGTCAGGGTTAATGAGGTTCAGAAAATTAACTTACTCTATGTTCGTCATAAAGCTTACATTGATGTATTGGGTTCTTAAAGAAGGTTCAAACCATTTTTAGAATTGGGTCCCTATCGCATGCATGGACATTGCTATGCGACTGACTCACTTAAAGACGCTCTAGGATATACGATGCTGAATGAGACGATTGACCTGTTATTTGTACCCTAATTAATGGGGCGACAGAGTTCTGATTTACATGGGACCTTTACTTGGAGAAGAATCATTGCTTGTTGCCCAATGTATTGAACCTGAGCCTCAATAAGAGTCAGTGCACTGAATTTAGAGCAGTGAGATATGTCAGCCTAGACACCGCTAGCACCAAGCAAAGCCGTGGCATTTGTTTTTGAAATTCTTGCACTGCAACTTAAGAACGTGTTTATTTGGGAGGCCGAGACATATGATCTTGTTAAACTTTTTAAAAAAAATGTATTCTCATGGCGATGACAAGTTCAACATGCTTTCCTTGGTGGGGGGATTGGACAACCTCTCCTAACACATGCAGCTTAAACGTCTCACATGTGTCCATCTCATTTAATTTTATGTTAAAAAAATATGTACAACATTGCAGTGTAACCGTTTCACAGTGTGGGGAGTGGAGTACAAGTGGGCATCCGGGACATTTCTTAGCTAATCACAATGCCTAGAGAAAAATCCCTGCCAGAAACATAAACAGTAAATGGGAGGTTAAAGAGCAGGGTAACGAGGGGAGATAGTTGCTGTTAGAGACATGTCTATGCAGTAAAATATTGTGTAATAAAATAATGAGCAAATTTGTCCCCTGTTATCGTCTGTCACGTATGGGAGGCCGTGCCTTTTCGGTGGCGGCTGCTAGAGCCTGGAACAAGTTGCCTATTGCTCTCCGTGCAACTGAAGACCATCTTACCTTCCGCCGGTTGCTGAAAACCACTCTGTTTTAGTCCGTCTCTCTCCTATGGTGTTGTAGGACGCTCTGGATCTTCATTCCTCTTTCAGTAACTAGCGCCAAGATGCCTTTGGGTGTACGTGCACTTTACCAGGTTTATATAACATAACATAACATAACAGCAAATAATTAACACAATTTTGCAGTAAAATAATGACCCAAAATTGAGATTGCCCGCCATTTTGCATTTTGTATTCGTATGGAGGAGGATATGTTTATTGAACGGAAACTTTGCTGTGTATCAAATAGCACCTTCGCAGTTCTGGAGGCTGGTGCCTTACAATAAAATGTTTAATCAATGGAAAGGGGATGCCCTAGTGTCCGTGATGGTTATGCAGTACATAGGCATGGGACAAATAGGGACTAGGAAATCTAATCAGATCGGGGGTCTGTGGGATGACAGTAAGTGCAGAAGTGGGTGGTAGGGAGAATTTAGGGGGTAATTACATTGTACAAGCGGGTGGGTGGCCTTTTAAGTTGAAGGAGGTGAAGCTTAAGTGAGGATTTCAATGAGTAAATGTTTAATGATAGGAGAAAGGGAATTCCAGTGAAGTGGAGCAGGAAAACGAGGAAGCAGAAGCAAGAGTGTGAACCTGAACGGATAGTCTAAATCATTGGTGAGTGGTCAGAATGTTGAGTCACTGTTCCTTGGAAAGGGTCTAACGGGGTGGCTATATCGCAGATACGGCTGGGTCCTTGAGATGGTGCTAGGAAACAGTGTAGGAAGGAAAGACCAGTCCAGGCTGGCTTTTATTTTTGTGCATATTTGTGGATACAATTCCAGGATTAAAGGTTTCTTTTAAATATACTAAAAACGATTCTGATCTTTTGTCCAGTGGGAATTTGTTCCAATGCTTGGACCCAAAAGCCACCATGTTAATTCCACATTTCTGTTTCTCTTGACTTTAGGGTTGTCCATCCAGCGTATGGAGTCAAATATAAAGTTCCTATTTTGCATGTGATTTCTGATTCTAGGGTGTGGGGAGACAGAGGTAGTAAGGACCTGTTTTCATAAGGCATTTGTGAACAATGCAGACTGCTTTGAGGACAATTGTTTGTTTCATAGGGAGCCTGCAAAGCGGGGCGTACTATAGCTTGTGCTCACATTATAACCTGGTCCCTTTGTTTAGGATTAGTTGCAAGTGAGGGATCAGGTCCTTATTCAAGCCTATGTAGGTAGGCTTAGAATAGTCTAATATTGTCAGTATCGTGGCCTGCACCACCTCAGTTTTCTGAGGCATTTCTAGATAATGGGTAATTCTGGTGATCCATGGCAGCTTAGTGTTGAATACAGTATCACCACTTCTCACTTTATGGATAGGATTAGGTGATGTACATCATGGTGTTAAGATCAAGGATACCAAAGCTGATGTTCTTGCTTTTGTCAGCATCGAGGCAGAGAGTTTATTCAATTGCCAATCTTGTAATCTTTGAAGGAATGTGGGGCAGGTGATGAAGGAAAGATTTTAGTTCTTGGCATTGACATGCCAATTTAACACAACGTATTGCAGATTGTCCAACAAAAAATTAAAAAAAAACAATGTTATGGGCTCTTCAAACAAAGGCAGTGTTTCTTCACAAAATACTGCATACATATCATGTCTGAAGTGATAATGGGATGATTTGAAGTTACACAGAACCACCTTCCTATCAAAGAAGCATTTATAGTTCATCTGCATACATGAAAAGTAGAATTGCTACACATTTACCATCCGGCGCAAGGGACTCGCTCATTTAATTAATCAGTTGTGAATAGATGTGGGTGTGTTTGCCTTTATTCACATGGCCAGCCCTACTGGACAGTCATTAGAAAAGCTTTCAGCTCCCATAAAGAAGTTTCACTTATGAACATCCTTTCTATCTAATCCCTGTCCTTTGTTTAAGTATCACTCTGTCATTTTGCTGTTTACCTTTTCAGCTGCTGCGTTGACCCTACTTATTGGTATGTTCTTATGGTTGAATTTGGGCTCTGTGTTTTGTGTTATTTAGTAATAAAGCTTATATTTTCTGATAGTTTCTGCTGCTGCATTCTGTGATTTCCTAACTCCAAACATAGTAAGTAAGACAGATTCAGGATTTCTTATCCGATTGTCAGGCTTCAGTATGAAAGACCAGTGACTTTCTGTGTGCTCTCTGTTTTGTCCTACATTCCCACTCAACTGAGACTCCCATGCCTTGGTTTTATGGGTTTCACCGTTGTTTATTGTGTGAGGTGCTTGAAAAGTGTCTGTATTCAGCCTGTGGGTATACCATCATAGTTGTGTATATTGGAGTCCAGCATCAGATGGAATTTAGAAGGTAAACACACCTCCTAGTCCACTGTGGGTGTCTCTTTGGGTGACTCTGGTGCTCCCTCCATTGTTTCTGTAGCCTTCTCTTAGCTGATGACTGTTGTCTCTGTCTGTTTGTATCGTGCTGCAATTTGCTCAGTCTGCATTTGTGGTAGAAGTGGCGCAACCAATAAGATCAGCAAACTAATCCTTTCGTATGGATTTGATTGACACCAGAAATCTTCATGAAAGCAAAATTGCTTTGCACTTTTATTTGTTTCTGCATCAGACATGCCGCTGTCGGAATAGGATCTGAACTATATAGGAACAACCATTTTAGTATTCCTTTGGTCACAAACTTTGATTTAATTTATGTCTCAAACTTAGCAGTCGCTGTTGCTATTACCGTAGAGAGAAGCATTATTAATAGTTCCTGTCAAATTCATCACGCACTATGGACCTGATTGACAGAGTTTTCCGATGGGATTTTCCCATTCAAAAGCGCTTTGTAAAGCAGACCGTATACCTCATCCCACTCTGTCAGTAATGATAAACTTGATTAGGCAATTGATTAAACCTCCAACTGCAAGATTGATCTGTGAGCGAAGTAATGGACATTTTCACACTGATCACAAAGCCGTGAACAGCAAAATGGTGGGGTATTCTACACAGATATAATGCAAGTACTTTCACCATATTTTTCCTTAAATCACCTAGGTGTCGTTTTATGTATATTATTTATTTAGAACATCCCAGAAGTCTTCATGTGCAGCAACAGTAAACTAACTGAAGACTAAACATCATGTTAATTGGGTCATAGACCAGCCTGTCCACTGTTATTTTCAACAGCTTTTGGTGGATGGTTGAAATTTGTATTTGCTTAGCCTACAATTTTCTTAGTTTAATGTGCACACTCGTGTGTCTGTGTGTGTGCGCGCGCATGTGTGTGTTTCTGTGTATGAATGTATGTTGGAATATTTCATTAATTTATTTGATAGAACACATGGAATACATGACTGAATATACCAAAAAGCTTAGTGAAATTATTTCACTTAAAAAGTAGCCTCGTAATTATTAATTTGGTGTGTAGAAATGATGTCTGGATTAGAAAATCCATGAACATGGTTGAATGTACAGTATTTCTGGCAGCTCTGACTATGCAATATAGCACAAAAAGTTAGCATGTAGGCAGTGAAGACAGTCATACACAGGAAGCAGGATTTAGTCACACCACTGTCATGCATCCTGTCCCTTCATGCTTTGCAGTGAAGGGACTTGCATTCTTTCTGCATCACCTTTTATTTCATTATGGAATGGTGGTTCATTTTCTGTAAATAGCAAACCAGGTCTTGAGAATTGATGTTGGCTTCCAGCCCTGGCCTGTGTTTTGCTTTTCTGCCTGGTAATTCAGAATAATTGACGAACACAGGAGCAAGCTGTAATTACTGCGGCACACAATGAAACACAAATGTGCACATTGAGATATCAAGCAAGTATTATGGTCATTTTTGCGCAAAGGAAATTACAACACATAAATGGTAAATGTAAACATAAACTGAAATGCATAAAAAGAGGATGTACATGTGCTTCTTGCAATATTTTCTTAATGTAGGAGACACTAAAACCTTCTAAGGGAAACATTACTTCCTTCCTATATCTTCAAATTAGGTTATTTATGTGTCCAAGCCATGGTATGTTAACCATTGTGTACTTATTTGGAATACTACCCTAGATGAAAACAATTTGAAGAGTATATCTCCCCAATAGGAAATTATGTTATGAATAACACCATCAAATTAATGTATCCGTTTATAATGTTTATATTGTCAAAACAAAGGCCACAAAATGAAGACTCTGGTCTACATTAGGATAAATGAAATTAGCATTACATCAAAGATCAAACTAAGAAAGATCAGCAGAGGCATGCCATCTTAATCGTAAATTAAAATGGCTAATTAAGAAAGTTAACTGGAGAAAGCGGGCAATGGGGTGCAATACAAAACATACGAAAATTCAGAGAACAGCACAACATTTAAAAAGCATAAATGTGAGCGGAAGCCGGCACACAGCATCTGAAAATGACACCTGCAAGAAAATGTGCAATGTCAGTAGCCCATCTAAAACATGAGTATATGCTCAAAGTAAATCACAAGGTACACATCTTTTCAGTTAACATGAAAGTATCCAGCAACCTTGTTTTTTTGTTTTTTTTTATCTGGGTTGTAAAAACACAGTGTTACAGAATAGTAAACATCGAATTTGTGCCTGCATTTATTTATTCTTTTCCAGGATTAAGAATCAGCATTATAAAACCTATAGATACTCAAAAATGTAAAATGTTAACAGGGGTTTAATTGCAAAGAAATGTTATAATGTTGACCTTTTTTGCAGCAATGTAAAATCAATGGATATAAGAAAATCACTTTAAATGCTAGATGTGTGAATTAAACCTAGCAAAAGGGCCAGGAGGGCCAAATTGCATACCTACAACCCAGCAGATACAGGAGGGAATGTTTGCTCCCAAGGAAATGCAGCCAGGGCTTGAAGCTGGCCATTCAACATTTACACTCTCTGGAATTCAGCAAAGGACCACATGTTTTGCTTTTGTTCTTAAAGATAGTCTTTGCAGAGGAAGACAAATGCCTTGTAAATACACCGAATATAAGAATGTAATCGGAGCAGCAGCCTGCTCTCCATCTGATCTTCCCATCAGCTACTTCTTCTAGAGGAACGTGATTCACAATATCAGAGATATGGAGCCTGGCTCAAGTTATAGAAAGTGTCAACAAATGGTCAGGAGCAGACTAGTTTCCTGACACAAGGTGCTATGAAGACAAGGCATCTCCAAGTCATAAATGGCCCAGCTCTCAGATACAAAGGAACTACCATTATATGACACTACATGTTCTGTTTTCAGGCAAGGGATGACATGCCATTTCAGATTTTATATGTAAGAACAAAACACACCATGTCAATTTAGCATATGGAATCATATTTCTGGGTATAAGTTGTTCATGGTGGAAAGCTCTATTAGCTGAATGTAAAATTATATTTTGTTGACGTGTTGACATTTTCTGGCATAATTATGAAAATTAGATGGATTTAGATATATGTTTGCACAGAATCAACACATGTCACTAATTTATGTATCTTAGCGTCGGTGCCGGCGAGCCTGTTATTCTGAGATGGCACATTCATTTTTATGTGAAAGAGGGTTAAACCAGAAAACCTGTCACATGCATATCACAGGTTGTGATGAGAGCAGGCTTACATCACTGGATTCCCCTATGTAAGAGTAATCTGACAAACTGATTAGTAACAGGATCACATGTGAGAAACATGATGTTTCAGAACATTACATTTGTTTAATATAGAAATCTCTAAGATGACATCACATCAAGTGGGTCGGAAACTGGGTATGGAAATTATTACCATTAGACTGCCCTCTTCATTAGTATGCTCAATGAGTATGAAAGGCAGGGTTTAGTGTGATGTTACTTTTGAAACATTACACAATCACATTCACCAATCAATTAGGTTAGAGAAGTCATGCCAACCTATAAAGGGAGGGGTTTCTTATCTATAACAAATCCAATCCCATACATTCTAGAGACTCATTTGCTCACTCAATCACTGGGATGGACGGACTGACAGGATGACAGAAGAAGAGAAAGAATTGACAACAACACAAAGAAGAAAATAATATATTGCTTTGCTTTTCAACTCATTTTAGATTACTAGCAGAACAATGGAGTTAAACTCCGGGCCTTCTTAAGTGGAGACGATAACAGACAGACCCAATACATAAAGAGGGAAAACAGGCTTTTTAAAATTATTGTTATTTTTTTTATCTCTATTGTGCCAACGCCCAGTGGCATCAGGGGCTGGTCAACAATCTGTGGAGGGAAGATGACTCCACTGATGCCCACCTGTTTCTAAAGGGGGAGAATTTAAGCAGTTCTTAAGAGGGTGCCCACCTGTCTATGAGACAGCCAAAACAAACTCCTGTGTATATATAAAGCCAAAAAGAAGCATAATTGAATGGACATATACTCTATAAAGGAATTTATTAAATTCAAGCTCTTTTTATTTGTGAAAGTAGTGAGGGGTGTGAGGTTTATAAAGTTACTGTACATCTGAGGAATTAAGTAATGTTTCCAGAAGCGTATATGCTCCTAGAAGTATAGATTTAATTAAATAGATCCTATGGTGTGCACATTGGTAAATACGAAAAGGATATCTCACTGTGTACACATTTAGAAGAATAATGTAATTGAAGTCATTCCCTTGTTACATCACCAAGCAGAGTTCTGTTACTTGTGCTAAACTGCTGAAGAATCAGGTGAAAAGGTTATTAACTGCTACCATTTTCCAACTTAGGGTTGCACATTGAAAATTACAAATGTACATGTTGACGCATTAATGCAAAAGAAAGACCACTGAAGAGAAGCTAGCAAAAATACAATTTAAACATAAATGTTTTCTTTCAAGAAATTTACATGCGGTAGTGTTAAGTAGCCGGTCTTTTCAAATTACGTTTCAGGAATGATGTTTGAGATTCTTACATGTCTATTGGGAAGAGAGGAGGTGTTTTTGTTTATTCCAAATAAGTTGAGAGATTTAGACGGGTAGGGATGTTCTGATTTAATTTTGTCTTCATCGAATGAAAGCTTTTACCTGATCTCTTATGCATGTTTCAATTCATGGTGAATGTGTCCTTAGGGTAAACGAAATGCATACAAGGTGATGTGTCTTACAAAAGTCTCTATTATTGTAAATTTAGCATTGAAAATTGAGTTGACTAGTGTATTGATCATTTTTCATGGAGTCCCCACTGACATTGGAATTTCCTAGATGTATAATTTGTCTATATTTAAATTGATACACATTTTTCGATTTTATTAATAAGTACAACCATGGGCGTTTCTTGTCTCGAAAGAGGAAGGAGGATGCAGGTCATCAATATTGTTAAATTGGGGATTCTAGATTCATAAAATAAACTTTATTCAATAAAAAATAAAATGTGCACAGCTGATTTAGGGTGGGTTGAAAATTCCTCTTAACTAGTTTCCCCCGATAAACATCCTACAGCACATGAAAGGGCATGCAAAAAAGATGCAAAATCTAAGTTTTTAGAGCCATAAACATACTATGCATTACATTAATTATTTCACTATTTCATTATTTATTATTTTAAATACATTTTCACTGGTTCTTAGAAGTAATTATTCTCGTTCTGCAGACCTGGTGGTAGAGTTGGTACTGTGGCATCATGCCTTTGCATTGCACTAATATAATTATGCCAATTAAGTACATACACATATCATTATGGATCCACATGTTCATGCCAACCCCTCATCCCCAGAAAACTTTATGCACTGAATTCCAGACACCAAACAGGACTCGCATGTCCCATCTTGCTGAATCAAGTTGCCCGTCATTGAATATAGACAGTTTGAACTTTAAACTTTCTATCCAGTGCCTTTGAGTGTCCCACTCAGCTATATGAGATCCTGTGAGCTACTCTAACATGATATGCCCTGCTCATTTTAGCCCTCTCAGCAGCACCACTCAAATGTTACAGTGGTGGTGGGACCTGAAGAGGAGAACAATGTAGAGGTGTGATGAGTCCTAGTAACCTGGGGACCTGCCAGCACCTGATGTTCCACCACCTCCTCATCTGTACCACCTTCACTTCCTAATGTTAACCCATCCTCCTAATCTCTTGATATCACCATCTGCCATGTGCTGCCCTGACCACCTGATGATACCACCACCAAACTACTACTGTCCCCTCTTTTTGTTATCTCCAGGCTAACATCTCCCCTCCCCGATGTTACCCCTTTTTCCTCCTCAGTAACAACCCTTGCCACCTCATGGTTCCATCGCTACCTCCTCTGTATCACTCTCACTGACAGATGTTTCCTCCTCTACCTCCTTCATATTACTCTCACCCTCTTCACCCTTGGTCTTTCCACTTCCTCCTTCACTCTCTTAGCTCTCACCACTTCCTCCGACTCTCTATTGATGCTGCCTCCACTTTCTCCATCTCAAGCTAATCGACAGTCACCACCAAACTTGAACCTTCTGCTCCTCCAAAAACGCACCCTGTCTAACTTGGGTCTCTGTTTTTTAAAGTGGTCTCACTCTTCCCACTGGATTGGGTTTGTGGGAAGGGTCTGCACCTGTGCCTTGCAATTGAGAAAAGGGTTAAAATTGGCTGCTGCTCTTCGGTGCATCTGGCAGCACATTGAATTGTAGTTCCAGACAAAGCCTTCATTTGGCTTGTTTACTATCTCAAATTGTATGCTCTTTGTACCAGATTCTAGTGCTGCCTGTGTAGGACCCAAGTTTCCTATTCTTTCAGCAGGCAAAATATGTGCTGAAAAGTACTTGATAAAATGTGTTTCAAGAGAAGGAGACTTCTTCTAGGAGACAATAAATTGTTACTTTTGTATTACTCTTGATTAGATCCATTGCAGGGAAACTGCAATCCTACAACATTGTTTCAAGCATAGGTCTCTAGAGCTCACACACAAGGAAACCTATGATTGGATACCTGAAAACATACAATTGTGTGTCAATCACAGGTCTCAAGAACTCCCAGACAATCTGAGTCGGGCCTGAAAATTATTTCTCCTGCACCTAATTTGAGCTGCATCAGTATAGGAACAAACACTGCTAATGTTGGTGAATATAATTGACTCTGGTAGGAAGGAAATGTTTGTTTTTCTCTTCAAAGATTTTGGCTCTGCCATGGAGGGGTTTCCGCCCCTCTTTGTTTGGGAGGGTCATGCTTGCTTGTGGCTGCCATGGGCCGAACAGGGGTCTGGGAATGGCCAAGGCTACCGAGACACTCCTGCACTGGGCATCCGGGGTGTGGGAAGGAAGGTTCAAGTCTAAGCAAGCTTTTTGGCATTGGGTTCCTGTGATTTTCCCCTGCCTTGTAATGGAAAACAGGGGAGTGTGATTGGGGGAGTATGACCTGCGATGCTCACCATACCACCCCAGGTCCAACATCCATGGACTGGGGATGGAACCCTTCTCAATGCATTCCTCTTTGGTAGTCCATAGAATTAGGTAGGAGACTTTAGCACAGTGACCACTACATGTCTAGTGAAAGCAGAACTGCAAGGCCTGGGAAGCAAGAGAGAGAAAATGGCAGGGAATTTCAGTTTTAAATGACAGAATGAACTCCACAAACCAGAACCTGACCACACAACACTTTCAGACTGGCAACATTCACTTGTCAAACTATTATAGAAGCCCTGAAAAGTGGGAAAGATGTTGAAGTGGACTTGTTAGTGGTAGATGTCAGTCAAAGCCTGTTAGTGGACTAGAATGGTGGGCATTGGGAACTGCTTCCTTACAGCCTCCAAAATAAATAGCAAGTGTCTGCAGCACATGGCTTTGGTAAGTGAGTAGCATACCCAATGGGGATCTCAGACATGCAACAACATTTCTACTGGTATCTTGCAGAGTCATTTGCACTGCCTTGACGTTACTGGCTGCATTTCTTATCTAAGTAAACCGGAATGATAAGTGGGGTAGAATGTGTACATACCTCTGTACCAGTCCTCGGTCACTTTGCTGTTCCTGATCAAGGACAAGTACATATATAATAATTATAACTTGTAATTTATATAGCGCTTTTATCCAAATATATTACAAACATGTGTTATTTTAGCATGGATCCCTTTTTTTAAAATACATGTGTGTTTGCTTTTGAAGTTCAAATTTGCCAGAATGGGGGTTAAACCTCCCTTTGTATGTGTAGTAATAGGTAAAACCTATATGTACCAAGAAACCTATTCCTTCAACAAATGTTCAAAAAATAGGACCGAAAGGAGAAAATCATGTTCATCATGTTCAGAGAAAATGACTTTGTGCAGAGATTATACATTAACAGTTAATAGTTGAAATATAACGTGTGTGGGTTAATGTCATGTGCATACAGAGTTTCATTTATGTACAAGGCTTCAAAACCTTTCTTCTCCGTTGACATAGGTCAGCAAGCAGCACTGTTATTCTGAGAGCCATCAGCAACCTTCAAGTTGTGGACCATTCTATACACCTGACAATTCAAGATGCATGGGGCGTAGTTCCAGGAATGACAGTGGAATGGGATTGCATATTTCTCTTTCCCCTAAGCTAACACATCTAGATATCGAGATTTGAAATGCATCATACTCCCAGAGTGTTCAGAGTATATCAGGTACCTTAAAAAACCATAAATGTTTGCCATGACACCCAATTCAGATTCAACTTAACAAGGACACGAGGAGTGAAAATATCATCATCAATTACCTTAGACATGTCTACCGATTGATGCTAAAATGCTTCCTCTGTTTAAACTGAGCCAAACCTGAGATCCCGATAAGGTGAATGAGAACTCGAAATACAAATTGGTTAGAGCTGTACACAGGTCTAGATGTGCCCGCACCTATTCTGCAGGAGACCTAGGCATGTAATCTTCAACACTGTTCTCTCCTTTGCACTGTATAATAATGCCACAGTGATTTCCAACATTAGATGCTGTGGGAAAATATCCTGCTCCACCAAAGGACCGCATAGGACTCACTCAGAGCTCAATGAACAGACTGCAGATAGTCCAGAACGAAACAGCTACAAATGTCATGAATCTCTGAAAATAAGAGCAACTGAAAAAATACTTGCAAGCACTCCGCGGCTTCCCAAAAGCTCAGTAATGAGATCAGACAACTCAGCATGATGCAAAAAACGATCTTGTGTAAAGGAACCGGGCGCACCACTACATCTTGGTCAGGATGCTGAATGTTGATCCTGGTAGTGCAAGAGCCCGGAATCAGGAATTTCCTGAACCTTGGTTTCTGTTTCGCAACTTAAAAAACTACAAAACAATCTGGCTGCAATTTACAAAGGAGAAGGGAACTCCTCATAGTTCCTCTTCCCTTTCCATGATGTCCATTGATGCTGAGGAGAAGGGCAGGACAGCAAACACAAAGATGTCTCCATGGTCACAGGCAAGCAATGGGGTGGTGTAGGAGTTTTGCAGGTGTTTGTAAGGGTCAGGGGAGCTCCAGGTGACAAGATGGCAGTCACCCCTTGCTCAGGGGGGCTCGCAATTAATTAATTATTATGTTATAACACGCTTAATACCAGAGACCAGTCTCTAAGCACAGACCAAGATTCAAACCTGTGTGCTCTGCAGTGTCTTGCTACCAAGACAAACATGTTGCCCCTGAGCTATCTTGCCAGAAATATGGCATTACATGGGTTAAAGCCCACATTCTGAGCTCACTGTTTGTCTGGGATCCCAAGCCCTCCCCCTCCCTGGGGTGCTAATAGAAGTTGATTTGAAGTTGACTTCTTTACTCACTTTATTCTATGATTATCTGAAGGAAACTCTACTATCATTTGCCCCACTCCCTTAGATGTTCACATTAAGAGTGAAGTTTTCTTGCCCTGCCTAATATTTAGGCAAAATCACTTCTTTCCAATCCTTATACATGCACATTAATAGTAAAAATAATGATATACCGTAGTTTCATCTACTAGAAGTACTGAGTGGTGTAAGGTGTATTTTCGTTAATGTATGACAACTTAATTAAGCAGGAATCCCCAATATAATACCACCTGACATACAACCCCATCCCAAGATACAGTCTAATCTCAGATACAAAGGGCCTCATTCCAAGTCTGGCGGTAACCGAGCCGGAAAAACCAGTGGGTTGCTGCTGGACTTGGAATGAATTACCGCCTCCCTGATTGCCGGAATCACTGGGGCATTACAACCCCAGTGACCCAGTAATTCCAGAGAAGAAATTCCGTAAATCCCCATTCCCATGGAATCTGGGATTGGAGCAATGGAAACACTGGTTCCGTCTATGATGGAGGCAGTGTTTCCATTTCCGCCTGCAGGCGGGTGGCGTTACTCCCGCCAGAATGACACCACCCGCCTGCAGAACTCGTACTCTGCCAGTCCGGTAACAACGGTGGCAGTGGGTTTACCACCACTGTTGTTTCCGCACCGGCAGGGTTGTAATGAGGCCCAAAATATTTTGTTTTATCATTTAAGGTGAAACCAAGGGAAAGTGTGTTCCCCATCTTTATGTAGGGGAAGTCACCACAATGTTCCACAGTCACAGGCAGTTTGTCTACAAAAAAGATCTGCTAACAATTCTGTATACATATTGATGTCTGAATAACAAAAATATTTTAATTGTAGTCTGGCACTTACCAGCTATTGGTTTTAAATGTGCTGCATAGCAACCAAGACGTCAGATGGGTCGTAACAGTATCAAGATTCTTAAAAACATTTCAGTTTCTCTAATATGAAAACATCCTTACAATGCACTTAAAGTTACACATAATACACAGGATGTTTGCTTTCCCCAATATTGCCAACAAGTGCATTCCTTCTGTTCCCCATGTAAATATGGTGCTGAGGTTCTCCATGTGTGTAAGATCCCTGCAGGTTTCAGGTTAGGGAAGCAGTATCAACAATTTAGAATACACCCAATTTCAACTCACCCACTTAACCCGGGAGAGTAGATTCCCAACCTTGGAGAATAAATTCAGAATGTATTGAACATGTATACGTACTCCTCTTCTTTCGCTTTACATAGGAATCTCACTATGCAATTTTATAATGAGGGGCTGCATGTACATTTTTATGGGAATAGAAATGACTCAGAAAAGCTCCCTTCCAACTCTAAGCATATATGACATCCAGAGATTGCAAAGTATTGATGAAATCTATGTCAGGCTATGAAGCGCCAGTCCTCGGTTTGAATGTGAATTGCCAACTATACCTGTGGAAGCATGTGGGTTTTAATTTGATTGGACTTGATTTACAAAAACAAACCAGGCTTAATTACTGATAGCAACGTGCCACATTCAGGAGGTACAGATTTCTGAAATCTGTATTCGCAGGCACGCACCTGCATATGCAATCTTAATGTGTGTGATTAATTTTCAAATAAGTATTATTATTTATAATTTCATTATTAATAATTATATTTTTATTTTTATTTTATTGTATTCTTTTTTATAATACTACTTATTACTGTGATGAATCCTGCAGAGTCCTCACAAAGACCCTACATAAAGTCTCCTCCCAGGTGACCAGGCAAAGTCAGCTGCTACCTGATCCTAACCCTGAGAGTGGTATAAGCCGGGAGGATCACCTGGGAGGAGAAGGGCCCCATGGGAATAGGAGGACTCCGTTAGGAGAGGCACAGTATTTGTCTTCCCAAAGAGGGAGATTTCTATTGTGCCAGAATATTTAATGGCTTGTTGTCAGCTCTACCTTTATAGATCTACCCATTTTAATAGTAGGGACAACTCTTGTAATCAACAGGGAAGCAATATATGTGGGAATCAGAATCTTAACATCCTGAATTCTACTGTATCTAACGCTCCCTTAAATATGAACTTTTGGGGTAGTTGATAAGGGTCCCATGGGTAAAGATAAGTTTGAGTTGTGCGCGCCATAATGGTGGCTGGGGTGACAGTGATGTTGACATAATGTGGCAATTTAGCACAAATCTAGTGTAGTCAATGGGACTGAGATATATGTTACTTTCAGTGTTGTTTGTGTTTTAATCGATACATTTTTGAATTGCATGTGTGAGCAAGATAAATGTCAAAACTGCTGAAACAATAAAAATGCAATATAGGTTTGTCAGGCCACATAGTGCTTAACAACCAGGCAGCGAGGAGCTCTACATGTGCATGTGAGGTAGGATATTTGCAATGGGAAAATCAGTTTGAGGGGATGCGGTAGTCCTGAACATACATGTATAGGTACACATACATGGTGGTCTCTAGGGAAATAGGTTTTGGGCAGCATGAATGTACAGATCTGTGTTACCGCAGAGTTCTCTGATAAGTTAGGAATTTTGCTGGCTGAAAACCTGGGTTGGGTAATTGAACTCTGTGTGACTGAGAAATTAGTCTTATAAGGTTGTGGAAAGACAGCGGCAGCTGCAATGAATATCAGATGGTCAGTTTTGGGCAGGCCTTTTTTATGGCCTTGGTGCATTTTGAAGGGGAGATGCAATCTCTGTAAGTATATAGGAGTCTATTATTGAACCACTGGAGAATTCCGGCCACCTGGAAGGGCTGGATTTTAGGGCCAGACAGTTAAACCTGATGTGGGTTGCTTGCGGGGAAAGGAGCACCAATAGATCATGGGTTTTCAATAGAGTTGTCAAGGTGTGGGTTGGGACCGTGTGGGCTGGAATGGTAAGTCCCATAGTTTAGAATGAAATGTGGACACCAACATGTTTGGGCGATAAAACCAGCAACAATAGATCAAAAGGAAGTGTGTCTACACTCCTCATCTTCACATCAGTGGTATGTTCATAGAATGGCAGTGTGCGTCAGAAGAGGTAAAGGTTTGTAACCGGATGGAACCTGTAATAATTTAAATCGTTTGTAAGTTGTGTAAACTGTGTAACTAGGAGATGAGGCTATGACCAAATATGGGAAGGCCCCATGGAGGGTTGAAGTGTAAATATAAAACATGAAATTATAAGTTAAAGAGGATGGTGCTTATATGAATGTATCCAATAAGAAGTGTGGGAACTGAAGGGAATATGGTTACATTGTATAGGTTTAACCAAGCATGTGTGGGGGCTTGCCTCTGCAACAAAACCTTTGGGAGTGTTTTAACTGTTGCAAATTGTATAAAATGCGTGTCCTTTGTGTGGTTCAGGGAGACAGGTTAGTTTGACTCTTTGATGTCATTTAACCCCTCCCGGACATTTGTGCAATAAACTTGCTTTACGAACGAAGCATGTACGTACTCTTTAAGGGTGGGCCTGCTTTTGGTTACCGTGATCAAAAGGCCTACTCCAACAGAACCATCCATTAACCCTTTTAAAAATGTCACCTGGAGATCTATTCAATAATAAGAGTACATTTAATAAAGTTGAAGTATGTAGTCATAAAGGAAAAAGGTAATCTGAACATTGTAGACTTTGAGTCCAACAATGCCCAAATTACTGGGATGAGGATGAGGGACTCAGATGTACTGAACTGCAGAATGCAGTCTAGTGATTCTAATGACCCACACCTAAGCAGGACATTTCAATATTTCGGCCCCTTAGCTGCAGGCTATAAGAAGTAGAAAGTGGTATGGTTGCAGAGACTCCAATTGGCAGTGGCAGTGGAAGAAGAAAGGAAACGGAGATGCCGGAACTACTGCTATCTTTAGAGTGGATGACGGTCCTGAGAGGGGCTCCATCAATGATGGCCTTGAATGCAGAGGCCACACAGCGGGAAGCATTATTTGCTGTCTCCCGTGCTTCATGATGGTTGTGTGTCCTATGATCCTGGACAGACCACATATGATTGATCTGAGCATTTAAGTTCACTGATAGACTACACATTAGAGTGGTTCCCCTACCGTCGTTTAGTAGGCTTACGATTCATCCATGTTGCACCTCATATGTGCCTACAGACTACATTGATTGCTGTGTTGCTCCTCATGGTCGCCTACAGACTACATTGATTGTTGCTATGCCTCATGGTCACCTACAGACCACGTTGATTGCTGTGTGGCTCCTCATGGTCGCCTACAGACCACATTGATTGTTGTGTTATGCCGTATGGTCGTTTACTGACTACTTTGATTGCTGTGTTGCTCTGCATAGCTACCCTTTGACCTCATTGAATCGACCTGTGTTGTGCCTTCGGTCGTTAATAGACCACACCTGCTACCCTGTGTACTAGCAACACCACACACATCATGTGTTGGTGCCTATCAACGCTCATCCACCTACTGTATACTTACAGTAGATACTGGACTAGTCAGTACAACCCACATTCTAATCAATACACATCCACCAGCTTAGGTATGGCAACCACCACCCTCTCCTTGTGGCCCAGCACCATGTCAACTGCAAATCCATACTTGGATGATCCAGCACTCTTGATACGCCACTTTGCCACTAAACCAATACCTAACCAACCTTGTACTATCGCTATTAGAAATTCTAGTTTGAACTCTAGAACTAGACCACCCACCCATCTATGCTCTCTCCACCCTAGCATATTGAATAGAAATGCTAGATTGAATTCTCGAACCAGTCCACCTACCTCTCCTTACTCTCACCACCATAGCATCTTATCCAGAAACTCCAGACTAAGACCCCGTAGTACGAAACACTTGCATACTGGCCATAACCATGCTAATTCCCCTATTGACTTAGACAACCTAGCCCATAGCCTCCAGCACAGTCTACCGATACCACTTGAAAACCCCCAAAAAAAGACAAAATCATCAAAGCAGCCTTGGTGAATGCTAGGTCTCTTCCTGCCCATGCTCTCGACATCGCTGACTTTATAATTTATGAAAATCTTGATGTCCTCACAGTCACAGAAACTTGGCTTAATGCTGCTTCCGGCCCATCTCTGGCCCTCGCCATACCTAATGATTATGCCATTATTAGATCTGACAGAAACACCACTCAAACGAAGGGAGGCGGACTCGCCTTCATATTTAGAAATACCTTCGACATTAAAGTCATCCAAGATGCGCAACTCTCGTCTGCTGAATCCCTGTCAATTAAGCTACCTCTCTCACCCAACCACATGGCAACCTTGCACCTTATTTACCGACCACCAGGACCCATTTCCTCTTTCATAGAGGACTTTGCATCACTTATAACCATAAATACCAAACCTAACTCTCAAACCATCTTACTTGGGGACTTTAACCTTGGTTTCAACGTTCCTAAGGACACCAACGCCCTTGACCTTGCCAACACCTTATCTGAACTGGGTCATACGCACATTATCCACGAACCTACTCATATCAAAGGTAGAACTCTAGATTGGCTCTCCCACATCAATTGCTCTATTGACCTCCTATCCAATGACCCATGCATCTGGTCGGACCATCATAAATTAACCTTTGCTATCAAAGCTAACACACCCCACCCGGTGCCTATCATCGCCCCAGACACCCGCACGAGAAACAAGAAAGATATTACCCCCGACAAACTTTTACCTATACTACTCCCTATTTTGAATAATATTGACTCAGATGCTGACCCCACAGTTTAAGTGGACATCTACAACCAGGCTATACTCAAAGCTCTGGACTCTATTGCCCCTCTAAAACTGCAGAAACCGAAACCAGAGCGTCACCTTAACACCTGGCTCGCGCCCCAGCTAAGAGAATTATGTAAAACTAAAAGAACCGCTGAGGCACTCTGGAAAAAACACCCCACACCTTCTAATAAGTCTGAACTAACCCTAGCCTCCTCTAGCTACAAAGAAGCCATACTTCTTGCCAAAAGAGACACTTATAACAAAAGGATCACACAAGTAGAATCCAACACAAAAGAACTCTTCAAGATACTCAAAGAACTAGAATCCCCCATTGCCCCCACTGACAAATGTATTACTGACGCACTATGGTGTAGTAATATTCAGAAAGCCTTATTAGATAAAATAGCTCGCTTACAATCCAAAATCAATGCAAAAAATCCTTACTACTAGCTGACCCGGACTACAAACAACTACCTAACAAACCATCGACCTTTAAGTCAACCTGTAAACCTTTCAGCTTCTCACCCCTCTCAACATGGGAAGTAGAAAACATCATCAGGAAACTTAAACCCTCAAACTGCCAAGGTGATGCCTGCCCTGCCCCGATCATTAAAGCAGCCGCGCACGACCTGGCTCCATTCATTACCAGCCTCATCAATGCCTCCTTCAAATCTGGAATAGTTCCTGACAACTTTAAAGACGCTTGGGTCATTCCACTCCTCAAAAAATCCACTCTCGACCCAGCCAACCCGTCTAACTACAGGCCGATAACGATTGTACCGTTCTTATTAAAAATACTGGACAGAGCCGCTTATCTACAAATACAGGCCTACTTAGAATCAAATAATCTCCTAGGGCTTAGGCAATCAGGCTTCCGACCGAGACAGGGTACGGAAACTGCACTAATTGACCTTACTACCCAGATCCAAAACCTGAAAGACAATGGCAAACTCGCACTCCTCTTGCTGCTTGACCTGTCAGCAGTGTTTGACTTGGTAACCATCAAACACTCTGTCACCACCTGAAATCGGCAGGACACTTTTCAGACGCAGCCTCGGCTTGGATTAGCTCCTTCCTGGCGAACAGAACCATGAGGGTCTTCTCTCCCACGGATTCTGCTGAGCCTTCACCAGTACCTTGCAGAGTCCCACAAGGCACTGCATGTCTCCAACACTTTATAATGTATTCACAAAACCCCTCTTCGATATCCTTGACTATCTGGGTGTCACGTATACCAACTATGCGGACGACACCAAGATACTCATTCCTATCACGGGTGATTACGAAACTGACAGCACCACTCTCAATGAAATCTACTCTGTTATACAAGCATGGATGGCACACCATGGCTTGTGTGTCAATGACGAAAAAACCGAGTTGATCATCCTGGGCACTCATGCCAAACTCAAAAATCTTAATCCATCATTCAAAGCCTTTACCATAGATGGCAATCTCATCTCCGTATCAAATAACACTAAAACTGGTATTTACATCGATGCTACCTTATCCTTTTCCAAACAAAACAATGCAGTAGCATCATCAGCTGCATACACCTGTAAGCTGATCACTGCATGCAGACCATTCATTTCCGCAATTGCATTACTCTCGCCAGAGCATTAGTCCTTTCCAAAATAGACTACTGTAATGCCCTTTACTTGGCCAATAGTCACACAAATATCAATAGCCTACAAGTAGTCCAAAACAATGCCATCAGGGCTGCCCTCAACATTCCCAAAAAGGCACACATATCTGAGACCAGGCGCAATCTTCGCTGGCTCCCTGTCAAGCATAGAATATCCCTTAAAACGCTAGCCCTTACACACAAAGTCAGAGCTAACCTTGCTCCAGCATACCTCACTAACCAACTTACACCTCACACTTCTTCGAGACCACTTAGAGCAGCACAAACTAACACCATGACCATACCGAGATTCAAACTTCATAACTCGGGTGGAGTTAGCTTCCCTGTACAAGCCTCCAAACTATGGAACACCCTCCCCTCGCCTTTACAAGCAGAACCCTCATTTAACCGGTTCAAACACAACATGAAGTGCTGGCTCCATAACTTGGACTCCACAACAGCCTAACCTATCGATCCCAGAATGATGGACTGCTGCCAGCTCACTTTGTAATTTAATGTATCTTTGCATGTACTGGCTATATTTTGTTTGTTCCTACCTGTAACTGCAACAGAACTTTTGTTGACTGCTTTGTTTGTGCCCTCCTGTAACTGCAACGTAACACCTGTTTACTGCTCTTATTTGTAACCAGACCTAACTTATGCACCCATATGCCCCCGGGCCTGCCTGCGCTTTATAAATAAAATAAATACAAAATACAAATAAAAAGCCTTCCCACTAGAGAGAGAGACTCTACTTATTGTATGCTGTGCTCCGGTGACTGGTGAGGACCAGAGTGTTGCAGGAGCAAGGTACACTATTTTTCCAGTCGGCACAGGTTACGGGAAGCAAATGGTAGCAGTCTGTCGTGCAGGAGGTGGTACAAGAAGCAGGAGGAACGTTGGCAGCGGAGTGATTGGGCGCATTTGCAGAAACCTGTGAGTTTACCATTGTCGGGTTACTGCCGGTACGCTCTGTAATGACTCACTAGCCTCTGCTAATGATTTTGAATACCGAAATGATATAAAGAAGTTGAAGTGGCATACCAACTTTGTGAACAGACAAGAATGCAAAGGTTATAATTGTTACTATAAACGCCATCATGATTGCCAAAGCAAATAGAGGGTAATGCTGAACCAAGTTAACAATAATCATCATTGCCAAAGCCAAGAGAGGGCAATATTGAAATAATTTAACAATAACCATCATTGCAAAGCCAAGAGAGGGCAATACTGAAGAAAGCTAATTATAACTCGTATTGCCAGAGTGAGGAAGAGGCAATAGTTGAAAAAGACCTCAACAAGCATTGTCTAAGCCAAAGAAGAGCAAGTGTAATAAAGAGACATTGGGCCTCATTACGACCCTGGCGGTAAGGGGTTTACGCCAGCGTTAGTTGCGCCGACCCCTTACCGCCAATTACGAGGTCCCTTAGCGCCATGGAGGTTTTAACACCCGCCTTTAGCGGGTGTTAAAATCCATGGCGCTAAGGGACCATGGAGTTAATTACGCCACCGTAATTTACGGTGGCGTAATTAACGCCTTCCCCACTCCCATTATGCCCTATGGGGCAAAAATGGGAATGGGGAAGGGTAAATGGGGATTGGGGACTTACCGCCCCGCCAAGGTCGGAATGGGGCGGTAAGTCCGCCAACCACCATGGCGTAAACGTAGTTTACGCCATGGTGGTAAAGTGACGGCCCAGGCGGTAACTTACCGCCTGGGTCGTAATGAGGCTTATTTGATGTAAAAGTAAGAAAACACAGAGTGGCAAGAGAGCATTCAGGAGGAGAGGAGCATAACCTGTATTGCATGCATCAATCACAAGAGAGTGGAACATACAGCACCAATGTGTGTCATGACTTCCCAGAAGAAGTAGTATATTGTGACATTTTTTAAAGTAAATGATTTTACCAAATGATTTGAAGTGAACCTCACCACAGAAGTACTTGTAGTAGTGTTAAGAGCTTTTTGTCCTGGCAGGCGAGTATACCAGGATAGGGACATTTTAGTGGTAGTCCTTGCAGTTTAGTGAATCAGTAAGACATCATCAAAGTACTGTTTTGTGGTTAAAAGTTG
The DNA here is from genome assembly GCF_040938575.1 of Ambystoma mexicanum. Lineage (NCBI taxonomy): Eukaryota > Metazoa > Chordata > Amphibia > Caudata > Ambystomatidae > Ambystoma > Ambystoma mexicanum. Next base: position 887,632,348 of record NC_090924.1, on the reverse strand, counting down.
TGCAGAAGAAGAAGTGGCAAGACCACTACAGTGTTTCATAAACTGTTGTGGAGTCATTCAGAAAAAACATTGCTGTTGATACAAATTAATTGTAGAAGTGTTTTGCTTCCAAAGAAGAAGTTGTGCTGAACTCTTTCCTATAAGTGGAAGTACTGGGTTAGTAGCATTTTTTTAAAAATTATGTTATGGTTTCAAAATAACCTTCAACCAAAAGGTAATACATTACCTCATCAATAACAAAATGTAAAGAATTTGTACAATACATTACATTATTATACATTTTAAGAACAGTATAAACAAGTGTAAACTATTAAAACAATTACATATATTTAAAAATCTTTTCAGAGGGGAGCAAGGCATTTTTTATTTGTTTGTTTTAATTCTTGTAGCACTCCACATGGCCATGTGCCTCAGGGTACACACGAAACAAATATGACAAAGACAAACATAAAGGTCATCAGCCAGGAGAAGAACCATGAGAGCCCCGGGTTCAACCTGGGTTGAGGTTGAAGAGGTCATGATTGACTACTTTTTTGAAGTGGCCAATTAATTCAACCAACCGTATAGGCCCGGGTAGGGCATTCCAAAGCAGGGGCACCTGGATATCAAAGGGTGTCCCCCCAGACAGAGGCAGTTTTCATCTGGTTTGATGTAATTCCGGGTAGACTGAGGATCAGAGCTGTCTCCCTGAAGTATGAACCTTCAATCAATCCTTCAGATATTTGGGGCAAGCATTAGTCTAACATTTAAATGACAGTGTGAGGATCTTGTGAGTAATCCGCTGCTTTACCGGTAACCAATACAATTTCCTGCGTGTGGCGTATATATCCATGGGTTTGTCAAGTGATTCCATGGTTGACCGGAACTGTGCTGTTTTGTGCAACCTGTAGTGAGTGCATGTTGGAACGTAATGTGCCAGCCAACAAGCTGTTACAATAGTCCAGTATGGAGTTGATTAAAGCTGTCGTTAGAATAGAGCAGTTCTTGACAAAAATACATTTCACAATGGTTACAATCAATTAGACTTGTTCACCCATCAAAAGCCATTTCCAATAATTTGATGAGTCTATGAAATGATAATTATATACAAACCTTCCAAAGAAAGAAAATCTCAAGGAGTATAGTGTGGAACAATGTAACAGTACACGTGCCAATGTTTCAGACAGTTTTCACAATCTACATAAAAAAGCACCTCGACTCAAAACAACTCTTAGACCTACAGCTACTAGTGTTGGACATAGGTTCAAACGAAATCTCAAAAAAGTTTTCCTAAATTTGCCTCCAGAAATGTTGTTAAATATGTAGGGAGCGCTCGTAATTTTCATTCCAGGATGACCCTCTCTTGAAATAGTTTATGGTATGCATGAGTCTTGCTCCCATAAAGGTTTATTTTTATATTTTCTGTGGATTGGATATAAGAGATGATTCAATAACACCCAAATTGTTAAAAATATCATTACATTTATTTGTAAAATCTACCAGTTTTCTAGATGTTTGTTCGGGACATACTATTTTTTAATAGATTATAAGAACCTGCCAATAAGTATGGCCCTCTAAGTATAAAAGTCCCATTTCATTACTTATAGAAAAACAATTGTCACGGCTGCCTGAAGAATTCCAATTCCGATTCTTTTCCAAAGGATACCCTTGTGAGAAAGCCCAATCCATATTTTGAAGTATCGCCATCTCGTAAAGTAATCCAGGAATAACTTTTTGTTTTGAAAAAAAATGCCTGAAAACCGGCCATATGTATTATTAATTAGTTTAATTTGGGCAGCAAGAATTGGAATCTTCATTGTAAGTCTATCAATTATGCCAAAAGAGGTGACCCCACATTGGATACTCTGTTACTTTTCCATCCAAATGCCAATGGAAATTCATAGATTTCCGTTCAGAAGCAAAACACATGAATCAGTATTTAGGTATATTAACAATCAAACCGTGAAGCCGACGCGAGCGAAGGAGACACAGCACTTTGCAGCTCGGATTTTAGCCCAGTGACTCACGAAGGTCATCATCATTTTTTGCCAATCTACATATTCCGAATATCACGAGTGATGTGATTATGAGATATGCCCTGTTTTGAGAAAGGCTCAGAGTGAGCCGAAACACGTGTCAATAAAAAGGGCCCTCCTATGGGAGATTTATGATTCAAAACCAACAAACAGCTTTGTTTCATCATTTAAAATTGGAGTTCGACATCTCTAAAACAAAGTGTGGCGCAGTCATTGGGCCTCATTACGACCCTGGCGCTAATGGTTTAACGGCGCCGTAAAAGGCTGCGTCACCGTTAACCCATTAGCGCCTGATTACGAGGTCCCTTTGCGGGACCCGACCTTAATGGCTGGTCTACACCAGCCATTAAAGTAGGGACCTGCAAAGGGACCTTGGTGCTAAGTACGGTACCGCAATTTGCGGTACCGTACTTAACGCCTTCCCCATTCCCATTGAGCCCTATGGGGCAAAAATGGGAATGGGGAAGGGCCATGGAGGAAGGGGGAATTACTGCCCCGCCAACCTTGTAATGGGGTGGTAATTCCCCCTTTCTCCATGGCGGAGTCGGTAAGTTACCGGCATGGACCATGGAGCTGTTAGCACCATGGTTTTCCGCCTGGGTCGCAATGAGGCCCATTGTGTCAAAACACCAGAAAAATCCTTACTACCTTGGAGGGGGGGTAGTGGTTCCTCCGAATTTACCTTTCACACCGACGCGACACTAGCAATTTGCATACGTAATAGGTCGCAAGGCCCAAGAAGTTGACCCCCAACAATCACCCCGTTTTTGTTCATATTAACAATCAAGTCATGATTCTTCAGAAACTCGTACAAGGATGGAATGTGCAATCCAATCGGAATAGAATCAATTTGAATTATATCGTCACATATGCAAACCAATGTAACTGTGTGCGGCCTATGCGAGGTATAAGGAGTGAGCTAAAGCTAAAATGTCTCCCAAATACAAGCTATACAGATTAAATAATCTCTAATATCTGAATGTAGTTCATTATTATACAATCTCACCTGTATCTGATTCTCTGAGTGTAATACGGCCAGAATAGTTAATAAACCCATTAGTTAATTCCAAGTGTTGAGCTTTTTCTACAATAAGTCTTTTATTAATATAATCCAAAGCACTGATTACATCTGCACAATGCATATTGCCACTTCTGACAGGCTTGTGTGTGTAGTCAACAAAAACACATTTCACGAAGTACCCGTATTGTATCAGAAGCCAGTTTGGGATTTATGTTTTCTGCCAAGAGAGGTCATCCAACACTTTAACTCCTTCAAGACAATGGAGGCAAAACATTTACTACTAATACACATCAAAGCGACTGGCCTGTCATTTTTAGTATCAGATCTATTTGCTGTATTTATCTTTCTGGTAAAGAAACCCTGACGTGAGAGAAAAAACAAACAGCATTTTTAACACACATGCATTTTTCTCACTTGGGTTTTGACTGCATGTTGTGCCAACACACAAAGATTGGCCGTTTCTATAAAACATTCAAAACAGTCTGTGCCAATATGCGTGGGCGTGCAGCTCAGAGTCTTGGGGACTGTTAGAAAATACGCCAAGTTGGTTCGAGCGACAGCTATGCAAAGTGAAAGAAACCAATTTAAAAACTGCAAATCATTTATAAAAAAGGATATTTAAACTGTGAAAGGGATTCCGTTCAGTATTCGTGAATTTTCCGCACTGACAGCATAACAAAGAGATATATTTTCAAACTGTATGACCTGGTGCATACTGAACGTGACAGCCAATCAAAACATGGCAATTACTTTCACTTGTGCTAGCTATTGCTGCATTATTATCCCCCAAGAATTCCAATCTGAAGCTGTTCGCTCTGTGGTGCACTAGATGCTGCAGCCAGCCACTTCTAAAATTAAGAGGACAAGAAAAGGTAAATTCAGACATCTTACCGCTCAATGGGCCTGATTAGGACCCAGGCGTTAAGGGGTTAACGGCGCCGTACAAGGTGTCAGCACCGTTAAACCCTTAACGCCTTACTACTAGGTCCCTTTGCGGGACCTGACCTTAACGGCTGGTCTAGACCAGCCGTTAAAGTAGGGGCCCGCAAAGGGATTCTCGAGGTAAGTACGGTACCGCAATTTGCGGTACCGTACTTACCGCCTTCCCCATTCCCATTATGCCGTATGGGGCATGTTAGGAAGAATTCTCTGTTTAGGCTGAATTTCCTAACCTAGTGAGTCCCCCAGCAGCTTTGCTGGATTTTCTGGGGTTTATTTTTTTCTCCTGCCAAGAGTGAGACTCTTTTACCCTCACTCTTGGACATGACTTGAGAGAGTTTTCTGTGACTTGCTATGTGCTTATGGGCTAGGGGGTAATTTTCCCCATAGGCCATCATTGGTTTTTGAATGTGTGTTACACAGCACCCTCAGTGCAGTAGAACAGGGGTGTCCTAGAGACCCCAAACATAGACTCCACACCCTGGGACTGACTACTGTCTCCCTGGGTCTGTAAAGTTACCATTGACTTTACTAGTCTTAACTTAGGAACTTAACCAGTACAAACCATCTTACTGTGGAAGTACTGGTAGGGGCAATTAGATTGCCCCTGGGTCTGTTGTCGAGGGGGTACTGTCCCGTCCCCCCTCGCCGAGTTCTGGCTGGTGGCAGTGGATACCACGGAAATATTCCACCGGAATATTTCCCAATGGGATTTCCCATTGTTTTTGATGCACCACTTTTTGGTGCAATGTTAAAGATACCGCCGGTTTATTTAATTAAAATAAATTCACCGGTTGGGATCTTTTGCCGGAACTTGCCGCCAAAATGGCGTCTAGGTTCACTTCAGTAACCCTGAACCCGAGTCGAGCCTTTGTTCCACTTTTGGCGGGCTTCTGCACAGAAGCCCTCCAAAGTGGTGCCATTCTGTCTGGGTACCACAGGGGGTGTGGGAGGGGGTTTAGGCACCCTGGACTGAGTTGCCTTGCCAACTCATGTCGCACTCTAGTGTGATTGGCCCAAGTGGTGAGCCACCCCGCTCACCACTTAGCATGTTTGAGTGACAGCTAGGCTGTATGAATGGGGGTTTGCTGCATAAAAGCAGGGTTTTTGGGACTGGTTCTTCAGAAGTCGCCACAGGACCTAAGAAGCCGAAGAGGGAGAAGCCGAGCCGACCTGCCAAGACGACACCACCGGTGAAGCCCTGCAGAATCGTCTCACCACTTTTCCCGACGACAGAGGAGATCTCCCGCCGGAGAGTCTTCTTCCCTTAACTGGTGGGGACAACCAGTTGCTGCCTTCTTTTCGCCGTCCCGAAGCATCTCGTGGCCGCCTTGCCTGTGCCAAGCACCCCGGCAACCGGGATACCACTTTTTACCTCAACCGCGAAAGAGGGGTAAAAATCCTTTGTGACCGGAGAACTCCACGGCTGGCCTCATCCCTGGTAGTGCAACGACCTGCAGCTTTCCTCCACGTCGAGATCACCTCTTTCTCGGGACAACGCCGCGACTTGCACCCACTACCAGGAACGCTACCACCGCTGGAGGAATCTTTCCACTTTTAAAGGTACTGTGTTCCGCCCGGCCTCCCTTGCCACCGATTGTACGGGGTAGATTTAGCCCTTGGCTCTCGAACCTGGGTAGGTCTGGGACACCCTAACTAAACTTTTCAGAACCGTAGTAAAACCTTTTTTACCCACCTGCAAAGACTTGTGACATTGTGTGATCTTGGGCACATTTTTCGCCTGGCTCCCTCTAAAGCGGCCCCGAACTAATTCTCCTTGTTCCACCCTTGACTGCCTTTGCTAACCTTATGTGAAAAGTGTTTTACCTTACTGCTCTCTTTATTTCTACCTTTTCCCTCCCTTTTGGTAATACTTGTTGGGGTACCATCTAACGTTAAGCGCTCACCTCTGGTTGGAAATAAGTGGTGTTGACTTAGAATTGTCCAACAAACGATTAGGGATGTACATATGAGTAATAGTAACTGTGTTTGACTTTCTTACCTTTTCTAATGTGCTAGTGTAATTTATGAGTGTACCTTTAATAAATAAGTTTATACTTTTACACCTAGCTCTGGTCAGTGTTTGCTTGTGCTATTGTGCCTCTGTACCTATTATGTATCCTCTGTATACTGCCTAACTCTTCTTGAGGGAAGTCTGGCTGCTCAGCCACAGCTACCACAGTGAATCTGTGCGGTGCAGACTGCTACCAAGTGGGTTTACTGCCAACACCTGTAGTCTTAAATCTTTTGCAGTGGTCCCAGAGGGAACTGCACAGGTTTCTGCCTAACAGGGCAAAAATGGGAAAGGGGAAGGGCCATGGTGGCATGGGGAATTACTGCCCCGTCAACCTTGGAATGGGGTGGTAATTCCACATTCCGCCATGGCAGACTCCGGCATCGACCATGGTGCTAGTAGCAACATGGTTTTCCGCCAGAGTCCTAATGAGGGCCAATGAGTTAAAACATGGAGGAGCTCATTTTTTTCAATATCGTAATTTGACATTGGGGACCTTCTATGCTTGCACTCAGACATAGCCCACACCACGCAGGCAAATTTGTGTCATTTGCACAATGGAGTGCAAATGTGCAGGGCGAAAGGCAGGATACACTTGTGTATGCCACCGTGCAAAGCGTGTAAACCTGCTTGGCATGCTCGCTTGCTAGGCAGCATTGATTTTTAATTGTGAACGCTGCTTACCACTTGCGTAGGGTAAGCTGTGCTCACAATTAAAATTAAATGTTGCCCGACCGCATTTAACTTTACTTGAGAATGTGTTTTGCTTCGCACGCATGACAAGCAAGGTTCACAGTTGATATGAAACACTGCCTGACATGGGAGCAAGGCAGTCAACATTTACAATGGATCCCTATATGGTCCGCCTAAGGTTTGCAGACCTCAAAGGTATCTTCAGCATTTGCACTGTCATGAAATTCCATGCCTGTGCAAATGTTGGATCATTTGTATGGTGTAGAGGAAGGAAGTTGGCAGAAACGCAAGTTGCGTTCCACCCCTCCTATCTGCCGTACAAATTATTGAAAATGAGGTGTGGCGTGAATGAAAGGCGATACCCCCTTACTCACAGCTTTTACACCTTTCATTCACATTATGCCACAATTGAAAATGAGCTCCCCATAGATTTATTATGGCAAACCTATGTTTTCAATGCTTAAATTCACAAATATTTATAAAGCGTTCCGTGAAGCTACCTTTACGAGGAGTTTTGCTTTGTCGTTTGATGCTTTAATACAGAAACGGTGTCATTATGTTCCAATGTAATAGTAAGTTGAACTGAATACTTGTTGTTGCACAAATTCCTTTTAACTGAATGCTAAAGATAATATGCAAAATGTTACACCTAAGGTGGGCCTCCTGCCAGAAAATCTGCTGACTAGGAACCTTTTTGAATATTTAATTAGGTCATTAGAGCTAATTCATCGAAACATTCGGTAAGTGTAACTGTATTGTCACTTCCTTAATCACAACATTTTCTTACTTGAAAGTGCGAGTGAGTCCCAGAAGGGATGCACAATGAATCTTGTGCACATTTACCGGTAGCATGTGCACAGCTGTTGTACTGCCTGTGGTCAAAGTGCACAGACGCAAGCATGCAAGCATGCAACTTTGTGAAAGGGGATGGACTGCTCATTACCCTTAACTTGGATATGCAGAGGATCTCCAGGGGAGTGAGCATGGACAGGAAGTACTGACAATGGATGCACAATCAATTGCTCATTTTCTGGCAGATAAAAATGCGCCCCTCTTTGCCCCAGGTGCAGTGGCAGCTAGTGCATTTTTTAATTGGAGGGGCATGAATATCATCCACTAATATGCCAGTGTGTGTGAGCGTAGTGAGGGAGCCCGAATGAACGAAGAGGGATTTGCGTGGGTTCTCCCCCTGGGAAATGTTTGACTAATGGGTTAAAATAGTGCATTTTACAGCACACTAAGTAAAACATTGGGGGGAAATCCAGGCAGTTTGGGTAACGCTTGAAAAAATTCAATAGGTGCAAGTCACCAAGAGCGAACAGGAGCATTTCCCAATGCATTTTCATGAAGCCTTTCTCCACAATATATGCCAGTATAAAAACATTTTCATGTTGGCTGTGCACATACATTTCCATGCTGGCTGCACCTATATAGGCCAGTATTCCCCCATAAGAAAATGCTCATGCTTGCTTTGTGCATAATGCCAATAATAATACTATATGAAAGCATGTGGCAGTATCCCCACATACAAACATACTTGTGTCGGCTTTGCCATTAAAAATGCCATTCTACAATATGAAAACTGGTCCTAATTGAGTGCACCAAAATGCCAATCTAGTCACATAATAATACATCATGCTTGCTTTATCCAAGATGCCCAGTACAAAAAATTCCATGACAATGAAATATCTAGACTGACTGCACAAAAATGCCAGTCTAGCCATGCAATAACACATCATGCTTTCTTTTGTCATTAAAAAAATCCCATGATGCAGTCATATCCTCGAGCCCTCATCAAGCCCCCCACCACCCCAAATCATCGGCCTGGCATAAACACATAAACACACAAGCGCACACCACACACATTCACACACCATTCACCTGCTCATTCACACAGAAATTCACTCATGCAAACATAGACCGTACATTCACTCATTCATATGCGCAGCCACCCATGTATCATATACTCATTAATTTCACACGCGCGCACATACATAATGCATTCTTCTTACCTTCAGCCCCAGTCTGGACTCTGGTCTTTGACGCATGCCAGCCGCCCAGGGAACACAGAAATCCTCCTGCCTCCACGCCGCACAAACAGAAGCCAGGAAATAAAGAGCGCTTCCTAGTCATACGTGCGCAGAGGAGCAGGAGAGCTCCCAGTCCACAAGCCCAGGCAGTCTGAATGTGCAGGCAGTGCCAGCTCGTGTCTATCAGCACCCTGTGTGTGATCTTTGGATGTTCACACACCCCTAGACTAAAAACAAATACCAGAATGCAAAGGCGCTTCTCACTCACTGTCATGCAAAGTGAAAGTCAGTGACTTTCTCTTAGTAATTGACTAACACTTTACAGAAGGTTGTCTGAATGTATGCAACGTCCTCCATAAATTCAGAACACATGAAATACAACAAATCAAAAAAAAAAAAAACACAAAACCCCAAATGAAAGTAGAACACAAGGCCTCTGGAATCCATGCAAACACCTGATCCCACCAGCCCCCAGCCCAGGAGTGTGTATTGCTTTTCTGGTCACTTACCGGGGTCCTTGGACACCCACGCCCTCTTACATGGACCAAAAGCAAGTACTTGGACTCAGGGAGACAATACATCACCCTTAGACTACTGGTTTAGAAGAAAAATAAATGGGTAAGTATAGGCCTTTCATTCACACCCAATATACATGCACATACCATATAGTCAATATACATAAACATAGAAAAAGAGCATCACCGTGTGGTTGCAGAAGACAACTTCATCTCGGCTACCACAACACTGCTTAGTCCCAGAGCAGGTAGGCAGAGAGATTACTTGTGCTAACGGGGTCTGGAGCGGAGTGTTCTCCCTCTCAGCAAGACTGCATCACCTGGGGTCCATTTCTCTCTGAATTCCCTGAGGAATACCTCATCTCCTTATGGGGTAATCTTTGCCCCTTCATGGTTACCACTGCCCTCGGCCAAAGGCATACAGCAAGCATTGGGAGCAAAGAGTGGAAAAATCCAGCCAGAAGTGGAAAAACCCAACTTCTCTACCTCGCTATCGTGCCCAGCAGCCCTTATCACTGCAACTGCAAAGCTCCGACTCCCTTCTTGGCTTGTTCTTCAGCGGACAATACAACAACTATCCTCCACCATTAGCTTATCTCACATCATTATGTGACCTTGCAACCGTTGCAAAATTCTCGTTAGCTTACTGAGCCCACATAAACGTAGGCTTTCATTGTGGTAATGGAAGTGGTAATGAAAGTGAATGTCCAAAATGGCTGTGCATCGGTGCCATGTTGTTTAGCTCATTTTTTACGCTCGGCCGGCTACGCTACTCCATACTGGTAGGTCAGTGCCCCCTCACCCATTATGGACAAACCACCACAGCGCAGGGATGAGAAATTCCCTAAACTGCATCCTGAATATACACCCAACCCTTCTGCAAGTCACAATGGGGAATCTTGCAGCACATTCTTCAGAAAGACATTAGCAGAAAAACATCTCAGCAAAAGTCACTCAACCTGCTGAGCTACCTTTATCTTTATACAACTCACATCTTGCGACTATTATCTCTTCTTTTGGTCTATCACACAAAGATAACATTCAACAATTTATCTCTTTTCCTCTTTTTCTCCTGATATCCACTGCACTCCTTCAGCTTGCCTTGTGGATTTTAAGTCTTGGATGTTGTCTCACTTTCTCACTTTTAACGCTGGGAAGACTGAGGTCCTGTTCTTTCCTGCCAACATCATTCCCCCTCATCTTCTGCACCTTGACTCAAATCTTTCCTTCCCTCCCCAGTTCTCTCTTCATTCGCGTTTTTGCCATTTCTATCTTTACAACATCCGTAAAGCGCGCCCCTGCCTTACATTTCAAGTGTCCAAACTTCTAATCTCCTCCCTAATTTTCTCTCGACAATTCTACTGTTCTTCCAGCTTGTGTGGTCTTCCCAAGTCCCGCCTAGCGCCTCTGAATTCAGTTTTTAATTCTTCAATTTGTCTACTGTGTCTTCTTTCCTACCGCGACTCTATCTCCTCGCATCTTGCAACACTTCAATGGCTACCTTTTTACTCTCAAATTAAGCTTAATTTTCTTTGGGCCTCATTACACGGTAGGCGGTAAACCATGGTGCTGTTAGCACCATGGTTGCCGCGGTACCATACCGGTACCACCATGGAGGAAAGGGGAATTACCACCCCATTCCAAGGTTGGCGGGGCGGTAATTCCCCCTTTCTCCATGGCCCTTCCCCATTCCCATTTTTGCCCCAATGGGCATAATGGGAATGGGGAAGGAGCTAATTGCGGTACCGCAAATTGCGGTACCGTAATTAGCACCAGGGTCCCTTTGCGGGTCCCAACTTTAACGGCTGGTCTACACCAGCCGTTAAGGTTGGGTCCCGCAAAGGGACCTCGTAGTAAGGCGGTAATGGTTAACAGTCACTGGTACCCTTACCGGTGCCCGTTAACCCTTACCGCCTTCCGTGTAATGAGGCCCTTTGTCTTGTTTTTAAATCTCTTTAAGGTCTTGCTCCTAACAACCTTACTGAACTCACATATTTCTATACTCCCTCTCGCTCTCTGCGGTCTTCTGCACATTTTAGACTTTTGGTTCCTCGCCCACCCTGGGCTCAGTCTTGTTTCTGATTATTTGAACTTCTGGCTCCTCTCCATTGGAATGCACTTCCATTTTCTCTCCGCTCTATTACTGTCTGCTCTGTCTTCCGTGGTTCTCTCAAAACACATTGGGCCTCATTCCGAGTACGGCGCTAACCAATGGCGCTATTAACGCCTTGGTTGACGCCGTACCCGGACCGGCAGCGCCTTGGTGGATGGCGGAATTACCGCCCCATTCCAAGGTTGGCGGGGCGGTAATTCCCCAATCCCCATTTACCCTTCCCCATTCCCATTCTTGCCCCATAGGGCATAATGGGAGTGGGGAAGGCGTTAATTACGCCACCGTAAATTACGTAAAAGCAGGTGTTAAAACCTCCATGGCGCAAAGGGAACTCGGAGTATGGCGGTAAGAGATTACCGCCACCGCTCTCGTTAGCGGTGGCCGCTATCCCTTACCGCCATACTCGGAATGAGGCCCATTTACTTCTACACCCTTGAGTGATTGTAATCTGGTCTCAATTATCTACACAATTTTATTTTACTGTGTTCTAATTTTTATTGTACAGCGCTTTGGCTTAAGGTGCTTTATACAAGACCAATGCAGCACAAAAAATACCTTTGCATCTATCAGCTTTAGCTTTTCTCCCTTAATTTATATCAGATGTGGACCCCAAATTCAGCTTCAGATCACTGCATTGCCAACAGTGCAGTTCATGTACAGTACTTGATAGCCCATAGTGTTTCATATCCAATTACAGCACACAATCGTGTTTAGTCTATTGTGTAGTGCATAGTCAGAAACTTGAAACAGGAAACTTCATCAATGGGGTGTGTGAGAAACCAGAGGGTGTCTCATCCGCTAGTCCCCAGTGATCTCTCTCTCAGGTGGCCAAGTCCCGGCCATCGCCTTTGGATCCAGACCCTGGGGGTGATCAAATGCGGGAGGATCACCTGGGTTAGGGGTCTTCGGGGAGTGGACCCCAAAGGGATCTCCGGCAATTGCGCCGGCACAGAAATCAATGTCTTTGCAAATATTGGTGCATTTGTATGGTGGAGAGGAAGGAAGGCAGCGGAAATGCAAGCCGCGTTGTGGCCCTCCTCTCCCCCATAACAATGATTGACAATGAGGCGTGGTGTGAATGAAAAGCATAAAAGCCTTACTCAAAGAACAAGCAAATTAAGAAGACTCCCCAAACTGATTATGTAGACAGTGGGGCTCCGACCCTGAAAGGATGATGCTTTCAATGGGTCATCTTCAGTATGCCTCAGAATCTGAACGTGTTTTGTTCATCTCGTTTACGGGGTAAAATGAAACAATGGAACTTTTCTTTTAATATATATTTCATTTATAAAGCGCACAGACACCCCGGAGGCATCAAGGCGCTGTTACAGACACCAGTTACTTGCAGAGAAATACACAAACAGTGAACCTGCAGCTTTAGCATGTCCGACTTTAGGATGGAAGAGGCGATGAGCATATGCTGTCCTGGTTGATCTGGACAAGTGAACTTTGGAGATTTTCTGAAAGAGTTAGGTAGGATAATACACAAGGTTTTGAAAATTATACGTTCACAGATAGGCAGCTTGTGTACTGTTCTCCTGGCTGCAGGGATGTGTTCTTTTTTGGGAATGTTAAGTGCTGCTCGAAGAGCATTATTTTGTATGACTTGCAACATCAGAAGGTTTTTGGACGAGGTGCCAGCAAAAAGATCATCACACGGGGCAAGCACAGTTGGTAAATATGTGCGCGACTCACCGTGTGCCTGGGAAAAGAGCGTGAAAAATACAAAGAAGAAAAAAGAAGAAGTGAACGCTGTTTGAGGAAACAGGTCCAAGAGAAAATCAGAAAAAACTGACAGACGTAACAGGGAGTACGAACTAGAAACGCTGTGAAGTAAATCGCGTGTGAACCGACAAGAAGTACAGTATTCACCCACTCGCAATCCAAGAAAAACACGTACAAGGAAATGATTTCCTACACGTACCTTTTAAACCGGACCAAACGTCCAACGTCACTTCCCGTATACGCACTGAGGCCTTATCCTCCAATTACACGAGATGACACTGGGACGTGCAGTTCTCGGACGTGTAACATGCACCCGGGTTCAGGGAAACGCCCGCGCGTGTCACGTCACAGACGCGCCTCCAATGAAATTGCGCACCCAGGCCAATCGCGTGTAAAACTTCACGCACACCCCTGAAATACACGCACACACTCCCCCAGGCCCTATCGCATGTGAAACTTCTCGCGCATCCCTGAAATACACGTACCCAGGCCAATCGCATGTAAAACTTCTTGCGCACCCCTGAAATACACGTACCCGCTCCCCCAGCCCGATCGCGTGTGAAAACACCTGCGCACCCCTGAAATACACATCCCCCCCTCCACCAGGCCCGATCGCATGTGAAAACACCTGCGCACCCCTGAAATACACGCACCCAGGCCAATCACGTGTAAAACTTCTTGCGCACCCCTGAAATACACGCACACGCTCCCCCAGGCCCGATCGCGTGTGAAACTTCTCACGCACCCCTGAAATACACGTACCCAGCCCATTCACATGTGAAACTTCTTGCGCACCCCTGAGATACACGGACCCAGGCCAATCGCATGTAAAACTTCTTGCGCACCCCTGAAATACACGTACCCGCTCCCCTAGGTCCGATCGCGTGAGAAAACACCTGCGCACCCCTGAAATACATGTACCCAGGCCAATCACGTGTAAAACTTCTCGCGCACCCCTGAAATACACGTACCCGCTCCCCCAGGCCCGATCACGTGTGGAAACACCCGCACACCCCTGGAATACACGTACCCAGGCCAATCACGTGTAAAACTTCCCGCGCACCCCTGAAATACACGTACCCGCTGCCTTAGGCCCTATCGCGTTGAAAACACCCACGCACCCCTGAAATACACGTACCCGCTCCCCCAGGCCCGATCGCGTGTGAAAACACCCACGCACCCCTGAAATACACGCACCCAGGCCAAACGCGTGTAAAACTTCTCGCGCACCCCTGAAATACACGCACACACTCCCCCAGGCCCGATCGCATGTGAAACTTCTCGCGCACCCCTGAAATACACGTACCCAGCCCATTCGCGTGTGAAACTTCTTGCGCACCCCTGAGATACACGCACCCAGGCCAATCGCATGTAAAACTTCTGGCGCACCCCTAAAATACACGTATCCGCTCCCCCAGGCCCGATCACGTGTGGAAACACCCGCGCACCCCTGAAATACACGTACACAGGCCAATCGCTTGTAGAACTTCTCGCACACCCCTGAAATACACGTACCCGCTCCCCCAGGCCCAATCGCGTGTAATACTTCCCGCGCATGCCAGGAATACACGCACACGCTATTTTTGACACAGCGGGTGTCCGTGTTTGTCGCGTACCCCTTTGCACGTTATTTGTCCTAGAGGGCCACAGTATGGGACATTCATCATGGCTGTATATACGTGCTTTTTGTTAGCGCACATTTTGGCGCACATTTTTTTCCTGCGCAGGGACGCTACCGCCTGCTTTCGTGTGGCAGACGTGTATGGCCCTGTGCGCATCTTTGCCCATGCACTGGTTTGCCCTATTCGATTCCATGAATACATGTTGTAGGCGAGCGTGTGGGCGTTCCGCGCACTTGCCTCCTGTACTTCCCCGTGACACCCACATTTTCACGAGTTGTTCCCCATTCTGCGTGTAACGCTCTGTGTTTCGCCTACTTTTGTTATGTGTGCTGCGCTATGTGTGATTTCGCTGTGGCCTTAGCGCATTCCGTTAGATGACCTGTGCGCCGGCGTGCGCCGCGCACTTTTTCAGCGCACATCCCACATTTTACTCGCGCACGGACTTCCATGAATCGATGTGCGCTGGTTTCCCTGTGATAATCGCACTTGCACTGCGATTTTTCAGGTGACACTGCGAATCGCACGTTTTCGCACGCGTGCGCCGATTTTTTCAGCGCACATTAATTCCATGAATCGGCCTGAAAATGTACTAATACATAAGAAATGTAACCCATATATACAACACACTAACCATTTATTCAAATGCACTATTTTCTAAAATGGAATATACCACAAGAAAATAAATTGGCTTCCAACATGATTACCTCACAAACACGACAGAACTGAGAACAAGAGCAGACCCACTGAGTACATAGGACATATCTTACCTGAAATAGTAAGTGTACTTAATTTTATTCATATATTTATAAACTTTCTGTATTAGATAAAAAAATATATTGGGCCTCATTACGAGGTATGCCGGTAGCCATGCGAGTTCGGATGGCCCGGTAATTCCTCACTCGAGGACACGGACACGGTTCATCCCCATTCCCATTTCAGCCCCCATAGGGCTGAATGGGAATGGGAGAGGGAGTAAACAACGGGCCATTATGAGATGGCCCGTTGTTTGCTCCCTCTTCCTCTCGCGGGACCCGGTATGCACGCTTGGTTTTCCCAGGCGTGCTTAACGTGTCCCGCGAGGGGACCTCGTCATGTGGCGGAACGGGTTGAACGGTGCCGCAGCCTTTTACGGCGCTGTTTAACCCGTTCCGCCAGGGTCGTAATGAGGCCCATTATCTTTTTTTTTTCTCTCACAGAAATGTCTAGTACTCTGGAATGGCTAGAGGAGCATTTCCCACATGAAGAAATGTCACAAGATAGTGAAACTAATAGTAAACACTTTATAATATGAACCATTTAATTATTATTATTTTGTATACATTTAACATACATATATATTTTTTTTTGTACAGAGCATACCAAAATAGAAAATACTTCAGAAAAACCTGTTATGGATAACACTTTTCACAGTATAGAAGAAAAAATTGATTTATTGTTGACAAATTTTAATAATTTGAAAACTTTTGTGGAAGTTCATTTTAAACCAAAAACCTCGTACCATTGCGCCACATGTACTTGTCCCTCCTCACCATATCCCAGTCAATTATCCCCAAACCCTCTCCATAAACCACAACGTTTTGATGAGACTTCCATCCCTTCTTCACCTAATAACAATCATGTTGAAACCCCTAATTGTCCTGTTTTTGTTTCTGTTTCTGCCTCACCTTCTCTGTCATAATTTTATTAATATATGTTAAATAAAGTTTACTTTTTATATTGTGTTGTAAATAGTTTCATTTTTTTTTGTTAAAAACAATGTAGGTGTCTGCGGACAGTGCAGGTGTTCTGAAATGTTCGTAAATAAACGAAAATGCAGGTGTCCTGAAGAACACTATTGTCAGGAATTGGAAGCTGTGGAAGCGCTGGAAGCTTTGACCACGCTCCAGTCCTCACCCAAGATGGCCGTCGGGCCGCGCTGGAAGCTTTGATCACGCTCCAGTCCTCGCCCAAGATGGCCGCCGGCCCTTTATAGGCAGGCTCCTCCCACAAACCGACGCGTTGTATCTGTTTACCAACGCTCGGTTCGTGTGGAGATACTCTCGTGTAATTCATCCGTTCCGGCTGCCTGCTTTCGCCCATTCTTGTGCCTCTCTGCCCTTCTTGTGATTATCCTTCACTTCGCCTACGTTCGCTTTCTACCTTCCTGAATTCAACACTCTGCCCGCGGTACGTGACTTGCCTTGTGCCGTGCCGGGCTTACTTTCTCACTACCTCCTCTTTCGGTTGGGGTTTCCTTCGGGCACTACTGGTCTATTCATTTTTCCTTTCATTTTCAGGAACCGGGGGTATTTTTGCAACCGGCGCCGTCACTCTGTTTTAACGAGCGGAGCCTTGCTCGTGCTACGACCTTAAGGAGCCTTTTTCTTACTGGTGAGTGGTTTCTTTCGCGATACTTCTTCTTCTTCTCTTCCTGCAGTCCGCCGCCGTGGTCTGTTCTGTACTTTCATTCTAAGCTTCTTACCTTATACTTACCTTTCTTTTCGGTACTGTTTAGTCTTTACTGTCTGGCTCCAGAATCCATCTCCTGTTCTATGTTCCGCCTCTCCTGTATACACTGAGCAGTAGTATCATATCTATCAGCGGTGGAGTTTATTCCAAGTCTAACGGACTTCCTTGCCTGCTACGAACGGAACTACCATCACTGGAAGAGAGGAGATCTAATCGCCGCCCAAACAGAACCCCATTGGAACAGGGTTTTTTGTGCCTTAGTGCTTTTTCCCTGAATCTAGGACTGGCCCCCTGGGGATCCCCGCGGTCAGGGAATATCTCTGCCAAGGTGGCCTCCTGAGGGGACAGACCCTATCTGTACGATAAAAAGGCTCGAACACCAAAAGACAAAACTCCCACAAGGAAGAGGGATCAGAAGAGATCAGAGGCCACTCCGGAAGACACAGGTGAGCAGTTGGGGGAGGAAGCCTCGGTACCTGACAGATCGGTATTTGACAACTATACCTGTTCGTACTGTTCGCTAGCAAGATGAAACTATTCTAAGAACACACGCGGTGTCCTGAAATGTTCGTAAAAAAAACAATTTAAAGTGTCCTAAAGAACACTATATCTGTCCGTAGTGTTCGCTATCAAGTTTAAACTCTTCTAAGAACACAATTGGTGTCCTGAAATGTTCATACGTAAATGAAAATGGAGGTGTCCTGAAGAACACTATACCTGTTCGTAGTGTTCGCTAGCAGGTTCAAACTGTTCTAAGAACACACGTGGTGTCCTGAATTGTTCGTAATTAAACGAAAATGGAGGTGTCTTAAAGAACACTATACCTGTCCGTACTGTTCACTAGCAAGTTGAAAATGTTCTAAGAACACAATTGGTGTCCTGAAATGTTCGTACATAAATGAAATTGAACGTGTCCTGAAGAACACTATATCTGTCCTTACTGTTTGCTAGCAAGTTTAAACTGTTCTAAGAACACACGCAGTGTCCTGAAATGTTCGTTTCACGTGTGACACAATTTTCATTAGTTCAGGACCCGAACGGTGTCCGTAGAACATCAACGCGCATGCGCTAGCCAATCTCTGTGCATTTGGTGTCCTGCGGACATGCGCTTCCTTCACGGACTTGTTCGTGAACGGATCATATGACCGCGCCCACACTGATCGCGTGTTCTGAATGCGGACACTGTTCGGGTCCCCGAACAAATTAAAAGTACATTTTGAATTAATCCATAATATTTTTCAATAAAATCACACCATGGCACAAGTCCCAGATAGTAATCCTGAGTTTCTACATACCTTTTGAAACTTTTCAAACTTTTTTTTGTGTTCGATCTGTCCGCGGACAGCGTGCATGTCCGCGGACCGCGCACAAGCACCCCTATAAAAGACCACGCCCTAGAGCTTATTCTCATTGTGTTTCTGGCTATTCTTCAAAACACAGCGATTTTTGCTGCCACCTGCAGATTACACCATCATCGAGATGGCATCCCTGGCTGCTGAACTGCCACCTGGTGCTGCACCTGCTTCAGCACCGCCCCCACCCCCTCCACCACCACCACATCCCCAAGGGCCTGGAGAGGGGAACAGGAGTGAGGATGCAGAGGAGGAAGAAGAGGATGATGAGAATGAGGTAGAGGAAAACCCTACTACCCACACTAGGCGTGAGTCTTGGGTGTGGCGGTTATTTACCATTCATGGGAATGTTCCTAAGGCTCGTGCGAACCGTGTTACCTGCAATGAGTGCAAAATGATACTCAGTCGCGGGAAGCACGGTAAGTACAGCTTTGGGACCACTACTATGAAGCGACACCTGAGGTCATTTCACTCTGGGGCTATTTGCAGGGTTGTACCTTGCGAAGAACGTAGCAGGTTGATTTCCTCTACTTCATCCTCTGTTTCTGATCCTGTCACCACAAGGACCACCTCTGTGGGACAGCGTCTTCCTCAAGCTGCCTCATAGGCTATACAGAATGCTGATAACCCTTACCTTTTGAGGGTCACAGTTGTATGTGTGTACTGTGACACAGTACTCTGCACGGGGGAGCGACTTCGTAGTACTTTTGAGACTATCGTCTCAGAGCACGAGAAGATCTGCTCACTACCCAAATAAAAGCCACTCTACATCTTCCTCTCTCAGCTCACCCTTTCTTTTCCCTGTGGTTGGTGTCCCCCCTTTACCTTCCTTTCCCCTCCTCTCCTAGTGTGTTGTGTATAAAAACAAAACAAAAAAAATACAAAATATCAAAAATCAAAATCAAAAAAAAAATAAGGCTCTTTTCAGAGCCGCCTTTCACAGTTAAAAAATAGAAGTGAAAATAAATGAAGCAGGGCCCTTTGTATTTTTTAGAAGTCCGCGGACAGTTCGCGAACATTTAAAAAATTGGATAGATAATCTGCCACTCAAGAATTGCGCCACACTTGTTAGTTCAATATTTTCAAAAGAACATTTCTTTTTATTCCTTATTTGCCCTTTGAATTCTTGTTGACACGTGTTTCGGCTACTCAAGAGCCTTTCTCAAAACAGAACAGGGCTTTATTAGGTACATATCTTATTCTATTAACACAATTATTATATAATGTTCAAAAACATTTTTGTATTCAAAAAGGTTTGGGTAAGGAAAAGAAGGTAACGAAGAAAAAGAAAGAAATAGGAAGAAGGGGGGTTATGCAATATTTAATCACATATATTTTGGAAAATAAATAAAAGTAATAGATAATTCACAAATGCAATACATCGCAATACAAATAATTACATCAAAATGTGCATCAAATTCATAATAAATACAAAACAATATAAGTGATAAGAGAACAATAAAAGATAAAAAATAATAATAGTGGATAATAAGTAAAATAACAAACAGAGAAACAGAAAAAATATATTGTTTAAAATAATTCCTCATACATAAATCCACATTTTATATTTAAGGTTTCAATATTAAACACAAATTCTCATTTGTATTATTTCTATAATGATTCTATCATGTATTACAGACTACAGTATTGTTCCCTCTAATGGGTTGCAGTAAATCTACATTCGACACACAATAATAAATTCATGTTTGAGCGTAATACATAGAACAGTAGAAGTCTCTTACCCGTTAATTCCATAAGTCCCGGGTAAATCCCTATAGTGAAAATAATGCAGAAAGAAATATTTCCAATCCAATTGTTGTTCACATACAGGAATTGAATCTATTAATTCTCCAAAGGTTTTGGTTAAACTCAACCTTTCGTATGGCCATAAATTCTAACCTTCCACTTAAAAGTCCATCACATCTACCTCGCCACTCCACACCTTAATTTATCAACAATTTCGGTTTGTCTTATTAAGTTCACAGTCTCCCCGTTAGCAAAAAGACCCCGGTCTGAATCAACTCCCATATGGGCATTTGGATCGCCCGACTGCGGGCGTGCAAAAACGTCTCTTTTCCCTTTTCCGTTCGGGGACCCACCCCTGATGGCTTACCTGCAGCTTTGTAACAATCCGTCTCCTCGCGTCGGCCTCGAACAGAAATGAGCCGCCGCGGGGATCCACCATGTAATGTATAGCATCACCAAAGTTACACGAATCCTCCTTCTTCTCTTTCTAGCATCGTTTTACAGAGCGGCCATATTGGAAGGGTTAAGAATGCACATATCATCCATTCACTTAATCATTGTTTGTATCATGATGATGTGTCAAATTCCCCATCTCCCATTCACATATTGGAATAAATGAATATATTTCTGAACGGACATCTACCCTATATTATAGGCCAATTTAGAAATATATATTTAATACAAATTTTTGTTAGCCCCTAGAAATTAAATTCTTGTTATTATCCAAATTGTGTTCCAACTCAGTTTGTGTCGAATGTGATTAGCCATTAACCACCCTTACATAACATTATTTCTCAATTAATCTTGATACAAATAAATGTTATTGAAAGGATTCGGCATTACAAACTACCTTTGCATATCAAATTGTTTATCATTTTTGTACATTTTACATATAAAATCAAGGTTTCAAACCATAAAGAATAGCATCCATTTCAATATCCATTTGCTTCCTTCCACCAGAAATAAAGTACCATGCCCTAACAGTGTCCTTTCATTTCATGACATGTATGAACATTATCAAATCAGAGAAAATGTCCCATCTCGTTATCATGATTGAGACCAAACTCAATCGATCTAAATTTGCATATCAATCTGGCTTCCATCTGTCTTAATTTCTCCTCTATATTTCCACCTCTTTTCCCCATTCGTATCTTCTGCAGTCCAATAAACCTCAGAGTTTTTTTGTTTTCCATTTGATGTTGGAGCTGCCAATGTTGTGCCAGCGGTAATGTTGCATCCTGGCTTCCAATGGATGAGAAATGTTCTCTTATACGAAACCTCGTTTCCCTAATCGTGCTTCCAATATAGATCATCTTGCATGGACATATTATTGCATATATTGTATATTTTGAACGACAATTTATATTTTCTTTGATTTTCATTTTCGTCCCTCTTGAGTCCACAAATTCCATCGTCATGTCATGTGCAAAATCACACATAGTGCAGGTGCCACATTTTCGGAACCCTGACGTCTTTGGGTCCAACCATGTTCTGCTAGGTTCAGGTTTTACATCTGGTAGAAGAGAAGGGCTCAAGGTCATTTTCAAAGTTTTAGCCTTACGATATGTTATTTTTGGTCTTTCTCCAATATACTCCGTTAGGTGAGAATCAAGTTGTAAAAGATGCCAATTTTTGTTTAACGTTTTCTTGAGTACTCCAATATTGGAGCTATATGTTGTAATGAAATTAATCATCCTGTGCTCAGTATTTGTCCTTCTTTCTTTAGGCATCAGAGTCTGCTCCCAGGTTACTTTAGCTACCTTTTGTTGTGCTGCTTCAATGCATTTCTTTGAGTAGCCTCTCTGTTCAAAACGATCCTGCAGTAGCTCACATTCTGACTTGAAATCAATAGTGTTTGTACAGTTTCTCCGTGCTCTAATAAATTCCCCTTTCGGGACATTCCATTTTATCGGTTTGTGGTGGCAACTACCGGCATGGAGGGTTGAATTCACCTCCGTTTCCTTGCGAAAAGTTCGTGTTACCAATCTATTGTTCTGTACAAAGATGGTCAAATCAAGAAAATTTATGGAACTCTTGTCATCCTTGCCTACAAATTCAATGCCCAGATCATTATCATTTAATTTGATTTTAAATTCATTCAAATCTGAACTTGTTCCATCCCAGATTATGAGGACATCATCAATAAACCGTACCCATAGAATCATGTGTTGTTTGAATACCTCCTCCGTGTATACTGATTTCTCCTCAAACATACCCATAAAAAGGTTAGCCAATGCTGGTGCATACTTAGTGCCCATAGCAATCCCTTTCTTCTGCTGATAGTATTTGTTATCAAACAAGAAAATATTGTTCTCTAATGTTACTGCCAACATCTCCTTCAACATTTGTATGTATTGGTAGTGCGATGCCGAGTCCTGTCTAAATTCAAAATCAATGGTTTGTATAGCCGCTGGATGTTCAATGATAGTATATAGTGCGCGGACATCCCAGGTTGCAAGTCGATATGATGGTTTCCAATTTATTCTACTGATTGCCTTGATAGTGTCTGTAGTATCTTTAATAAACGCCTTTAGTTTTGGTACACGTGGTCTTAATATGTTATCAATATACTCAGAAATTCTCTCCGTTAGCCATCCAATACCACTAAGTATTGGTCTACCTTCAGGAATCTTGTCAAACAATTTATGTATTTTAGGTAAAAAATACATGGTTGGGATCACTGGAGTTTTATTTGATAATACCGATTTTTCATCATCCGTGATCAGACCTTTCCTATGCCATTCATGTATCTGTTCCTCCACTCGAGTTATAATGTCCACTATGGGATTGCCTGGTAGTTTCAGGTAACAATTTGGTATTGTTAAGTGATTCTGAGCCATAATGATGTAATCCTCTCTATTCATCAGTACAATATTCCCGCCTTTATCGGCCTCCTTTATAACAATTTTATTGTCATTCTCCAAATTCCTCAATGCTTGCCTTTCCCCCTTTGTTAGGTTCTGTTTGTCCACTTTCATTCTGATTTCATCATACATTTTATATATATCACGTGATGTTGCTTTGTAGAATACTTCAGTCATATTTTCATTTGAGAGTTGCGGTGAAAATTTAGATTTAGGTTTAAGTTCCTTCTCTATAAGACAACTCGGTCTGATTTTCAAGTCATAAAGAGTATTGTGAATTTCACTGTCTTCTCCATCTCCCAATGTTTTTAGAATATGAATGTTCTCAATATCCTCCATGGTAAGGTCCGATTTTATCAGTTCTTGCTCGGTCCGTATAGAGCCACTCTTGTGAGCAGTTGCAAAAAATTTTTTTAATCTAAGTTTTCTTACAAATTTAAATAGATCTATCTGAGTATTGATAAGATCCAAATTGGAAACCATCATATCGACTTGCAACCTGGGATGTCCGCGCACTATATACTATCATTGAACATCCAGCGGCTATACAAACCATAGATTTTGAATTTAGACAGGACTCGGCATCGCACTACCAATACATACAAATGTTGAAGGAGATGTTGGCAGTAACATTAGAGAACAATATTTTCTTGTTTGATAACAAATACTATCAGCAGAAGAAAGGGATTGCTATGGGCACTAAGTATGCACCAGCATTGGCTAACCTTTTTATGGGTATGTTTGAGGAGAAATCAGTATACACGGAGGAGGTATTCAAACAACACATGATTCTATGGGTACGGTTTATTGATGATGTCCTCATAATCTGGGATGGAACAAGTTCAGATTTGAATGAATTTAAAATCAAATTAAATGATAATGATCTGGGCATTGAATTTGTAGGCAAGGATGACAAGTGTTCCATAAATTTTCTTGATTTGACCATCTTTGTACAGAACAATAGATTGGTAACACGAACTTTTCGCAAGGAAACGGAGGTGAATTCAACCCTCCATGCCGGTAGTTGCCACCACAAACCGATAAAATGGAATGTCCCGAAAGGGGAATTTATTAGAGCACGGAGAAACTGTACAAACACTATTGATTTCAAGTCAGAATGTGAGCTACTGCAGGATCGTTTTGAACAGAGAGGCTACTCAAAGAAATGCATTGAAGCAGCACAACAAAAGGTAGCTAAAGTAACCTGGGAGCAGACTCTGATGCCTAAAGAAAGAAGGACAAATACTGAGCACAGGATGATTAATTTCATTACAACATATAGCTCCAATATTGGAGTACTCAAGAAAACGTTAAACAAAAATTGGCATCTTTTACAACTTGATTCTCACCTAACGGAGTATATTGGAGAAAGACCAAAAATAACATATCGTAAGGCTAAAACTTTGAAAATGACCTTGAGCCCTTCTCTTCTACCAGATGTAAAACCTGAACCTAGCAGAACATGGTTGGATCCAAAGACGTCAGGGTTCCGAAAATGTGGCACCTGCACTATGTGTGATTTTGCACATGACATGACGATGGAATTTGTGGACTCAAGAGGGACGAAAATGAAAATCAAAGAAAATATAAATTGTCGTTCAAAATATACAATATATGCAATAATATGTCCATGCAAGATGATCTATATTGGAAGCACGATTAGGGAAACGAGGTTTCGTATAAGAGAACATTTCTCATCCATTGGAAGCCAGGATGCAACATTACCGCTGGCACAACATTGGCAGCTCCAACATCAAATGGAAAACAAAAAAACTCTGAGGTTTATTGGACTGCAGAAGATACGAATGGGGAAAAGAGGTGGAAATATAGAGGAGAAATTAAGACAGATGGAAGCCAGATTGATATGCAAATTTAGATCGATTGAGTTTGGTCTCAATCATGATAACGAGATGGGACATTTTCTCTGATTTGATAATGTTCATACATGTCATGAAATGAAAGGACACTGTTAGGGCATGGTACTTTATTTCTGGTGGAAGGAAGCAAATGGATATTGAAATGGATGCTATTCTTTATGGTTTGAAACCTTGATTTTATATGTAAAATGTACAAAAATGATAAACAATTTGATATGCAAAGGTAGTTTGTAATGCCGAATCCTTTCAATAACATTTATTTGTATCAAGATTAATTGAGAAATAATGTTATGTAAGGGTGGTTAATGGCTAATCACATTCGACACAAACTGAGTTGGAACACCATTTGGATAATAACAAGAATTTAATTTCTAGGGGCTAACAAAAATTTGTATTAAATATATATTTTTAAATTGGCCTATAATATAGGGTAGATGTCCGTTCAGAAATATATTCATTTATTCCAATATGTGAATGGGAGATGGGGAATTTGACACATCATCATGATACAAACAATGATTAAGTGAATGGATGATATGTGCATTCTTAACCCTTCCAATATGGCCGCTCTGTAAAACGATGCTAGAAAGAGAAGAAGGAGGATTCGTGTAACTTTGGTGATGCTATACATTACATGGTGGATCCCCGCGGCGGCTCATTTCTGTTCGAGGCCGACGCGAGGAGACGGATTGTTACAAAGCTGCAGGTAAGCCATCAGGGGTGGGTCCCCGAACGGAAAAGGGAAAAGAGACGTTTTTGCACGCCCGCAGTCGGGCGATCCAAATGCCCATATGGGAGTTGATTCAGACCGGGGTCTTTTTGCTAACGGGGAGACTGTGAACTTAATAAGACAAACCGAAATTGTTGATAAATTAAGGTGTGGAGTGGCGAGGTAGATGTGATGGACTTTTAAGTGGAAGGTTAGAATTTATGGCCATACGAAAGGTTGAGTTTAACCAAAACCTTTGGAGAATTAATAGATTCAATTCCTGTATGTGAACAACAATTGGATTGGAAATATTTCTTTCTGCATTATTTTCACTATAGGGATTTACCCGGGACTTATGGAATTAACGGGTAAGAGACTTCTACTGTTCTATGTATTACGCTCAAACATGAATTTATTATTGTGTGTCGAATGTAGATTTACTGCAACCCATTAGAGGGAACAATACTGTAGTCTGTAATACATGATAGAATCATTATAGAAATAATACAAATGAGAATTTGTGTTTAATATTGAAACCTTAAATATAAAATGTGGATTTATGTATGAGGAATTATTTTAAACAATATATTTTTTCTGTTTCTCTGTTTGTTATTTTACTTATTATCCACTATTATTATTTTTTATCTTTTATTGTTCTCTTATCACTTATATTGTTTTGTATTTATTATGAATTTGATGCACATTTTGATGTAATTATTTGTATTGCGATGTATTGCATTTGTGAATTATCTATTACTTTTATTTATTTTCCAAAATATATGTGATTAAATATTGCATAACCCCCCTTCTTCCTATTTCTTTCTTTTTCTTCGTTACCTTCTTTTCCTTACCCAAACCTTTTTGAATACAAAAATGTTTTTGAACATTATATAATAATTGTGTTAATAGAATAAGATATGTACCTAATAAAGCCCTGTTCTGTTTTGAGAAAGGCTCTTGAGTAGCCGAAACACGTGTCAACAAGAATTCAAAGGGCAAATAAGGAATAAAAAGAAATGTTCTTTTGAAAATATTGAACTAACAAGTGTGGCGCAATTCTTGAGTGGCAGATTATCTATTCATATTAGTAACCAAGGAGGTAGGGGATTGGTTCCTCCAACGAATGCCACATAGGATGCGACACGGCTGAGAGGCCAAATCAAACCCATCTTGGTCGCCAACAGAAGAAGTTGTACCGACACATATCCCAAAACACTAATCTATTTAAAAAATTGGGTTGCTACCCTATCACAAACATTGCAATTTTCTCTGGGAGGAAGTGGTGGCTCTGAAAAGAGCCTTTGGGAGGTGTTTGTAAGTCAAAAATTATAAATGCTTAACACCTACTTCAAAATGGATGTTGTAATTCCAAAAAAGGTCGCAATGCATTTTGTACATTTCTCAGAAAAGTCTGATTGCCACCATAAGTAAGATGGACTCCATCTTTGCGAAAAATGTTTGTACTACGAAACAGAATATTTTCATTGTGAAAAGAAGACATGCCAAAATCTTTTAGAAAGGCACAAACCGCTTTATTAACATTGCGCCTTGCTTTTTCCATTTGTGGACCAAATGAAGAAGAACAAAGCCACATTTGTCTCTGCGCAATCCGTGAAAATATCACTTGAGAATTAGGAAACATGTCCATAACCTTCCCAAGTCCTTCTTTCATAGCAAATTGCAAAACAATTCCAGTCACATGTCCTAAACTGTTCCCTCCACAATGAATTACAATTATGTCTGGATGTTGCTCTGTCTCCAAAGTAGCACAGAGAGGTAGCAAGTCCAACCACTTCATTCCACGTACTCCATGCCAGTGTACTTCCACATGTGCAAATCCAACATCTACAGCTACTCCACAGCTTTCTACATGCACCTTCAACCAATATATCCATGAATCTCCCAAAATCCATACAATTTTTTTCCTAAAATACGCATATATCGCTATCTGTTGTTCTCTGAGCAAAAACAGTATATGAGAAACTCTCTTCTGGCACAACACACCCACTAAACTTTCCTGACCAATCCCTTTTAGTACTCATTCTCATTTGCATGACTTCTGAACCCAAAACTCGCCGGATTTAACTCCCGATGTCCGCGAACTACCGCCATGTCCGCGAACATATCGTAACATGAACAGCCCTTCTACCATTTCCACTTCACTCTCTCTGCCATTCCCTCATTGGATGTAGCTAAGAAATCACATGACCATGCACCAATCACATTCAAGACCTCTACATCTAACTGTATCATCATAGATCAGCACTGCAAATGTACTATGAATCTCTCTGAGTACAAGTGTCATATCATTGGCAAGCACCAGAAATACTGTACAAGTCTCCAAGATTTCTACTTGCAGCTCCATGCAAATCCATATGCATGAACACAAACTTCAGGTATGCATATTTTCTGTACAGTAGAAGAACACATTTTCAAACAGACTTTTAGCTTGTGTAATCTGTAAAATGAATTTACTGTATTTTTTTTCAATTTCCTAAAATCAACTATAACTTATAAACCTTTATACTATTTACTTTTTTTATACACACACTCAAATCATGTTAAACTAACATTTTTTAAATGAAATATATAGACTACATATAGTCAAACAAAATTGCATGCAAGCACAATCTATGTTTAAATCTTTAAAAAAATACTTATACAATTTCTTATTTTTTTGTTTTTATTTATTTATGTATTTACTTAATTACTTTAATTTAGACATGACATTGAGGCGCTATTACCTAGAACAGCTTAGTTACAGAAATAGTGGTATTCACTGGTATATTATAAATTTCACAAGACATAGTAAAGATATTTTTTTTGCTACTGTTAGTCATTCAATACAATTTGTTCATTAAGAACATATCATATGTACTGAACTGATGCAATGTATCTTATGTAAATAAATTAGTTTAATGGTTTTAAAGAAGGCACTGAGGATTTCAATTAAAAAAATCAATATCTAAATTAAAAACAGCGCTATATACAAACAAAG
This sequence comes from Ambystoma mexicanum, assembly GCF_040938575.1. Lineage (NCBI taxonomy): Eukaryota > Metazoa > Chordata > Amphibia > Caudata > Ambystomatidae > Ambystoma > Ambystoma mexicanum. Next base: position 887,603,667 of record NC_090924.1, on the reverse strand, counting down.
TTACTAATTTGAAGCTTTTACAATTGCAGTGAAGACCATTCTCCTGAAAAGAAGCAGCCGAATTTGAAGAACAAAGAAGAACTAAGAAGTTACTTGTTAATTGAAGAAAAAAAGTAAATAGAATATCACCATAATATTTGTATTATTACTCTAACATACTATAACGTTAATACAAGCTATTTCTGTGCCTAAAAATAGAGATTGTGTACCATTTTGTCCAAAAATCTCCATGTCTTAAACAGCGATTTACAGACAGAATGGCCCACAAATTCCTATTTTTGGACACACAAATTACCCAACTGAACCGCTACAATTTTCATATTATAGAACAAACAACTGTTTTAATTGTATACATTAGATTTACTATTTGTACTTTTCCACACCACTAGCTTACTTTTTTTTGTCATCTGAACCCCAGTTTAGTAGCACATGAATTCAAGAATACCTATCCCTACTAGTTGTAGTTCCCAATGCACAATCACACACCATTACATACATCTTTATCATCTTACTCAAACACTCATGCACACAGCGCACCTACATTACAGAACACCCCAACCCATATCTTCTTTATTTTTTTCAACAGACCCTAAAGAATCCCTACCAAAAGTCAAGTCAGTAGAAAGCAACGCAAAAGTAGAGCAAATGAAAATAAAAGTGTCCAACATAAACATCCATCTCTAGCAGAATTTGTAAAAAAAAGTTGAAACAAAAAAGCTAATACAGTCATTTAGTGAAAAACAAGAAGTTTCAAGTACAAAAACTTTGCCTCCTCTATCAAAATGTAAAACAAACCAAAAAACAATTAACAGAAAATCAGCTATCACTACAGATAAAACTACTTCTTCAAATTTTAATATAGTGCAAAGTAAGCATACTAAGAAAAGTATTTTAGCCAAAATGTACTGTCACAAAGTCCTTCAAAATCTTATAAAAACAGGAGAGAAATCAGGTTCAATGCTTAAAACCTATCGTAGGAAATTAATCTTAGAAGCGTTGATGGACAGTACAATTCTTCTCAAAACAAAGTTATTTATTTTACTGTTAAACAAAATGAAACCACTAACAAAACTAATAACTAAATTACAAAAAAGACTTCTCAATAAGCGAAATGTCAACAGAAAGAACTTCTTAAGTATCTGCGGAGGTGAATGGAATCACACTACGAGCACAGAACCATATTTTAATGAAGAAGCGTACAAACAAAAGCAAACAAATACAATTGCCATACATAGCAGTGGTCGAGCTTATGAAAAAGTGAATAATACCATAATGGAACAAGAAGTACTCCTTACAAAAATATGCCCTGAAAACTTAGAATTATCCCTCCATTCAACTGAATCAGAACGTCTAGTGTACAAATGGCCATGCACATCAATGTGTAACATTCCCAAACAATGTTTCAAATCTTTACGCCAATTCCTCAATAAATATGTAAAAAGCAAAGACAAAATCAAAATTAAATTGCTGCAAAATATGGATACCTGTCCAGTGCGCAAGTACATAGGACTACAAGGACATTCATTGGCCTGCATTACAGGACCTACTTGTAAAACCACTTTCCATGATATCAAAAGGATATCAACACATCATTCAACTATAAGAAATCTAGTCTATAAACTGGACTATGCTAAAAGTCCTGCTTTAGCACTAGCAAAGTTACATAACATCCTTTTACATGGTACAGCAAAAGACCTACTTGAAGAAATTCACTATATCCGGAAAAAATATTTTGGAAGTGAAAGCCATTTACAGAATGAAATAGCCCTAAACCAATTAAGCAACAATTCTACATATGGCAACCTTTTTCTAAACACATACAAAAAAGAAATACTAAAATTTAAAAGTACATCAGCTGAAGTACCAAACCATGTATGTGTATGTTGCCGTAGAACTTTTTATAAAAGTAACACAAAAACTGTAGACCTATCATACAAAATAGAAGACAATGAAGATTCTAAATGGTTTGAATTAGCTCTCTACCTTGTAGCAGAAAACAAATACAAAATAACTGAGCCCTTAATACTTTGCAGTTACTGCACTAAAAAACTTGACAACAACCAAACTCCTTCACGTGCTATCACAAATAATTTGGAATTATACCCAGTACCAAAACCCCTGAAACAACTTAATTTATATGAGAGGATCATAATTCAAACAGTACACCCATTTCAAGCAATAATATGCCTTCAACCAAAAACAGCAAAATTACCTCCCTCTAAATTGGTAAAAGGCATTCGTGGAAAAGTAGTTTATTATCCATTAGATCTAAAAGAAAATGTGCATACTCTAGGAGTGCAACGTCCAATGCAGCAATCTTTAATTATCTTAGTCAATGGAGTACCTACAAAAGACAAAAAAATATGGCAACAGCTGGTAGATTTTTATAAAGTTAAACACGCCTTCCAGTATCTTAAAGAGAATAATGAATATTACAAAGAAATTACTATTGAAGAAAACTTGAAAGATACAACTGAAATAATTCAAGAAACACAAGAAGCTGGTCAATTTGAGCTACTAGATCTTGCTGCAATATCAAATACTTTAGACCATTATACAATTCATCCTTTGCACTGTAATGACACCGTAGAAGATGTACTGGAAACTTACCAAATGCGTCAAACAAAAGCATCGCCAGTCAGCATATGGGAAGAAAGCATAGAAGCACGTGCTTTTCCTCTACTGTTTCCTACTGGCAAAGGAGGAAGGTATGATGATAGACCTATTCAAATATCTGCTTCAGAATACCGCTCATTACGGATGTATTCTGAAGATCCCAGATTTAGACAAAATGTGGAATACATATTCCACCTACTCTTTGAAAGTGAACTAGCAACTTTATGTTACGGAGTTGCACACATATTAAAATCAGGATCACACTTTCAAAATATGACAGCTACACAATTATTAGAAAAAGTGGAACAAAAGGATGAGGTCTTACAATCAAATATTACAAATCTATTAGCAAATATGCGTGGTACTAAAGAGTACTGGTTTCAACGTCATGGAGATGTAAGTTGTATGATCAGAAACCTTGGCCCACCCACTTGGTTTGTTACATTAAGTTGTGCAGAATATGCATGGGAAGATTTACGTGATTTCCTACACATATCAAATAAAAAAAAAACAAACATAGATATACTAACACCTGGAGAACTTTGTTCTTTGGATCCTGTTAATGTTTCAAGATATTTTCACCATCGCTTCATTGCTATGCTACATTTTATTTGTAATAAAACTGTTCCTCCCCTTGGAGAAGTGCAACACTTCTTTTGGAGAAAAGAATACCAAGCCAGAGGAGCACCACATATCCACATGCTTTTATGGATTAAAGATGCTCCTAAATTTGGTCAAGACAGTGATGCCACTGTTTTACAGTTTATTGAAAAATATGTCACTTGTGAAATTCCATCAGAAGCCACAAATAGTGATCTTCATGCACAAATTTTACAATTTCAAAGACACAAATGTGGAAAATATTGTCGTCGCAAATACAAAAACAAAGGGAAATACTACACCAAATGCCGATTTGGTTTCCCTAGACCAGTTACAAATACAGGTCAAGTGAACAACCTCATGTCTTCATTTAGACATAGTGTTAAAGGTAAGTCACCTAAAAATACATATTACATAAAAAGAAAAGAAGAAGAAAAATATATCAATGATTATAATGCAATCATTGCCCACTTATGGAATGCAAACATAGATGTGCAGTACATTGCAGACAATTCTACTGCAGTTGCACGATATGTCACAGCATACTTAACTAAAGCAGAAAAGACAGAGCTCCAAGACCTCTGGAATGACCTGTCATCAGATAAAACAGTGTCTCAGAAATTATACAGCTTGGGCATAAAAATGCTCACCCATAGAGAATGTGGATCATATGAAGCAGCTGATCGTTTAACTGGTACTGCATTGTATGGTAAATCTGAAAATATAGTATGGCTAAGTCTTGGTCCAGCTAAATCTAGAAAAAGAGTTCTAAAATCATATGAAGATATAGAAACAATAGCCAAACATGATCCCAACAGCCAAGACATTTTAAAAAACAATTTAATGGACACATACTACCCAAACAGAAGTAATACTTTGGAAAACATGTGTCTATACCACATAGCCCAAAACTACACATACAAAAATAATATGAAACCTGATGAATAAAAAGGTAAATATAGAGTGACAAACTGTGAAGGCAGCTTAGTTAAACTCACTAAACCAAATTTAATTAATCATATCAAATTGTCATTAAAGACTCCTCAACATAAAGAAGTATATTACATGTCCCTGCTACAACTCTTCAAACCAGAAAAGAAGAACAATTACTAGATAACTATGACTCATATGAGGATGCTTTCAAAGAATGTTCCTGCCATAATTATAAACCTATACTACTGTACGTCAGTGGTGAAGCTGGTTCTGGCAAAACATTCCTAATCAAAATCATTAGTAAATTCCTTCAACAATTGACAAACAACAAACTGTCAGCTGTTGTCACTGTCCCCACAGGTTTAGCTGCCATCAACATAGGTGGTGTTACATTACACTGATTACTACTATTACCAGTAGAACACCAGAACAAAATAGTCTATTACAAACTTTCTGCAGTAGCTGCAATGGAATTATGCAGAGTATTGAAACAAATGAAAATGCTACTAATAGATGAATTGAGCATGGTCTCCAACCTGATGTTAGCTTTGATTCACCTCAGATTACAAGAAGTACTCAAAACAGACTATGAAGAGCTCTTTGCAGGAAAACACATTATTGTTTTTGGAGATCTTCTTCAATTAACACCAGTAAAAGGTGAGTCTATTTTTAAAACATTAGGACACAAACTCTGCCGTAAAACTGTTGGCAGCATTGGAAATGTCAACCTTTGGCAACATTTCCAATACAGAGAATTAACAGAAAACATGCGGCAATCTGCAGATCTCACTTATGCCAACATTTTAAAAAGTATCAGAGTTGGTATACTTTCTAAAGAAGCAGAAGCAATATTGAAAACCCGGCACATTAATGCACTTTATGGCGATAATGCATGTACTACAGATGTTATGGAACAATTAGCCCACAAAAATGTCAATTGTATGGCCTTAATGCCAACTTTTGCAAGCTGTTTCAAATTCAATGAAATCATGCTAAGTAAAGAAATGCAACCAATCATGGAAATTAGCGCCACAGACAAACTAGATGTACATGGTATGACACTGCCCATGTGTGACCAAGCCACAACAAGACTAAAAAGTTTAGAAAAATCAATCTCAAAAACAGCAGGCTTAGAAAAGATATTAAAATTATCCTTAAATTGCAGAGTAATGCTTAAACGTAACCTTGACGTGGACCAAGGACTAGTTAATGGAGCACTGGGTACAGTTGTTGGCTTTCAAACATACCCACGCGACAACAAAATTCAGTTTGTCAATATACTCTTTGACAAACTTTCAGAAGTAAAAAGGATAGGACGCTCAACAGCTAGATTCCTTCTCTTCAAAGATATGTATGTACGTAGAGAACAATTTTCTAACTCTTGCATACGCAGTCACGATTCATAAATCACAAGGTCTTACCCTAGACAAAGCAGTGATAGATATTGGTAACACAGTCTTTAAAGAAGGCATGAGCTATGTAGCACTATCACGCTTACGTACACTTGACAGTCTATTTCTAATCAACTTTGATGCAAGTAAAATAAACGCTGATATTCCTTGCATTTTAGAATACAATAGACTTTGCTCACTATACACCCCCACCTAAACACATATTCTGTTCCACAAAAAGTAAAACGTTATAAAAGAAAAATAAATCAAACAGAAATGCAACAGGATGTCACTGCAAATCCTCCAAAGAGAGTAAAAGAAACTAATACTTCATCAAGTACCACAAGCAAAAAAGAATCAATTAGGGAAAGTAAACCAGGTACTTCTTTAAAGAAGGAAGACAAACTCCAAAAAAAGCAGTTAGATACAGAACTACCTGGACCGTTTAAATTCTCAAACATAGTTGGTGTAAGTTGCTACGCAAATGTAGCAATGAATATTCTATTTCAATTGCCACCAATTGGTGACATTTACTTACACAGTACAGACCAGTTGTGTTTGCAAATGTTAGTCCTTCATAGAAGCGCAACAAACAATCCTGACAACACGTATAGTGTTTATGGAACAAGACAACAATTGGACTACTGTGCTGGAATGGTGAAATTCACTATAAACTCACAGGAAGATCCACAAGAATTTCTAATGTACTTACTACAAGTACTGGAAAACAAAAACATACCTATAAATGAAATCTTTCAGATTTCATACATGTGGAAACATACATGCACTCTCTGCAACAATGTGACACAGGAAGAAATCCCCAATGAACGCTTCATATATATATATATATAAATACCAAATTGTGAATCCATTCCATTTCAGCAATTTGTACAAAATGCAAACCATGGTAGATTATGCTCTACCTGCAATTCAGATTATCGCTCCACGTTAGTAATACAAACACATAGTAAATACATAATACTAATGCTTCTACGTTACAATGCAGATGGTACCAAAAACAACTGCAAGCTGACTGGATTCACACATGGTCAAATATCACTTGGTAAGAAAACCTTCACAACAATAGGTATAATCTACCACGGAGGAGCCACAACCAATTCAGGGCACTACACTGCATATATAAAAAAGAAATGTGGATGGTTTGAATGTAATGATAGTACCATTACTCTAAAGCAGAGATTACCAGGAAATCTTACAAACGCTTATTTGATGTTCTTAAAACCAAAATTTGATAACTAAACTGTATTTAAACCCTAAGTAAACTTGTGTTAAAAAATATAAACTGTTAAAATACTCCAAAAGCTATCTAACTGCTCAAAGATTCTACAACAACTAATCAGATAAATGAATACCACTAAATTAGACCAAAATATACACAGTTAGAATACACCAATTGGTATCTAACTGTGCCAAAATTTAACAATATCCAAATAGATAAATCTATACCACTAACATATATCAAAAAAATAGACAGTTAGAATATGCCAATTGGTATCTAATTGCTCCAAAATTTTATAATATCAAAACAAATAAATAATATGTTACTGCTCCAAAAAAATGCAACAAGCCAAAGTATAAAGCATTAGCCAGAAACAAGTGAACACTGAAAACAAACAAACAAATAAACTGTAGCATAACAGAAAAAGTTTTTTTTTAATCCAACATGGATTTTTTTTTCTTGCACAGACCCAATGATTTTAGCAACAAATACAGAAACTGAGCAAATTTCACAGTACTCTGATTTGTAATCTACTAAATATGAGGGTCCAAAAAAAAAAAGTATGTTGATTATACAATGTAATAGTTCTTTACAAAATACTAATACTAACATGCTATTTTCTTTTATCACAGAAATTAACAAGAAATACATGTACTCCGGTTACTAGACCAAACAGTAAGTATACAATAATAAGGAGAACCATAGCAGCATATCACATCCATAGTATCTAATACCTTTGTTCCTTATACATTTGTTTTTCACCCAAAGTTATAAGCAAATATGAATGTGATATGCTGCGGTGGTTGTTGCCAGGGCATAGAGTCTTGGGTGCATGGCCAAAAAGTTGCTAATCCCATAGGAAGAGCACTTTTTGGGCGGCTTATAACCTCGCTCCCCCTGGACGAATCCTCACCAAACATTGCAAAAAAAGTATATGGCCCACTGTGAATTCTTTTGCAATGTTTAGTGAGGTTTGGTGCAGGGGGCAAAGTTATAAGGGGGGTCCCAAACTGTATTTTTGGCGGCACTATCTACTGGGTGCCAGACATACCATCACGGTCATCACTGATCACTGCAACTTACAATACCTAAAGACAGCCAAAGCCCAATCTTCGCGCCAACTCCGTTGGGCATTGTTCTTCGCCGAGTTTGATTTTGTAATAACCTATTGACCAGGTTGTAAGAATGGTAAAGCAGACGCCTTGTCCCGGATTGGAATGGGAGAAGCAGAAATAACTTTAGAACCCGTACCCATAATTCCGGAACAGAGAATCCTTGGCCTGACATCCATACAGACACTGGAGGACATTCAAAACAAGATCCATCAACTCTTTGATTCCGTTGCCCTACAGGACTGGGCAAAGAAAGGTCCAGAGTACTCTGTCATCGATGATTTACCTTATTACCAAGATCGGCTATTTTTACCGCAAAAGGAACTACAGGAACTTGTTATTTCCCATTACCATGACACCTTAATAGAAGGGCATCCTGGTATTGCAAAAACCGAAGCTAAAATTAGGAAGCAATTTTCGTGGCCCACCTGGCGAAAGGATGTCAAGTCATTTGTCATGTCTTGTGGCATTTGCGCACAAAATAAAGGGCAAAAGAAAAAACCTGCTGGATTATTGCAACCATTAGACATACCACCTACCCCTTGGCATACCTTGTCATTAGACTTCATCACGGATTTACCCCCGTACCAAGGTTACAATACCATTCTAGTTATTGTAGATCTTTTTTCTAAAATGGCCCACTTCATTCCTTTAAAAGGGATACCTTCAGCTTCAATCCTGGACAAGGAATTCCTTGAAAATGTTGTCCGCCTGCCTGGCTTTCCTTCAGTGTTAATTTCAGATCGGGGCAGTCAATTCATTTCACATTTTTGGAGGAAATGCTGCCAACTGGCACAAATTGATGTTAGGCTTTCGACCAGTCACCACCCTCAGACCGACGGTCAAACGGAGAGGACCAACCTGTCATGATGCCTACCTCCAAGGAGCCAGGTCCGACCCAGCAACCCCAGAGGCAGGCATCATTTCCCCCAGGGGAGTGCCAGCGGGCCCAAGCTGGGGCCCTTTGGACGCAGTCCTGGCGCCTTAGGCACCAGGCTCATGTTGGACCCCTGTCCTGGCGCCTTAGGCGCCAGGCTCATAAAGCTAGACATGTGTTCAAGTGTTTTAATGTGCACTTACCTGATGCAGACCATGCTGCCACATCCAGGCCCTCTTGAGGCCTGAATGGAACTACTTTACCTGTGGGATTACTTTCCGCCCGGGTGTGGTCGGGGAAGGATACATACCTGATCGGAGGAAGGATACACACTTGGAACTTCTTCCAAAGCTATTTAAACCACCCCCGATCAGCAACTCACGCTTCGCGTTGTTCTGCTCCTCGCAGCTGGACGCTCACCGTGTCAGCTCCTGCATCTGGACCTCAGCCACGCCTGTCAGTATCCTGGGTCACCTGCAAAGGGAGACAAAAGACCTTACCTGCTAAATCAGCACCACAGAGGCATCACACCGACGATCCTGAAAAGGAAGACATCATTTTAAAAGCATTTCGCTACGTTCGCTGCAGCGCTGCATTTCACTCACCTTTCCTGGACGCCACCATCTTCAGCAGCGATCATCCGGATCCACAGCCACTTCCCAGAACCTAGAGAGAAAGACAAGAACAAGGTGAGAGAAGGAAGGGAATAGGAAAAGCTCAGTTTCCTTCAAGTCTTACCTGTTGGGTCATTCCCATTTCATTTCGGGTCTTGCCGCTTCCAGGCATCCGGACCCCAGCCCCTATGGGGAAAAAAGACAAAGACATTGAATGAACGAATGCAAAGACATTACCCGAGCGCTCATCCAGAACTTACCTGTCATTTACTGGAACTGCACGTATCACATCGGGTCGGCGCCATATCTCCGGCATTCCGAACCCCGGCCCCTAAGGGGAAAAAGATAATGAACATTATTATTAAGCTTGGACTTTTGAACTTGCAACAGAACTTTTACAGAGCCTTACCTGAATAGTCAAGCTTACCTGAACTCCCATAATCCTCAATCCAGTGAAGTAACTGGGTTTCAACGCGCCCCTGCATCAGAAGCAGGATGGAGAGCTCATCCTTCCTGACCCTAAGGTGAGACTTCACGGGGAATCGTGGAAGGGTATCGTGGAGGGTTGGAAAGGAGTGGGAGGGTTGGAAGAGAGTGGGAGGCTTGAGCATAACTCAGTCAGTAGGTAATACTCCCTTTTCACGCACAGGGGAATATTCCTGCGAGCCGGAGAAGCCAGAGTAGAGGGGCCCTTCCTGTCCATCTTCAGAGTCCTGCGCTTCACCATTGAAGAAGCATCAGCACTCGAAGCTAGACCTGCGCCTCCGTGGGAATCAGGTGAGCGTTACAGAACGCGAAGCCTACCCACAATTTCCCACCCGGGCGCTATGGAGACTTCCGAGACTGACCAGCTGGCCCAGCTTTTGGGGGAATTACGGGCGGAGGTGCACTCAGCCCGCCATGAGACTAACGCTCTCAAAAGAGAACTGATCTTATCCAAGGAAAGAACAGATGACCTAGCCAAAAGGTTATTACAGGCCCAGGCAGGGCACACTCCTTTACCTAATTCCGGAGACATTTCCACATCAATGGGTTTGAGTAACCCGGTACAAATTAATCTACCTGGACACATGCCTTTGGCCCCGCCTGAACGTTTTGCGGGGGATCCCAAGAAATATGCCGTCTTTATGAACCAATGTCGTTTACACTTTCTGTGCAGACCCGGAGCCTTCCCTAACGATCAGACCAAGGTAGCCTTTATACTATCTTACCTCAGTGGCACTGCTGCCGATTGGTCTATTCCATTGGTAAATCAGGATGATCCCATCCTCCAGGATTTTCAGGGCTTCCAGGCCAGCATGGAAAGATTGTTCGCTCGACACTCTCAAGGACAGGCCCTTGATAACAAACTGCTATCCTTACGACAAGGTAATCAGGATCTTCTGTCCTACATTGCCACCTTTAACAGACTGGTTGTGGAAACTGGATGGCCAGAAAACAAAAGGATCACATTGTTTCATCGAGGCCTGCGCGGAGAGCTAAAGGATGTTCTAGCTCAGATAGTAAACCCACCCCAGGTCTGCGCAGACTACATAGACTTGGTGGTTCAACTTGATCACAGACTTCAAAACAGAAAGGCAGATCGGTTCAAGTATGAAAACCGAGTACCGATCAAAACCCACGCTAACTCCAAGAGTACCGACGTATCTGAACCTATGCAAATCGGTGGCGTTAAAGGACCATTAACGCAGAAAGAACGAGAGAGAAGGCGGCAAATGCAACTTTGTCTGTATTGCGGGACTTCCGGTCACTTTCTTCGAAATTGTCCAGTTAAACCACTTAAGAAGGTGGTTGGAGCTACTGATAACGAATTATTGACACCTGATTCAGGAAACGACCTAGCCCGACAAGCGTAGGGGTCCGCTTGCCGAGCTTGAAAACTAACTCTTTGACCTCGCATTTTGTCATGCCAATGGTGCTCGTGAACCCAAAACAGCCTCAGCAGTTGCATGCTATAAAAGCATACATCGACAGTGGAGCTATTGGAAATTACATAGACCGTGAATTGGCTTCAAGGATCAAGCTTCCTCTCCGCCTGAAAGTAACCCAAGATGTCATTACTACAGTAGACGGAACCGAAATAGCCTCAGGGCCAGTAACGCATTCCACTGTTGAAGTGACTCTGGTGGGTCAGGATGGACATCGGGAAGCAATCGTGTTTGATGTGATCAAGGCCCCACAATTTCAAGTAATTCTTGGAATTCCTTGGTTAGAAACACATAATCCCAGAATTGACTGGCGAGCAAAGAAGATAAGTTTTCCTGATTGTGAACCAACTTGTTATTCAAGAAATCCAGCTATGGGTCTAGCCTCAGCAACTTCCACCCCTGTACAGCTACCGTCAGAATACCAAGAATTCCAAGACGTTTTTCAGAAAGAACAGGCTAACACGTTACCTCCCCATCGGTCTTATGATTGCCAAATCGATCTGGTACCCAATGCTCAACTACCTTGTAGTAGGATTTATGCTCTTACGGAACCTGAGAACCTGCATTTGCGTCAGTATTTAGATCAGTACCTAGCCAATGGTTTTATTCGCCCATCCAAGTCTCCTGTCTCTTCAGCTCTGTTCTTCGTGCTGAAAAAAGAAGGCGACCTTAGAACGTGTATAGACTATCGCGCCCTTAATCAAATAACGATTAAGAATCGTTATCCTCTGCCCTTGATCCCTGAGCTTATCGACCAGGTGAAAGACGCTTGTGTGTACACCAAGTTAGATCTCTGAGGAGCTTATCACCTGGTGCGCATAAAAGAAGGCGACGAATGGAAGACTGCATTCCGCACCAAATTTGGGCTCTTCGAGTATCAAGTGATGTCCTTCGGGTTGTGCAATGCACCTGCCGCCTTTCAGTACTTTATGAATGATGTTCTTCGGGAACTTATCGATGTCTGTGTCATTGTTTACATTGACGACATCCTGGTGTACTCTTCTTCAGAATCTGATCACAGAAAACATGTTAGGGCAGTTCTTGAGAAATTGTGCCAGCACAGACTATTTGCAAAACTCGAAAAATGCGTTTTTCATACCACAGAAGTTGAGTTTCTCGGATTCATCCTGACACCTCAAGGAGTCCGAATGGACTCGCGAAAGGTGGACGCCATCCTCAAATGGCCATCTCCTAGCTCGGTGAAGGGAGTTCAGAGCACGCTCGGCTTTGCCAATTTCTATCGAAGATTCATCCCAGAATTTTCCCGAACAGTCCAACCCATCACCGCTCTCCTAAAGAAAAACAAACGCTTCGAATGGACTCTAGAAGCCGAACAAGCCTTCCAGGACCTCAAAACCAAATTCACCTCTGCACCTGTAAAGAAACACCCGCACCCAGATCTCCCGTACATAGTGGAAACCGATGCATCCAGTTCGGCCATGGGAGCTATCCTGTCGCAAAGAGACCCAAAAACTAACCAACTACACCCAGTGGCCTTTTGGTCCAGAAAATGTTCTCCTCCTGAAATCAACTACGCAATTACCGATAAAGAGTTACTGGCCATCAAATCTGCTTTCAAGGCTTGGCGTCACTATCTTCTCGGGGCAAGACACACCATTACCGTAGTTACGGACCACAGAAACTTACAGTATTTAAAGACGGCCAAAGCTCAATCTTCACGACAACTCCGATGGGCTCTATTCTTTGCGGAATTTGATTTTGTAATTACCTATCGCCCTGGCTGCAAGAATGGAAAAGCAGACGCCTTATCCCGGATTGGCATGGAAGAACCTAATTCGAGCTTAGAACCTGTGCCCATCATACCTGAGCAAAGAATCGTAGGCTTAACTTCATTGCACACTATTGAGGACATCCAAACGCAAGTAAAACAACTTCTAGACTCTTCAACCTTACTGGAATGGAGTCAGAAGGGTCCTCATTACACCGTTAAGGATGACTTACCCTACTTCCAGGAGCGGTTGTTTCTGCCAAGTAAAGAATTGCAAGAACTTGTTATTGCCCATCATCATGAATCTTTAATAGAAGGACATCCTGGTATCGCTAAAATGGAGGAAAAAATTAAACGTCACTTCTGGTGGCCTTCTTGGAGAAAAGACAAAGTCTTTTGTTCTGTTTTGCGGAATTTGCGCCCAAAACAAGGCTCAAAAGAAAAGGCCAGCCGGCCTACTTCAACCCTTGGATATTCCACCGGCACCATGGCACACCCTGTCAATGGACTTTATAACCGACCTGCCTCCTTGTGCTGGTTACAACACAATCCTTGTAATTGTGGACCTATTCACCAAAATGGCCCACTTTATCCCTTTAAAGGGTTTGCCTTCTGCTTCCACCTTGGCCAAGGAATTCCTGGAGAATGTAGTTCGCATACATGGTTTCCCTTCCATATTAGTCTCGGATCGTGGAAGTCAATTTATCTCCCATTTTTGGAAGAAGTGTTGCCAACTAGCACAAATAGATGTGCGGTTATCCACCAGCCACCACCCCCAGACCGACGGACAAACCGAGAGAACCAATCAGACTCTCGAGCAATATCTTCGGTGCATGTTACACCAATCCGAGTTAAATTGGAAAGACATCCTTTGGATCGCAGAATATGCATACAACAATTCAGTGCATTCTGGAACCGGACAAACCCCCTTTTATATCTATTGTATGGTCACCATCCTCGGACCTCTGACCTAGATCCACCTCTGACCCTGGAAATGCCCGCAGTAAATCATCTGCATTCCACAATAACCCGAGCCTTCAAAGAAGCTGCAACTCATTTACAGCAAGCCAAGAAAAAGTATAAAGAAAACGCAGATTTGCACCGGAGTAAAACTCTGCCTTACCAAGTAGGAGACCAGGTATGGCTAGCAACTAAACACTTATCCCTCAAGGGCCCGCGAACCTTCAATCCCAGATTCATAGGACCTTATCCCATCAAGGCTATAATCAACCCAGTGGCCTTTAAACTGGATCTACCGTCCAACATGCGTATACATCCAGTTTTTCATGCATCACTTTTGAAGCCCGTACAACCAGGAACCCGATTGTCCAAGCCTCCAGATCCAGTTCAAATTGAAGGGGAATTAGAATTGGAAGTTAAAGACATGTTAGACTCCAAGGTGGTAAAGTCGAAACTCTTCTATCTTGTTGACTGGAAGGGATATGGACCTCAGGAGAGATCGTGGGAGCCTAGTAACCATGTCCACGCACCTCGATTAGTACAAAGGTTTCACCGGAGATTTCCGAACAAGCCAAAACCCGCGGAGGGAAGAACCTTGGGAGGGGCCTTGAGGGGGGTACTGTCATGATGCCTACCTCCAAGGAGCCAGGTCCGACCCAGCAACCCCAGAGGCAGGCATCATTTCCCCCAGGGGAGTGCCAGCGGGCCCAAGCTGGGGCCCTTTGGACGCAGTCCTGGCGCCTTAGGCACCAGGCTCATGTTGGACCCCTGTCCTGGCGCCTTAGGCACCAGGCTCATAAAGCTAGACATGTGTTCAAGTGTTTTAATGTGCACTTACCTGATGCAGACCATGCTGCCACATCCAGGCCCTCTTGAGGCCTGAATGGAACTACTTTACCTGTGGGATTACTTTCCACCCGGGTGTGGTCTGGGAAGGATACATACCTGATCGGAGGAAGGATACACACTTGGAACTTCTTCCAGAGCTATTTAAACCACCCCCGATCAGCAACTCACGCTTCGCGTTGTTCTGCTCCTCGCAGCTGGACGCTCACCATGTCAGCTCCTGCATCTGGGCCTCAGCCACGCCTGTCAGTATCCTGGGTCACCTGCAAAGGTAGACAAAAGACCTTACCTGCTAAATCAGCACCACAGAGGCATCACACCGACGATCCTGAAAAGGAAGACATCATTTTAAAAGCATTTCGCTACGTTCGCTGCAGCGCTGCATTTCACTCACCTTTCCTGGACGCCACCATCTTCAGCAGCGATCATCCGGATTCACAGCCACTTCCCAGAACCTAGAGAGAAAGACAAGAACAAGGTGAGAGAAGGAAGGGAATAGGAAAAGCTCAGTTTCCTTCAAGTCTTACCTGTTGGGTCATTCCCATTTCATTCGGGTCTTGCCGCTTCCAGGCATCCGGACCCCGGCCCCTATGGGGTAAAAAGACAAAGACATTGAATGAGCGAATGCAAATACATTACCCGAGCGTTCATCCAGAACTTACCTGTCATTTACTGGAACTGCACGTATCACATCGGGTCGGCGCCATATCTCTGGCATTCCGAACCCCGGCCCCTAAGGGGAAAAAGATAATGAACATTATTATTAAGCTTGGACTTTTGAACTTGCAACAGAACTTTTACAGAGCCTTACCTGAATAGTCAAGCTTACCTGAACTCCCATAATCCTCAATCCAGTGAAGTAACTGGGTTTCAACGCGCCCCTGCATCAGAAGCAGGATGGAGAGCTCATCCTTCCTGACCCTAAGGTGAGACTTTTTGGGGAATCGTGGAAGGGTATCGTGGAGGGTTGGAAGAGAGTGGGAGGCTTGAGCATAACTCAGTCAGTAGGTAATACTCCCTTTTCACGCACAGGGGAATATTCCTGCGAGCCGGAGAAGCCAGAGTAGAGGGGTCCTTCCTGTCCATCTTCAGAGTCCTGCGCTTCACCATTGAAGAAGCATCAGCACTCGAAGCTAGACCTGCACCTTCGTGGGAATCAGGTGAGGGTTACAGAACCAGACTCTTGAACAGTACCTCCGTTGTATGCTACATCAGTCTGAGGGGAATTGGAAAGACATTCTGCAGATCGCAGAGTATGCGTACAATAATTCCGTACACTCAGGAACTGGACAAAGTCCTTTTTTTACCATTTATGGGCACCATCCTCGAACCTCGGATTTGGACTCACCCCAGCATTTGGAGATGCCTGCAGTGGACCATCTCCACGCTGTTATTACACAAGCCTTTAAAGAAGCAACCATCCATTTGCAAAAGGCTAAGGAAAAATACAAAAAGGTTGCGGATCAGCACAGAAGTGAAGCTCCTCAATACCAAATAGGGGACCAAGTATGGTTAGCCACTAAGCACTTACCACTCAAGGGGACTCAGACCTTTAACCCCAGGTATTTGGGACCTTTTTCTGTCAAGGCAATTATTAACCCAGTGGCCGTCAAGTTGGACCTACCTGCTCATATGCGAATCCATCCCGTCTTCCATGTGTCTCTTTTGAAGCCAGTGCAACCAGGAACTAGGCTAACCACTCCACCTGAACCTATCCTCATAGACGGGGAGCCCGAGTTCGAAGTCAAGAATATTTTGGACTCAAAAAGAGTGAGATCAAAACTCTTTTACCTAATTGACTGGAAAGGTTATGGTCCGCAGGAAAGGTCTTGGGAACCTAGTGACCACGTGCATGCACCTCGTTTAGTGAAGAGGTTCCATCGGGAATTTCCAGACAAACCACAGCCAAGGGGGAGAACGACTTTAGGAGGGGCCTTGAGGGGGAGTGCTGTCATGATTCCTGCCCCCGGAAGACCAGACCAGGCCCAGCAGCCCCGGAAGCAGGCATCATGCCACTTGGAGCATGCCCAAAAGCCCCAGTTAGGGGCTGTTTGGGTACAGTCCTGGCGCCTGTGGCGCCAGGCTCATAAAGATAAAGTCAGTCCTGGCGCCATGGGCGCCAGGCTCATTATTGATAACTTACCTGAAGCAGACCATGCTGCATACTCACCTGAGGCAGACCATGCTGCATGAAGACTCAAGCCAAATGAGGTTTGGAGGGACTATTTTACTGAAGGGACTATTTGTTACTTGGGTGGGGCTGTGGAAGAATACTTACCTGGATCTTCTTCCAAGGCTATTTAAACCACGCCCGGACAGCCACATGTGCTTCGCGTTATTCTGCTTGCTGCAGCGTAACGCTCACCGTGTTTTCAGCAGCTCCAGTCTTCAGCCACACCCGCTTCAGTCCTGGGACTCCTGAAACAAGAAGAAAAGAAGGATAAAGGTTAGAACAGGAGTTTTAACTTTAATCCTTACCTGAATCCTGATCCATTTCGCCACGGAACTGAAAGACAGAAGTCTTTGAAGCATCGCTTCGCATTCCTACGGCGCCGCGCTGAACTCACCTGCTGGGCGGTACTTCAGCATTCCATCACGCTCTCACCATCTTGCGGCCGCCCTCCGACACCTAAGGAGACAAAGACAGCAAGGTGAGCAAGGGGACTCTCTAAGGCTATACAAGCTACCCCCAGGACTTACCTGATTTACCACGGGAGGTACTCACCTAATCCCGGGTCGGCACAGTCAACTCTGCTTCATCGCCGTACCCCGGCATCTAAGGGGAAAAACACAATATACTTACCTGAATCTTACCGAGTGCCATTTGGAAATCTTCGAGTGGATTAATCGGCAACCTGCAAGGAATCGGACAGAGTGAAGATCAGACATTTGAACTCTTATGAACAATTGGACTTTAGAGTCAATACTGGAACTCACCAATTCCTCTACGCCAGTGAAGTAACTGGTCATCAACGCGCCCCTGCGGTCGACGCAGGATGGAGAGCTCATCCTTCCAAACCATCAGGTGAGACTAAGGAGGGGACATCAAGAGTGATCTGTGGGAAGACAACGGGAGTGGGGAAGGTGGGTTGACACTCAATTCCACGGGTGGTTAATTCCTCTTCTCCTTTGCAGAAGAATATTCTTGCGAGCCAGACAAACTAGGCTGAGCGGGCCAGTCCAGTCAGTTATCTCGGCGCTACACGTCACGCTGGTGGAAATAACATCGGCCCAGTTCCGGTCAACGCCCCCGTGGGAACCAGGTGAGCGTAACACCCTCGTAGACCACGTGCGTGGAAAAATGAACCCGCACTACGCTGTGGCACCCAGAAACACAAAAATAAGCGTACGCGTGATACACGCAGCCTACAATGACCTCTGAAGGGGTACGCGACACACGGGGCAAGCATAGTTGCTAAGTACGTGCGGAACTCACCATCTGCCTGGAAAAAGAACGTGAAAAATACGCGCGTGTGCGCGCGTTGGCAACACCCCCGCCAAAAGAAGAATTGTACGCTGTCTGAGGAGACAGGACAAAAGGAGAAGTGAACACTGTTTGAGGAAACAGGCCCAAAAAAAGTAGAAAAATGAAAGCTGTCAGAGGTAACAGGGAGTATGAACTTGAAACGCTGTGAAGTAATCGCGTGTGAACCGACAAGAAGTACAGAATCCACCCACTCACTCGCCACAAAAAGCATGTACAAGGAAATGGCGTCCTACACGTACCTTTTAAACCGTGTAAACTTACGCGTGTATGCGCCCTTTCCTCCAATTACACACGCTGACACTCGGACGTGCAGCTTTTCCACGTGTGCTCTGTCATCACGTGGTATGAGGGAAACACCCACGTGCGTCGCGTCACAGACGCGCTTACACGCTAAGGGCCTTTGGTCCATTGAAATCGCGTATGTGCGGTGACGCGCTTACGTGCTAAGTGCCTTTCCTGGAATTACACGCTGACGTGCAAGATTTTCACGTGCCAAATCACTCCTTATCAAGCTGGCCACGCGTTCACACAGGAAAGACCATGCTCCTGCCCAGAAGGCCGAATTACTGCCCCCCAGAGCTCCGAGCACGTTCCCACTTGATATCTGCTGCTGCCTGATTGCCTGCTGCCCACGTGCCCAGCCATTTGCTGCCTGCACGTCAGCCAGGGGTGCTGTTGCTGTGACCACCCCTGCTGGAACCGAAGACTCCCGACTGGGATTCCATTGCTCCACAGCCCAGCCCCAGGACCCAGTTGCCCACCCACTCCTGCCTCTGGGGTTGCCATGTTGGGCACACCACCATCTGAGACCACTGGCAACCCCCAGCCAGAGAGGCAGAGGGCCACCAGCTTCACTGCCACCGAAGTTGGTGTCCTGGTGGAGCATGTCCTGGGGCATTATGATGCCCTCTTCGGAAGGTCGCACGCCAACAAGGAAGGACAGACCAGGATCTGGACAGACATCGTGACTGCCATCAACGCGGAGGGGGTGGCAGTCTGCGAATTCCATCATGTCAAGAAGCGCTGGGAGGACTTCAGGTCCAGGACCCTCAACAAGGCCCGGCGCCTCGCGGAGGGGGGACGGGTCAGCCTGAGTAACATCAAGATGAGGCTCCTGGAATGCGTAGGCCCCATGCTCCACGCCCAGATCCTTCGGAGGCAGACCCGTCTGGAGTTGAGCGGTAAGTGGCCAAGCATTGCTGTGTGAGACAGGGCATGTTGCAGTGTGCTGGTAGTCTGATACTTGCCTGTATGTGTGACATAGGCCATGTATGGATGTGTGTGTGCAGGGACATCATGGTCATGCATGTGGGACCAGTTATGTGTGAACCACATGGTAGGTGCATGTGTTTTAATGCAACATGGGGACCTCTATGCAGAATGCACACCTGAAAGCATGCCAGTCTCTGTTCCTGGACATGGAGGGGTGGTGAGGAATGGGTGCTGATGTCATATACATGTATGGTGCACATGTGTGTGTGTGTGTGAGCGCCAGAGAAGTGTGTGCTTGACTTTGAAACGCCATGGATGCATGTCACTTTGAAGGCAACATCTTGGTTTGCAGGGGCCCTTGTACATGGGTGTTGATGTTGATTGCAGGCGCCGGGAGTGTTTCTGCATGTGTGTTGCATGCATTGACCCATGTGTTGTGGAAGGACAGGATGGAAGTGACATTTGACAGTGCCACTCATGTGTTATTGCTTCCTGTCTGGGGTATTTTGTGCTGTACCCTGAAGCTTGTGTTCTATGTCTCCCTCTACGAAGCGTCAAGTGAAGAAGAGGGCGGATCTGGCGCTGTGGAGCAGAGTGGCGGGGATGCCTCCACCGGGTGGCGATGCATGGCCCAGCCACCCTCCCAGGAATTACCATCATCCGGGAGTGAGGGGGCTGGTGCCGCGTCTGCCACAACGGCTGTGGTGGAAGGGCCGGGTGAGCCCCCACAGGGGCTTCCAATGCCGGAAGATGGTGTGGAGACATCCAGGTTGGTGGTCTCCACAGAGGAGGAGGAGCCCGCTACTGAGCCGCACATGGGGCCCGGTGGGGGTAGTACCACTGGTGCAAGTGGTGCAGTCCAGGGCCAGGGTCAGGAGGCAGCACAGGTCACCGCGGAGGGGCCTGTGCATGTCACTGTCCTTGACCCTGTGACTGCACCATCATGCACCAGCAGGGAGGCCCTGTCCCAGGCCCGTCCGCAGGTAGGGGAGAGTGCCATATCACCTGCCTCTCCACTACCTGCAGGCGAGGGGTCCCGCGACCGTATGGGATCCGTCCTGGTGGGTGTCACGTTGCGCACGCCTGACATTCGTGATGATGTGCATTGTTCCTGGGTGGAGACATGAGTGGGGGCCTGCTGGCAGGTGCCCTGCACTGCTTGGGGGTGGGGGTGCAAGGGGACATGAGTGGGGGCCTGCTGGCAGGTGCCCTGCATGGCTTGGGGGGTGGGGTGGCAAAGGGACATGAGTGGGGGCCTGCTGGCAGGTGCCCTGCACTGCTTGGGGGTGGGGGTGCAAGGGGACATGAGTGGGACATGACTGGGGGCTGCTGGCAGGTGCCCTGCACTGCCTAGGGTGGGGTGCAAGGGGACATGAGTGGGACATGAGTAGGGGCCTGCTGGCAGGTGCCCTGCACAGCTGGGGGTGGGGGTGCAAGGGGACATGAGTGGGACATGAGTGGGGGTCTGCTGGCAGGTGCCCTGCACTGCTGGGCGGTGGGGGTGCTGGGGGACATGAATGGGGCCTGCTGGCAGGTGCCCTGCACTGCTTGGGGGGTAGGGGTGCAAGGGGACATGAGTGGGGGCCTGCTGGTAGGTGCCCCTCAGTGCTGGGGGGTGGGGGTGCAAGGGGACATGAGTGGGACATGAGTGGGGGCCTGCTGGCAGGTGCCCCTGACTGCCGGGGGGTGGGGGTGCTAGGGGACATGAGTGGGGGCCTGCCGGCAGGTGCCCTGCACTGCTTGGGGGGTGGTGGTGCAAGGGGACATGAGTGGGATATGAGTGGGGGCCTGCTGGCAGGTACCCTGCACTGCTGGAGGGTGGGGGTGCAAGGGGGTAATGCGTTGGTGATGGTGATCACTAGTGCAAGGTGACATGTGGCTTGGCTAGGGGGCATGCCCATGGTGGATGGGCTGCCTGCGGGACATGACCAGGGGTGCAGTGTAGTCCCCTGTGGTGTGGGCTTCCTGCAGGGGCCGTGGAGGGTGTAGAAGGAACACCTGGGAGGACCCACACTGGCAATTCACGTGTAGGACTCCCCTGCACCCCAGAAATACACGTACCATGCTGAAATTGCATGTGGAACTTCCCACGCACACCAGAAATACACGTACCCTGCTGAAATCGCGTGTTAAACTTCCCCGCTCCCCAGAAATACATGTACCCTGCTGAAATCGCGTGTGTAACTTCCCGCGCACCCCAGTAATACACGTACCCTGCTGAAATTGCGTGTTAAACTTCCCCGCACCCCAGAAATACAGGTACCCTGCTGAAATCGCGTGTGGAACTTCCCCGCACCCCAGAAATACACGTACCCTGCTGAAATCGCGTGTGGAACTTCCTGCGTACCCCAGTAATACACGTACCCTGCTGAAATCGCATGTTAAACTTCCCCGCACCCCAGAAATACACGTACGCTGCTGAAATCGCGTGTGGAACTTCCCACGCACCACAGTAATACACGTTCCCCCCTTGCCGTTTGCTGTTTGGCAGCCCTGTATACTGGTCCAGGGTTATCGCAGCCCTTTGCGCTGAATTGGGAATTTTGATGGCTTTTCCTTGCGCGAGTGCGTTCTTGGCAGCGTAACTGGCGCTGCTGCAGGGTCGCTGCGCCACTCTGCGCCACGGCTGGTTTTGGAGGCTAAAATCCATGAATACACTGTGCGCGGAAATCTATTTTACCGCACGCGGCTTGCGCAGACATTCGCACGCGCACACTGTGCGCCAGCCGTGTGCACCACTTTTGTTTGAAATTCTATGAATTACCCTGTAAATCTAATGGTGTAGAATTAAAACAGTTCTTTGTTCTGCAATACTAAAATTCTAGGGGCTGATTTATGGAATTTGTGCGCCGAAAAACAGAGATTTGTGTGCCATTGTGCCCGCAAATCCCTGTTTCACAAATGGGGATTTGTGGGCAGAATGGCGCACAAATCCCCATTTTTTCGGCGGACAACTTCCATGAATCGACCCCACAGTGTGTTTCATTAACAGTTAGAACATTATGGTAGTATTGTACTTACTTTTTTGTTTGGAATGAGCAGGTTTCTTCTGAGTTGTTGTTTGGACTTCAGATGCTGCCAATTATATGAGACTTGTACTCAGAGTGATCAGCAGTACATTTGAAGTGATGAACTATGATGATGGAGTTAGATGTAGAGGTCTTGGATGTGATTGGTGGATGGTTGTGTGACTGCTTAGCTGTATCCAATGAGGGAATGGCACAGAGAATGAAGTGGAAATGGTAGAAGGGCTGACTAAGAGTTACGCGCTCCGCAGGCACGCGGACAGGGCGTGCTACATCCAGGGTTTTCCAGTAAATCGAACATGGAAAGGGGACTGTAGGGATTAGCCAATCAGGTGTTGAGGTTGTGGATTTGTGTTGAAAGAGGCTGTGTGTAGTGAAGATGGCAGAGGTGGAGAAAGTCAGGGTGTTGGTGGTTGGAGATATATTTGTGCATGGTCTACAGCAGTATGCTCAATGAAGGAATCTGGCAAACAATTTTGATGTTAAAGGAGTGAAGGTGGTGTGGAGCACTGTGCCTGACTGCAATGTACAGGGAATTGTACAAGTTTGTGAAGATATGGGCAGGATGAACAATCCCCATGTGGTAGTTTTGCACTGTGGTGCTTTCGCTTTGGGCTATGTCAGTGCCCCTACTTTGTTGGCAGATTTGGAACACTTGGTTCAAGCAGTAATGAACGTCCTTACAAATGCCGAAGTTATTTTTTCTGGTTTAGTAAGGGTAATATGGGACAATAGTTCTGTTTTTTGTCCTCAGCAAAACATTGCTAGGTGTGCAATCAACCGAGGCATGTTTGCTTTCATGCTGAGTCCTCCATGTTGTTCTGTAATAATGATAATATTGATTCCAGTAATGCTGTTTATTTGAAAGAAGATGGCATTTCTTTATCTTTTATGGGCAATGTCATGCTGTTTTGGAATGTAAGGGTTGCTCTGGAGAAGCTTATGTGAAGATTTTAGGAGTAAAGTAAGAAAAAAAAGAAAAAAAAAATACAAAATAACAGGTGTCTGTCAAACATCTGCAAAAAAACAAAAAACTGCTCTTTTCAGAGCCAACCTCAAAGGGGAAATGGGGCACACTATTTAAATGTAAATTCATCATGGTCAGATTTTCGATATGTCTGCGGACATGGCAGTATTCCGCAGACACCGCGTATTACATACAGGGATTTTGGGGTGTTGAGGCATGCAAATGAGAAAGAGTAGAGCAAGGAATTGGTCAATAAAGGTTACTGGGTGTGTTGTGTAAGGAGAGAGTTTGTCAGAAAGTATTTTTCCTGAGAGAAGAACAGATAGCTGTGTGTTTCAGAAAACAGATTATCTGGATTTTGGGAGACTCATGGCTACATTGGCTGGAGGTGCATGCTGTGGATTAGCTGCACATCTTGGATTTCCTCATGTGGAAGTGCACTGGCATGGAGTGCGTGGAATGAAGTGGCTGGACTTGGTACCTCTCTGTGCTACTTTGGAGACACAGCATCATCCAGACATAATTATAATTCGTTGTGGAGGGAACAATTTAAGACATGTGTCTGGAATTTCTTTGCAATTTGCAATGAAAGAAGGACTTGGGAAGGTCATGGACATGTTTCCAAATTCCCAAGTAGTTTTTTCTTGTATTGCGCAGAGACAAATGTGGCTGTGTTCTTCTTCATTTGGTCCACAAATGGAGAAAGTGAGGCGCAATGTCAATAGGGCTGTTTGTGCCTTTTTCAGAGATGTTGGCATGTCCTCTTTTCACAATGAAAATATTATGTTTCATAGCACATACATTTTTCGCAGAGATGGAGTCCATTTTACTTATGCTGGCAATCAGATTTTTGTGAGAAATGTACAAAATGCATTGCAACCTTTTTTTGGAATTACAGCAATCCATTTTGCAGTAGGTGTTGACAATTTGAAGTTTTTCAAACACAAAAAAACACCACCAAAAGGCTCTTTTCAGAGCCACCACTTCCTCCCATAGAAAAGTGCAATGGTTCTGATAGGGCAGCACCCCCAAAAATAAATGTCCACGGACTGTCCGCAGACTTCGAAAAATGCACAGGGCCCTGCACTATTTATTTGTCACTTCTATTTTTAAACTATGAAAGGCGGCTTTTGGTTTTTGTTTTTATATTTATTGTTTTTTTTTAAACACGACACACAAGGAAAGGAGGGGAAAGGAGGGTAAGGAAGGGAAACCAACCATGGGGATAAGAAGGGGCAGGTGGAGAGAGGAAGATGTAGGGTGGGCTTTATTCAGGTAGTGGGCAGACCTTCTCGTGCTCCTTGACCGCAGTCTCGAAAGCACTCTGAAGATTCTCCCCCCTGCAGAGTACTGCATTGCAGTACATACACAATATTGTGACCCTCGAAAGGTAAGGGTCAAGAGCATCGTGAATGGCCTGTGAGGCAGCTGGAGCGAGGCGCTGTCCCACATGGTTTTCGCTTGTGGGGACAGGAGCAGGAACGGAGGATGTTGTAGAGGAACTCAAACTACTACGTTTATCACAAGGTACAACCTTGCGAATAGCCCATTCGTGGAACAATTTTAGGTGTTGCTTCATTGATGTCATACCAAAGCTGTACGAACCAGGCCTTCACGACTCAGCACCATGTGGCACTGATTGCAGGTGACCTTATTCACACATGCTTTTGGCATTCCACCAAGAGTGGTAAACAACCGCCACACCCAAGACTCCTGGCGAGTGCTGGTAGTAGTGACTTCCACTACCTCATCCTCTTTATCCTCTTCATCTGTCTCCTCTACATCCTCATGCCTGTTCCCCTCTGCAGGCCCTTGAGGAGGTGGTGGTGGTGGAGGTGGTGCGTAGGCAGAAGTAGCACCAACAGGAGCAGCAGCAGCCATGGATGCCATCAGGTTTGATGAAGCAATCGCAGCAAGAGCAGCAAAGGCAGCAAAAGCAGGTCAATCTTCAATAGTAGAAAGACAGAATGAAGATTGGCTCTAGGGTGTGGCCTTTTATAGGGGTGCTGGTGCGCGCTCCACAGACAGCTGCGATGTCCGCGGACAGATCGAACACCCAGAAAAGGCTCAAAACGTTCCAAAAAGTATGTAGATTGCCGGGAACATTTTCTGGGACATGTGCAATTGTGAACTTTTACTGTAAAATACTTTGGGTTGTCCAAAAAAATACTTTTAAAAGGTTCAGGGACCCGGACAGTGTCCGCAAATCAGGACACATGCTCAGTGTGGGTGCAGTCACATGATGACATCGCGGAAAAGTTCGCGAATGGGACGGCTGTCCGCCGGACACCAAACATGCAGGAACGGTTGTGCGCATGTGCGCGGGTGTTCTACGGACAGTGTTCAGGTCCTCAAACTAATTAAAAGTGCGATACATGTGCGACGGACAGTTACAGGCAGGCGCGATGTTCGTAGGACCTATGGGTGTGGTGCGCATGTGCATAGATGTTCTACGGACAGTGCAGACACTCCCATTTTAATTATTAACAGTACAAACAGGTATTGTGTCCTTAGGACACCTCCATTTTGGTTAATTAGGGACAACCCGGACATCGAGTGTGTTCTAAGAACAGTTCCATCTTGATTGCGTACAGTACGGACAGGTATAGTGTCCCTAGAACACCTCCATTTCGTTAATTACGGACATCCCAGACACTGAGTGCGTTCTAAGAACAGTTCCATCTTGATTGCGAACAGTACGGATAGGTATAGTGTCCGCAGGACACCTCCATTTTGGTTAATTACGGACATTCCAGACACTGAGTGTGTTCTAAGAACAGTTTCATCTTGATTGCGGACAGTACGAACAGATATAGTGTCCTTAGAACACCTCCATTTTGGTTACTTGTGGACATCCCGGACACTGGGTGTGTTCTAAGAACAGTTCCATTTTGATTGCAGACAGTGCGGACAGGTATAGTGTCCTTAGGACACCCGCATTTTGATTAATTGCAGACATTCCAGACACCCACGCTGTCCGTGGACACCCCAACTGCCTTTTAAAAAAAAATAAGACACAAAGGACTGAATTAAAACACACATAATAATTTTTTTATTATATACAAATATAACATTTATGAAAGAGAGGGGGAAGCAGAAACTGACAGAAATACAGGGGAAATAGGGGTTTGGAGAGGATGGATCGGAGGGGATGAAGGGATGGAAGTCTCATCATAAAGTTTTTCTAGGTACTGAGGGTTTGGGGATAGTTGACTGGGACATGGAGAGGGGGAACAGTTACATGTGGGACAATTATTGGGCCTCATTACACGGTAGGCGGTAAAGGTTTACCGGTAAGGGCACCGGTACCGCTAAACCCTTACCACCTTACTACAAGGTCCCTTTGCGGGACCCGACCTTAACAGCTGGTTTTACCAGCCGTTAAGGAACGGGCCCGCTAAGGGACCGTGGTGCTAATTACGGTACCACAATTTGCGGTACCGCAATTAGCTCCTTCCCCATTCCCATTCAGTCTTATGGGGGCAAAAATGGGAATGGGGAAGTGCCTGGGTGAATGGGGAATTACCGCCCCCGCTCACCTTTGAGTAGGGCGGTAATTCCGCCATCCACCAAGGCGGACACGTTAAAATACCGGCGGCAACCATGGCGCTAATAGCGCCCGCCATGGTTACCGCCTACCGTGTAATAAGGCCCAATGATATTTATTTTTTTCTTTTATGTGGCCCTCCACAAATTGTTTTAAAAGATTGAAATTTTCCATAAGCATATCCATTTTTTGTTCCATGCTCTGCAGAGCATTTTCTGATGTCTCTTTTGCTATATTATTTTCACTGTTTGTATGTTCTGTCAAAAAAAAAAATGTTAAGTACACATAAAGTAATGATTATTAATTTGCTTATATAGAGAAGTGTCTACCATTAGTATCACTGTCTTCACTCTTTTCATCACGTGGGAAATTTTCTTCAAGCCATTCCAAAGTACTGGACATTTCTGTGTAAAAAAAAATATATTACTTTTAGTGTAGGTAATACGGAAAGTTTAGAAATATATAAGAAAAATGAAGTTTACTTACTAGTTTCTGGTGAGGTTTGTTGTTACTGTTGTTTTGGTATATTCCATTTTAGTACATATGCTATTTAAATGGACGGTTGATGTGTTACATATATAGGTTCCACTTCTTATTTATTATTACATATAATGTGTTCATGTGCTGCTTTTTTAACTTGTTCAGTGTTTATATGGCATGATAGAACAATCTAAGATACCCCCTGAGATTTTGGGTAGTGTTGGTTGTACGCGTCCGTCTGCAGACATGCGCACAGTCTGCGGTCATCAAAATCACTAGCAGGGGGTTCAGTATATTCTATGTTACATGTATATAAAGTAAGGGAATCCTAGTAAACATCTATCAAATTCAGACTATGTATATGTATATTCAGTAAAAAAAAGTTTGATAAAGGGAGGTTATGGTTAAGTTGCGCTATTAAAAACCCATGAAATTCAGTAACAAAACTTTGTTAAAGGGACGTTATGGTTAAGTTGCGCTACTAAAGACCTCTGAAATTCTGTAGAAAAACTTTGTTAAAGGAACGTTATGGTTCCAAGTAAAACCGAAAACCCTCTGAAATTCGCTAGTTATGGTAAGCTAAGCAACCATGACTCATGCCACCACTGTGCATTGCTAAGACTAACACCCAGGACATCAAAGATGACATCACAAATGTCATTGATGGCATCACTGATGACATCACATGTGCATTTACTATTCATGAAACGCTGTACAAGGGTTTCTTATTATAATGTTGACAAAAAAGTGTAAAGGGTCATTGGAATAGATGTCATAGTGCATTAAGCAATGCATTGATATAAATAGCATTCTATTATGAAGTTCTTTACAGTACAAAACACAAAGACCCAACAACACATACAAATATGAGTATATACAGGGAAAGTGAAGTACGCAAAAAAGCAGCAGTAGAACTAGAAAGTGTTCATAACCTAACTGTTATCTTTATGCACAGAAATGATTGTTCTGCTTCAAACCTACTACTTCCCTATGTTAACTATCACATGATGTGACTGCACTCTAAAGAAAGTAATGTGAATATAAATATGAGCTTATCTAGAGAAAGTACAGTAATAAAAAACAGCAGAATAAGAAAGTGTTGATAACCTTACTGATTGTCTTCATACACAGAAAGCATTGCTATCTTTCAAGTGTGTATTCTCCCTATGTATATGTTTCATATGCTGTGAGTGAACCCCAAATGAATTACTGTAAGAACATATTTGAAGTATAAGTTTGTTCCTGAGTATTACTGGCCAAAATATATCAGTAAAGGAAAAAAGAGGGAGCCAGACATGTGATGTGATCAGTGATGTCATCAATGACATTTGTGATGTCATCTTTGATGCCCTGGGTGTTAGTCTTAGCAATGCACGGTGGTGGCGCGAGTTATGGTTGCTTAGCTTACCATAACTAGCGAATTTCAGGGGGTTTTCGGTTTTACTTGGAACCATAACGTCCCTTTAACAAAGTTTTTTTACTGAATTTCATAGGTTTTTAGTTGCACAACTTGACCATAATGTCCTTTATGGTTAAGTTGCACTAATAAAAACCTCTGAAGTTCAATGAAAAAACGTTGTTAAAGGGACATTATGGTTACAAGTAAAACCGAAAAACCTCAGAAATTAGCCAGTTTTGGTAAGCTAAGCAATCATAACCCACGCCACCATTGTGCACTGCTAAGACTAACACCGAGGACATCAAAGATGTCATCACAAAAAATCTTATAGACTCCATCTACTTTACATTTCTCAGTAAAGTACATAGGCCCTCATTACAACACTGGCGCTAAACCATGGCGCTATTAGCACCATGGTTGGTGCCGGTGTTGTAACAGGTCCGCCATGGTTCAATGGGGAATTACCACCCCATTCCAAGGTTGGCGGGGTGGTAATTCCCCATTGAACCATGGCCCTTCCCCATTCCCATTTTCGCCCCATAGGGCTCTATGGGAATGGGGAAGGCGCTAAGTACGGTACCGCAAATTGCGGTACCGTACTTAGCACCAAGGTCCCTTTGCGGGTCCCTACTTTAACGGCTGGTGTAGGCTGGTGTTAAGGTCGGGTCCCGCAAAGGGACCTCGTAATCAGGCGCTAATGGGT
Source organism: Ambystoma mexicanum (assembly GCF_040938575.1). Taxonomy (NCBI): domain Eukaryota; kingdom Metazoa; phylum Chordata; class Amphibia; order Caudata; family Ambystomatidae; genus Ambystoma; species Ambystoma mexicanum. The sequence goes on along the minus strand of NC_090924.1, from coordinate 887,574,000 downwards.
TAACGGCGCCGCAGCCTTTTACGCCGTTTTTCCAAATTTCCATTAGCATTTTGATTTATGCTAATGGGAATAATGTGACATTCATCCCCTGTTCCAGGGACCGGAACAGGGGATAACGGCCCGGCAGCCCAAGTCATTGGCCCAAGCAAAGTGTCTCTGTGTCCGCCCTGATGCCTGCGGGCTTCAGTGCATTATAAATAAATAAATAACGAGTGCTCCAGACCATTATCCTCAATTGCAGCCCCTGCAATGGGGGATAAAGGCCATTAGCACCCCGGGTTCCCAAAGCGGGAACCCGGGGTGCTAAAAAATAGATTTTTCTTCCAGCGGCATCCCGCTGTAGGTAGGAACATTCTTTTCCAAGATGGCCACCATGGAAAGAGAAGGCAGGGCTCTGTAAAGACCCTTTGTTCCCTTTCCATGGCAGCCTGAAGAAGGTGAAGTCAGAACCCTATGACCATATTACGTCACGCAAATAATTTCTTTTCCCTTTCAAACCTATCCTACTTTCGAATAACTTAACCACATTGCCGGTCACAGGTGCAAATGGCCACTTTAACACCATTTTTCATTCCTCGCAGTCGTGGCCTGATTGACCGGGTCATGACCTTATGCCATGACCCGGACAATCTGGCCACTGCCCATGGCCACAGGCTATACCTCAGTCACCAAAGGTGTATCACTATTTTTTGTACCTAAATTATGACACTTGTCAAAAAATAAAACACAGGCACATTTGCAAAACCATGATTTAAGGTCCTTGTCAATGCTACTTACATGAGTTTGCTTGAAGTCCGCCCATTTTTATTTTTTCCAAAATGTATGTAGATACAATAGTCATACATCTTAGCCCCCACTTGACAAAATCCATTCAGTCTTTACCCAAACATTGAAGGTTGGGTCTATAATCTTTCTGAAAACTTTTGTCCACATTTGTCAAATGGCAACAAAGTTATAAACCATCTAAAAATGCTGGGACCCCCCTCTAATTTAGCCCCTTCTTGAGAAAATCCCACCAAATTTTACAAAAACATTTATATCTAGATTTTTTTTTTAAATCTCATTTTTGTGCAGATTCCTCAAATGGCACCACATTTATAAGCCTATACAATATTTTGGGACCCCCTCTCTAAATGTGTTCACTCTTAATAAAACAGCTCCACACTTTCCAAAACCATTCAGAGTCAAGTCTAGAATAAAATTCCACATTTTCATGCAGTTTCATTGAGAGGCGCCAAAGTTATCAGCCATCCAAGAACTGCTGTTCACCAACCCTCTAATGCAGAAATAGGCATAGATGTCCCCGAACATCCAAAGTGTTTGCGAACATCACAGGACTGCCTCCCTCGAACATCCGGACTGTTTGTGGACTTCAGGGACAAAAAACACCAGTTTATTGGCTTCTTACAGCCATATCCCACCCCATCCTCATCACCCCTCACCTCCCCAGAGATTGTTTGATAAGTTTGACAAGTGCAATTTTTTTTTATATGTTTCTATCGCAGTGTCCGTGGACATCGGCAGATGTCTGCAATTCCAGCATGGTGGGTGTTTCCAAAAATATGACGCACGCTTTTCACCATCCAATCAGTAAGCGCGTCCAATGTCTGCGGACATCACAGCACCCTCTGGGCCATCGAATGCCTGTCCATGGACCGAACAGGGAAATGGGTCAGTGAAGCGGAGCCAGATATCACACATTTTTTTGTACCTACATTTTAGTCATTTTAAAAAATAAAGTACTGGACAGATTTACACCAAATTTACAAAAACACACTTTAGGTACCAAGCCACCTCTCCTGCCACAAAGTTGGAGAAAATCTGTCCAGTGGTTTGGGCTGTAGGCGAGAGCAACATTTGTTTCCATTATGTCTATAACTTTGCCCTCCCTTGACGAAACCTCACCAAACTTGCATTGCCAAATAAATTCAGAGCGTGCCATATACTTGTTTTTGCAATGGTTGGTGAGGATTTGTACAGGGGGAGCAAAGTTATAAGCTGTCCAAAAAGTGCTCTTCCTATGAGTTGAGCAATTTAACCATATATATATATATTTCCTTCTTCGAGTAGCACTACCACAAGACTATATTCCACCAGAGTCCATCAGTAAAAACATTTACATTTCATTAGTGAAATACGTTTAAAAACATTACGTTGTCATTCCCAGAAATTAAGCCAAAAAAGTGTGGCATACATGACACATTTCCCACCGCTTCTGCTGCTTGTTCAGATAATCTACCCATTCATGAGACATATTTAAATATACGAATGAAGACAACAAAAAGAGAGAGAGGACTAGTATGCAGTGAAAAATATGTCAGCCATTTTGCATGGGTAAAAGGTATTTTCTAGGTTGTGCGCACATGTTATGTAGGATTCATACAAACTGCTACCAATGGTTTGAGAATATGGCAGCCATGTTGTGCTATCCCACATTGTTGCTATAACTTCCTGTGTTTCACTATAATGATAACACCCAAGAACATGCTCAAAATGGTGTAATATGAATACATTCAGATTAATCGTATCACACTAAATGATGGAAATAGTCACACTCAGGCATACTGATAGGTGGAGCAAAATAAAGATCCAATGCCATGTTTGCCCTGGATGTAATTGCACGTGATATATGCATTTAGAACAGTGCAGAGTATGAAGGCAGTATGACGGTGCATGTATAAGTAAATAAATGGATGGACTAAATCCAGATGGTGTGCAAAGGGTGACACCAGAGTATATCCGATATCTACTTATGGACTACTTCTGCGGGTGTCAAGTCATACAACACCATTCGGGGGCCCAAATTTCAAGATATAATGCTCTGGAAAATGGGAATAGGCAGTCAACTGAGATAATAATTGTGGGTGCAAGTGCAGTGTCTCATGTTATGGTGTGCAAAATAAGCAACAGAACCCAAACAGTGAATGCTGTATTGTCACCATAGTCCTCTAGATGAAAGTGCTGCATGCTGTAAACTCAAATGAAAGATGTACATCTCTGGCATTATCGGTAATGATTACCATTTACAAGCTATAAACCTGCGCAAATGTCTGCAAGTCTTTGAAGGACAAAGCCTCATGATGGAAACTTAAGTACATAGTGTACCATCATAATAGTCCACCAAATGAAAGTGTTTTGTGCTATAAACTCAAACGAAGGAGATAAATCTCTAGCAGCATAAAGTGTAGTCACCACTAACATAGATCTCTAAAAGTGCACATCATGATCACTATTTACAAGACATAAGCCTGTGAAAATGTATGCAAATATTCAGAGGACAATGCGTAATGATAAAACCTATTAAGTACACAATGTGTTACCATCATAGCCCTCTGATTGAAAGTTATTAAGGCTTTAAACTTCAATAAATGAGATACATCTCTCGCAGCATAGGTTGTGGTCACCACTAATAAGGTATTGACCTGTTCAAAATTCTGCGAATCTTCAAATGGTTGACAATGTCAAAGGGCTGTGTAGAGCACATACATTTGTATAATTTGATGCCTTCATTCGCAGTAAAAATCTACTGAGCATCATATAGCAAAACATATATACATGATAATAAACATAAAATAACATATATTTCATGCTAAGACCACAAAAGCTCATTGTGGATGTACTCACAATGTGATTAAGATATCATATAAATCACTCAAATGTCCCCCTCTCTGGGTGAAAAGACCAATAGAAAATAGTACTATTGTATAACCAAAACAGTCACCAAAGTGATCTAATCAAAGAAAAAGAGTAAAAAGAAAAGGAAAAAAAACACAAACATGGTTATAGTGCAGCTCGATAATGACAAAGGAGAGAGTTAAAAAAGTGAAAACAAGGAAAAGTAAACAAGATAGAAAGAGCAATTTCCTTTCAAGAAGCACTGTGTAGACATCACACGTTTGAGCCCGCTTTGGAGATCATGGACAGAGGACTAATTACACTCATAGCACCAGATACAAACACACACTCTAGATAAGCATATGCACCTGCTATTTTGTCCTAAAAAAGTATACAGTTCCTCATCAATATTGTGTCCTATATGATTTTCACTTTCGAAATCTATGATGCACCGTATCGCTTGTTGTCAAAGTAGACGTTTTTTATATCCTCCTTAGGGTCCTATTTCAATTTTTTGGATTCCAAAAAAGTAAAACCCTCCAACTTGCCTTCATGGAATTCAGCAAAATCTTTACCCATGGGATAGGAAGCTTAGTTGTTATGAATAGCTCATACAGTACATGTTGTAAGATACAAACCTTAAGCTTACATTTAGTGCTTCAAATGTACCATTTGTTACATGGATATCTAAGGACCTGCACCACAAAATCTGACTCACAGGTTATCTTGTTCACAATGGTGATGAAATTACCTAATATACGATGTCTGTATGAGGTACAATTGTATGCATATTTGCAAATCTTGCATCAAGTGCTTTTGAAAAAGCATTGCCCGTGGCTATTGAGCCACTTGCTTGGTTTGTTTCTACCGTCACAATGCATAAACTGCTAACCAAGGAGTCTTTGAAAGAGCAGTTTTTGCAGAAACAGATACCTGGATTTTCGTTGAGTGTACTGGATAAATCATTGTCAGCCATAAGAATTTTCCAGTGCTTTTTTAAGACATATCAGATGGATTGTGCTTGTATGCAAAAAGTTAAAATCGGTGTGTGATGTCCTTATCAGTATTGACAGTCTTATCTTTAGTGTTTCCTGATTATAAAGTATGTCTATCGCACAGACCAGCACAGGCCAGCCTTGATGTAAGCACACTCAAAGACCCTTCTAGGATATTCCTGTTGCTGAAAGCCCCACGCTGTGACTTTACTTTCTTTTTCATATGCCTTTTTCAATACCTGTGAACCTAATCAACTCACCGTAAGGGATACTACAAATTAGATTTTTGGGATGTCCACTCATGGCTTGGAGGGGGTATTTGATCCAGAAGGTTTTCTGTGAAGTTCACTGACAAGATGTTGGCCTAGAAAAATTCTAGAGTTCTGGCTATGATTTTCAGGAAACCCATCAGTGTTGTTGTTCAATAATCCAACAAAGTCAACCCACTCTTGCTCTATCCCTTTCCAGATGATAAACAGGTAGTCAGTGTAACAAAGCCACAATACAATGTTTTCTGTTTGTGCTTCGGTATATTCAGACAATACATCGGATTTCTCCCAGTACCCCATAGTGAGATTAGCGTAGGCTGGGGCAAATGTTTAATTTAGTATTAGTTAGACATAGATCGATCATGGCAAGGACCATTTCAGTGACTCAAGTAGTTAAGAGATCTAGTGTTCAAGATGTATTCACAGGCCTTTTTCCCCGGATCAAGTTGTATAGATGTGTACAAAAATACAACATCCATGGTTACCAGAATGTAATTGGATTCCCAAGGTAGTTTGTCAATTCTGAAAATGAAGTCTTTGGTGTCTTTGAGATAAGACGGTAGAGAGGATACAAAGGGGAAAATAACTTCAATGTATTTAGACATGTTCCCCAGGAGTGAACCAACCAATGTCACTGTTGGTCTCCCCCGTGGTTTGATAATGCTCTTGTGGAGTTTAGGCAGAAAATATATAGCAGGATAGATGGAATGTGCTGTGAAGAGAAATTAGCAATTATCTTCCTCCAGGACACCTTTGGTCTCCCATTCTGTTAGAAATATCTTCACTTTCGTTTCCCACTCTCGGATGGGGTTTGAAGTGAGCCTTTCATAGCATTTATTGTCATTTAGTTGTTTGTATGCTTTACAAATATAGTCATATTTATTCATGATGACTATATTTCGTGCATTATCTGAGGGTTTACTAATGTAGTTGGACAAATAGTGCAACTCCATAAGTGCACTTCTACTGCTTTGAGACATATTTTTCGTAATCCTCATCTTGTTCCGCTTCCTCATGGTTTTGAGATGTTCAATGAGAAGCATTTTCTTTTTCTGATTGACATTGATACCAAGTTCTTCAAAATCGATGGATTCATTGTTGGTGCCCACATCGCATCCTTTCTCCAATCATAGCAAAGTTGATAAAGTATTGAGTTCTCCAATGGTGATATCGGTCTTGCCTTAAGGGGCTGTAGTCCGGGGTTTAGTATACAAATTAGTTGCAAAGAACATCTTGAGCCGTATTTTTCGTATGAATCGGTCAAAGTCTATGCAAGTTTGTACATAATTATATTGCGCAGTGGGGCAGAAATTCAATCCCAGACTGAGTACTTTATTCTGGTCATCAGTAAGAATGTGGTCCGATAAATTGACCACTTTCATTATGTTGTTCCTTTCCGTGGTTGAGCCACCTATCTCCCAGAGTGCAACAACCTCCATGAGATAATGTTGATTTCATTTCCTGCCCCCCTTTCTTCCTCCTCTCTTCTGCCCTTATGTATAATTTTCTCCTCTTCTTTGTTTGTTGGCTCTGCCGTCTTGGCAGAGCAGACGCATTTCGTAAAAAAAAGTAAACGTACACAGGGTTCCTCGTTCTCACTACCTGTAACATCTGATTCAGAGTTTGATGGAGTCTCACTCCATTTGTGATGTCATCTTTGATGTCCTGGGTGTTAGTATTAGCAGTGCATTGTGGTTACATGACTTATGGTTGCTTAGCTTACCATAACTGGCACATTTCAGGGGGTTTTCGGTTTTACTTGTAACCATAACGTCCCTTTAACAAGGTTTTTTCACTGAATTTCATGGGTTTTTACCAGTGCACCCTAATTTGCTACAACTTCCTAATATCATACTTACCCCCAATATAGCAGCATTTTAGGCCCATCTAGAAAGTTTCAACTTAAAACTTTGCCGTTCCCCACCTCCTAGCAACATTTATTACACTTCTACAAACTTTCTGAAACTTTCTACACCATTTTCTGTTTGCCAACGTTTGCGAACCTCTGACATCGTGGACTTTCCGGACAGGGTCATGTGACCTCACCCGCGTGCTCGGAATCAAGACATATTCGCGAATGGGTCCGTGCTTGGCAAACAGTTTGCAACTGTATTTTCGGCTCATCTAGGAAGTTTCAAGCTGAAAATGTACCCTTGCATAGCTCCGATACCTATTCTTACCGATTTTCCATCGGCAATCCATAAGGGAGCACATGCTTGGAAGATTATTAGCACAACTGCTATTTAACCACAGAAAGGGCATCAGCCATGGCCATCCCTCATCCACAGGAGCCACCACCACCACCAGCTGGAGGGCTTAGACAACAAAAAAAGTGCAATGATGCACAAAATAATCAAGAGGGCCATGAAGATGAGATAGAGGAAATGCCTACCTCCAGTACCCAGAGAGAATCGTGGGTGTGGTGGTTCCTTTCCAAAATTGGGGGTTTACTGAAGACTAAGGTTAGCAATGTGAAATGCACTGAGTGCAACGTTGTACTCAGTCAGGGACACCCTGGACAGTACTCCTACAGGACCACCTCCATGTGCCACCAAACCAAATCCAACCACTGGGATGCTCTCAGAAAGGCTGTACTTTCTCAGGAAGTAGTAGACTGTTTTCCTCTACCTCAACTTCCTCAACCAATACCCACCACACAGTCTACTCCAGTGGGGCACAAAATCACACAAGCTACCCTGCAAGCCATAAAAGAGTCTGTTCATCCATATCTTTCCAAGACCATAGTACTATGTATATACTTCAACACACCACTCTGCAGGGGAGAGCAGTTTCGAAGTGCTTTCGAGGCTGTAATCAATGAGCATGAGAAACACTGCACCTTACCTTATATTTAGCGCACACCCAACATCTTCCCCTGTCCACTTGCCCCTCCATATCTGTGGGTGGTGCCCCTCCCCTCATTTCCCTCCCAGCCTTACTTACTGGCCTCTCCTGTAAAACAATCAAAGAAGAGAAAAAAATACAACATCTAAAAATAGAACTAAAAATAAATAAGCTTATAGACTCCATCTACTTCACAATTTTCAGTAAAGTAGTCAGATTCTCCAACATTCCCATTTTGTAATATGGAAATAAGCACAGAAAAAATGTTCTGTCCCAAATACTTTTCTCTAGCATACAATAAGGACCATCATCCATGGACCATCATGACTATCCATGATCTCTGCTGTCCCCTTTCCAGGCCATGCATCATTAAAAGACCCTGATTGCATGTGCACACCATTATTCAGGACAGCCCTTCCACCAATGTTACTGTTATGTTTGTAACACTCCCTCATTGCCTGATTTCAAACTGTCACCCATCTATCCACCAATCACTTCCAAAAACTCTAAAATTAAACCTATCAACATATTAACCTTCCACATACCAACGGCCACTTAAGAATGTTCTAGAAATCTTTTGCATCTGCATTTCCCCATTTTTATCCAAATAAATTGTACACACTGCTGCTATAAATGCACATATGCATTGTGCAGAAAGACACGAGCAACAATAGAAAGAGAGTAGGGATTGCCAATTGCTGATAGGTGCCCAGACGGAAAGTGCGGAGGGCACTGGCTAACTGTTGGGGCAGAGGAATCTCAACGGTGGGGACCACCAGGAGGTAGACCCGCAAGGGCAGTGCTGAAGGGGGAGAGTTGTACTGGTGTCAACTAGATACAGGGCCTATAACCTGTGAGGTTTATGAGGGGCCAGGCCACCAGGCTCTGTGCCAGTGGTATCAGTTAGCAGAGAAGAGATTAAGTGAAACAAGAATACAAAAGCACAGTTTTCAGAAGTTTCTTGAATTTAAGGAAGTCCAGCTCAAGTCTAAGAGGATCAAGAAGGCTGTTCCAAAGAGAGGCATCGGCCGAAGAGAGAGACATGCCTCCCGCTCTCTGTTTCGAAAAGCGTTTGACAAGCAGAGAATTGGAGTTAGAGGAACAGATGGCTTCAGCAGGGGATTATTTAGGGCGACAAAGTTGGAGATAGCGTAGGTTGGAGATAGCATAGTCCAAGGTCCAAAAAAGACTTGTCAATAATACAGAGGATCTTTATTTTCATCCTTGCAGCCACTAGGAGCCAATGTACACATTTTAGGGCTGCAGCAATACAATCTATGGGCTTCAGGCCAAGGATAAGTCTTGCAGCCCTATTCTGGATTAGCTGAAGGGGGCGTAAACACCAAAGGGGGAGGTTGAGGAAGAGGTTGTTGCAGTAGTCCAGCCTACAGAGGACGAGGGCTCTAGAAACGTTTAGCTTCTAGGAGAAGGTGAGAAACAGTAGAATGGCTGTAAGGAGGTGAAGATGAAAGTGGGCCTTCTTTACATCCTCCATAATGTAAGGAGTAAAGGTGAGAGACCACTTAAAGATGACCCCAGGGTTTTTAGCCTCACAGAATTGTGGAGTGGAGGATACAAAGAAAGCAGCCAGAGGGCAGGAGGAAAAAAGGTCACAGGTGTCACATTAAGAAGTATCTCCATTTTACTGGCATCAAGACTGAGCTTATTAGCCGACACAATGGCACAATGCCGGTCAAATAATCAGAGCTAAAAACCGAAGAGAAGAAATTAGAAGAGGGAAGTTTCAAGGAAAGATGTGTGTCATTAACATAACATTGGAAATGAGAAAAGGAAATGAGAAAAGAATAAGTACATCAGGTGAGCCAGAGGGACGAGATAGATATTGAATAGCCACAATGATAGGATAGAATCCTGGAGTATGCTGCGTGTAGAGAGTGAGGTGTTTGGGAAGGGCGGTTAGTGAGGAAAACAGGTCAGCCAGCCCACGCCCAGTTCATGATACCAAAAGGTATCATGTATTTGTTTAATGAATATATAATGGTTGACTGTGTCAAAGGTAGAGGAGAGATCAAGGAACACTACCCTCAGTTGTACTATGATCATAAATACCATATACACTCCAACTATATTATTCCACCATATTACAAATACGGTATACTCTCCCTATAGTACCTATAATAACAGCAAACATATTACTATACTGTATGTGGCCAGTGGCCAATTCTTGGGGGCACAGAATACAGCCATGCCCTCAAGAATCTGGCCATTGGCCACATCCATCACAATAGAATTAAACCATATAACAATTATGTATGATACACCTTCAAATAACAAGACCCACCCATTCCTCCCCACCCCCAATCCCAGTAACGTCTGCGGACAGAAGAATTAAAAGCAGACACAGCAGCACCTGCATAGCTTTTCATAAATAAAAACAGCTCCCTGTCATTTTTTCCACTCCCCCACCATTTCCAGGCCCTCTTTTAGGCACCAAAAAACCCAAAAACATTTTTCCAGACTTATTCTAACTGCGCTGTCTACGGTCAGAAACGAAATCTGCGGCCTCAGAGGGACGCCAAATCTTTTTTTCACCTATTAAAACAGCTTCATATCAAGTTTATTCCACTCCCCCACTTGTTCCAGGCCCTCTTTCGGCCTCCAAATCATGCCAAATATGTTTAGTAGACTTTATTCAACCACGCTATTTGCAGACAATGGCTGCTGTACAAAGATCCAATATGGCAACCGTTTAAAAAAATATGATGCACCCCACATTTTTTGAACATTCATTCAGCTTGCATCTTTGATGTCCTCGGACAGCAAGCCACATTCTGATTGGTCCAGAGGTGTCCACGGACTTCAAATCAGGAAATTAGTCTGTGCACCGGACCCAGATATCACTAATTCATTTTGACCTCAATTTTGCCTTTTTTTTTAACTACTTGGTGAATTCACACCAAATTTACAAAAGCCCACTTTCGAAACCAAGCCACTGCTCCTGCTTCAAATTTTATGAAAATCTTTCCAATGGTTTGGGCTGTAGGCACAAGCACACTTTTATTTCCATTACGTCTATGAGGATTTCCACACATTTTGAGACCCCCTATAACTTTGCCCACCCTGGAATGTCACAAAATCATTTACTTTTTATGCAAAGTTTGGTGATGATTCGTCCAACGAGTGGCAAGGTTATAAACTGCCCAAAAAGTCAACTTCCTGTGAGCTGAGCAACTTAACCATAACAACACGGCAGCTACCACAGCAAATACATACAGTAACCTTCAATTAGCAGGACTCACCTAGAACCTCCCCAATCTGACTGCCATCCCGGGCATGTGTTCATATCCACTCCCCCATCTTTTCCAGCCACTCTAAGTGACCCCAAATAAGATTTCCAGCTGTTTTACTCACTGCGCTGTCCGCATTCAGTGGTGAAGTCTGCAGACTCGGCAGCACCAGCAAACCCTTTTGTGATGCCATCTTTGATGTCCTGGGTGTTAGTCTTAGCAGTGCACTGTGGTGGCGCAAGTTATGGTTGCTTAGCTTACCATAACTGGCAAATTTCTGGGGGGTTTTCGGTTTTACTTGTAACCATAACGTCCCTTTAACAAGGTGTTTTCACTGAATTTCATGGGTTCTTACCAGTATATATATATATATTAATATATTATACATATATATATAAAGAATACAGAACATTGGGATATTAGCACCTTTGTCTGTTTTTTAATTTTATTTCCCCAAATTCCCAGTACTGTTCCTTTTCAGATTTCACCCTGATCAAGTTGGACCATTTAGGGAAATGTGGGTGATTTACCTTTTCAGATGTAAAGTTTAGGGAGAACCAGCTAGGGACCCAGTCAGCCAGACATCATCCTCTCAGCAAACCATCAATTCAATTGGCCTTTTCAGAATCAATCACTGAGTGACGGCTGGTCTTCCCTCTATTGGCTTCTCTGGCTCCTTTCTCTCAATTGGAAAAAAAGGTGGTTGTTCCCAAAATTTAGGGAACTCCCGTCCCCTGCACACTATCTAGTATCTGTACAAACAGATCAATAAGTAAGAAGATTTTGATGATAATATGCACAAAATGTTCAAATAGTAACCAGTGACAATTGATAAATATAGTTGAATGATAATCTCACAGAAAAATGTTTTTTATCAAAAATTCATAAATTTATTAACATTGTTGTGTATAATACAGTCCAACTCGTTTCGAGTTTTTCACTTTTCTTCAGGGGCAATAGTACATTTCATTTTCTACAAAAACAAAGCAATATGTATCTCTTAGTATGTTAGATACAATCATGTTTATATACAATTCAAAAACATTCTGCAGCGATCAATAACCGCAAATTATATAAGCTAATTGGTCCATTTGGGACAAGAACTACATATATATATATAACAGTAAACTGAAATCATTCTTTCCACAGTTTGTTGCCTAAGTAACCTTTTGGAAAATAGGATTAGTGTAGTATATACTAGAGTAGCTAACAACTCTGAGTTCTGTATCAAGGTAAGTAAATTAGGGCAAATTCCTGTACTCAGAGGTGGCAATAGAGCCCAAAGATAGAGAGAAAACTTACCATCCACAATGGGATGATGGTATGCTAATAAGGTTAGATGAGGTATTAGTTGGTCTGAGTGTGCAGGCTTCTAGGACCATCACAGGTCTAGGGATAAGATTTAAAGATAGAAAACAAGTTCTAGTAAGAAAAAGCTCATGACTAAAGGTAACAGTTTTTAAAGAGATGTATCTCCTTTAAGAAGAGAAGAGACTTACATGCAGTCATATGAAGTAATACTTCAAAGTCGTAACCACCCTAGTTGAGAGGTCCAATAAGCTGGCGTCTTCAGAATACCATTTAACACAGAGGCGTGTGGTTGTACTGAATACAACTAAAAGAGGAAAAATGTATCAAGAAAAAATCAAAATCAGTTAACTCAATAGAGAAGGTACCTCCATACATTTCAGAAGAGTGTAGGATAACTTACTTGTGAATAGAAGTCTGAGGTCAGAAGGGCGTCATGGTAGGTCGCAATCGCCAGACTAGGATGTGACTCTATACTGATCTTCATCTGTTTAAGTACTGCCTGCACAGTGACGTGAAAGCGTACATGCGCGGCAGTATTATGTCGTATTGCGCATGTGCACCAATCTTCTGAAAGGTCCTGTGAGTTATGCGTCATAACAATGACGCAAGGGAAGTACATGCACAGTGAACATCAAAACAACTGACGAAACCACGCGCATGCACTGTTTGAAACAACCACATTTTTCCCTTTCATATATTCAACCTAGATGCCAAGGTTGAGTGTCTTCCCCCGCACCTCAAATACTTTGAAAGTGTTTAAATCTCTACACCACTGTGGTAAATGACCTATATTGAGTTTTATTGAACATAGGTGTGCCTTTGGGTTCTACACATTCCTTTCTCTCAGTTGGCAGGTCTCCTGGACTGGTCTGCCATCTGCCAAGAGTCATTTCTCTTGCTATGCATTTTCCAGTTTGTTCCCCTTTCTGTCTATTCCTCCCCCAATACTCCATAATAATGTCTGTGGGCTCTATATGCCATTATATTTCTCTCTAACAACACCTCTGGCAGGTCAGAGGTGTGGCTTTTCAATCCCAGGGATAGGAGGAAAGCCCTCCTTATTTTGAAGAGTGAATTTTGCTTGTCTACTCTAATTTCAGACTCATCTATGATGCCTTGATTAAACTTATATTTTTGGATTCTACGAGTCAAGGTTAACATTTTATATACATATAAATATTTAATGATAGAATTCTGATAATTTTTTACAATTGTATTTGTTTTGAACAAATAAAGGTAATTCTTAAAACCATGTTTGTATTACATATTTTGATAGGTGTTCCTTTATCTAAAATATATCCAAAATACAAATCAATTAGAGCGTGCATGGCGATGCACTTCATACTTTTCATTGTTTACACATTTGAAGTATTATTCTTTATATTTTAAATTAGTTTATTTCTTTGGTGTGCAATTGGAGCAGTTCTTCACAAGACGGCAGAGTCAATGGTCACCTAAATATTCCCTTTCCATGTCACCACTTATCCAACGTAGAATGCTTTTAGTGTGCATACTTTCAATGACCTTTCACCTTGACTAATACAAGATAGAGGGCTGGTGGTTGCAGTGCATAAACATGTCAGTTATTTTATCTGTTAACCTTTCTCTGGCTAATGCATTTTGATGTGATTTTGGATGATTAACTAAGTTACAGATTCTCTTTGAAATTAGGTTTTGGAGGCTAATTAAATGGCATCTGGAAATGGGTGTGCTGTTATAATCTCTGGAGATGGCATTAGCTGGATGGGAAGAACTCATTATGTATTTCCTTCATGTGCATTGGAGCTGTGTCTGGCAAGGAAAGGTAAACGCCTTTCGTTCACCCAGCTCTATTTTCAGGCTTTCCTTTCCCAATTTACTTAGCAAAGCAGAGCTGGGGCCCAAAGACTGCTGTAGCTTTCTTCTTGCATTTTGGCTTCTCTTGATTAAGTTAACCCTGTGCACTTTTAATCAGATGATTCTATAACAAGGTTTCCCATAATGGTAGTATTTGGCCCACACATTTTAAGTAATTCTGGACCTGGAAAGCCAATCCTTAAAACAAATGCATTTCCACTGCCTAAAGCTGCACTCCAAATGTATAATGCCATGTGATTGATATTATTGGGCCCAGAAACTCACACATGATAGAGATGTGATTTGCCAAGAAGGCCTGTGTACTCCACAACAAATATTCCAGATGGAACACATATTCAAGATGGGCACTGATGGAAATACATTTCTGACACATGTTCTGTGGGTTGCAGAAATGCTGAAAGAAAATACTGTCATTGTGCATTGGTATTATGAAGAATGGATTTGAAAATAAATTAGTTCAACAGTCAATTTCCAATAATTTGACAAACTTCCCCAATTTGACAAGTGTTCATTTTAAACGTGGCAGCAAGCAAGATTAAGAAATCTCCAATGAGTGCCAAATCTGATAGATCTTATTTCTCTTGATCTTGATCAGGAAGGTTTTTTTTCTCCATTTTATTGGTTGTAGGCCACAATTGTATTATAAAATCCCAGCTAGTATATGTATGTATATATATATGCAGTGAAGAGAATTAATTAGGGGACACATAAGCTGAATAGGTCCAGTGCAAGAAAGCTAATGAAATTCAGTGGGAATAAAAGTTTAGTTGAAGTGACGTTAAGATGCTGAGTTAATGAAAAAAAAAATCACACTTGGCAGGTGTTTAAAGCTACGCTAGCTTAACTATGAGACACACATTGTGCAAACCCTAAGCACACTGAGGACATCACAAAGTACATCACTGATGATATCACATATAACATCACTTATGGCACCATCATTCACATCACTGGTACAAAAGATCATGTGTGCAATTAAGAGAGATGCAACATTTAAAAAGCGTGTCTCTGCATTTAAGTGTAGTTCTAGTCCAATGGTTGTTCGAAGATCTCATTGAAAAACAATGTTTATTTAAAACCACAGTATTTGCTCTGTATTGAATGACCATTTACCATGATGAGATATTATAGTACCTGTTACACTTTGTTCTAAAAACAGTCAAATATGCAAAGTAGTCATTTAAGTAGTATAATTATGACTTTGCACTGCCTACCAAAGAATACAACATACATGAGAAGAAACAGTTTCCAAATTCATCTTGTCTACTCTTGACAGATAACTTACTGTCAGTATAACAAATCAAAAGTTAGGCCTTAACCATGTCAAATGGTAAACGTTAGGGCAGGTGGCCTGCAAAGGTCAATTATGTTTAAAAGCACCTACATGTTGCAAGGACACATGGTTATCAGGACTAGAGTAGCTTATGTACTAAAAGGACATTTCACTACATGTTTAGGCTATGGCTCCCGTGTCCCCTCATTGCCTATCCTGAGTAGGACTAGTAGAAGTTAAAATATAAACCACTGGATATCCAAAGGATGCTGTATTGCAAAGAAAATTGTAGATTGATATGTACAAGACCAACTTTATGTAGTTATTCTATCATTATTTACAAGGCTTGAAAATGTTTTTGGACCTTCATAAAAGGCAGGGTGTATCACATATGTGCTAGAATGAACTCTATATGTTCAAATATAGCCAAACACATTTTGCAATGTCTGCTCCATAGCAGTAAGGTAATGGAGGAGGTCATAGGTGGTGTCCTAACTGATTTCTAACATTATTATTATTCAGATGTTACTCTTAATTATTGTGACTATTATTATTATGGTATTTATTGAGTGCGGACCTAGCTTCAAGAAGTAACAGAGTGCTTTACAGAGGTATAACAGAGTGCTTTACATAGGTATACAACAGTACAGATGCATAAGAGAGTGCTTTTCAGAGGTATCAAGAGAACATATGTACAGAGGGGTGCAGCTGTACCGGTGTCAGGGACAAGAGTGGCGGGCGGTGTCTAGCAATTCAGGTGGCGCAAGGGGCAAGGTGATGGCCTAGGTGTTGAGGAGGAGAAATGCCTTGAAGAGGTGGGTCTTGAGTTTTTTCTGAATTGTAGGACCATGGGGTCGAGTCAGATGCTGATGGGGAGGAGACTCCATAGTCTTGGGGCATAGGCAGAGAAGGCTTGTTTTCTGGTTCTTTCAATTTTGAAAAGATGGATTTCTAGTCTGCATGTGTCCTGGCTTCTGGTGGTGTGCTTTCCAACAGAGATGGTGAGTTTCTCCAGGAGGTAGCAGGGTGATTTGAGTCCGACTGCCTTATAGACAAGGCAACAAGATTGGAAGGTGATTTGTGCATGCAGTGGGAGCCAGTGAAGGTTGAGGGGTGATGTGGTTTTATCTACGTAGACCCTTGATGAGGCATGTGGCCACATGTTGCACTGTTCTATGGGCACAAAGGGGGACATCAGGAGGCCTTCAAAGAGTGCATTGCCTCTCTCCAGGTGGGATAGGACCAGTGCTTGAATGGTGGATCTAAAGCTGTCCGGAGGGAGGAAGGGCTTGACTTTTCCTAGGAGAGAGAGCTGATACCATGCTGCCTGAGTTATTTTTAGCTATGTGTGCTTTGATGGGTAGGTGTTTGTTGCTGCAGAACCCGAGGGACTTGGCGCCGGAGGTGACCTTGGGTGTGAAGCCCTCAGAGTACGACTTTGGTCTTGGAGGGGTTGTACTTCAAGTATGCACTGGACATCCAAGAATGGATCAGGGAGAAACAGGATTTGAGCCTGGGGATCTCCTTGATGCAGTCAATCTTGAGGTATAGCTGTGTGTCATTGGTGTATTGGTGGATGTGGATGTTTTGTGTGGCTAGGAGGGCTCCCGGCGGCTCCACTGATAGATTGAACATCATTAGGGAAAGGATGGAACCCTGCAGGACTCGACGTGTGATGGGTAGCATTGCAGATGACTCATCACTGATGGGTTTTTGACATGCTTAAGTGATGTTATTTGTGATGTAATCAGTGTGCTCAGTGGTTGTGCTATGGGGGCCTCATAGTCATGTAGCTTCCAACACCTGTAGAATTTCAGGGGTTTTGTTGCAATAAATTAGCACCTGAAAGTTGCTTCAACTAATGTTTTTTCACTGAATTTGAAGGCGTTGGTTGTACTGAAACTATTCACCTTAACTGTCCCTTATCTAAAGTTGTTTCACTGAAGTTCAAAGTTTTTAAATATGCTATAACCCCCATCTCCTGTAATTGTGCCTTTATTTCTACTGATAACATAACTCATGTTATGTATTTTGTTACCAATACCTGCCCTTCAGCTACACATCATGGAGTTTACTTCAATTATGTCTACATCAATTAAGGTCTACATTGCTGATGTGAGGGGACCATTGAGATCTTCACTGTTAAGTCATGTGAGCAGCTTGTCCAATCAAAACAAAGGCAATTGAAAACTTGCATCGGAACCACTCTGTCTTCTGTTGCACACTTTTTAGTTAATGTCATGAACTAAATAAAAGCACTTAAAGTAACATAGGAATTAATCACGTATTGCCTTATGTCACAATGCACTAAAGCACTCTGCATCGCCCACAAAGCATTGCACAGACAGCGAGCTGAATTCCTCCAAGACATGATTAGCCGGTATCGCCCAAAAGGGACATAAGATCCAGCAACAACCTACACATTGAGGCAAAACATTATGAAAAAAGGAACTTTGATGGAACAGCGTTCTTACATCCAATTGCTAACCTCTGGAACACTGTGCCCAAAGAAATTAGAAAAACAGAAGACCACATCACCTTCAGGAAACGACTCAAAACCTAGTGTTTCAACAGACAATGAAAACCACAAAGGGGCACCAGCAGCAATAACACACAGACAAACACCTAGAGAGGAGGCAAGATGGGCCGTCGACCCACAACCAAGAACCTGAGTAGATACAATCAAGTTACAATCAAAGAGTCACATCAGAGACTCCAACAAACCAAACAACTTACTAGCATACCTCCTCTTCCTGCTCTTCCAACATAACCAATGCCACTACACCAGACCTTGGGCTAGCCAAGCACACCAAGAATCAATTCTATGTTCACACCCACCATCTCTGAGTGAACCACCCCACATAGTCCATAAAACCATCAACAACGTAAGTGCACACAAAGACATCAGATAGTCTTACAGCTAAAACCGTCCATGTCTCTTGATCCCTAATGGACACTATCTAACCAGAGCGCACAACCTAACCCACCTCAACATCAAACACCACACGAACACCAATACAAACACTAGCACACACACCTGATGCACCGAGTCCTACCCATACTTTTACAATGCATGGGACCTCCCACACAAACTCACACTTGCAAAACCACACTCACAGACACCATTTCCACCTGGTTCTGAACCTTTCCTCTCACCCTATCATAACTGATCTCCCCACCCCCTCGCTTGCAGAGCCACGTGAGCGCCTGGAGACTGCCCCTGAGTGGTAGCGGTGCACAATATGAACCAACATAACTTCAACATAACTTCACCTATACCATTACATGCAATATTTAAACGTACGTAATTATCTAAACCTAAGGACCATACATACTAGGAAATCAAATCCATAGTTTATATAAGAAAGAATAACTAAACTCTGTTATTTTCACATGAATCAGAATAATCATCCAATTTTTGTTTAGCCAGGCAACAATATATTGCCTTTTCATAGTTGGTTTACATATAAAGAATATGTCTGCCCCTTCTCACACCTCTCTTAACAAGACCCAATGTACCATTTAATGTTTAGCTGTTCTGCCACTCTTTTTTCCCTGATTCAACTCAAGCCAAGGATGGGAACATATTTATATTTCAGTCCATCTGCATCTGACACTAGGCTTCCTGTAATGGGAAGATTAATCATCTGACATTGATCTTACTTAGCACTCCAATAATAGTCATAGGGTGCACTTTCACAAATATGGGAGCCTGATGGAATTCAATGAAATAGCACCATGCTGAATAGAGTCACTATTAGGCTTTGTTTCATGTTCGTTAATATGCCATTCAAAAAGGCTTTTAAGAAAGGCTCTTAAGCATGCCATAAATGCTCCAGTGTTTAAAGGTGCACAACAGCCAGCAATTAATTAGCCAATGATTGGCCTATATTTAATGTACTATTCCTGTGCAATGGAGGGGAAAATGACATGCCAGCTCCAAGACTTTATGGAAGCTAGCAAATCATCATCTTGAGTGGTGTCATTAATAGATGTTGGCCATCCATCCAGAATCTTGATTTTTGTTGATTCACTTGCATTTTGCAATACCTGGTATGGCCTTGAAGTGGATCCGGAATGTTCACACAGACGGTGCCAGCGAATCAGAATTGGGGCCTTCTTCAGATCCACCCAAACTATACATGTGGTGTGCCCCATGCAGCCTCATTGCCATCACTTCTTGTTATTAAACACATGTTCACACGGCAGAGGTCAACAATGAACACCATCTTAAATTCCAAATCTATGATGAGGATGCACAGATTCATAGCCACCTCATGGATGCACCAGACGACCAGACTAAATCTCAAACTGCCTAAGTAACGCTCACATTGAATTAGAGTTAATTGCATCTGGCTAAGTGGCTGAAATTAAGCTCACAGACCAATATTACCAATTATCTGCCTTTCTCTTGGTCCCAAGAATTGCAGCATTTACAGTCCCTTACACAGAGTAAAAACAATGTGCAATATGGCTCTAACCTAAATGTTACATTTCATAACAAATCACAGAGGTCACCAAAAGTACAACTTCCATGTAATGATGTTCCAGGTCATCCAGGTACTTCTTCAAAATCACAAGGGCGCTAGTAGGATCCCAACTGCACAAATGGAATGTAGTCTGCAGAGATGCAATGCAGTTTGTACAGGAGAACCTACAAAAGAGCTTTAGAGATGTCCTGAAACACGCAGTCCGGCTCTATTGGATTCTTAGGATGTTTATCGACATCGAATAATTCAATTGATTAAAAGCTGGGCATAAAATCAAATGTAAATTCATGTAGATCTACTTCACATATGCAAAGGAACGAGATTAGAATACCAGAAGGGTCTAATATCAATGTATGTCCCCGAGTGCAATGTCCACTCAAGCAATGTGAACATCATTTTTCAGGCACAAATCATCTGTAAGAAATATCAAGATCACCAACCCACAACTATGGAAGCGTTTGACGCACAGATCAGGGATATATGGGAACCATCCAACTTCTTGCAGGAATTCCTCATCACCCTTAAGAAAGGGACCGGGCCCTGCAATAAATTCTCAGGAACAATTAATTTGTCTCCATCCTAGGCAAATAGAGACAGCCCTTTTAGAATGCCATATTACAACTACATGGTCTTATGTAATTTGTGTTGTTATTGTTCCTTATCTAATTATACGTTCAGTGCAGTGAAGGAACCCGTGGTGGCATGCAGGAAGCTTACAAAACAATTTACACTAATATGTAGGTAAGTAGTATGGGCACATGAGGTTTTGCAGACTGCAGAGTCCCTATTGAGAAGATTAACATCTTTGTTTTATAGTGATATTAGTATGTTTGGGACCAGGATAGCCCATAATTAAGGTTGTTTTCTAGAAATGCCCTAAAAAGAACTGGAGGTAACTGGGCCTTCGGGCATATTTTTCTGTCCTTGTTCGTAATCATCAAACTCGTAGAGTCTAGTCTCTATGTCTAGGTGTTTTCATGTGATGCTTGATGGCCCTCATGTAACATTTGTGCACAATGTGCAAAATAAATTACCAATGAATACATGTGCCTACCTCTATTTGTTTGTTTTATTTATAGAAGAAAACGACAACGGCACCATAAACTGTGTACACAAACAAATAACAGTAAGTGGTGCATTATATTTAATTGGGATTGTTGCAAAATGTTGCCCAATTTCAAATCTACACAGGTTAGGGATTAGACAGGATGATGATGACACAAGTACAGCAAGTACAACAAGGCAGTAACAAGTGTCTGGGTTGCTGGTGGCTTGTACAGAAGAGAATTGGCAAAAATAAATGGCCAAACAGTTTTGTGCTGGACTGTCCCTGTGTGTAGTACAATACTCTTATGGAAATTGATATTTCTCCTCTATACACAGCACAGTGAGCACAAATACAATGGTAGATTCACTTCCCAGAAAATTAGTTATTTGGCCATTTATGTTTTCGGTACAGAGGCTCACACATTGTTCACACAGTTTGGAATGCTTGGGGTTTTATTCCAAGTTATTATGGGTAATACAGTTGTTGAACTCTTGCACCCTGTACCTAGTGAGCCACAGCAATATAGCCACACCTCACAAATGATGCCCTAAATGGTCAAGGCACATGTCCTGGGAGGCTGGTGGTACTCTTTTTCAGCAGAGAATTGCCAGGTATTTTGGAGCAGGACTGGCCCTGGTGGTGGAAATAAACGGACATGCATGGGATATTTCCCTTCTGTTAAAAGAAACACATTGCCATTGACAAGGCAGAATTCCTATCTGTGGGCAATGCATGCTGCAGCAGCAACAGGAAGTTAACTATAAATGGCTACTCAGTTTGTCAGTTCGCATCAGAATTGAAAGGCAGCATGTTAAGCCTCCTCTCTTGACCCTTTTTCTTACCTCTAATGATAGCCCTTCTATAAACCTTCCAATTCTCTAATATACATAGATACATTCCTGATAAAACCAAATAGCTCCTCTAAACCTTACATCCATATACTGTACATAACATATTTCACATATTCCTTTGAATTGATGCATATGCCATATATAGAATGCCTTCCATCTGCTACTAGGAAGGTTTGTAATCATTACCTCATCAATCCATACAGCAACATGTAAACACGGCATTTGTCATTACCTCCAAAGGAGTAGATGATTACCTTTCTAGTTTGCTTGCTCACTGTAACCAACACTATGGCCCTCATTCCAACCCAGGTGGTAAGTTCCCTACTTTACCACCATGGTGTAAACTCAGTTTACACCATGGTGGATGGCGGATTTACCGCCCCATTCCAAGGTGAGTGGGGCGGTAAATTCCCAATCCCCATTTACCCTTCCCCATTCCCATTTTTGCCCCATAGGGCATAATGGGAGTGGGGAAGGTGCTAATTACGGCACCGTAAATTACGGTGCCGTAATTAGCGCCAAGGACGCTTAGCGTCTTGGTACTTAACGCCTGCTAAAAGCAGGCGTTAAGGTGGAAATCAGGCGTTAAGGGTCAGGTGTTAAGGGTTAACGGCGCCGACGGTGCCGTTAAACCCTTAACGCCTGGGTTGGAATGAGGGCCAATGACTTATTTTATCCTACTCCAGTCAGCCGCTTACTTTAAATTGCTTACATTACATCCACTGTGGTGGGGGTCATACAGTCGTGGGACACATGAAAGTGTTGCAGTGGAAGGAAACAGTCTGGCAGGTCTCTGTGAGATCATGAGCGGCCAAGTGGTCTCCACTGGTAAGGACACATCTAGTAGATTATCCTTATATGTTAATGGGGGCTTGTGCTTTGAATGTTCACTGCAGATGAGGTTGTTTTCACTAATGCCATGGTGCCATTAGAGGAGCCCGAAAGTGATATTCTTCACTCCATATAGTGGGGTTGCTTTAGAAACAAGTAATCTAGCCCCCAAAGTAAACCTGTGTATTGTTCTTTTGGGTCTTAGTGTATCTTTTGGCTCCTGCACTAACTGTATGTGTATAACATTGCTACTTTTGAAAGCAAGGCAAAGGGGTGTTAGGAAGGAGCCTCTGTGATTATCATGGCAACTATAAACACGTGTGCCATGAATTCTCCTAGGTCTGTTCCCTGCAGCTGGCATCACCTCCAAAGAACTCCATCTTGCTCCTTCTTCCCATGGCAACGACCTACTGATGCATGCTGGGCCTGGTCACTTCTCATTCTGATGCCCCACCACCCCGCAACTGCTGGTGTTCCATCTACCCTAATCTGTGCAGTCCTTCCACCCCATCCCCAATCCCTGCTTTGCCTGCAAGCTCTGCCTGGCCGCAGCCTTTTCTCTGCCATGTCACTCTAAGGGTCAGGGCTCCCTCTGTGGTCCATAAGCATCCCTTGCAATCTGTGGTAAGTCAGGCCAAGGGATTGATTTACAAGCTCTGAGAGAAATTTAGTGAAATGAGGGTAGCAAATCAAGAGGTGGTGGCTGGAATGTTTAGGACAACCCTCCAATCCATCATTCTTCAACATGCCAAGCCATTACAGAAATGGGAAAGACCATGTGCAAATACCCCACTCTTCCAACACCTCACCAATGCCCACCCCACAAACAGCCACCCAACCAACCTCACGCTTGCCTATCCCCAACAGCACACCCTCCCTAGCTCACCTCTTCCTATCGCCTACCATGCTCACCACTGCCTACTGCCTGCACCTTAGCTCACCATTTCTCCCTTCCACCTAAGTTTACGCCTAGCATCTCACCATATGCCCTCCAACCTACCTCACCCTTAAGATCACCATGCTTACCTTAACATTTCCAAACTTTATATTTGCTGGAATGCAACATTGATAATGGACATAATAAAATGACTTCTGGACACTGCAGCAAAGAGAAGTCCTGCTACTATGTCTAATACTAATGTTATTTGTCAGCGAGCCCTAATTTTCAAATACGTTTGGAATTACGGGCTATGTAAAGCCCAGGAATTTGCATTAAACATATCCATAATCATAAAATGCAATAAACAAATGCCAAAACGAATTGCTTTGCCAATGTGGGTTTTTAAATGCAAACATTAATGCCAGAGTGCACTTGCTTAATAGATTTTAAGAATAGCTCCTATTACAGCCTATCACAACTCCTTGTATCACCCTAGGAAGGATGACGGCCTAATTCACAGAAGCGTTTTATAATGGCAAATCCCCGTTGGAAAACGATCTGTGAATCAGGGCCTGAATGTCTAATTTCATTCTGGCTAAAAACTGTTAGAACAGGTTGCGCCTAGGTCTCTGGAACAAGTGCTCAACTTGCGGTGCTATCTTACAATACTATACTTCTTACTTTCAAATGTAATGGTGTTGTTGGGCTGAACTTTCACACTAAATTCATAAAGGACAATTCAACGTATTTAAAGAACTTCTGTTTATCTCACATATTATAGAGTGTGTTTTTTGTATCAAAGCAAATCATTCCTCATTGCATTACTGAGTGCCTAATTTACTCAGTGCATTGTCATTGATTTGATGACAGCGTTTATTTTTATCTTAAAATTCAAAAATGTTAATTACGAACGCGGGTGTTGACATCAGTGTAATGCATCGGGCCTGTATTAATCACTGCCATAATAATTGGGAGCTATTATTACTGAATAATCAATCCAAATTAAAAATTAACTGCCAGTCCCACGGCACAGCCTAATGATGTTTTTGTCAGCAGGCGAGATCATTTCGCCGACTATATTTCCACAAATATTAGCATTTAATGAATTTGAAAACAATTGTGTTTTTATACTTTTTACTTCACTAAACAGTTCTTAACCACCATGCTTAACTCGATGTAGAGACATTGTTTGTGGGGGGGGGGGGTCCTGAGCCCTGCTGCTTAGGGAAATTAAACTTCCGACTAGGCAACTTTTCTGAACACGCAAGGCCTGATAATGCCCTAATTGTGCTACTGGTCCTCAGGCGGCTGCCAAATGTTACATTACAAAGTGAGCGCCTAACCTATTTGTGGATTGACTGGATGGGTAAAATACTTTGAGCGATGCCATTCTCCTCATATGTAATGAGCATGTTCTAGTAGCCTACATGGCATGGGAAGCTAGGCATTCCAAAAACGTACTCAACATCATCCATGACTCAACACAAGTCCAGGAGCAGCAAGGGCAAAGCCATTGTGCCTTTTTCATTACTAACCTCACTTTTGCTGTTTGCATTGCAAGTGCCCTCAGCTCAGAATAGTTTCTGATTAGTTTGAGTGCAATCACTTACTAAAATCCAGCAACATGCATATCCTAACTGGGTGATGGGGCATGCAGAAGAGACATGAAGACATCTAGAGATTGAGGAGAGGTAACAAGAGGCTGATCCAACCATTGGGTTCGTTTATTTACCTGTTAATGATATCGACCCCAGGAGCCAGATTGCAGAAACTTTGAACGGGCGCAAGTTGTACGGTAGTAGCACTAGGTATTTGTAAAAACACTGGGACATATTAGAAAACCATTGCGCCAATGATAAGTGGCCCTAGAGTAGAAAGGATACATTTACGATGCATTTTTTAACCGGGGCAAAGTTTGCCCTAGTACTAATCCCATTGTGTGAACATTTCTCTTTTTGGCACAAGGGCAATTTTTGCCCCGGTCATTATAACCTCCCAAACTGCACTTGTCATGGTGCAATGGTTTTGTCATATGCCCCAGTGTTTTGGACACCATGGCCAGTCAAACTGAGCCTAATGTCACTCTGAATAATTGGTGGGGCTGGTGCACAGTTGGCTACATGACAGGATTATTTCTGAAAGGCTGGAAGGGAAGGGGGGAGTCAGTCAAACAGCATGCGCATCTTTAATGAGATGGCATTATCATAGCAGCTTTTTAAGCAGAGCCCTACCAAGTATATATCGAGTAGGGAACAGAATTTGGCTGTTTCTAAAACACACTGACAGCAGCAGCACTTGTCATCTCTGTGTTACAGTATGCTCCATGCCACATGCCTATCTGTATAAGGGTGGAGAAGTTTGAACATTCAGTACATCTACAGCTATAATTTAGCAGTGTGGGCAACGTCATAGCTGAAGTATATGTACAGCGTAGGGTGCTGCAGTGGGACTTGACATTAACCGTTTAGATAGGCCCATGCCTACCATCAATATCTATTGGGACAGGAATATAGACACAAGAGCAAACCGTATTTTGAGACTTGGTATGCCGTAAGGTGCTGAAGCGGGTGTAGATATGAGCTATGCAGATGGTTCTGCTCATCTTTACATTCCACAAACAACTGGTTATTTATAATTTTTAAGTTATATTAATATCGTAAAAGCAAAGACAGAGCTACATACTGAGTAGATTGGAAGATGTTATTAAATGAAACGGCAAATAAGATAGGAAATTAAGGAGAGTTGCGTGTGGTGTTTTCCACTGTTTTTGTGTTTGTGTGCGCGCGCGCGCGTTTCTGTGTATGGGTGTGGGTTTTTTGCAGTCTTCTGGTCTAATGCCAGCTCAGCGAGATATCCCAGTGGCCTGAGCACCCGTTACAGATATCAATGTAGTCTGCAAGGCTCAGTCTCAAAGCTCAGTGTGATTGCAATAGGTAATAATAATAATAATAATAATAATAATAATAATAATAATAATAATAATAATAATAATAAGACCTGCATATAGACATTAGCATATTCGGTGTGTCTGACAATCATTTCTGAATATAGTTAGATATGAATACACAATATATTGATGTTACAAAAGTAAATGTAAAGCTGAAAACGAAGTAGTGTGATTAGTGGGTCTGCAGGGAAGGAACTGGTCACAATATATGGACATGCACTAGTGTTAGTAGAATATGAATTCTATGATTGTTTTCTCAAGCTAATTTACTGACTCCTAAGGAAAGCGACGGGTGAAGAGTATCTGAGGGGAGGAGCAGGACGAGGAGGAAGTGATAGTGTGACCTTCATTTTCTTTGAAGAGTGGAATCTAATCACTACCTGTGATAAACAAGCAATTAGCAGCCCTATGGTTTTGCATCGCAAATGTTGAGGTGATCCTGCTTATTACATGCCTTTAATTACATGATCAAAAGTAAAAATGCAATATTGTTGTCAAATTAAACCACTCATGGTACTTATCAACTGCAGACATATGTATTCTACTCCTGCTTTAGATGAGGTAAGGTTGAGTTGAGAAGTTGGGGGTGTAGCAGATTCAGTAAGCTTCAGACATGTCATCAGTTGTTGATGCCGCCTTAACCCTGCTTCCCTTCCCCCGCTCCCAAGCTCCCGCATTCCCATGCTCCCCATCTACCTCTGCTAATATTGCACCTTACAGGAAACCCCCTGGGTGTACCCCATAGGAATATTGTTCTGTTGCTTCCCAGCTAGGGTTGCACTTTATAAAGGACATACATAGATAGACGTCACGTGACTCGTAGCTTTGGTGCCTGTTTTTGTTTTAGCTATTAAGCCCTGAATGTGTTAATTTACTTCTCTTCCTACTGCAGGTTTGCACTGAAAATAAAGAAACACATTTTCAGTAGGAGTCCACTGAAAACGGGAAATAAAACCAATATTTTCGGAAATGTTTTTATTTGCATTTTCAGAACGGGCCCACATGAGGGATGGAGAAAGAAAACACATGTATTAACTATAACACAAGATGTAACATAATAACACACTCCAGTTCTCGGTATACCTTGCAAATCAGGTGGTGTTCTCCTCCCAGTTCTTTCAAGCCTCATGCTATCTTCAGGAAGGCAGTCCCTGGTGTTGATGATTCATTCCTCGCCCATCAGTGCAGGGAATACTTGTCCTTGAAGTTGCAAGGTGCTGAGAACAGATACTCCCCCATTACTGCAGTAGCAGGACCTCAGTGGGAGGCAGATGACAGTGCAGCATTCCTAAGTGGGGTAGAGTGGCCCCGGTGCTGCACTTCTGGAATTTGCATCTCCCAAAACAATCCCCTAAAATAGTATCTTCCCAACATGTTACAAAGCATCAACTGTAATTCTTCTCCTAAAGAAACCAAATGTTGACTTTAAAAACCAATAATTCTACAGTCGTGTCTCAATCCTACCCTGAAGCTCTAAAATTCTTGAAGTGTGTCCACAACTTTCTCAAGGACACTCCCTTGCTGGCCTCCTCCAATCTGGATTCTGGTCCAAATACTCCACTGTGACTACACTAATTCACCTCCCCATTTCTCTTACCATTGCCCATCACTGCCAATTCTTGTCCTTTCTCACCCTTCCAGACATGTCTGCTGCCTTTTACAATGTGGATAATCCATCCCTCTTTTAACCTCCCTCCATGGCTTCAAAGACATGATACTCAACTGGATGTTCACCTATCTGTCTGACTGCTCCTTTCCCATCTGATGGGACACAGCACCATCTCCCTGGCAATCCTTACCGTGAGTGTTCACACAAAATAGTCCTAAACCGACTCTCCCCTCTACCATTACTTCCTTCCCTGGCATTCACACCCACTAGCACATGGCTCACAAAGTCAGGGTGCTCTTTGACAGTGAAATAAAACTTTTTGTATTATAGATATAAATCAGTTTATTACAAACTTGTGTTACTTTTTCCATTTAAAACCTCAACTTACGTCCATAAAGTAAAGAGATCACCTCATATCACAATGTTGGTCATTTCCAGGATCATCTATTAAACAATAGATACAGATTTATTAGGGGTTAGGAGTTTGTCAAGTTAAGGCAAAGGTAAGTAGTCCACTCTCAACATTTGTGTTTCATCTTAGTTCATTATTATAGAATCATTTTTTTTGGGAAGAATTCCAGAGGAATAGTTTAATGTTGAATCAAAAAAATTAATCACGGCACATTTACGCAGCAGATTTTCACCCAAACTAATCAGCTGCCACCACTCATCAACACTAAGGCTACTGATGGCATGTTTACCAAGGTGGCAGGTTCTCTCTGATGTCACCGCAGGACATGTCGTTAGCAGATGTTTTATTGAATCTACAGATAATTCATCTCTGCAAAACAGGCAATGATTGTCTGTGATAGCTGCGGCTTTCCTCTCGTACAGGATCTCTTTAGTGCGGTATAAATTTAATCTAAGTCCTAGAAATTGATTCTGATGGTAACAGCTCGGAAATGTTCTTAGATATTTCATGTTGCTATCTGCAGCATGAGGCTCTAGCATCAAGTTCAAAGAGGAGCTGTATTTCCTTCTTAGATTATGGGTATCGATCCAGTTGCAGGAATTTAGTTTTCGCTTAACCGCACATGGGTTTGTTATTAGGGTATCTAATGTTACATCCAGATGATTCAGGTGATCTATACATTTTCTATTCCATACTTTTAAAAGCCCTGGATAGATTCCACTTGGGGGTAACGTTAGAATCTGGTTTTGTTGGAATTACCATTAACACTTTCTGCAGCAGTGAAAGCGTCTTCCAAAGCACAACAGAGTGTAAGGATTGCAGCCCTAGTTCATATCTAAATTGCCACTACTGGTTAACATCCTGGAAGACGGAGGACTTTTTTCCAAAATTGTCCCTCCAGGACATTCCATAGTGATCGTGGGAGATGTAGTCCAGTTTCTCCTCCGAATGATATGGTCGAGATAACCATTTTATTGGAAAAGGTGATCAAAGGTGTAATCGCAAATTTCCCATATCTAGCATGTAGTATTGAGCCTTGCATGGCAAGCATTTTCATTTTGGCTTTTAGATCTTGAATCCATGGCCATTCTCTAATTGATTTGTTAAAGGAGATACCCAAGTATCAAATTGAATCAATGATATCAAGTGGATCCTTACCAATCTTCTAGTGATATGATGTTCCAATTTTCCCAGGTTTGTTACAGAATGACATGATCTTCGTTTTTTTGGTGTTAATTGATAAATCATTATAAGTCAGATATTCCTGCAGATGATTAAGCAGTCACTGAAGGTCAACTTGTATACGATCCATTAGTACCAAGTCATCTGCATAAATGACCCACGACATAGGGTGTCCATTGATCTTCGGTGAAAAAATGTTGGCATTTTTGAAAGTCAAAGGCAGGTCCGCCATGTATAGCTTGAAAATCAAGGATGCCAGGGTACAGCCTTGTTTAACCCCGCTCTCAGTTTTCATCATTTCAGTGAGATCTCCTTGAGCATTAAGTCTGATCCGAGTTGAGTGGTCTGTATGTAAGGCCTTTATTGTTTGAAGCATAGCCTTTGGGTTCTTCCATGCTCTGAGATTGTTCCACATCTTTGCTCTGTTTACGCTGTCAAAAGCCTGCCGAACATCAACAAATGCAAGGAACAGGCTGGAATTTGTTTTTAAGGCTTCTAGTTTTATAACATTTAGGAGAAAGATATTTAGGTCCGCCCTCACACTGTTAGTGAATTCAGTCTGTCTTGGATCTATGATCTTGTTTTTATCTGCCCAGTTAGATAATTAATGGTGCAGAAATAACGCAAACAGTTTGCCTATTACATCCAATAATACTATCGGACTATAATTTTGAAGCATGTATCTATCACCTTTTTTAAAGATTGGAACAATTCCAAGAAAATGGTACTGCATTTGTGTTGGTGATTCTTTGAAATAGTGTTTCTATGAAGAGTGACCATTTTTCTGAGTTAAGATTTAACAATATGTTTGTTAGGCCATGTGGCCCAGCCGCTCCTGAGTTTTTTTGTTTTTTTTATTGCTTCCATGATCTCTGCTTTTTTAATGTTAAAGGTCCATGGTACATAATTTCCTTTCAGTTCGTTATTATTGCTAGAAGTTGGTTTTGCAAAGACCTCTGAGAAGTGCTGAACCCAGCACTTTGCACTTGCACTGTTGCTCATGGTTTGCTTGTTGTTTTAATGTACCTTCATTTGCAAAGCTCCGATCTCAGCTGGGTTATGATGGCAAATAACCATTAGCATTTTATCTCCTTGTTCTTGGTCTCGTAATAATTTAAAGAAAATCAGCCAGTTACAATATTTTTGTTTCCTTGTTTATGTTATGCATCATATCCTTTCTTTAGATTGTTGAGATCCTGTCAATGTGTTGCTATCTCCTGCTATAAAGATGTTTTGGTTTTAAGTAAGGTTGTTTGAATCCAGTCTTTATTTTTTCATAGATTGCCAGAAGTGAGGCTTAATCAATCTCATGATTACCTTGTGTTATCATAGTAAGATAGCTCCCAGTAATACATGGGATGTCTTTGAGAATTATTTACAGTAGCCTGCCTTGGTTTACTTTGAATTCTCCAAGTAATTTGTTGGACCATTTAGCTCTCTTTATTTCCCAAAGTAAGTTTCACAACATCATGATCACTGGTAGTCATAGGAGTTATCTGAAGGCATTTGATGTTGTGAAGATAATTCCTGGAAGCCCAGATGTATTCTAGTGTGGCACAGCTGTTGTTATGATGCAATGTTGGTTTCCCTGATAGTCACCAATTGTCTGCCCATTTAGAATGAAGCAATTTCTCAGGCTCAGTGCATGCAATAACCAACGTCCTCAATTGTTGTAGGGATCATCTATCTTTGACATTGAGTCTATAGGTTTACCCTCTATGTCCAAGCATTTTATAGTTATATCATCACAGATAATAAAGTGATGATTAGTGAATTCTGCTATACTGTCATCAAGGATCTTGGTCACTGAGTTTAATAGAGTCACTGATGTAATCATAGCTGGATTCCAGTCGTGGGATTCATGTTGTAAAAAGGTCCCTTGTACACATGGATTTGGATTTCGCTGTTAATCCATTGTTATTGAGGATTCTTCCTGCCGGGTTTAAGAAAAATTGTATAGCCATCACTTACTGGTATCTCCCGTAACCAGGTTTCTTGTAAACAAATGATGTTATGTAGATCAATATTCAGAACAAATGTCGTTGAATAAATGGCAAAACCATCGGGTGCAATATGAGATCAGTGATCTGATGCCTGCTGTGCCAGTGGTTCCTAGTTAATGTTACTTTTGCCTCCAGGACCATTTAGGTGCTTTGTGCCCTTTTTGTGCAGAGTGTCTGTCAAACATCCCACTTAAATTGCCTCTGTTGTTAATTTTGATGGTTAGAGGTTCTCTTCTTGCCTCGATAAATTTCGCCCTTTTTGTAATCATCTTTTGGGGGGCCACTACAGCTTCAGGCCTTTTTTCCCAACTTGGAGTCGTTTGGGCCTCTTTCTAAAGACAGTGGGATGTTGCTTCTTAGGACGTATCCAAAAGACAGTAGCACTATTTTTGCTTTTAGAAGAGTGGTTTGAATCAAGGGAGAGTTTGTGTGTAGAATAACCCAATCGGTTCTGGATTCATTCACATATTCTACGATAGCGCTGTCGTCAGTTGTTATTGTTCTCAATGAAGGGACACAATGCAGTAAGTTCATTACATTTCGTCTGTTCAAATTGACCACATTTTTTGGATATAGCACATTTTCCAAGTGAATTTCTCTTGTAGAAGCACCAGTGCTTTTCTGATTTTTTGATATAGCTCCTTTCGAATTTCCTAGGGCCACAGGGAATTTTGGGTTTAGTTTCACCACTAGGTGCTCTTTCAGATTTTCCCGTTCCTGTGTATATTCAAGCTTTGATTGCAACTTCCTTCGCTTTTGAGATAGTGTTAGGAACATCGAAGACCTAGTATTCCAATTATTGCCTTTGTCTTTCACATTTACACTTTCAGTGATGTGTCCGGTAGTAGAGTGGTTTACATGGGATACTTCCTACTTTTCATTCACTTCGTACACTTTGCGTTGTGTGTCGACTTGATCAGTATGTTTGTCTTGCTCAGCGAGCTTAGGTGGTGGATGGAATGCTGAGGATGCTGGCAATGTCACCTCTACAATAGTTGGGGAGCATTATGGCACTCCACCTCCTTGGCTTCTGTTATCTCCCTGTGGCCCCCCCAACAGTTTCAGTGTCTATTTTAGCTTGTTATAAAAGCATTCCTACTTCTAAAATGTTGGCATCTGTGATATCAAGTCTAGTGTCACTGAATTGAGAAAAGGGAGCAGAGACAGGGGTTAGGGCTGTGGGGTTCGAACGACTATTTTCGTGTCAGTGGTCATATTCATTTTCACGTTCACATCACACAGCAGTCTTACTTGGAGAATGCCACACTCACCTCAGAAACATTGCTGATATCCGTGTTGTCAGATGCTCTGTCCAAACACAGTCGTTCTTGTTGCTGTCGAGTGCGAGGACTTGTGTATTCAGCTCCAATGCAGGAAGGGGTTGACAACTTCATTATCCGAGTGGTTCTTGCTCTTATTTTCACGAGCCACGCAGCTCCACTCTGTACGCTGGCATTCCCAGGTATGACTGGGTTAAAATGGACTCTTCACCGGACTCCACACACCGGCGCTATGCGCCACTTTCAATAGATATAGACTCTTTCTGCAATTAAATGAGCAGAAGCTTTGCTGATATCAGTGTCCAACGCTGGAGACAAGAAAAATGAAACACAGCCACTCCACCAGAGTTTTGGGTAAGACTGGACTCTTCACCGGACTCCACATGCTTGCGCTATGTGCCTCTTTCAGTAGATATAGACTCATCCTGCAATTAAAGGAACCATAGCTTTGCTGGTATCAGTGTCCAACGCTGGAAAGCAGAAAAATAAAATGCAGCTACTCCACCAGAGTTTTGGGTAAGACTGGACTCTTCACCGGACTCCACAACCTGAAACTTTACAAGTTCATCTTGGCCACTGCCACTGCAGCCAGAGTCAACCTCCTAAACATTAGAAAAATCAACCCAGATCTCCCACAACACTCAACTAAAACCCTTATCTCTAATCTTGTGCTCAGCAAACTGGACTGCTTCTTGGTCTACCCCTCTACGCTTTTAGTCCCCTCAAAAAAGTGATAAACTATGTGCCATGCACCATTTCCAACCTACTCAGACCCTGCCATATTCCCCTAGCTCTTACCACAGTAACCATGCTGGATGGGCCTCCATGCAGGAATACTCTCTCTTCAAATTCCTTCTACTCATATAGAAATCCATCTATGGTCGTGCCCCAAACTACCTGGTTCAGTACATCTCACTGTACTCTCCCTATTGAACTCTCCAATCCTAGTCTCGTCACAACACATCAGATCCCTGGCTCTCATGGAACTTCCTTTTGTCACTGCTTTGCCGTACTTGCTGTACTTGTCCCACTCTACAAGAAACCTCTACCCTGGACTTCAAATCCATCTGTTCAGTGGCACTGTTCAAGATGAGGCTAAAACTCTATCTACTAACTTTGGAAGGAGCCATCAAACCCCCTTTTATCCAAAAACACTTCTCCGCATTCTGCCCTTTTGACTCTATTTAATTTTTAAATACGTAAATACCAGCCTAACGCTCGCCATGTAAAAAAAAGAAAACATTACTATGCCCTCCGGTCCTTGTCACTATATGCTCATAGTCTTACCCCTTCACATCCTGGTATACATCATTCAATCCAACAGTTCCCTTATATAAAGACTCCCTCACCTGGGAATGTCTCTGCTCTATGTCATTCACTACTTTGTAAGTTATTATATTCTCTTCTTAAATAAATACTAAATAAAAACAAATATAATACATGGCGGCCTGCAATAGCCATATGAAAGCCTGGACATTATTTTCTTATTACATACTACTTGTGACATTACAACTGACCTGTAATACGAAACTGACATCACAACGCTCTGTAATCAGTTATTACACCTCAGCTGTGATGTCACAATGTCTGCTGTGTGGGCCAGCACAGAGCAGAACCTAGGCTGTCACTGCGGCACTTAAAGCCATGACATGATTTTCAAATGCTGTGCTTTGAAAATATTTTTCTGTGACACTTTATAGACAGTATTGACAAGGAACTGTTCATGGTAGATTGTTTAATTTGTGCACTTCTGGAATTTCAGACACGTGAGCAAGAACCCATATACATTTCTCACTTTAAAGCAGTTCCTTCCTACTGTCAGACAGGCTATCTTGTCACTCTGCTTAACCAAAAAACTTGTCCTTCATCCTTTACGTTTGAGATTAAATACGCATAAAGCGCCACATATGCATGTGATAGATCCCTTCACTTTCTCATACTGACCAAGGCCGTCCTCCATGCTTCCAATGGCCCATTTAATTTTATGTCTCACAAGATGGATGGATGTGTCAGCTACAAAATTCCCTGCCAAGAGTGAGAACCAATTTGTAAATGGAATATTGGTATTTAATTGTATAATGTATACATGCATATAATTTATGGTATGTTGTGCTGAATCAGATCTGCATTCAGTGAGACAAATGATTCAAAATGTACAACTGATAATAGGCCTCAATACAAGTTTGCCGGTCCGGAAACAACAGTGCCAATGTGTTCCAAATTGTTCCTCTATTTTGATGCACTATCAAGTCGACTTTGGACTAAACATTTAGCTAAATGACCTCTATGTGTGGTGTGACGATGAGCAGTAGAAAACATCTGTTGTATTGAGAAGAAATTCTTTTCAACAAAGGATCTTTTTAATAGGCTATTTTTCATTATCAATAGATGCACATAAGGACCCTAACATATTCCCCGGTCAATGGTTCATTAACCTCCTGGAGACATCCTTTCATAACTGTAACAGTTGTCTTTCAGATTAGCTTACAAAAACAAGACCATCGTTCTTGGCTGGAATTATAATATAACGGTTGCATTTATTATTATTTTTTAAGTTTAAGAATAGGGCCTATTGTATTCGGTAATGAAGTGTAAAGGTGGGCACTACGACGTGACACATATGTTGAATAATCAAAATTCTTTTATTCATGAGAAGCTTTCGCCTGGAGCAACCCAGTTATGAGGAGGTCCTGTGGCATAAGGACCAAACGGAAATGAGCAAAAAGATAGAGTTAATATACTCTATAAAAAACTGGTGCTCGCAGTTAACCCTAAAGAGGGCAGCACATTTAGGTAATCCGCTTCGTAACCATTTATTGAAATATTTGCAATAAATGATCACCATAAAAAGGAATTGTGCTTCAAGGAAATGTTTATTCACACCCCTTAAAGTAGTTCCTTTTTTTTGGAATATGTTTATATCATATTCAATGAGGCTGCGCCAAAATTGGCTCAGATAGCATGTACAGATGCCAATGCATTTCCGTTAATGAAACCTTCATCAGGGCGGTACATTCACTCAATGATCTATCAACATTTCAATAAATAATCGTGAACCATCAAGTAATCACATAGTTTCAATTGAAAAAATTCAAACACATACCAGGTCCAAGTTTCCCAAAATGAAGATAATGTGAATAAAGGAGAAAAAAGAAAGAAACAAGCACATTGTAAATGACTAAGCATCCATAAATTCCAACTAATTAACAATTAAAAACTAAAAAGTGAGCAAAATGTTTTCATACCTTAAGTGTCTAATGTTTCTCCACCATAAGTGAGAAACAAACGGTTTGCAGTGCGGGCTCCTGTAAAACCCACAGGAAAGCTAATCAGTCAAATGCACCATTGTTAACAGCCGTAAGTACGGAGAGAACGAAGTCAGCCTTACACGACAAAAAACGTTATTGATGAATATACCAACCTAGCCCCTTATCCCCGTGTATTCGGTAAACACAGCTATTTGCTACTTTGAGGCATTGGTATGCAAAGTATGTTAATGGGATCTGGAGATTCTTGTGGGTTTAAATAAGGTTTATTTTGCAAGACATATACATTTTGGTTCATTTTGAGTTCAGAGAATTTCAAGGTTATGTGCAAAGGCAATCAAATAATATGTTTCTTTAGATGTTTTATTCTGTAATAAGCTAAATTAATTCATTAATTATACAGAACAGGACATGGGAGATCTCTTACATTAGATTAAGCAAGAGGCCAGGTAGTAAAGGAGGTCACAGTGCTTGGGCATGTCTTATAAGGAGTAAAATACCCTGTGCTGTACATAAAAAGGATATTTTCAAGTCACCCCAGATTCCCATGACCTTAAATCAGTACTCGGCCATCAGCATTGTTCCTCTATTTTGTCATGCAACTACTCAGTGACTTGAAATATCCCTATAACATATAGTGGGTGGTACTTTATGCAATATATAAATAGCAATAATATCATGTTTTTATATAGTGCTTAATTCTGAATTTCCCCCAGTTCATTTTATTATCCGTGTTAATGGTATTCAACTTATCCAACTTGAAAAAATTAAAAACTGCAAAAGAGTTGATGGGATTCAAACTTACAAAATTAAGCCGTGCCTTATGTCAGAGGAGAACACTCAGCCGACAAGCTACCATATCCACCTGATATACCAATGCATTATTCAGGCATTTCAGGCCAAATATATGATGGCAGCACCTCCACATGTTCGATGACACATTATCATATAGTGATTATACCAGGAATATGAAAGCATTAGTAGACCATCTGTGGCTGCCTTTCAGGTAATACTCAAAACCTATGGACTGCACACATGTTTGTTTCTAATGTTCCTCTAGCATCTATATTTAATATACAGTGCATCTTGGCTCAAGCTGTCACCCTTCTGCATAATTACTGAGTCATTATTGCTTCTGGTTTCTTTTATTGGGGGTCTGTGTCTTTTGTTAATGCTACTATTGATGATGCAGGCATGCACTGGGCAAAATCTTCCTTCTAGATGAGGCCCTTTGCATTTTGTTCAGGCGAACTGCTCATGAAGTACTGCATGGATTAAAGTCCAGATGCATATTCTATTTGAATGAGCTTCGCCTGCACTGTTCCCAAAAGCAGTTGAATATTTTCCCCTACTAGATGCTTCCCCATCCATCACTGGAAGTCCCACTTTTTAATTTCTTCAGTTGTTCACGTCAATTCCCAATGCGTATCTTCTCTTTGCTTTGGGCAACCAAATTGTTTCAGCCCTCCATCTAGTGGCAGCCCTCTTCCTAAACATTAAATATGCCCTATGCCTATTACATTTTAACAAGGGTGCTAACACTGGAGTCACACTCTAGAACAACAGTTTACAACAACCCAAATTATGTACTATCCTTACTGTGCAAAAAGCCCACACTATTGCCTTTTACAATGCTTAGTAACATAGCCCTGTCCACAACTCACTGTGCACTGCAGTATTTTATGTCACAAGTGAGTGTACCGCCATTATGAACAAGTTTTCTGTTTCACATACCACCCTGTGACACTGGTGACATAAATGCCAGCCACTGATTGCAATGGAGGGGTCATTCTCACCCTCAAGGATATGAAACACATCCTGGGTTATGCCCAGCCCTTTCATTTATTTGGGTATTTGTATGCAATATGTATCTATTCCTCAGAATTAATTTCTTATTTATTGTTTTTCCCATTGTTCAATTAAAGATTTTATTTAATACAAAATGTTCTTGAATACAATGAAAAGGTGACTTCTAGGAGACCTTCCACCAGTGTCCTTTTCTGCATCACATACGTAAGCATGCCAACTGCGCCACAATGTATTTAGTTTTTGGGCTGTTCAATGTGCACAAACTAAAAATGTAACTATGTTAGAGCACTATCAAGGAAAGCAGAGGAATGGGAATGTGGAATTATAAAGTAAAATAATTGATAGGGAGCAAACAATTGAGTTAGCCAGTTGACTATGTGAAGGGTCAGTAATACGAGGCAGAAAACTGCTCATGTTTTTCTCAGAATTAATCATTATATTAGAGAAAAAGCGTCAAAGACATCTCTGCTAGAACTTCTCTATCAGGACATTCTGTACCTAGTCTAGAGGCTAAGGGAATGACTTTTAAAATAAACAAACTGACCCTCACACTAAACAACAAAACATTCAAAGTGAATTATAAACAACATAAAAGAGTGAATAAAAAACATGTAATTTGGATGACTTTCACCTTTCCTCAGTAATTCCCCTCTCCAAGGTTGTCCAAAGTGAATTTCCCCAAATGTTCAAAAGGAAAAGCACCGTCTTTAACCAAACAAAACAAAAGTTCACCAAACAAAACTCCACTCGTAACAGTTCCTCAGCTTTCAGTTGAAAAGATCCCCTTCCAATTCCAGCCAAGGAAATAGCACCAATGATAATCCTGGATGTCTTCATTCCTAAATTGTTTTGCCACAGTTCAAAGAATGGATTAACAATGTCTCCTTCTGCAACTCTATGAGTGTTCATAACCTCTTCCGTAGATTTAGTATAATTGTCAGGATGCTTCTTCTTAGTTTGTTGGTTTCCTTTTGACAACCACCGTACTACTATTGTTACCATGGATACAAAATCCTTGATTCCGCAGTATTCCACTACTTCAATCAACTTCAATGTGGCATCCACTGACAGCATTATTCACTACCACAGTTCTGGTATTTATGCTCCAACTTTATACTTTAGAATGGTTAGGCATTTTAATGGCAAGACACTTCGACCTCTACAGGTAGGTATGGCGATCCTCATTCCTATGCTCCAAGAAAAGGGCAACCTCTTTGCCTCTTATGTCTGCCTTTCTGCCACAAGGATAACCTGCATCTGATTTCAGACTGACTTTCTCTCTTCAACAGTCTGAGCATTGCAGGTTATTTGCTCAATCTTCTTACATGCACCAGGCTCCCTTCCCCAGCTTTGTTCACACCTTCTTGGTTCCAGTAGCTACCTTTAAGCTGTATTGCAACACTTCCAGCACACTTGTATCAGAGGACACTGGACCTTTAACAACTTTGCCAGCTATGTGGTTTGATTTCAACAGGGTTTGCTTCACTATAGAATTGGTTCGCCTCTTGGCTTGGGTAACGCCTGTTCTTTTAATTAATACAACATCCTCTGGGTTTAAAGAATACTTATTCTTAGTGTTACAAGGTTGAGTTTTCAAAGAAAAAACAGATTTAAACATACATGACCACTCTTTAAGGTAGATCTTCAACCTTAAGAATCTGTAAGTGTTTGTATTCCCATGGATTAACATGGAGACACTTTATACTCCGGTCAGTAATCACAATTGGCCACAATCAACCTTCCATTGATGCCATGAGATCGTGTAACAATTGCAAAAGTAGGTGTCAGAGTTTTTTGAGTACTTAGAAAGCGTTCCCCTTTTTCTTGAAGACACGCGACAACATTTAAAATTTCACCAATGGGGAATGAAAAGTTTTTCTTCACACGCGAGCACTATAACTTTTAATGGCAGTGCCTGTAATACATTTCCATTCTAAAGAATATCTTTCACAATGACAAACAGTTTATACTCACTTCTGCTCTTACAGGAGCCACTTAAAAGCTGGTAACTGTTATTAGCAAGGGTTTCTGAATTATCCCGAATGCCAAGCTTCGCTCACGAGCTCCAGGAACACTGCAGATGCGGGCTGCTTCGAATTCCCGATTTCTTCACCACGGCTTTAGACACACTTGTGACCCACACCCCTCTGCAGCACAGATGTCTCCGGTCCAGCCATGCCAACTGTCGTCTCCTTCACTCCTCTGTAACTCAGCCTGCTTCTTTATTATTATTTATTCTGCATTACAGCTATTAGGCGCACATGGGAAGAACTTCACTCTTCACAGCATGTCTCCCTCAGTGCAGCCACGGCAAGGCTGGGTTTGTGAACACATTACCCTCTCAGAACTTGCTGGTGAAATCTTCTATCAGCACATCCCGGTGTCCCTTAAGTGATCACACGTCCTCATAAACTGCCAGCCTTGTGCTCTTCTCCTTCTGCTACTACTGCCAGCCTTCCAGTTCCTGCTCCAGATCCTTCCTTCTTCCCTCTCCTGCTGCAGCATGTTATGCCTCTGAGGTGAAACAATTGATTTCATGTGGAGGCCATTACTCTAAATTGTCTGACCCTGGCAAAGACTGTTAGACCTAATTGCCTGTACTCCTTTTCTACATGCCTCTTCAGCCTTCTTCTTCTTCTCAGTCCCTATTGGATTCTAGGACATGTAGTTCACTTTCTCAAAGTTAGGTTTTTCTACTTATTCTATATTTTTAAGGGTAGATTTAATTCAGAGTGGCTGTAAGTTTTACTCTCTTAGAGGAAGAAGGTGCGGAGAGGCAACCCTTTCACTATTCCCTGTAGTGCAGCCTGGGTATTTACGAGGATATTCGCTTTTAGGGACCATTAGGATTCTTTCTTTTAATATAATATGTTTGGGTGTTACAACCTTAGTGTTTACCACTTTAGTATTAACAGAAGGTTGAGAGATATTAAAATGGGAATAAGCCATAACCTCTTCTGGCCTAGTGGTAATAATATTCCCATCAGGGAAAAAATACTGTGTCTCATCTCACGGAATCTCCTCACTACCCTGGGCCCTGTCTCCACCCATGTGATCCTCCCGTAGTACACCACCCCCAGGGTTGGGATCAGGAAGCATCTGCCTTTCCCTGCCCACCAGGGAGGAGACTTTCCACAGGGTTTCACAGAGGGATCTATATTATCTTCACACCTACCTGTTTTAAAGATCCAGTAAGCCCACACCTATTTAGATAGCAGGGTAATTTTCCAGTGGCTTTGTAGAGAAAGTTCTGGGATTCTAGACCTCTTAGAATGCAGCAGTCGTTTTTGTGCAAGTAAGTCACTAATGATTTTAAGTTTGCCTTAGTGAAATTACTTTGGGTAAGTATTACTGTGTAGTCATAGCTCTCAAAGCAGTGGGTGTGGTAAGAGCTCTGAAGGACTAAGAGATAGACTCTGGGTGTGGGTGATAAGGTGACTCATGGACTCTCAGTATTGGGGTCTGAATGCTTCAGCAAAATGTGTTTCTGCTCAATTTCGAAACACCTAAAGCTTACTTTTAGTCAGCATAGATTATTAGACCAGTAATAGAATTTCGATGTAGCTACCCTAAATAGACTTAAACCTGTCCTCTTGATCAGGAGTTACCGTGGTCACTCTCTCCAACTTTGACATCACATCCAGCTACTCCTCAGTTGCTAGGTTCTTGCTTTATTTTTACTAGCAAATGGTCAGTCATTCTTCTGCCCGGGTTCATTCCAGTTTTTGATACCATATGCAC
Source organism: Ambystoma mexicanum (assembly GCF_040938575.1). NCBI lineage: Eukaryota > Metazoa > Chordata > Amphibia > Caudata > Ambystomatidae > Ambystoma > Ambystoma mexicanum. Next base: position 887,532,239 of record NC_090924.1, on the reverse strand, counting down.
TTGAAGTGGCTGATTAAAGAGCATTACAAATGCATCTTCTCTAATCCCAAAACCCATCACCACATTTTCTCTCTAAACAACTTCTTTCCAGAAGTGATCCAATTTGTCACTGTCCAGCTACCCTCAACCCCATTCCCAATAGGAAGTTCAATGCTCATAAGCAGAGCTTCTTGGTCCTCGCAGGCATCCAGTAGAGGTGATAGCAGATTGTGTCTTCCTTGAATCGATTAGTCATATGGATGTTGGTCTTTGGTATGTCCCTCATTACCGATGACCAGGTTTAAGCAGATATCTGTATTTCCATTCTGCCAACTTTTTTAAAATGTTTGTTAAAGCACTCCATGTTTGTTTGGTATAGAGTCATATGTGCTTACTAGCCCCGTTGCAATTTAGCCTTTTTGTCAAACTTCAGCTATGTGTGAGAAGATGACACTTGCCTGCCATATTTTCTGTGGAAATGCATTGATTAATCCTCAGATAATTCCAAATGTCACTGTCCTGAAGGGCATATTTTATCATTAGAAGGGAGAATGGCAGTGTAGTCCCTTCAAAGGTTACGTTGCCTGTGCAAACATCTTATTTTCTTTTAATAAAAATAAATCTGATGCAGAGTGTGCATAGTACTATACGTTTTGTATGCAATGCTTGACAGTGCATTTCTGCATAGTTAGAATGTGCATGCCTAGTAAGTGACTGCCAGAAACGCAGTCTTAAAAAACAGAATTATTTGCTGCATTCATAGCTTCCACCTAACTGTCCAAAACCCAGCATTTTGAGACACACTGATCTCATGTGACAGGCATGCGATCCAAGACTGCCTGCTGGTAATTAGCCCTTACTCTGTTGGCTCTGCCTCAGGCTGCCATGTGGAAACAGCTGTTCACCTTTTTGTACATTTTCGCTGAGTTGTTAGACCCATCTGTTAATTTGTATCCTTCATTCAACTACTGTATAATTTAATTGCCACATTTACAGTACAAAACAAGGAACAGATACTTAGTGGACAAGCAACGCCAGTAATTTATCAAAATGTCCATTCAATTTTTGTCAAGATTTACACTTCCTCAGCAATAAAAATAAAATGATTTATTTCATAAAATACCATAAACTTAAATAGCCACTTCCAGAAACTGCTTGGGAACATACAGAAAGCTGACATGCATCAACTTTTGTTATAACAACGGACCACAGATCTTTTTTTGATATTTGGTAAACGTTTAAAACTTGAAGGATGCTAAACTTATAAAGAAGGACTCACCATGTCACCATGCATATTAATATCATATTTATATAGCGTGTTTCTTGGTGGATTCCTTCTGCACTGTAATGCTTGTTATTATTAACCAAAATGGTAACCAAATTGATGGAAGCTTACTGGTTTAAGCTGCTAAATAATTGTCCCTATCTTTGTCGGTCCAATGTGCAACATACTCAAGGCCCCAATTCATAAGGGGGCGAGAACACGATGATCATAGCACACATAGGTATTCGTATTACTTCACTATTCTGCTGGTACTTTCATTGTCCTTTCAAGAAAGGCAACTGACATGCTTGCTTCTCCTTCTCGTTTTTGCCACAGATGTGCAATAACAGTACGAGTTGGGTAGAGCACTAGAATGTGCTGATCGCTGTGCTGATTATTGTTATGGATCCTGCTGCCAGTGAGGGGTTCTTAAAAGACAGTGCTCTTGTGCCTTGGTGAGGTTTAGAGTGGGTTTGGGTAAGAACCAAGTCACCCGTGCGCTGGCTCACAGATCTTATTGTTGACTGTGTTATTTAGATTGGACTCTTGAGAATAAATGAGAAAATGTGGCACTCCATGTTTAGGGTGATTTATTAACACACTTAAGCCAAAACGTGTTTCCACCCAACATGGGTCTTTTTCAAGGCTTTGGTGAGAATACAAGGTAAAGTGTACATTTGTAGTAATACGCAAACCCCATAGTGGGGGCAAGCAATGTGATTTGGCTGGAGGTGAAACTTGTTCAGGGTCTGAGGGTTGGTGATAGTGTGACATTTGAATGTAGGTGCACTGTTTTGATGCATGAGGCATGTTTAGACATGTTGATTGGATTGCACGTGATAATCTGTCCACCAGATCATCTCTCAAGTGGTACGTGTGCCAAACCCTGATCTGCCACACATAGCAGAGGGAAGTGAGAGCAGTAAAAAGACTCAGTTATGATGCTCCTTGGCTATAACGTAAGGAGTACAAAGGTGGGCGAATGAGGGTGCAAATAGCGGATGTGCATAGCTCTACAGCACCAGATAGATGGTGACAGGGGCCACCATTAGAGTTTGAAAGAGGAAGATAAGAGCATGTTTCCCAGCAGAATACACGGGTGGGAAGACAACTAGTACATGGAACTGTATCTAGGGATACTACCGATGACAAGTATTGCTTGGGAGTGCAGGGCGTAACACTATATTTAAAGTGATAAAAACCCAGGGAAATGTCCCAGTCTCTCGTTGTGGAGGAAATGAAATGTAATAGTGCAGAGTCACTGCATCAGTGCACAGTGGTATGTTGTTTACCATTGCCAATTCAAGAGGCATGATCATGTAATGCATATGTTTTCAGAAGGTTGGTTAGGCAGTTAAGTGATGCAGCAACTGCGAGATTAAAAGGCATACATGTCAATGTATGCAATACTGATAGGCTACAATGGTTGTAATGTCTTCCATAATGTTGGCTTGAAATGTGCATGTATTTATCTTAACATGATGTGACCACCCTCTCCTTCTAAAAGAATGTTCCCACACTGGGAGAAGGGATAGCAATCTGCAAAGTGGAACATGGGTGAAACTGAAGTTCAAAGGTTGCACAGTTGAAACAAATGAACCTGACGTGAATGGTGAACTGTGCAGATGAACAATTGAGTACACATTGAACTGGTAAAACAGCCAACCCCAATAAACAACAGTGTGGAGTAAGCACCACCTTAAATTTCAATCAAATACTCTCAATTGTTTTTTATTTATATAATGTATGTATTTATTTATTGAGCATATGAAATATTAAATATTATGTGGTGTTAGGCAGGAAGCCATTCAAGCACACATGTGGTTATATGAATTTAAGAAATTGTCCTCCGTACTGTCTGCACCTTGGTAGTGAACACTGAATAAGTTACATAAGAGAATACATAAAAAGTAGACAACTTTTATATCAAATGAAATGTTATGTTTTCATCAAATTCTTGTATGGTTACATCTTCTTCAATTGTAGACAAGCAGACATTGTTCAATGCATTTCGTCCCTTCATGGTCCTTCATCAGGGAACTTTCTGTAAACCACAAAGAACAGGTTCTGTAGTGATCCTAGTTTGTTTTATATATGCAAGTACACCTAGTATTGATGATATCCAATATAAGGAAGGAAGTAAGGGAGATCCCACCTGGTTTAAGGATGTGCCAGGTGGACTGGCTATTAGTGAAATGTACAAGAAACCGATGCTCTAAGTCATACAAAGGAAAAATGGTCATTTAAAAAAAGAAAAACTCAAACAATCAATAAGACAAATGAAAAAGGACACAAATATATGACACGTTTGACATTATTATTATTAATTATTATTATTATTATTTATATTAGGATCTTCATTGAGGGCAGGCCTAGCTTCAGGAAGCAACAGAGCACTTTACAATCATTGGGGGAAGAACACAGTCTGGAAAGCAGAGAATAAGGGAGCAGGGAGATAACAGGGCAGGGCGGGAAATGGCAGCAATGGATCTACAAGCAACTAGGGGAGGAAACAGGGGTGAGCAGATCACAGATTCTCAGATAGGGTGTGGAGAGGAGGGTGTGTGGACGTAAGTGTGGGCGTAAGTGTTAGGGAGGAGGACATATCATATGCCTGACCTGACAATATGTCAAAACGCCCATACACAAGGGCTATACTGCTGTTTAGATTCTGTATTATATGCAAAAAAGAAGTCAAATGTATACCTATTGTTAAGCACAGTGATAAATAATCATTTCAAAATTCATGTATAAATAGCAGTTTTTGAAAAAAAATAGGTATAATTGAAAGAATTGATAAAGTAACTTTTATACATGTGCCCGTTTGATATAACTGAAAAATCAATAAAGAATAGTAAAATAAATAAAGAATGATAAGACTGGACTGTACCTATCCGCACCTGGGAAAGGTAGTCTGACCAATCAGAATCCACTTTTCCGGTGCACAATTCTGAATTCACTGCCCGCTGCAGTAAAAAAAGAAACGGCAAAAAATCGCAGCCGCTATAAAAATCGATACATGATTAGGTATCTTTTCGGATGGTGGTGGCAATTTTTTTTACATGTTTTCAATGGTCGCCATCATCCGAAAAGGGGCTTAGTTAATTCTTTTTTATGGCGGCCATTTATTAAAAGTTTTTCATTCTAACAGCAGATGTGCTCAAGCTGAACACGTCTCCCATCGGAATAATAAAAAAAAAGGAAATTATATTCCCCCCTGGAATTCCCTGGGTGCAAATAACGTTCACGCCCCAACACCAGAGCAGACATGGCATTTAACAGCTCGCAGCTCAAGCTTATATAATATGCACTAACCAAAGAAATGTTAGGTAGGATGGCTACCAGTTTATTTTCTGATGGTTTGAGGAGAGGAAACCACTGGTCAACTGGCTTAGATGAAAGACCATGACCTGCATTACAAATGAACATTTCATGCACGTAGCTGCATGATAACACCATCACGTCTCAACGCTCAGCCACAACACAATACAAAGACATGTGGGTTTGTCATCTTTATTTTATTTATTTATAACATTTATAGAATGCCCAAAATCCAGGGGTATCACAGCGTTTGTTTCAAAATATTCATTCCGTTATGTGGACGACACACACACACACACACACACACACACAAAATCAAGTACATTGAGAACATCAGACTTATTTGTCAAAGATATGCATGCCAAAGTACAACACTGAAAACTAATGACTGTCTAGGTTTTCCTAGATTTCCTAGATTGGACCTTTGCTGGTGCACAATTTCCAGCACTTTTCATCTTCACTTTTCCTTAACTTTATTAGATTCCAAGTTAAAGTGAAGTATGGTCCAATTAGAAAAGGTTCTTGATAAGGATCTGGTTTGAATTCATATCCATCGTGACACAACGGAATTACCCAGTTTCCTATGAGGCCAGTTTGCGTGAAGCCCATTTGCTTGCATGTTTTTAACCACAATATGTAGATGGTATTGGGTTTAGGTATGAAGAAAGGTAGAGGGATGGTGGGGCTGCAATGGATTTCCCCCTGCATTTTCTCAGTATGTGGTAGAAATTGCAAATTGCTGGGAGGAACAGACAAATTCCGCCACAATACCGGGATGAATATCTGCAAGAGAGGCTTATCATAGAGCCTGATCTTTTGAAACACGAAAAGATATTCTGTCATGCCTATTCATTCAACAGAACACACCAGCGATGCTAATAACAAAACACACTAAAACCATAAAAACAAACATCTGTCAAACAATCATTTAGAAGATGAAGCAATCTGCACATATTTCAGCCACAGGCGCAAATAAAAACACGTCTAAATATGAAGAAAAATCTTTACATTTTGACCTCATGAATTGACTTGAAAATCGGGATATTAAATAAACCTGTATTTGTATTCACAATTCCTTTGAAATCCCTCCAGGTATTCAATGCATAACAATGCACCGAACTCCACTTCTCTTATGTCCTCTTTGTCTTCCCTACATGTTCCCCTACACATCTCAGCAACCTCTGCTGCCTGCATACTCTACTGGTATCCCCATAGGTGTCTCCCCTATGCACAAGCTTCTGTTGCTTCTGAGTTAGGGTTGTACTTTATAAATCGTATACATGCATACTTAAATACTTGATATTAATTTGAGAGTTTTCTGTTTCAGGCTTCTTGCACCCATTTGAAGTGGCCAGATACAAAACACAGGTTGTGCTTTTGCCTCAGGTTGACACAACCTGGAATATCCAAACGTCCTTTGAGCCTTGACTTAAGACACCTTGAACTAATGTGATAATATCTGAAGCAAAGAAACAGGAAATGGAATATGGTCTCTACACCCTTCCTCGCAAGAACACAAGCAATCTTACTTAGCACTAAATTGTCCCGTTTGTCAAATTAGCTCTTGAGGGGAATGACATATTGTTGAAACTTAATAAATAAAAGTTGCCAATCAGGATGATCAATCTTCTCAACATACAATTCTTTGCCACCCTGCATGACTTTATTTCCAACATTCAGTTTATGGCAAGTTTGAAACATGAAGCAGACAGTAAGTCGTCCCCAAAAACATGTAGCTTTGAATGCATCAGATTTAGTCAGGCCAACTGTGAACTCTCAATCACAATCCACACCTTGCTGTGTCAGCCAAAATCTGCTCAAGCCAATGGAGGGTAGAGCTCCCAATTAACTGAATTACTTTCTACAACTATTAATTATGCACAGTCTGTGCAAGAGGAGACCAGATTTGAATTTCTAATCAAGAGTGTCTGATGGCCACCTAGTTTATACCACATTTGCCATCTGGTTTGTAGCATATCATAAGGGAATGGTTTCCCAGCGGTAGATGTAACCAGGCCTTGAAGATAACCCTTTAATCAGTAGCTAGGTTGCACTGGCCCCAGGATCTACTGCAGTATGCTGTATCAGTCACCACAGCCTACCAATACATCCCTGTGGGTGGGCTCCACATGAGATGTGCCCACATTTATTATTGAAACACCAAATCCTGCCTGCAGCTCATTTCAAGAGCGAGACACTTTGGCTCATGTGGGGAGTTGCAAGATGAATTCCAAGACTGTTGCACCATATGTCAGATTACACAGCAACATTTATCACAAAAACAATCATAGGCATCACAAGAACCCTCAAACATATATGTCAACCATGTATTTCTAGTCTCAAAGCTCCACAGGACTTACCACAGCCATTGAAAAACATCTATGTGCCATGATGTGATGGTAACACAGAATCTGCCTGTGAATAGTTCAACATGACTGCAAGGCAGCATTTATCCCTGTGTGTTTTCCATGTCAATGGGCCAACCAGACTGAATTTGGTGCTGTGCAGTGGTCTGATACCTGTCCGAGGATGGCTATTGCTGTGAAGTTGGAAATCTTAATTCACTGTCGAACCTCCTTTGTTGATTGTGTTTAGGAAGCAAAAGGACTTTGGCTAAAATGGGCAATACGTACGCATTTTTATATTTTAATGTTGAGATACGTTGGTATCTTTAATACATCTTTGTATAATTGCACACCGTTTTTCCAGCAATGAATCAGCTGGGTCTGTGGCTCAGTGGACTAATGCATCCATTACTGTGACTTGTGTTTGACCTCATGGCCACAGCTTTGAATCCCAGCAGGTCCACACAGCCCTTTGTCTTTTTGAGGTCGATAAAATGAGTACCATTAAGTTGGATAACAATAAACATCTGTTATCTGCCAAGATGCTCCTCTGGGGTGAACCTGTGCTCTACAAATACACCTGTCATGTTAGTTAATTTATTTGGTCGGTACGTTCTCAAGCACTTAATGAGAAAAAACAACTTTAATTAGATAGTATTTTCACCTCAGGTGGTGTTGCCCTATATTCCTTGCTCGTGCACTGTAAAACACTGAAAAGCTTGACCTACATTCTAGTAACATAATTTCAAAAGTTATCTTACAGCTCATCAACATCGTTCGCCTTTATGGCATTAAACACATTTTCTCACATACTCTTTAAAACACATTTCCTGTCTCCATCCCATAACCCGAATTCCGTGTTCCTATAATGAATGTTGATTGTGTTTGAAGCTAACAACTGCCACAACGAATGATCTCATTGGAAAAAAAACGTGAAAACTGAATAGGGTGGACGAGCTCTGTTTACATGTTCATACGTACGTGTCCTCTATATGCAGTTTTCTTAATTTCCAGGATGTAGAGTAAAACATAGGTGTAAGCCTGCCTGTTCCTGGTTAACCCATTAATTTTGCTCTACGTTTTGGTAAACAATCTCGGAAGGTATTTATAATGGATTCCTGTGGAATCCACCCACTTTCAGCAGCTTCTAAAACAGGGGTATTGCATTTGAGTCAGTTGGGCTTATTCCAGAAAGCAAAGGTCATACTTGTGTAAAACACGTGGTCTTTTGGAGCCGGCATAAGAACGAAAGGTGGCATGCATTCCATGAACCCACTCTGCTCCCAATAAAATACCATAATAGCCTGGAGCAATAAAATAGGGTTAACACTTGTACACCTGCCATTAACACCTTTTTACAATCTGGGTACTCCACAAAGATGCCAATACTCACTAAATTATAAAGTCAAGAGAAACATTTATACTCACTGAATAATTCCTAACTTTTTGTGCTCCTGCTACACAAACATTCGTTTGGGTTTTCTGTCTTTAAAAACATTACATAGGGAGGGTATGACGTGTTTTTAGCGAGGTCACTTCCGCACTTGTGTATTTTTCCTCGTGGTTGTTTTCCTCAAAACATGTTTTATTAAATGGAGGATTCCCCCTTGAGCCCCCATTTTACTCACTCCTCCACCAGCTCAACATTTCACCCACCCACCCCTAATCCACTACCCCTAAACCCACAACACATATGTATAACATACATTTGAGGAAAACGACAACGAAAAGACAATGCATGAATTTAGTGCAAATGAGGAAAGCGACGTCGGTAAAAACACGCAATACCCACAGGGAGTGTCATCTAATGAACTAAATTACTTTGCACACGTTGGTCCAATCATTAATAGCACAATGTTATAAATAAAGCAAGCTTCTCTAGGTCTGGCATTTTTATGTTGAATACAATCATGTGCTCTGTGTGTGGCTTATTAAGATTATCTCTGCTGATGGTACTGGTACATGTTGGTAGTTTCAGAGTAGACAGGGAATGAATGGTCAGTGTTAATGCTGTGAGTGGTTTGCTGGGAAAGCAGAGTACTTTTTATCACTATTTTATAGGGCATTCTTTGCAGAGCAGCTATGAATTTAATTGGACATTTCCAGAACCTCTCAGCAGTGCTATGTGAACTTCCCGAGGGCATCCTCACTTCCTTCTCCTCAGCATACTCTGCTCAGGTCCCCAGGGAAAGGCAATCACTTTTAGATCCCGACCCTGGGGGTGGCTATGGGAGGGAAGATCACCTGGATGGAGGCAATTTGGGGAGTCGGGGGAGAATGGCCTTAGGTGAGACAAAGTATTCCCCATTCCCTTTTCATGATGAACCTTCAGTCCCAGAAGCTTTTATAGGGTACTGTCAACCAAACCCCTTGCCTTCCTTTCAGCATGAACCTTCAAAACACCCTTATTATAAAAGGTCTATAAAGAGAACACCTCGAAAGGACCTCTCTCTATATGCGCAAGGTAACCATATTTCAATACCCTTATATTGATTCCAAGACACCTCAACGCTATGTCAAACCAGAGAGGAAACAACTGGGAGTAACACCCCCAGTCATTCATTCTTTTTTTCCTTCCCCACACACCCACTCTCCCACATTGACAGGTCTTTACAACTAGGACGAGGAAGAAGCAACTAGGAGTAATGCACACTTTTAGTCTGTTTCACCACTATGGTACTGAGACGAGGAAGAGGACTATGGGAGGTCAGGCATGTCCCGGTTATTATTGTAATGGTGGTCAAGCAAAGGACTTGCACCTGCAGCCAATTAAAAGGCCACATGTGCATAAAATGGTAGACTGAAAGAGAAGAAAGGGGAACCTTCCTGGTGTGAAGGAGGCAGCTGCGAGGCAAGGAACAGGCAGCAGCAGGACTTTCAGGGAGGACGCTCTGTGTTGCCAAGTGGAGAGAGAGGCACTGTCCCCTGAGTGGGTAGTGGGCAGGCCAGAGCCTCAGCAATTACCTGAGCTGCATGTTCCCAGCTGAAGCTGGGGAACACGGAAGACTCCCAACCGCCGCCAGCCACTAAAGCAAGGTTTTCCGGGAGCAAGCGCTTCTCGATGGAGCTCCCGACGCTTACCTGGGAGGAAAGTGAAAGGCGAAGAAGACTGCAGAGACTCCCGGAGAAGCTTCTGAGTACTGGTGAGTGTGAGAGAGGTAACAATCACACTGGGGCACTCCAGGGGCATGAATTGGACATTTGAAAGTAGTGATTTAGCTAAAACTCCTAAGAGTGGAGTTTGGAACCCTAAGTAATGAATATTGAATAATGAACAAACTGCAAAGCACTTTTGGAAATGCTGCAAGATTTACTGAATACAGGACAAACTGCAAAGTACCTTTTGAAATATACCAAGATTTATTAAATACCGAATTGAAGAGAAAGATAAGTAAATAAAATGAAAACATCGCCCAAGTGAAAAGCAAATTGATGTACAATTGTGAATGCAGTGAAAACCCGTTCAGAAGCATTGTGATGAGCACAGGGAAAGTTCTTGGTAAGTATTATTGAATCAAGCAGAAAAGCAAGTGTGAGAGACAAGTTGATGAGCTTGAATAGCCATTGAGAAAGAAAGAGTGTGAAAAGGATTTATACCACAGAGTGAGAGAGTGACTTGAATAAAAGATATGGCAAAACACTTTGTGACAACGCCAAGAAACTGTCACTATGAAAGCTACAATGAATGTGAATTATGGACACAGGTCCTGGGAGGAAAACTAGGGTTGGCCAAGGAAAACTAAGAGCATCACAAAGTGCCAAGGGTTATCGGTTGCATGACCTGTATTGGGTGGACTGTGTGGTCCGACAACTGTGCCTATAGTGAGTACCCCTACTGGAGAAAGAACCCAGGAAGCCACGAAATAAAGGGGGTGATGCATGGTAATTACTAAAGTTAAAGAAATCAGTCGTTTGAGTTAGACACGTTACAAAGTTAAACCTGGAAGCATTCAAGAGGCTCATAGCAATTCTCTTGGAGGAGCTGCCTACTTGGGGAAGGGTTTTGTGAGAAATGTGTTACACTTGGGCAAGGGAACCCCAAGGTTTTTATAGACTGTGCTGAACTTAGGGGAAGGGAACCCCTGAGATAATTGGAAAATGTGTTACATAGGGGAATGGAATCCCTGAGAAAATTGGAAACTTGGGCAAGGAAGAAGATCAGCACTTTACTTTGAGCACTGTTTTTTTTGCGCTGACATCTCTACACATTGTATAGTTTTAGTTGTGAGGGCAAGTATAGGATTTGGACACAGAGTGGTTTTTGAGTTGAACTTGATGACACAGACTGCCCTTAGTTTCTTTAGGTAGGGAAATCCCACCTTAGATTAGGGCACATTAGGCGTCACTCTATCCTGACCTATTTTATTAAGAACATTGAATCTGTTTTTTATGTCTTGCTTCATGATGCCTTCACAGTACACTGAGAATAGTCCAATCTTCAGCACACTGAGAATAGACCAATCATACCAAAACTTCAGATCCAACATCATTATATGGCTGAAATCTAATGACCAGTAAATGATAACTCCTGCTCAGCAAGCAGCTAGGACTCACTGCTACGGTACCTTATGCTTGTATGCAGTGTAGCCTTCCTTGCTCCTCTCGACCTGCTACCCTTGTGGTAACTACTACTGCCCTACTCACTGCCTGTATTATTGTACTTATCTCCACCCCCCAGTTATATGTATAAACACCTTAAACTTTGTATATATTGCTTCTGTAAAATGTCTTTATCACTTGTAAATACCCCTCTTTTATCCTACGCTTGTAAATAGGTACCATTTGTATATGCCTTCTAGTAATTAATGACTTGTATGTAGATGTAATACCTTTTTCTGTTGTAACTAAGCCTTGCATATACTTGTAACTGCTGCGCCCTGTTACCTCCGGGTATGATGCGCATTATAAATAATAAAACAAACAAACAAACAGCTGCTATAAATGCACTCCCTGTTTTTCAAGTGTGGGCAATGCCTGTTTATTATGATTGGTGTAATTTACAAGAAGATCTATAATCAGTCCCTTAAAAGGGCAGTACTCACACTTTTTAGTAGACTAGCAATCCTTTTGTTGGAGAAATACCTTAACTGTGGCAGAGTCACGTGTTTAACACATATTTTTGTAAGATTGTGTTTTAAGTGAATACTGGCATATGTTGATAGTCTCATTAGAGATGGCAGAGCTGAATGCCTATGGAATCTCAATTCCCTCTTTAACTGCCTGATCAATATAAATGTGCAGTGCTAGGTAATGTGAGCAGTCACCCGCTTTCGTCAGCATAGCTTGTATTCATATTTCACAGTGTCAGTATATCTCAGTAGTGCCGTAAGTCAATTACTGAGTAAGTAAAGTACTTCTCAGTAGAGCAACTGTACTTTTAATGGGACAATGCTGAGGCGAGTGAGTCAGCGAGCAGATGGATGAGTAGTCATTAAAGTGAAGCTCAAGCATACAATTTTGTAGATGATGTCTGGGGTCATACCACTGACCAGCATGAAGAGTAAGCAGACTTTAATTGGCTGACAAGATAACATTTTCTCGAATGTACCAAGAATCAGGAGAAACAGAGAAAATAGGAAAATGGTCTTCTTACAGGTAAATAAAGTAGGGTATAGGGTGATGGAACCTACCAGGGAATAGGTTAACCATCTTCTAGTGAACCAATTAGAAAATGCACTAACCATCTTCCAGGTAAATAATGTTTGTAATGTATGGAGTTGAAGGGAGACCTCATTGCCTGAGACAATAGGAGATGGAGCATGTTCTGAACAATAGTTGAGGGTTTGGAAAGGTGCAAGTGAAGGGAAAAGATGAGTGTTGTACAGTTCTGTAGCTGGACTTGGCAGTGTACAAGGTATTAGTAACAATGGAAAGGGAGTCTTAGTAGGAGACAAGGAACGAATGGGACCACGATTTTTGTCAGTGGTGATTTGGTATCCCTACTGAGCAACACAAAGTGGCCTCATTATCAGTTTGGTAGCAAATCAGTGGTACATCTGCCAATTTACCACAAAAAGCATTCACAGTTGCTGCCACTCCGTCCCATGGCATTACCACAGGATTAGGAGTAGCGGCACTACAGGTGCAAATCCTCCTTTATCGAATCCAAAGGACTTTGTTGGGATTTCTGGCAGATGTACTGCAAGCTGAAATTCTGCATGGTAAATCTGCCAATTACTGGAGGTAATGTGGAGGATCTACCTCGCATTTTCTGCTTGAGATGAATCCTTCACTTTACCTCCAAACATGGATTTCAGTCGCAGTAATTTGGCGGCAACATAATTACTGGTACTTTCGCACCCATTTTACCACACCGCCAAACTTGTAAAGAGCCCATTGTGCCAAACATCTCTGAACATTTGAGACGTAATTATCATTTCATGGTCCATGTGCTACTAGTAAATGGTGTACCAAATGGACACATGTAGTCGCATTTAAGCAATTAACATGCAAGACTGAAAATCACTGAAATGTTATTCATGTTATCAATATGATCCTGGAGAATATATATATATTTTTTTAAAGTAAGACTCATGATGTTTTTTTGTCCTGAAGAAAATGAGGCTTTTCTTTTTGCCGAAACTAGTCAACTGCAATAAGAAGATTACTGAGTAGAGAAGGTTTATTGAGATTGTACATACTAACTTGTGAATTGTGTTGTCCTGGTATCCTATTTAATGTTTGTGGATGCATATTGATGCATATATGTAATTTCATGAATATAGGTCTATGAAATGTGTCATGTATGCTAGCCACATTTTTTTGTGTTCATTAAATAACATGTATTTTAATGTATTTTTAACAGCTCCATGTGGTTTCTGCAACCACATTTACATCAAAAACATTTTTGTGGACATATGTAGGTAGTATTTTTTTAATGGGTTTCACCCAGACACCACCCTCTGCGCCCCCACACTGCCCACTTCATAACCCCACTTAATATGCACGTAGGTATTATATGATTGTAGGACTTACAACCTACACGAGTAGACCAAAACTTAGTTCAACTATCCCTGATCGATGAAACCACAGAATACTGTTTTTAAAATAATATCTGAAATAATTTCATATTTGTTAAAGTAAACAAGCAAACAATACAAAAAGTAGAAGACCTCCTTGGCTTTCTGAAGAAGTCTAGTTGCCTGAACTTTTTAATAAAAAGGTGAATGATAGATTCCGATCCTGAACAGTGTTTGAACTAAATGTTTGAATTTATCTTGTAACAGAAAAATGTATGTTTTCTATGTGTTGTTTCCTTTTTTTCTCTGATGTGTTAATGGGACTTCCCAAGTTTGAGGCATTGTTGTTGAAAAATTGTAGGAAGTCCTAAGGACTCTTGCAGTGTGAATGCTCTCTTGAGCTGGAAAATCCTTTCCGTGAATATACCAGTAACATAGCAGGGCTGTACAAGAAACTGGCAGATCCCGACCAGTGTAAGTTTGTATCTCAGAATTATATGGTGTCATTCCAAGAAACCTGAGCTCTTGAAACGGTTTCCATTCCGAGCGTTAGTATTCTGTTTACTCCTGTGTCCTGCCTTGCCCTTAAAGTAAGGAAGGGCAAAGGGTGGTCTGATTATCTAGATTTCAACATCCTTTGTCCCTGAGTGGGCACTGGATCATCTCTCTACTTAGAATATCTAAATAATTATATTTGTCGAAAAGATAGCTCACCGGGTTGTCTAATCTACAAGTCGCAGGCTAAAATCCTGGCAAGGCCAACTCATCCTGAGGTCGATAATGAGTAACAACTTCGGTTGGGATGATTAATCTATGTAAATATGTTCTATGTATAGCGCTAGAGCACAAGCGCGATACATATAATAAATGATCATCATCAAATCAATAAGATTGCCGAAGAGTAATATGCTGTCCGGGTATTTGATGTGTATAGTATTTGTGTAGGTTCAGACACTGGCTCACCTTCCCAGATTATCTAGAGAAATATTTTGATTGGGAGTGTGAGAGATTTTTTGATTTGGCCTTTTTTTAATGTGTCAATTGAAATGGGTCCCAACTACTACAATAGAGAAGTTGAAGAAATGTAGAATCAGGCATTTGGTAGCATAGCATGGTTACAAACTCCCCTTTTATTAATAATCAAAGTAAATGCTTGAAGAACGTGTTTTCTAGTTGGAATCTACATTCAATAAAACTGATTCTGGCTCACCAGTCAAGAATACATTTGCATGAATTTTGCTTGCCCAGGAGACGTTTTTGAAAGCAGACTTTGCGGCCGGAAGCATACAATCAATTCATTTAATGGTTCATGTGATGTTCACGGCCCAGAAAAGCACATTCATAACCACACAATCATTTCACTCATGCAAACACCCACAGGTAAACAAACCATTGGGATTGCCTAAAACCATGTGGGGCTCCATTACAAGTTAATTGTGCTTCAAATGGGTAACAGTTGCAATAGGAGTCTGCATTATCCAGCTGTTTCCTGTCCTTTCTAAAGAGTACATCAATCTTTTGATGTAACTTCACAAACAGAGTATTAGACACTAATGCTATCTATAAAGATCACTGTACACCTGTAGACCTCAAGCACAGATAATGTCGATGTATGCCTTTGGAATGCTCTTTCTAGTGCTGGGCACAGCCATGCTTCCTCTTTCACTCAAGATCACTTGTAATCTCTCCCAAGAGGCCAATTATTTCGAACTGTCTCCATTCCTATCCAGAGGCAAAGTTATTTTTGGTCGGTGTATACAACACTTGACTTTCCAGTGGGGATAGTCGCATCATTTTCGACGTTTCACTTCACGGTGATAGATTCCTGTAAACCTATAAGGCAATATCAGTGTCAACACCTATACTTTCAGGAAAGTTACAGAGCTTTTGTAGGCAGAGTCGCCCGTCATTAACATGGAGTCCCGTATAATGTGTGATAAATATTTGAAGAAAATAGTTACGATCATTCGATATTCAGGATATTTGTGCCAAAATAATTATTTTGTTGTTCTCAGACAGACTTTACCTAGTGAAGGTAGGCAACAAATAGTTGATTATTGCTATAAAAAATTGGAGTTCTGAGTTGACTCTCCAGCCGCCTTTAATCATTTTTGTTTAGGAAGCAAATGGACTGCAGCTCAAATGGTTATCTCGATGCCTTCAGATATTTTTCTGTTTAATTATAAACATGCCTGTATTATAGATACATTATGCGCTCATGCACTAATTGTATTTGTTCAATAGGCACCAGTGTAATAACACTGATGTAATGTTACTCGAATTTTAGAATGATTAATTGTTTGACCCAGTGTGTAATTCATTGTGACAGCAGTAAATGGTCCTCAGAATGAATAGAAATAGTAGAAATGTAGTATTAACTCTAAATATGTGCGAACTAAACATGGTGAACAAGTATAGATACATTCCAGCGCAGGAGACCCAATAAACATATCCGGGGTGGTACGCATCATTATCATTAACGCTTAGTGCACTGACCTGGTACATGTATTTGTCCTGCTTCATCTGGGTCAAAACATGTAAAATACAGATGGCTGAACCTTCTTAATTCCAATATAGTTCCATGTATTTAACATAGCTAAACCAAGCATGAAGAATTACGCCATCGCAATCACTGACACTGAATGGAATAACTAACCAAAAGAATGCACGTCGTCCACATGGGATTCAAGCTTTCCTTTTGCACTCCATACATTTGAACACAGAGAATTTAAGGGACTTTAGGCATATCTGCAGTTTCTTGAAATGATACAATCGCATCAAGTGTGTATATTTTGTTAACACAATCCTGATCTATATATCTGTGGAAAACTATTATGATTTGAAATAAAAGAGATTCATGTATAAAGAAAAAACACTCGAGATGTTCTGATGGGGTGTTTTTTAAAGGCTTATAGACCGCTCCCTAGTTATTGCCTGAGGAGGTCCTGCGGGATGTACACTTGGGAAGGGTTGCAACAATGACCCCTCTAGAGGCTATTGCACATTGAATTGTGCAACTAAAAAGGAACGTGTTTTCATTGTGAGGGAAACGTAACTTCAAATGTTAATTTATTGAACAGGGAACTAGTAACAATACTCTTTAACTTAACTTTATTGCTGTTTGTTAGATTGTGGAATTGAACCAAACATGTCTTCAGTGCCTTTGCACTGCTGAAGACCATTGTTTCCGGGGTGCTTGCCAGACCGCTGCTCAAGTTAGAATGTTTGGAACAAGGTCAAAAACAGAGATTACAGACTGCATCCCAAGCATTCGGATTGGCAATGGGGGTGTTTATAGGGAAATCCATTTGCTAATATGGAAAGGTTGATCCCTAAGATTAGCCATGCAACTATGGGAAATTAAGTCTCTCAATGCTCCGTTTTTTAAAAGAAAAAAAACGGATGGATTGCTCCTTTTCGTACCACATCTACGGTGATCTCATACGTAGTACTTTGCAGGGGCACACCGATCCTCGGTAGACATCAGATGTATTTATTTATTTATTTAAAGGTGTGTGTGTCGCAGTGCCAGCCACTTGTGGAAGGCTATGATGTTCTATTTATACCGATAGGATATGCTGCGTGCTCGTCATCCACCTGCTCATAGTTATTTATTTTTCTCTTAAGAAATATGGGTACACCTTTCACCAGATGCATGCCTACCCTAGACCAAATTATGATGCCCCTTTAATCACATTATACATGTAAGCATGTTTGATCAAACTACAATTGGGGTCTTCCTTACCATAACAAGAATGAAATGCCATTTCCAAAAAAAGGTTGCTGATTGTTGGATAAACCATGCTCACAAAATATATTTTAGAGAAATGCAAAGACAGAGACAGTATATTCCATTGAAACACAATAAGGACAGGCAGCGTAAACCCTTGTGCCTTGAAGCAGCCACCTAACCCCTCCCCCTATGGACATTTGCAAATAAAACAAGCAGGGATGAATTAAAACGAAAACTCTGATAAATAAAACAATAAGGTAATTTTGGCCCAAGCAAGTCCTTCTTCGATGTCCACAATAGTTCATCACTGATGTAGATGTACTACTCCCACTCTTCACCTAACCCAGAACCTTCTGGGAACCCCAATCTAATGCCACCGCCAGTTATCGACTTTCCCACTCTGCATGTTCTGGTATGTTGCCATTAGCTCACCCTATGACCCTTTATTGTCTGAACGTCCCAATCACGTGAAACCTCCAGGAACATAGGCTTTAAAATGCCACGTCAGCAGCTCAAATGCCGACCAACTAATACCATGTTGGCCGGTCAAATAATATATTACCAGTTCTAAACTTAGGTCTCATAAGCCATATCACAAGTCTGACTAAAACGACTTTCTCAACAATGATAAACAGATTTTTGAAAATATTTTCATTGTGTGATTATATCTGACAAAGATAGCAACAATAGTTTGAACTTACTAAACATATAACATGTAATAACAATAAGGCATAATGATTCAAGGGTGATATCTCCAGACCTTTCCATCTATCACACGGTTTGATCAAAGGGTAAGGTAAGCAGTACCAATGCCTTGAGGTGTGTTTTAACTCTCTTCGTCCACGTATATACATGTACATTTCTATCCCTTTCTTAATGTGTATTCCCACTTTGACATGTTTTCCCGTTTTCAATTATGTCTTTTTTGATATCATACTGCAACCTCTCTTCAGTGATTGAGGCATCTATTCTATTTGATTGCTTATAGCGCATACCTAACTCAAGAGCAGAAGACCGCTTTACAACAGGATTGCGCCAGAATTGGCCTTGGCATTTTATACAGTAAGGCAGTTCTGTTGGTGGAGGGAGAGAGGGATTTGTATTTGTCCAGCAGGTATTGCTGAAAACACCACATTTTTAGTATTTTGTGGAGCTGGAGGATGATAGGGGCACTTTGAGCCTGTACTGGGATTGAGTTCCAGATGGTCAGGGCATGGCAAAACAAGGACTACGTGAGGTGCATTACGTTGCTTACTACCAGAATCTACTAGGTCCTGAACCGGGATCCCACTAACTAGGATTGCTTTGTAAGTGGACATGGAGCTTTTCCATCTCCAGGTTATCTGGTGCAGTCAGTATGTTGGATACTCTAGCCATGGGGTATGAGTACACCAAAGATATTGCGGGAGGACAAAGTAATCCTACTGGGCTGACAATCTTCTCATTCTTCTTTATGGATATTTCGTCCTATCAGATGTAAATAAACTCTAAAAGTAGGTATTTCTGCAGAGATTCAGCACATTGCGATTCTGCACATAGCATAGATCATATACATCAACTGTTATATTCAAAGCCTTCCATACGCAGCCCCAGTAGGCACATTAGGGACTGTGTTGTTGATTATGTCCTCCTACCTCTCTATTATATCATGCCAGAATGCTTGCATTCTGCTACACGCCAAAGCTATGCCATAGAAATCTGAACATTTGATGAAACATTTCAGGCATTCATCTATTGCATCATTTCTGTGCAGGCATTTCGGACTATAGTATGTATGATGCTTATACCGGAAATGTATCAAGCATAGCATTTGGCTAATAGAGATGTTGCATGCCAGCATCCTGGTCTGTCCCCAATCCTCTACCATGATGTATGTTTGGAGATCTTCTCACCACCGCTGCAACTCTGCATTTCTACGTTGCAGTTTATTTTCTTGTAATTTGGCATGGCCGCGCAACGGATATTGCCATATGCACCATGTTATTTGAGCTAAGCGGAACCCGGAATGCAGACCAGTGTTTCTCATTGTGGCTCTCATCCATTTATATTGCAAAGTAACATTAGATTTAACATCTTGTGGGAATTTCAGTATCATATATTGTAATGTGCTAAATTCCCCATTTTGGACCACATGTGCTCATGTACTAATCCCGAGTTCTTGCCATAATCTGCTCATATTTTATACCGGATCTCTAGTCTTTGAGTGAATAATTGTGTCTTCCGTCAGTTTACTTATTCTGTTCGAGGCCTTCTGTGTACACTCTACTGGATTAAGTCCTTCAGGGGTCCATTACAGTTCACCACCAACATGGAGGTTAGTGTTGCTGGTTCAGCCCAAGTCTGTTCTATCCCAGTATGCAGCAACATTTGCCTCTGCTACCAGATAATAATCTCGTAAATAAGGTGCCACCAATCCATCCTGTGGTTAGGGTTTGGTTATTATTTCCCATTTTATTCTAGGAGTTTCACCTCTCCATACTAGATTGTTGAGCAGAGCAGTTAATGCTGTAAAAAGGTTAATGGAAACTCGGTGGAGCGTGGATCAGGTATAGTAGCCTTAGCTGCATACACATTTTCAAAGTGGCTATTTTACCTATTATTATAATATCTCCATCCAACTGATGGCCATCTGGCAAAAGAGGCAGTAAGTGCCTACATGCCTCTTTAGTCAGTCCCTCCAGGCCTGCCCAAAGGGCACCACACCCACAATGTGAAAACCACCCTCATGTTACTGTAGTATCAGTGGTGGTGGTGGCAGCAATATGTCCGTACTGGTACTGGCCACTGGAACAATGTGTCATACTGAGGAGAACCTGTAGATACTCTTGACTTTGCTATTCTCATCAGTTGATGGCCCTGTGGAGGTTTCTGTATGCGCTCTGTAGTCAGAAAGATTTAACACATATCGAATGCAGTAGTGAACTGTCTAATGTACAATCCTTCCTTTGCTACCCTCCTTGATTAGCTATTAAGTATGTTGCATTGCACAATGCATTCCTCGCCCTTAACATGATTCCTCACCAAAAAGCTGCATTACAGCCAGATGCATGAGAAAGTGGTTACAGCCCTGAGTGGGGTTGTCCTTTGTCGCTCCTAAAACTGTAAACCTTTTCAGATGCCTGAGTCTCTTCCTCCCACTGATCCAACTGCTGGAACACCACTTATTTATTTAATTTAATGTGATACAGTTTTGAAAAAAACTTTACACATAAAATCATAAAACATCAAGTATGATAAACAAAGAGTAACACATATATTAATATATATCTATTGAATGCAAATATATCTTAATCTCAAAATGCAAGATTCAAATATCCTAGAATTGTAAATATAAATAGTGAAATAACATAAATAAACAAGTAAGTAAAAGTCCCAATGGCCATACAATTTCCTTGAGGATGTATCAAATCAAATTCTACTTCAGAGTGCCCATAGTGTAATTCGACAGGGATACCTCATCAGTTCATCATAACAAATTAAACATCATTGCAGCACGTTTCTACTATATTCCAAATCCCATAGAGGGACATATGTAAGCTTTGATTACGAGTATTGAGGCCTTGCCTCCAAAATGAGGGTTTCTTGATTGTCTCTAGTCGATGAACAAATCTGCCTAAGTGGTTTACATAACTTGCTCACATACTGGGGCATTCCTTCAGATACTTGCTTCGCCGTTTCGCTGTGTTCTCTTTCAAGACATAAACGGCAGAAGTGTTCGTTCTCCGAGATCACCTACTACAGACAAGACTGGTAGATGATTAATTCTCAATAAGAGAATGAATCTTCTTAACCCTGGGGAGGGACTTACATTTAGGTAAACTTGCGGTCTCTTGTACAAATACAACACATCAGAAACAAATGCATAGCTTCTCAGCTTGCCCAGATGTTCAGAATTCTCTTGTCAATCCCTTAAATCGATCCTTTTCCCACAGAAAGTTTCATGCTTTGGTAGATACCTCCCCAACTCAGAGCCCACACTATGTCATGGAAAAGAGCATCCATACTCTTTCCAAAGCAAGAGGTATTTTGATTTTTACCTTCCTCATCTCCCAATCTAATCAAAAGTGGATTTGTTGGCTCATTTAGCCTTTTCACATATAATTGTGCTCTTCTTTTTAAGACCAATGATCTTAGTGACAAAATACCCATCTCCAGTCTGATTATAGCCAAAGGCACACATGTAGGGAGTCCAAGTACCTTTCTCCAGAACATAGCCTCAATGACTTGCAACCATTTTAAATCAAGCAATATCAGGGATTCCAGACCATATATCATGGCTGGGACCAAACATTGTATGTGAACAACACTTATATCTCCTCCACATTTTGTTTTTCAGTCTTGTGAAGGACTACTACCTGCACCCCTTCCTCATCCGTCTCCAGTGGGCCACACGTCTGCCTTTCCCAACTGAGCTTTCACAATCTTCTCTGTAGCTTAAATTTCACACCATTAAGAGATCTTCTACAAAAAGTCTTACAGAGCAATGACTGACACCGATCCAAGAGATTACACGCATATCATTTTAATCTAGTTTCAAAATGAATGAAAAAACATGTTTTACATATCTCAGTATGTTTAAAATACATGTATGCAATCAAGATCACAGACATTTTTCTAACCCATCTGAAACCAGAAAATTGTTAAGTTAAAAACCTACAGTGCGGGAAACAGGTTTTGTCTATGACCAATTGCACTTTTTCAAGGCCAGTCATAAACCAAAGAATTGCGGTACACACATTTTATGTGTCAGTCCCTGTTTTAATGGATAAGTACAGAAAACTATTCTTTCTCTTTATACACTTTTGCAAAGAAACCAATTAATAAACACAAAATAACTAATTAGTCATGCATAAAATCACATGGGCAGACAATTGTGTTATATATCAATCTGATCATCGAAATGTGCGAATTTTAAATCAACAATAAATAAATGTAGAATGATCAACAATTTTCTCATATAATCAACTGTCACTTCAATGCTATATTTATTATATTATTTCATGGTTATCATATTGTATGTCAGTTCTATTGTTTCCTATGAGAATATCTGATAATCCTACCCTGAACAGATATTCATGTTCACAAAAGAATTATGACTAACCTCAAAACCTACTCTCCAAAAACGAATGTAGATACCATCTGATTCAATATGAGAACAATTAGAAAGATTTTGTACCATTATATTTCTACCTGAATAATATAAGTAGGTGCCCAATTTTGAGAAACTATCCTTTTTGATAATAGGTTTGTATATAACATTGTTTTGCATTTATCTGTTTATGCTCCAGACTCCCAAAGCACCACCACATTGAATACTGTGGTAGGATAGATGTGGAACAAATAATGCTGTCTGGATGTCTGTAAATAGTCATAGAATCAACACAAATACTTCATACCAAATATTGTTATCGGCTGAGGTACCCTCCTAAAGTATTGATACAAATAAAGACTATATTCCTGGACTGAGAGATTCTAAGACTACCTGCCAGTAGAGTCAAAACAATGAATCCCAATAGATGTGGGTCTAAATATCCTAAATATTGGAAATAACAGCATGAAACTCCTTGATATGTCTATCTAGCTAGTGGTAGAAACAAACCACAGGATCATGACCAAGTATAGGGTTTACTATACCGTGTGGGTGTACATATTGGAAATCAGTATGAAACACCTTTGAGCATGTCTATCTATCTAGCTGTAGAAACAGACATCAGCATGACCAAGTATAGTGTTTAGTATGGCTTAATTGTACAGTGTGGGTAAGAACAGGGGTACCCACCCTCTTTTGTTCCTCCATACAGCATTGATCCGCCTGTAAACAAGCTCTAACGCTGTATTCAAGACAGCCTCAATAAGAAAACTGCCCAAGACACCAAATGCCACCACCAGGTATGTGGTGCACCCCAAATACAAGATCCCATACGTTTGGACCCAGTCAGGTATATTAGATTTCAACATCATCAATTTTAATTGTTTTTATAGAAACAAAACCTGTGAATCCCCGACTTGAACCCAATGATGGACCCAGAGCACGTTTTTACTTTTACCAGTCCTGAGAAAAGCATGGGAGAACACACATGAAATATCCGTAATGGTTTTGAGACATCGCCCATGCTGGAAACACCAATTGTGTTGACTTACGTGAGTGTATTGAAATAATACAACACACTAAGTCACTTTTTACGAACCTCACAAAACTGATGTTCGATCAACCTGAAAGTGTTTATATGAGTTGAATACATCAAAATTGTTGGTAGACTTTGTTCTACTTGTTTTGCCT
The DNA here is from genome assembly GCF_040938575.1 of Ambystoma mexicanum. Classification (NCBI taxonomy): domain Eukaryota; kingdom Metazoa; phylum Chordata; class Amphibia; order Caudata; family Ambystomatidae; genus Ambystoma; species Ambystoma mexicanum. Next base: position 887,508,358 of record NC_090924.1, on the reverse strand, counting down.
CATTATGAGGTTGGCGGGAAGGGGTTAATGGTGCCGGTAAGGATGCAGGTGCTGTTAACCCCTTACCGCCGCATTACGAGGTCCCTTAGCAGGAGCCACTAAAGGACCAGGGAGCTAACAACAGGCCCGTTATTAACAGGCCTGTTGTTAGCTCCCTCCCCATTCCCATTGAGCCCTATGGGGGCTTGAATGGGAATGGGGATGGGTTCCCTGAATGGGGAAATACTGGGTCCTCCAAGGTTGGAATGACCCGGTAAGTCCCCGTTCAGGGAACCCGGAAGGCGGTAATCGCACCATGGCTACCTCCATACTCGTAATGAGGCCCTATATGATGAATACATTTTTGTATTACCAGATTGAGATTATTACCCGGTGCAGCAAGACATATTAATCAATGGGCCTCATTAGGAGTTTGTAGGTAGCCATGGCTACCCCCAAACCGGTATCGCGTCTGGGTCCCAGGAGTTTACAGACAGAAAGAGCCAGCGGGTAGGTGAAAGATTGTGGAGTCTGATGAGAGGCAGATCCTAAAGGATGGAGAGAGGAAGACACAGGAGACTAAGGAACAAAAGACTCAGGAGGAGGAAAGCACGACCCAGTAAGTTGCAGAGAGAGAAACCAAGGTGTTTGGGGAATGAGAGACCAAAGTGGTTGGAGACAGAGAGAGAGAACCTGGATACTGGGAAGAGAAGGATCCAGGAATTTGGAAGAGACATATTGTGAAGGTAACTTTGGTTGCAGAGATGTTTAAGATGGAGATCATGAGAGTCGTTAAGAGAAGGTCATGAGAGAAGCTAAGGAAGAGTTGATGAGAGAAACCGTGAAGGAAGGGGTAAAGATGACAACCCTGAACATAGATGTACTTAACGAGAAGGTGGTTAACAGTGAGGAAATTGGTAAAGGAACTATGACCAGAGTATAATTTTGAAGCAGAGAATTCCCATCAGTAGGGAAAAGGAAGCTAAGTGCAAGATGCAAGAGCAGGAGGAAGAGTAGACTGAGAACAGATTTTAGAGGAGTTATGGGTCAGGTGGAGAAATGTACCAGATGCAAAGCATCAAGGAGGTGTAGGAAAAGCACGGGTATAAGCAAGAAAGAAGGAAGGAACAAAAGTAGGTCCCTTGGGTAGGTGCTTACAATATGGTGTGCTATGTCATTTATAACACGCATGTACACAAGTGTTTCTAGGTGTGACAAGACAGGGAAGAACAGAGGGAGGACAAGACAAGCAATCTTTCTAGTCCTTGTCATTCAGAACGTGCAAGTGTGACAATGCAAAGTGCAGGGGAGATGGGGAAGTACCAGGGAGAGGGACGGGGAAGTTCAATCAGGGCAGCATTGCTTTGAGTAAGTGCAGCCAGGGCACCGGGGCACTGGGTAGGTGCAGGGAGGCAGGGGACTGTAGAGGTTACAGTTACAGCCCCTAAGTGCATGGTAGGCCCAGAGGCAGTGCCGGGGAGACTGATCATGGAGGAGCCAGGTACCCAATGAGACTCTGTGGGTACCAAGCAACCAGTCGACGCAGCAGACAAGAAGGTCCGCAAGGGAGGGAGAGAGAGAAAGCAAAGGAGAAAATGAAGGCTCAGCTGCTTCCGGAACTTCAGGTGGTCCGGCTTAAGTTTGAGAGGGGCAGGAAGGCCATTCAAGAGGAAGGTACCTGCAGAGGAGAGGGATCTACCCTCCACTCTCTCCGCCTGACCCTCAGGGAGTTGGAGGTAGCTGAGCAAAGGGCTCGAGAAAGAAGGTATTTCAGAAGAGAGAGTTTAATGTAGTGTGAGCCCTGGCCCTAGAAAGCCTTGTGGATGATTCAGAGAATCTTGAACTTGATACTTGCAGCCAATGGCAGCCAGTGGAGAGATTTCAGGGCTGGAGAGATACGGTCCCTGGGCTAGAGGCCAAGGATAAGCTTGTGGTGGGGCTTAGAAGAACAGGTTGTGTTAGAAGTCCATGGAAGCATGACCTTTTGTGAAGGAGGTGGTGAGTGGGATAAAGAGCCCCCCTAAAGACCACCACAGATTAATCACTTCTTCTGCAGCGTTTAATAATGTTAATACAAACATTGGTCCATATTGAAAGAGACCATCAGCCTCACATTATGTTCAGGAAAGTGCCATCCTTTCAGAATATACTGTCTCTTAGTTATATAAATCCTTTCAACAGAATATTCTACAATATTCTTGCAGTTCCTTCTCCCAGCCCTTAGGAGGATGGGCGCAGGGGAGAACTTTCTGTCCCAGGTCTTGCTATTATATACTCGCTAGGTAGCTCAGGTCCAAGCTAATGGGCAACTCTCGGATCCAATTGTAATGGATATAGGCACAAGACTGGGATGTCATCTCTCTCTCCTCTCCTTTTTTACATGGCGATGGAACCATTGGCTGAATTTACCCATGAGAGGCATTTGCATAGGGGGGTCAAGTTTGATACACACAGATTGGTCATTTCATTATATGCTGATGATATAGTCTTTAATGTTAAGGACCCTGTGGTTAACCTGGTGCCTATCATGTCTGATGTTCTAGAGTTTGGCCTACTCATGGCTTAAAATCAATCACAAGAAGTTGGTTGTTTTCCCTTTCACACAATCAGTGGGGGAGTTCCCGGATGGGCTGGGGTTTCAATGCATATGACAAACATGCAGTATCTGGGAGTAGAGCTGACAAGAACATCAGAACTTCTTTAAAATTAAGAATTTTGGCAAGGTTCTAGACTGTGCACGGGGTACAGTGGATAGGTGGATGTCGCTGCCGCTTTAGTTACATGGGAGGATATTTCTGGTCAAGATGGTGTTGCTGCCTTGGCTCCTATATGTTTTCCTTAATGTCCCTTTATATCAAGATGTATATGGGCGGGTAAGAAACCCTGGTTCAGCTGGTAGGAACTAGTGGCTCCACTGGATAAGGGGGAGGGCTGGCTCTTCCTGATTTCATAGCATACTATTTGGCGGCAGATGCTAATTTTCTCTTTTATTGGTATGCCCTGCACCCAGATAGGCCACATGTCCAGATAGAAAGTGCTTTGGCTGCCCTTTATCTCTTGAGAGCTGTGATTATCAATGCTCGATCTCACCCAGTTGGGAAAGGGAATATAGTAGATTGCAATATAGCAATATAGTAGGACCCCCACCCTCTGCATCAATCTCAGTCGAAAACCTAGGATGCACCATTTGCTCAGACCTGACACTCTCTCACCACAGCAATGCCATTTCCAGATCACGCAACTTCCACCTCTGCACCTCTTACACCTCTGCATTCTTAAGTGGATATTTCCTTATCTTTCATACCCCCACAGAATCTCTGCAATCATGCCCATCATCCTCTCTTACCTAGACTACTTCGATTCCATCTATCTAGGTGCTCCTGCCTCTCAAATCAGAATCAGAAAGCTTCACATATCCAAAACTCACAGCCTAGTCTCTGGGGATCCGTACTCAGGTGGCCAGGGAAAGCTCATCGCTTTTGGATCTCGGCTCTGGGGGTGGACAAACGAGAGAGGATCACCTTGGTAGGGTGTCCTCAGGGAGTGGGAGAGAAGCACCCCATGATCAGACATGGTATCCCCCTTTTTCCACAACCCATTTAACCCCTTTCCATGCTTGTTTTATGGGAAACTACAGCTCCCATAATTCTACCCCACTTCACATGGACAACACTACTGAGCGGCAGAAGATGAGGAAGAAGGCTTGGAAGATTTCCTCTACTGACTTGCCTTGGCTCTGTCCCTTTAATGAGACAAGGCAGAGTCAGGCACGTAATCTTAACTATACACACCTGCCACTTGTTAACACTCCCTGTCAGGATAAAAGGTTGCACACACAGGCACACTCTGAGCAAGGCTAGGTACGAGAAGGAGCAGCTCTTTCGGGCTGATGCAAACCAGTTTATTGAAACTGGAAGGCTAAGGGGATGACCGGCAGTTGCGAAGATCTAGAGAGAGACAGGTGAGATGTCCACATTTTCGGGAAGCTGTAAACATTCCAACACTGAGATTGAGGGAGTGGAAGGGGGGAACCTTCAAGATGCTACAAAGCACCCCTCTACCCTCCAAGTTGAACGACGGAGTTGGGGAGGAGCAGAGGAGGCGTTGGGAACAGTCTTGACTGCTGCTGAATTGAGAAAAAGGTATACAAAGTCACACAGTGGTCCTGTGAGGAGGAATCGCACATTCAAAAGTCTCTGTAAAATGTTCTAAGTTAAAGTATATTCAAAACGGGAACCGAAGGCAAGAAAGTAACCGCAATTCCGAATGAAAGTTGAATAAGTGTAAAGCAAAGTAAGTGAACTATGAATATGCCAAGATGGCAAAGTATATGATCTTTGAAAGAGACCAAAAGGGCAAAGTAAAGAGAATAAGAAACGACCAGTACCAAGAGGCATTGGTGTTATGAAATGAGGAAGATTTATGATTGTTGAATTGCTTAAAGAGAGGTCAAAATGGTCATGTAGAGGTCTACGTAAAATCCTTGAAAGTCTTCAACAGTAAAAAGATATAAAGATATAAACGTGGGGAAGGGAACCCTCACGAAGAGAAAGGAAGGCTTGAGCCCAGCGGAGGGAATCCTGTACTGAACTGAGGTAGGCTGAAAGTTAAGTGGGAAGGAGAGTGGGGAAGGGAACCCCCACAAAGAGAAAAACAGGCTCAAGCCCAGCAGAGGGAAGCCTGTGCTGAACTGTGATAAAGTGAAAAGGTGAATGTGAAAAGAAAGGCGGGCTCGAGCCTGGCCAAGGGAAGCCTGCATTGAATTGTGGCAAAGTAAAAATCTGTCATAAATCAACCAATGTATCTATCACTGACCAGTAAAGGATACAGGTATAACCATACAAGGATACAAGTAGTAGGGTTCTTCCGGATCCTTGAGGAGAGGAAACGGCTTGAAGGTAGTGAATAGACCTTCCAAATGATGCCACTCTATGACTGAACCAAACAGTCAGAGAGAGGAATCACTAGAAAGGGTGTGGAAAAACAATGGGACGTCAACCTAGGAGAAAATAATGTATCATGAATATGTTGTCACAACATTTTGTTCTTTCTACTAAACAACCATTAAGGACACCACTAACCTGTGGATGTTGATGGCTGGAAAAGGTCCGACAAAAAGGACTCCAAGGCAATCCAAGGAGGAACCAATGAAAAGGAGGGAAAGGTTAGTAAGGGAAACTTATCCAGAATGGCACGAGGGTCACGCTAGATACCAGGTTGGTGCACCACAGGGTGGCATCCAAAGTAATTGTGCACTAATAACCTTACTAGTCAACAACAAGTGTTTGTTAGAAGAAATGTTCCTTGCCATTTTAGATCAGGAGGTAGTCTTGTTAATATGAATAAAAACAAAGGATGACTACTTCAATGTACTTGATTGATAAAGTAGAGCGTTGTATCACACCCAAAAACAAAACAGAATGCGGAATGATGAGTTCAAAGGAACCGCACGTTAAGTAACACACACGCGGCAGAACACTTCCAGGAGCCGCACACTCGTTCACTAAATGTAGCAGGATGAGTTTAGGAATTCACCTGTTGTTTCATCACAGGCGGCAGGACTCGTTCCAGAGAGCGGCACGTTTCATTTCCAGGAGCCGCACACATGTTCCCTAAATGTGGCAGGACGAGTTTCGAAATCCGCCTGTTGTTTCATCACAGGCGGCAGGACTCGTTCTGGAGAGCCGCACGTTTGTTTTCTAAACACTGCAGGAGAAGTTCAATTAAACCGCGTGTGGTATCCTTACACGTGGCAGAACAATTACCAAGGATGTCGCTTTGCACGCGCGGCAATGTATACAGCACGGATGGCTTTCACTGACTGCTGGTATTTCCGGATGGTGGCAGGAAAGCAAGATCCACCTAACATCAGACGGAGCTCAGGAAGGAACATGAACAGTAATCCCATAAGAATGTTGAAGAGAGTTGCGAGGACACAGATTCGAACAACAGCTCAAGGACTCCATGTGTTTTAATCAGAATCAGCGAGCGGCTTCCAATAACTGCTAATAACGTAGATTAGAGATCACGTGACAGTCTAAGCACGTGATACTAACGGCATGTTTAATGCAAATACCGTTTTGCTGGCAATGTATTGAATAACCTCCATCTGGAATAGAAAGGCTTTGAGGTTCTGTAGGCATAGAGTGGAATTTACGCAACAAGGCAGGAGCATGGATATTGGAGAGAGGCTCCCAGGATCTATCCTCGGGACCATATCCCTTCCAGTCCACCAGATAGAATGGTTGACCAGAACGAAGTCGCATATCCAGAATTTCTTGTACCTCGTATTCAGCTGATCCCTTCACTGAAACAGCTACAGGTTGTATAGGCAATCTAGTAGCAATAGAGCATGGTTTGATGAGGGACACATGAAAAACGAGATGCACCCGCCATCGATGTGGTAATGCCAAATGGACAGCAGCCGGATTAATCACTTGGAGTACCTCTTACGGGCCAATGTACCTAGGCAACAACTTCTTCTTGCCGGGTATTCTCAAGTGTTTAGTAGAACCATACCTTCATTCCTGTTTGATAAACTGGTGCTGACACTCTGCGAGCATCAGCATATGTTTTTTTTTGTTTTTTGGCCCGCTCTAATTACAGTTTTATCTTAGATTGTAAACTTATGAGATCTCTAACGTTACTAACTGCTGCTGGTCTATCCATGGAAAGACTGGGATCCGAAGGAATAGTTCTGGGGTGTTGCCCATACAAAGCATAGAAAGGTGATGTACCTATGGCAGTGTGGTAGGAATTATTGTAGGCGAATTCTGCGGCTGGTAGAACCATTATCCAGTCTGGTCTGATTGAAACTGGAGACACAAACACTGCAGGTATTGTTCCATGGTACCGTTGACCCTCTCAATCTGTCCATCCCTTTGGGGATGATATGCTCTGGACATCCTGTCATCTATGAGCAACGCAGTGCTAAGTGCTTTCCAAAAGCTTAAAGCAAACTGTGAGCCCCTGTCGGTGATTATTACGGAAGGTAAACCAAAAAACCAAAACACATTCCGAATAAATAAATCAGCCAATACCGGAGCTGTGGATAAACCAGTACATGGGACAAAGAGGGCGAGTTTAGTGAAATAGTCCACCATGACCCATATGGTATCGTAACCGTTGATCTGTGGCAACTCCACCAAGAAATCCATTGATATCATATGCCACGGTTTGTGGGGAACGGGTAAAGGATGTAACAGACCCACTTTCTTGCTTGGGTTGTTCTTGCATTGTATGCATATTGAACATGTAGAAACATAATCAATCACATCTCGTGTAATTGAAGGCCACCAACACCATCTTTTTAGCAGCTCTAGGGTTTTCTTTTGTCCCAGATGGGCTGCTACTATTGAGTCATGCCTCCAACTGAGAGCCTTGTTTCGAGTGGTGTCAGTTGGTAGATAAAGTACCCCTTGTGTGAATGGCAAGCCATTCTGTATGTCCAGGTTGTATTCTTGTACCAATCGTGGATTCTGTAAGACCCATTCCTGTAATTCTTGTTTTAAGGATGGCTGTGCAGAGCAGCTACATATCACGTGTTCAGCCAACACCGGGCTTTAAACCGGATCTGCTTCCCTAAAGTCATCACTGATGCAGGATTAAAGCATCCGATTTGGCGTGCTGTCTGGAAGGGCGATATGTGATTTGGAAATCAAATTGAGCAAAAAACATATGCCTTCTAGCATGCCGGGCTATAAGGCATTTCATGGTTTTGAAGTGTTGGAGATATTGATGATCAGAGTACACAACCACTTGATGTCTTGTCCCAAGAAGATGATGTTGCCATTCCCGGAATGCATCTTTGACTGCAAGCAATTCTCTCTCAGTAACTGTGTAGTTCCGTTCATAAGGGGTCAACTCACAGGAATAGAAAGCAACGGGATGCTCTTCTTTAGTTTCTGCACAAACCTGAGAGAGTATAGCTCTGATAGCAACTCTGGAGGCATCTGCTTCTACCATGAACAGGCAATCAGGATTTGGATGTTGTAAAACAGGTGCTGTGGTAAATGCCTCTTTCAAAATGTGAAACGATGCTTGTCCGTTTGTGTTCCAAAAGAATGGTATCTTTGAACTGGTTAAGGCTGTGAAAGGAGCCACTGGGCCTCATTCCGACCCTGGCGTTAACCAAGGCGCTATTAGCGCCTTGGTTGACGCCGTTATCATTCCGACTCCGCCATGGTGAATGGCGGAATTACCGCCCCATTCCAAGGTTGGCGGGGTCGGTAATTCCCCATTCACCATGGGCCCTTCCCCATTCCCATTTTTGCCCCATAGGGCTCAATGGGAATGGGGAAGGTGCTAATTACGGCACCGTAAATTACGGTGCCGTAATTAGCTCCAAGGTCCCTTTGCGGGTTGGTTTTTTAACGCCTGCAAAAAGCAGGTGTTAATTTCCAACCCGCAAAGGGAATTCGGAATAGGGCGGTAAGGGTTTAACGGCACCGGTCTCGTTACCGGTGGCCGTTAACCCTTACCGCCCGACTCGGAATGAGGCCCACTGTCTCAGAAAACGAATGGATGAATCTGCAGTAGAAATTCGCAAAGCCTAAGAATTATTGTACTGATTTAACATTATCAGGAAAAGACCAGTTCAATATGGCCTTAACTTTAGAATGGCTCATCCGGACTCCGCTATTGGTTATATCATAACCCAGGAATTCTACTTCCTGTATGTGAAAGACACAGTTCTCGGCTTTGACAAAGACTTTGTTCTCTCAGAGTCTTTGAAGGACTTTTGACACATGACCCACATGTTCATGAAATGAAGATGAATATATCAATATGTCGTCCAGATAGATCACTACAAACTGGTCCAGCATGTCCCTGAAAATGTCATTCATGAAGAACTGAAAAGTAGCGGGGGCATTACAGAGGCCAAAAGGCACCACAAGATACTCAAAAAGGCTGTATCGTGTCTTGAAGGCGGTCTTACACTCATCACTTTCGCAAATGCGGACCAGATTGTATGCCCCCAATAGATTCAATTTCGTAAAGTAGGCAGAAGTACCCAGCTGATCCTGCAATACATTTATCAGTGGCAATGGGTACTGGTTCTTAATTGTGATGGCATTAAGAGCCCTGTAATCTATGCAGGGTCTTAGGTCTCATTCTTTTTTCGGGACAAAAAACTAAGGTGATGCAGCAGGCGACTGTGAGGCCTGTATAAATCCCATAAAGAAAGCTTTGTCAATGTACTCTTTCAAGATGAGGTCTTCTTGTTGTTTTAAGGAATAAACTCGGCCAGTTGGAACTTTGGCCCCAGGTATCAGTTCAATCGGACAGTCATACTGTCTATGTGGAGGCAGTTGTTCTGCGTTGCCTTTGTCTAAAACATCTGCATATTCCGTATACTCACACGGTATGTGCGTACCACCATGATGTACTGCACTAATGGTAGCAGACCCTTCCATGGAGGCCAATATTTGTGTTTTAGTCGACACCACCTTGTTCGGAAAACAATTCTTGCTACAATATGCAGATGCATATTGAATCTGTCCAGTAACCCAGTCGATTGTCGAATTATGTAGGTTAAGCCAGGCAAGCCCAAGTAACAGCTTGTAATGAGGAGCAGCGATTACATCAAACACCATCTCCTCAGAATGACCGTTCGGTAACACCAACCTAATAGGTACAGTCTCTTCGGTTACCATGCAGGATGTCAATACCGACCCATCCACAGTGTTCACTGTTTCAGGCTTAGCCTTTAATAGCATTGGTATAGAACAGTTCTTAGCGAAAGTGATGTCAATATAATTATTCATGGCTCCGGAATCTACCATAGCTCTGGAACACACTGTTTGGCCTGCATAATATAATGTCACTTCCACTGCTATAGGAGCAAAAGCCGGAACGGAATGGGAGTCCGATGTAGTACTAGACACAGGGACTCCTGCTAATGTCGAGTATTGGCGTTTCCCGAACGCCTGACTCGTTTCTTGGGACACGTAACCAGTAAGTGCTCAGATGAGCCACAGTACATACATAAGTTGTTTTTTCTTCAATTCTCCCTTTCTGAATTGGATAAACGACCCCTCACAGCCCCAATCTGCATCAGGACGGGCTCATTGGATGGAGACGCTGGTACCTCAGTTCGAACTGATGCTTGTAGAAAAGGTTTTTTTCTCACCATTTTGGGCGTTTTGTCATGCGTCAATCTAGAGGATAAGATCGAGAAGTTTGGTGAACCCAGCAGGAACCACAGGAACAGTTGATAAAGCATCTTTCAGTTCTTCTGAAAGACCTTTATAGTATACAGCCGCTTTCTTATCTTCTGGACATTGGGTCTTGGCTGACAATTGATTGAACCTGGCTATGTACGCCAATAAAGCCTGATTACCCTTTTGTAAATTAAGCAATTCCCGGTCTGTGGCTTAAGTGGCATAGCGCATGTCAAAGACCTTACTCATGGCTGCCAAAAGAGCATCATAATCGTAAAGCAGTGGACCATTTGTTTCAAGTAAAGGATTCGCCCAAGCAGCAGCAGTACCCCCCAAATGGGAAAGCACAAAGGCTGCCTTTGTCGTTAAATAAGGAAACGAGTTAGGTCGGCAAAAGAAATGGAAACAACACTGATTGACAAAGGTACGATAGGCTTTAGGATCACCCGTGAACCTTTCAGGTGGAGCCAGGGGAAACTGCGTTGGCATGACCACTTGAACAGCTTCCCGTTGTGGTGTGGGTATCCCAGATCCAGACGCTGTGGCAGCTGGAGCCTCCATCCACTGAGGAGAGGAATGCATGGCGTTTTACAGAACGTCCATGCGATGACGCAATGTATCTTGTGCCGTAATCATTTTGTTTCTCAAATCAGCTATTAGCTGAGTTAAGACCGTCAATTGATCCATACCCTTCATGGCTTCTGATTCTGTCAGAAATCAACCAATGTATCTATCACTGACCAGTAATGGATACAAGTCTAACCAAAAAAGTATACAAGTTGTAGGGTTCTTCCGGTACCTTGAGGAGAGGAAATGGCTTGAAGGTAGTGAAGTCAAGAATAGACCTTCCAAATGATGCCACTCTATGGCTGAACGTAACAGTCAGAGAGAGGAATCACTGGAAAGGGCGTGGAAAAACAATGGGAGAAAATAATGTATCATGAATATGTTGTCACAACATTTTGTTCTCTCTACTAAACAACCAATAAGGAGACTACTTACCTGTGGACGTTGATGGCTGGAAAAGGTCAGACAAAACTCGGACTACAAGGCACTCCAAGGAGGAACCAACGAAAGGAGAGAAAGGTTAGTAAGGGAAACGTATCCAGAACCGCATGAGGGTTACGCTAGATACCCGGTTGGTGCATCAAAGGGTAGCGTCCAAAGTAATTGTGCACTAATAACCTTACTAGTCAACAACAAGAAGTGTTTGTTAGAAGAAATGTTCCTTGCCATTGTAGATCAGGAGGTAGTCTTGTTAATATGAATAAAAACAAAGGATGACTACTTCAATGTACTTGATTGATAAAGTAGAGCTTTGTATCAAACCCAAGAACAAAACAGAATGCAGAATGAAGAGTTCAAAGGAACCGCATGTTAAGTAACACACACGCGGCAGAACACTTCCAGGAGCCGCACACCCGTTCACTAAATGTAGCAGGATGAGTTTAGGAATCAGCCTGTTGTTTCATCACAGGTGGCAGGACTCGTTCTAGAGAGCCGCACGTTTGATTTGCAGGAGCCGCACACACGTTCCCTAAATGTGGCAGGACAAGTTTTGTCCCAAGAAGATGATGTCGCCATTCCCGTAATGCATCTTTGACTGCACGCAATTCTCTCTCAGTAACTGTGTAGTTCCATTCATAAGGGGTCAAATCACGGGAATAGAAAGCAACGGGATGCTCTTCTTTAGTTTCTGCACAAACCTGAGAGAGTATAGCTCTGATAGCGACGCTGGAGGCATCTGCTTCTACCATGAACGGGCAATCCGGATTTGGATGTTGTAAAACAGGTGCTGTGGTAAATGCCTCTTTCAAAATGTGAAACGATGTTTGTGCGTTTGTGTTCCAAAAGAATGGTATCTTTGAACTGGTTAAGGCTGTCAAAGGAACCACTGTCTCAGAAAACGAACGGATGAATCTGCAGTAGAAATTCGCAAAGCCTAAGAATTATTGTAATGATTTAACATTATCAGGAAAAGGCCAGTTCAATATGGCCTTAACTCTAGAATGGCTCATCCGGACTCCGTTATTGGTTATATCATAACCCAGGAATTCTACTTCCTGTGTGTGAAAGACACATTTCTCGGCTTTGACAAAGAGTTTGTTCTCTCAGAGTCTTTGAAGGACTTTTGACATATGACCCACATGTTCATGAAACGACGATGAATATATCAATATATCGTCCAGATAGATCACTACAAACTGGTCCAGCATGTCCCTAAAAATGTCATTCATGAAGAACTGAAAAGTAGCGGGGGCATTACAGAGGCCAAAAGGCACCACAATATACTCAAAAAGGCTGTACCCCGTCTTGAAGGCGATCTTCCACTCATCGCTTTCGCAATGCGGACCAGATTGTATGCCCCCTGTAGATTCAATTTTGTAAAGTAAGCAGAAGTACCCAGCTGATCCAGCAACACATTTGTCAGTGGCAATGGGTACTGGTTCTTTAATGTGATGGCATTAAGAGCCCTGTAATCTATGCAGGGTTTTAGGTCTCCTTTTTTTGGGGCAAAAAACAAAGGTGAGGCAGCAGGCGACTGTGAGGCCTGTATAAATCCCATAAAGAGAGCCATGTCAATGTACTCTTTCAAGACGAGGTCTTCTTGTTGTGTTAAGGAATAAACTCGAACAGTTGGAACTTTGGCCCCAGGTATCAGTTCAATCGGACAGTCATACTGCCTATGTGGAGGCAGTTGTTCTGCGTTGCCTTTGTCTAAAACATCTGCATATTCCGTTTACTCACACGGTATGGGCGTACCACCATGATGTACTGCACTAATGGTAGCAGACCCTTCCATGGAGGCCAATATTTGGGTTTTAGTCGACACCACCTGGTCCGGAAATCAATTCTCATTACAATATGCAGATGGATATTGAATCTGTCCAGTAACCCAGTCGATTGTCGGATTATGTAGGTTAAGCCAGGCAAGCCCAATAACAGCTTGTAATGAGGAGCGGCGATTACATCAAACACCATCTCCTCAGAATGACCGTTCGGTAACACCAACCTAATAGATACAGTCTCTTCGGTTACCATGCCCGATGTCAATACCGACCCATCCACAGTGTTCACTGTTTCAGGTTTAGTCTTTGATACCATGGGTATAGAACAGTTCTTAGCGAAAGTGATGTCAATATAATTATTCGTGGCTCCGGAATCTACCATAGCCCTGGAACACACTGTTTGGCCTGCATAATGTAATTTCACTTCCACTGCTATAGGAGCAAAAGCCGGAACTGAATGGGAGTCCGATGTAGTACTCAACACAGGGACTCCTGCTAATGTCGAGTTTTGGCGTTTCCCGAACGCCTGACTGGTTTCTTTGGACACGTAACCAGTAAGTGCTCAGATGATCCACAGTACATACATACGTTGTTTTTTCTTCAATTCTCCCTTTCTGAATTGGATAAACGACCCCTCACAGCCCCAATCTGCATCAGGTCGGGCTCATTGGATGGAGCTGCCGGTACCTCAGTTCAAATTGATGCTTGTATAAAAGGTTTTTTCTCACCATTTTGGGCATTTTGTCATGCGTCAATCTGGAGAATAAGATCGAGGAGTTCGGTGAACCCAGCAGGAACCACAGGAACAGTTGATAAAGCATCTTTCAGTTCTTCTGAAAGACCTTTATAGAATACAGCCGCTTTTTTTATCTTCTGGCCATTGGATCTTAGCTGACAATTGATTGAACCTGGCTATGTACGCCAATAAAGCCTGATTACCCTGTTGTAAATTAAGCAATTCCAGGTCTGTGGCTTGAGTGGCAAACCGCATGTCAAAGACCTTACTCATGGCTGCCAAAAGTGCATCACAATCTCAAGCAGTGGACCGTTTGTTTCAAGTAAAGTATTCGCCCAAGCAGCAGCAGTACCCCCCAAATGGGAAATCACAAAGGCTGCCTTCATCGTTAAATCAGGAAACAAGTTAGGTCGGCAAAAGAAATGGAGACAAAACTGATTGACGAAGGTACGATAGGCTTTAGGATCACCCGTGAATCAGGTGGCGCCAGGGGAAACTGCGTTGGCATGACCACTTGAGCAGCTTCCCGTTGTAGTGCGGGTATCCCAGATCCAGACGCTGCGGCAGCTGGAGCCTCCATCCACTGAGGAGAGGAATGCATGGCGTCTTACAGAACGTCCATTCGATGACGCAATGTATCGTGTGCCGTAATCATTTCGTTTCTCAAATCAGCTATTAGCTGAGTTAAGACTGGCAAGGGATCCGTACCCTTCATGGCTTCTGATTCTGTCATAAATCAACCAATGTATCTATCACTGACCAGTAAAGGATACAGTTATAACCATAAAAGGATACAAGTAGTAGGGTTCTTCCGGATCCTTGAGGAGAGGAAACAGCTTGAAGGTAGTGAAGTCAAGAATAGACCTTCCAAATGATGCCACTCTATGACTGAACGTAACAGTCAGAGAGAGGAATCACTGGAAAACAATGGGACCTCATCCTAGGAGAAAGTAATGTATCATGTATATGTTGTCACAACATTTAGTTCTCTCTACTAAACAACCAATAAGGACACCACTAACCTGTGGATGTTAATGGCTGGAAAAGGTCAGACAAAAAGGACTCCAAGGCACTCCAAGGAGGAACCAACGAAAAGGAGGGAAAGGTTAGTAAGGGAAACTTATCCAGAATGCACAAGGATCATGCTAGATACCGGGTTGGTGCACCACAGGGTAGCGTCCAAAGTAATTATTAAATTCACTAATAACCTTCCTAGTCAACAACAAGAAGTGTTTGTCAGAAGAAATGTTCCTTGCCATTGTAGATCAGGAGGTAGTCTTGTTAATATGAGAAAATACAAAGGATGACTACTTCAATGTACTTGATTGCTAAAGCAGAGCGTTGTGTCACACCCAAGAACAAAACAGAATGCGGAATGATGAGTTAAAAAAAACCGCACATTAAGTAACACACACGCGGCAGAACACTTCCAGGAGCTGCACACTCATTCACTAAATGCAGCAGGACTAGTTTAGGAATCCGCCTGTTTCATCACAGGAGGCAGGACTCGTTCCGGAGAGCCGCACGTTTATTTTCTAAATGCTGCAGGAGGAGTTCAATTAAACCGTGTATGGTATCCTTACACGTGGCAGAACAATTACCAAGGACGCTGCTTTGCACGCGCCGCAATGTATACAGCACGGAGGGCCTTCACTGACTGCTGGTATTTCTGGAAGGTGGCAGGAAAGCAAGATCCACCTAACATCAGACGGAGCTCGGGAAGGAACACGAACAGTAATCCCATAAGAATGTTGAAGACAGTTGCGAGGACTCAGATTCGAACTTCAGCTCAAGGACTCCATGTGTTTTAATCAGAAGCAGCGAGCGGCTTCCAAGCGCTGCTAATTACGTACATTAGAGATCACGTGACAGTCTCTAAGCACGTGATACTAACGGCGTCTGTAATGCAAACACTGTTTTCCTGGCAATGTATTGAATAACCTCCATCTGGAATAGAAAGGCTTTGAGGTTCTGTAGGCATGACAAGACCTATGAGGATAGGGCGCTACAGGACCAGGTGTATTCTGACTGCTATGCATGACAAAATCAAGAGTAGAACTGTGTGCTTATGAAAAGGCGGACAAAGCCTAAGGAACTGATTGAACTGCCAAAAAGCTTGAAGCCCAAGACTGAACTGTTGAATTGAGCCAGTAAGCCAGAATGTGCAAGACAGGTAGAACTGTTCCAGCCACCTATCCCTTTTAAGAAACTCTCAAGACCCTATGCTGTTGAATGTGGGGAAGGGAATTGTTACCTAAGCCATTCTGGCATTTCTTTTAAGACACTATTTTTCCTTTTGTATTCCCTTAACACATTTGTTATTTGAGAAGGAGGGCAACGTTTTTTTTTTTTAGTATAGGCCTTTTTTATTTTGACTAGACTGACTTGGACTTGTTTGTTATTTGTTTAATGTTCGAGAATATTCCCATTCTTGGGTTAGGCCCAGTTAAGAATTCTACCAACCCAACCAGAATACCAAAATAAAGGTTTTTGAAATGAGCATCTATCGTGTTTGTGTCTACTTTTGATACCATAGCTTCCTTACATAAAATATGTATTCCTTTTGCACTCCACACCTTTGGAACTGAGCCGAAGGCACAGCCTCACTTTCGCACTCATATGCTTTCACATATAACTCCAAAAACACTTTGCACAACAACCCTGTCATAAGGATGCAGCTACCTTTCATGACAAAAATTTGAACTGTAGCAATGCACATAATTGTCTATCCTCTTGCACAGCCCCGGCACCCCCAGTTTAGTGCACTAGTGTACTTCTCTCCACACATCCACATGCCATTTAGATATGGGTGACTAGCAGAGACTTGGCCACCCCCTCATAACTTTAATGACCATAATGCAGACACGCATTATAGCACCTCCCAATGTCCCATAATTTGAGCTTTGGTCCATCCAAGAGCATTCAACCTACATCGCGTTGGGACCATTCCCATGGTGAAAGGCAATAGACAAGTGAACAAATTAAATGAAATGAACATGGTTCACACTAAAGTGTGGGTTTACAAATGGGGAACACTTAATTTCTGTACCTTTTCATGAACCAATGTTAATGAAAAAACAGAAGTTTGAGTTAAAAAGGTGTTTGTGAGATAACCATCAGCTGTAAAAGTGCGTATGTGATTTAAATCATAATTTTCATCTGTAATTGCCAGCACATTCGCAGCAACAAGTGACAGTTGTAAACTCATCAATATGAACAATTCAGAGCTTTTAGCATATGAGTTGAGTGTTATCCTTTATCTCTACATTCACATAACAAGCAAAAAGGGAAACAATTGGATGACAAACTTTTCTGACATTGAAACAAATGTAACCCTTTGAAAGTGAAGGGAACAAGATACATGTTTTCATTGAAAAAGATTTATAATGGCCTGAATGAGGATCCTTATTTAAATGTATTAGTAAAACCCTATTTAGAAAAGATTATTTGTGGTTGTCAGATTACCCACATATGTATATAACACAAAGACCTCATGTACACAATTTTAACCAATGGGGTACAGCAAGGGGAAAGGCTATCAACATAATTGAAAATAAGTTCATAAAACATATTTTGTTATTACTGCAAGGAGCCCTGACAGCATGGAGTGCAACCTGTGCCCTTTGGAAGAAAAGTTTGCTATGAGACCATTTTTGGTTCAAAATGGGGGGAACCCAGCATTGAGTAAATTCTGTGAGGCTCTCATCTAGGTGATGGTGTTGGAAGGAAGGAGATGTCTGCCCTGGTTTACTCATGTTAGGGACTCTGTGGGAGCCCTGGATCTCAAACGTTATTGGCGGAACCCTTGTTTGATTACCATTTCCACAAAATCAGAGTTGAAAAAAGCCTGGTTAACCTTGAGGTCTAACAATATGAAAAGAGGATGTCCGTCCTTATCCAGGGGTCTGTAATATTTAGCCTCTGAACAGAGCATTGGGTATGAACCCTACTTGGATATAATCACTCCGAATTATGCTCAGGCCCTGTATATTGGATTTAGATTGGGTTACCTGAGAGTACGGGAATTGACAAGCAAATGGAAAGGGCAAACAGGGAATAATTGCCTTCTATGGGATGCATCTATAGAAGATGTTACGCCCTTTTTGTTTATATGTAAAGGTCTGAAGGACATAAGGATAAAATATTTTAAACCACTGCTTATGTTGCACAACATAGGCACCTTATGTGTTGCCAACCAATTGATAAGAAAACCGGATAATTTTGTAATTGTTTATTTTGTGGCTTAATATATCCATTGTGCCTGGTTAAGGAAACATGCACTGACAACAATTTAAAGTTAATAGCGTAGGAGGGTTAGAGTGTTTATTGCAGAGGTTAAAATTGTTAAATAGGTGGTATAGTTTAACACACTGGTACAATGCTATGGAGGAAATCTTATGCTAGCTGAGTAGTTTTAAAAAACTGGTTGATTGAGGATTTTTATTATTTAATGCTTAATCAGGCAGTAATGGGAAAATGTATTTAAATTGTTGAATTTCGAATTTATGTGAAGAGGATGCTTTTCTAATGTTATTGGGTTTTCATGATGACTTTTTAGTTGAGTTAAGGATTATTATCAGTTATATATACAAATAATGTATCTGGGTAGCCATGAAGTATTGTTTCAGGCTTTATTTAAAGGCTGCAAGACCTAATATTCCGAGGAAGGAGATTCCACAGACAGCATCCTTTCATTCTGAGTGACTTGCCATCCATTTCAATGTTTTGAAATCTGTGATTCTTATCTTAGCTGCCTTACAAGAACATAAGGATCGTCCAGTGAGATTCCATTAAATGGGGGACAAATATAGAGGAATAGTCCCAGATATGGGTAATAAACCAGACATGGAGTTGCTACTCTAAAGTCAAGCATCCTAAAGACATCCGAGGTGAAGACACATGATCAAACTTACTTCACATAGTAACTGATCCAGTAGTTTGTTATAAATGCCCAAGTTTACTGACATACAGTATTGCAATCTAGATATTGTAACAACCTGTAGCAAAATAATGCAGTGACTGATGTTAAACTGGTAACGCATTCTCCAAATATTTTATAAATGACAGTGGGCTGTTTAAGTCACTGCTTCTACCTGAAGAGCAATTGACATCTGACTATTGATTATAATAACCAGATTCCTGACTATTTGCACTGGGACCAGGGTCTGTTTTAGAGCTCAGGCCAATTCAAATGAAGAACACTTGGAGTGACTGCATAGGAACATCATCTCTGTCCTTTTGCCAATAAGTCAGAGACACTTGTCTTGCATTCATTAATGAACTGCTTCCAGGAATTTAATCACCTCTGGAATCACTGTTGTGATAGAACAGGATCTTGGTATTGTCAATATACAGCTGAGACCGCAGACTAAAACCTCTACTCCCTTGAAAAATCAAAACATATAAGAAATATAGAGAAAGAAAAAAGTGTAGGCACTCCACAGAGAGAGGTAGACCGGTGAGAAGTAAATGCTGGGTTGTGCCTTTTGGCTTCTCCCCCTAAAGAATGAATGTATCCAAGCTAAGGGTGGACCTTTAATTTGAATCATATTTTCCAGACAGTGGATAAGGACTTGATGGTCCAGGGTGTCAAACACAGACAAAAGATCCAACATAATTAATGCTAGTCTGCCCTTATTCCCCTGGCCAATCAATTGTTTATGCACCAGGAGAATACACATGTTGATGCTTCTAGTGGGCAAAAAACTAGCCTACAATGATACAAATGTGCATTTATTTCCAAATTGTCTGACAATTGATTCCTTGCTTTGATTTTCTAAGATTTTCCCAATGAAGGGGAGGTTAGGGATAGGCCGGTATTCTCAGATTCAGTAGGACCAGATTAAAGCCCTTTCAGCAGACGTAATAATGTAGCATTAGGAACTAGACCATTCTGCAAATGCTTAATAAAATATAGCAAACTTTTCAGCAAAATTCATTATGTGGGTTTGAAGGACAGTAACTGATTATTGGTCAAATCAGATGATGACATTTTTGAAAAAATGTGATCCTACCTACTATGCATACTTACCATACTATTTCATTTTGTAAAATATAGACTTTATAATTGTAGGCAACCACAAGCATATCTGTCCCTCTGTCCCACCAAAAGGCTCAGACGTTTCATTATATTGTTCCGTCTGGAGCAATTACCCACCGTATATAACATAGGAGCCAGGGAAAAGATCCCTGCCAGTGAGCGAGTTTGTCGTTTGTGCAAATCTCCTGAATGTTTGGAGACAGCCAAGCACTTGTTGACTGAGTGTTCGGCTCTGGGGTGTTCAATCTCTAAATATCTTGGGGAATTTGTACATGATCCACTAACCATTTGTGAAACTTCATTCTGGCTCTATTGCACCAACACCTGCAACATGCATGTATTTATTGGATTGTATTACGTGTGGCAGCTGATTGAAAAAAACCTGGGCTCCTTGATCTGAAACAACGCACCATGGTGGGTTAAGATTGCTTGCGATACCCTGATCAGGCAGGGGTATTATATCTTCTGTACCTTCATTATCATTTTAAGGCAGGGTGTTTCTTGTTGAGACGTCTATTGCTTACGTATATGGCTAAGATTGTGCTGATGTGTAGACAAAGACTATAAGCTACACATAATTGTTTTTATTTGATATTTTGTTTTTTTCTTTTGTAGGATGTAAATATTTTAAAGAAAAATTTTGCTTTTGCTTTACCACATATTTTTTTTTTCTGTGTATGATAACTGTTGATTTGTTTTATCTTAATGAGTTAATATTAATGTATGTAATTTGAATTATGTGTAAAGTTTGAATTTACTTTCAATCTGTATCACATTAAAGAATTATTATTACTATGCAAAAGCCTGAAAGGAGGTCAGCATTTGTAATTCTTGTAGAAATAATATTAATGGGAAATACAGGTGATTCACCAGCTCTATGTTTGGTTGCAATTGAAGATCAAATTGTGGATATCTTTGATTTCAAACAGGAGGCTAAAGAATCACATAGAGCTTGAAAGGACAATATATGGATTCTCTTTTAGAAAAAGCAAGCACCCAATATGTTAAAATGATTAAGTACTATTAGAGCATGCATCAGAATAATTATTTGTCAGTACTATCCAGGAATATAGCGTGGATTAATACTAAACTGAGTTTCCACAATGGTATGCCTTTATTTCAAGTTTTGAAATCATTTTGCAACAAGAAATGTGGGAAACCAAATGTCCATATATTCCTGACGATGTTACTCTTTTTCTGTCCACATTAACAACCATTCATGGATGGACCAAAATGGGTTTGGTAAACTTAGTTTGAGTATCTTTCACTGCTGATTTCAAATTGTTGACTAGTTCATCTAATAATATACACATTCTTAAATATAGACATCAGGCTGGAGTGGGTCTTTTTTTAATGTATCCATCAATTGTGTGGGTATGGATACTCCAACTACACGTCTTGATGATCTAAACACCATATATCAGCAAGTAACCTAACATAATATGTTTAAACCACTGAATGAATATTGCTCATAGGGGGTGATTTAATTCATGGATTCGGGTGGAAGATAGATGTAAATGAACCAGAGCCCTGGGGTTTTATGGCTATGACTAGTAATTCTACTTTTGTGAATCGACAGAGCAGCTGATTAATTCCATTTATGGGTGATCATAATGTATATTGTGTTAATGTAAAATTACCATCAGATAACCCTGTCAGAGGAACCTTCATTAATACTCCATCTGACCTAGAGTTTCTTGGACAATAGAAACTGTGATTTGTGGTGTTTTGTGGACTTTGCTATCATGGCGTTTGTGGAAATGGATAATTTTCTACTTTCTGTGAATATGGCACTCTCCAATTCTATTATTAGTGTTTGTAGTAATGTCATTTCCCCTAATTTTGTGGCTAAAATTAGGAGGATTAAATTATTCACTCATCATGCAGGGTGCCTTATTCATTATTATGGTGATGATTATTATTATTATTATTATAATTATTATTAGGTGATCACATGGTGCAAGCTTTTGATGTTTTTAATGTTGTTAATATGAATGCACTCACAACAGCTACGTAGATCTAAATATAGCTATTTTAATAAGGATTGTGGGGTTGCTTAAGATGTATTTCTGTCAGAATACGAATGAAGAAAAAAGTATGTCCGCTCTTACAGTAGCTCGGGCTAGGTATTCAAATATATAATTAACAAAAGTTTGATGACACAAAAAACACAATGTTGGGTGGAGATTCAGTCTTGTTGTATGACTCAAGAGTCAAGGCATTTTTGGGGTATGATTGCTACTGGCTCCCATAGGAACCCTGAAGATAGTGCTTCTGTTGATAATAGTTCTGTATCTGACTGGCTGAAGCATGATAGCTGTATTAACAGATAATGTAATCTTGACTCTATGGTTAATCAAACATACATAGGGCAATATAGGTGAATATGACTTATGCAAGCCCTATCTTTGAAGAAGTTGATGCATTTTATTGCAGTCCTAGGGAAATCCAGTGTGGAGTTGTGGGCCCCTGTGCTCCTGAATGTATTATGCACAGTAGGTAGAAAAGTTCCAGATACTTTGCACACCTGTTTCATTGTACCTATTTCTGAGAAAGTTTTGTAATCAAAACCTTTACAAACACCAGAGAAACTAGAGGACATATCTCTCTGGACCACTTGTGACAGCCCTCTACAACTTGATACAATATATTCACAGGGTAACTTGCTTCCCCAAAACCATTTGTGGCCACCCATTTGTATGTATTAATAGTCATTAAATCATAACATACGATTCCAATATGTATCAAAAATATCAATTTATTAAATATTTATATTAAGTATATCAATAAAAAGCATACTCCTCTACTGTTGTATAGATTGTGTATACATAATTCTAAAAAACATTATAATTTCGGCACATTCCTACTGCACATCGACAATATCTTGTGGTACCTAAATTCATCAACTATTCTTTATCTCACTTAAATTAATTGTCAATAGCACTTGAATTAATTTTCAATAGGGATCTGTTGTAAACTACCCTCTCCAATTAAGGGGGCATACCCCAGTCCATACAACTTTTAGCTATCCGTGCTTACATTACTCATTCTGTCTCTCATACTACACACACAAAACACCCAGCATGTTTCTTTCCTTATACTATCACACTTTTGGCTAGGAAATTCTTCAGGAGCATGTACCACATTTAATTGCAATGTACACTTTAATATTATCTTCTTGGATTCATTGGAGGATCAACATCTGATACCCTCCCTTTGATCCTTTGTTCGGGCAAGATCGTTGGGTGGATTTCTGTGGGAAGCAAGTAGAGGACAATCGATTTTAGTACTCGACAAATCCTGGTTGTAATTATTATTAAATACAACATGCTGTGCTTAACATCACAGCAGAAGGGAATAATTAACTTAGTAACTCCCTCTTTTCATCTGTTTTAGACTCATTTCTCTTGGGATTTTAACCAGGTTTCACCAGACTCGGTCTTTGACACATGTTTATCACTTAACACTGCTATCCATTTCCAAGTTTTACTTTCTGTCCAAACTGTTCAGGGGCAATGGTATAGTGGTTTGGAACTTATTTTTATATATATATTTTTTTTACATTTTTTTTAATGTATACATTTTTTAATGTATACTAACTAAGTTTTGTGATTGGGTTGACAGAAATAATATCCTATCTGATTGCCATTTGGGTTTTTGACCAGGTATTGGTACTGTTGAACCATGTTTAAATGTGTTGCTTACCATAGACGAATACCATGATGCCAAAAGGGATATTCTCCATGTGGTCTTTGTGGATTTGTATATGGCATCTGATAAAGTGGATCACACTTTCTGGTTCAGGTGTCTGACAGGGTTTAGGGTTGATTCTGAATTATATTTTAATTCCATAATATACAGCAACAGAGGTTTTAGTTACCTATGAGTGTTACTGTGAATAAATGGATGCTTTTCAAATCAATCGTGGAGTCCACCAGGAATGTATGGCCTCCTTGGTTCATTTGAAACTTGTATTTAAATGGTTTAGAAGAGCATACGCAGAGTTTAACAGACATTCCAAATGTAGCCTCCAGTCTTATATCTTGTTTAGCTTGTTCCGATGATGTAATGTTGATGGGGGGTCACCAATGATGCTAAAAAGGTCCTCTTGTTGGGTTTACAAGTTATATGAAATTGAGCAATACGGCTATTAATATTCCTGAATTACAAGTATTTCTTTATCAAAAGGGTGTCATTAATGCTGCAGTGTTTTTTGTTGATGGTTTAGCATTACTTAGGGTTCAATTTATAAATTATTTGGCAGTCAAATTAACTGATTCAAGGTGATGGTACCCACAGCCTAGGCATGTAACCTTCCAGATGAAAAAAGCGAACAATGGTATTTTATGCCCCATGTTCATTCTCAGTAGAGGGGCTTGTTTAATTTGTAAGACTTGGAGTGTCACACTATATAACCCAGGGAAATCCAGATGTGGATCCCTTGCACACTGTACTTTAGAGAGTCACAGCTTCACCTCACTGAGTAGTCCCAACAATGCCAAAATATGTGTCTGGGGTTGCTGATGGTACCCTTGTTCAAAGGATAATTGCTTAGAATTTTGGTGCTTGATTACCCATGTGAGTGGGACTAGACGGATATGCAAATGGATATTTCTTCTCTGTGTAGGATGCACTAAGCTAAAACGTGGTTGTAGACCCTCCCGAGTAGAAGAAATTTCCATAGAACATTGTATCTGACCCATGTTCATTCTCAGTAGAGGGGCTTCCACACTCTTGTTTATTTTGTAAGACTTAGGTTTCACCATAAGTAACCCAGTGCAACCCAGATATGGACCCCTTGCTCACTGTGCTTTAGAGAGTCTCAGCTTCACCTCACTGAGGAGGCCCAACAAGGCCAAAACATGTGTCTTCGGTTGCTGTTGGTACTCTTGCTTAGAGGAGAAATGGGTAGCATTTTGGTGCTGGACTGCCATGGTGGGTTGGACTAGACTGCTATACAAATAGATATCTCTTCTCTGTGAAGGATGCAGTGAGCTCAAATCTGGTTGCAGACCCTCCACAATGGAAGAAATTCAATAGAACATGGAATTTGACCCATGTTCATTCTCATTCGAGGTGCTCCCAAAATCTTGTTTAAATGCTATTCTGTAATTTCACATATCAATTGGGGGTAAGGGGTTCTTACCGCTCTGAAAGTGTATGAGGGAATATCACTAGGGCTAGCACAGGAGGGGGCTGGTTTAAGGGCTTCTCATTCCCTTGATTCTTTGTCTAATCTTTAATGTAAATTCCTTAAGGCTGTATTAGGAATCCCGGCTGCAACAACTGAAGAGCTGGTTTATTATGAGATGCAGTTAATACCAGTGGTCTCTAATCTGAAATGTGCACCCACTCTTTTATGGTTGTAGGCTTGGAGATGCAGTTAATTCCAGTGGTCTCTAATCTGAAATGAGCACCCGCTTTTTTATGGTTGTATGGTTGTAGGCTTGGGTGAATGAAAATTCCCATTTTAGCAGATAGTCCAGGGCCGGTATATCTTTTGATATCAAAGGGCATACTATTCATAGGGTTTCTTACCCTAAACAGTAATTAGTTATTCTTTCATTTTCAGAATGATGATTCCATTAATGCACACTCCAATAAATTAGGGACCCAGGCAATGATATCTAACCATCAATATACTTTTATGTGGTCTGAATTGTCTGAATCCTCGGTCAAGACTGATCTGCTGCATACGTGTTTAACACCAATAGCTGACAATTACTTATCATTCATCTTTCATTGTACCATAAGAAAAGGTGTAACACGTTGAATTTGTTCCAGCTTCCATTGTTTTCAAACAGAGTGTGAAATAAGGAGAAAACCAAACTCTGCATTTGTGATGAAGTATCTATTGATTCTAATATGCACATGTTAGTCTTTTGGAAAATGGTGGTTGATCCCACAGAATCTATTTTAAAACCTCTATTATGGTTCTTGAAATTGTAGGGTGGCATATTTGTATATTATGCAGTCTCAAGTTCCTTGGGTATGTTGGGCTCTTGAACATTTTCTAAATTTTAGAGAAAGGAATAGACAAAATATATATTTTTTCTTACACTTACAGATATTTTACCTTGATTTTCTGTTTTAAATATAGGATTGTATTTACATATATATGTACTAGTGGAAAAGCGTGTACACGGGCTAATGTGCATAAAGGAAGATATTTTCAGAGTGTAAATATATTATATGGTGTATTGTAATTTAATGTATAGGACAACAAATGTGTAAAGTATCTTGCTCCCTTTACGTGGAGGAGTATTAACCTAAAATAAATCTCACAGAATCCATTTCACTCTTGTGTTTTGAACCCAAATTGTAATGTTGAGGGATGTCAAAGTAATACAATTCATGTACAGCATGATTCGAAGTAGACATGAGACCATATAATAAAGTAAATTAAAGTCACATAAAGTTTAAAACATACATGAAGCATATAATTGATGTAATAATACATACCAACAAATATTAATATGAATAATTACATAATACATAAGTACATTAAAAACAAATTTTGTTATAGAAATAGTGCTTAATCAAATGAATTTCTGTGTATATATATTATTCTTCGTTCATGCAACTTAAAGTCTGCAGTTGAAGTGGTATCTCTGTCTTGGGCCTTTTCTGCAGCTAATTGTATGTTATCATTGTTGAAATACACATTTTGTTTGCCTTGAAGTCTTATTGTTGTATGCGTAAGGCAACAGCTACCTCTAGCAGTGATGACAGGCGAAGCAGGCATGGCATCTTTGGACAAACATGCATCTGGCCTTTTATTATATAGTAGGAATATTGTATTGATGTTTTCTGTGTGATTGTAGGTTTATGTGAGTTTGATAATTTTATTTTAAAGACACTCAACCATTGCTCCCATATCAGAAATCTGACACTGAAAGGTAAATTACTTTCCTTAAAAATATCAGTTCTATAAAGAGAGAAAATGTTTTCACACTGGAGTTTAGTTTTCTGAAAATTTTAATATCTGCATTGCTGCTCTAAACATTGGCCAGTCCTCTTTATGCTTTATGATTAATGGTGCCACACTGAAATGCATTGCATAGCTGCGATACCATAGTTTGCTATTATCTGAACAGGTTATTTTTAAATCTACTAATCCATGAATAGGGTTAATATTCACTCTATGTTTTGTGGGGTCCAAAAAATGTCCATGCAGACATTTGTGGAAACCAAATACAACCAGTTTATTACATTCAAACCTATGATGACAAATAATCATTCATTTAAAATGGGTGACTGCTAACATTCTTCAGATGCAAACATACTTTGTAACACAATCTTACTTCATGTTCTCTTTTATCAAACCAATTGGTGTATATATTAGATTATGGATAATTGGTTGAAGTTTATCATACTTTTTGGGAGGGATTTGAATAAGTTCATGATTGAAAAAAAAACAACATTTTTGACAGAAATGTCACAGAAAGGCCACACAATGTCATAGCTAAAAATGATAATTATGGAAAGGGCATGGGCATTCGCCACCTGAGGTGGTGTTTGATCTTTCCATAGTATAGACTCAGAATACATGTTCATGTCTGTTTGACTTCATGCTACAAAGCATAGTTTACTTTGTTTTTTCTCCCACTGGTTTCTTTGAAGAATTCTATCAACCATTGTTCTCTGTAATTATCATGGAAATTAACAGTTGGTTTGAGGACAAGTGTACCATTACTCTCTGGTCTTGAAAACATGCATTGACACTCTAAATTGTAAACTCAATTTTAAACTTCATTCAATTTTAAGCTTAACACTGACATATTTCACTGTTTTAAGATTAGGTGGTCTAAAACATTATTTCTCTGATTTTCACTGTATACAGGCATTGTTGTCATGCTTGCGCCATGGGCGCATACATTGGCGATCAATATGGACTAATTGTTATTCATTTATCTGGACCTTATTTCCCATTTGCGAGACTTTGGTGCTTTTCCATTTTTCCCAACAAACTACACTTACCACAATGCACTTGGCTATAACTATCTATTCCTGGCTATTCCTATTTGTCATCATCGGAACTACAATCCCCAGAAGCCCTAGGGATCAGCTCTGCTTCCACCAGCTCAGGAACAGAAAGGGAGGAGGCAGATTGTATGCAGGTGTGCTGATCCAGGTGCAACCAATTAGCCTGCCTCTGTGCTGGGCAGGGCGGTATAAAAGCTGCTAAGAGTCCTTCCAGCACCTTTTTGCTTCGAGCTTCGGGTCTTTGTATGCGGTTCCTCCTTACTCCTGCTTTGGATCCAGTGCCCTGCCGGGCTCTCTGCATTGCAGCCGATCATGCTCTGCTGCTTTCCAGCCTCCGCCTTTGCCCTTCCGGGCTCCTGCCTTGCAGCCGATCACGCTCAGCTGCTACCTTCTGCCTTTGTCTTCCAGGCTCCTGCCTTGCAGCCGTTCACACTCCGCTGCTACCTTACGCCTTTGTCTTCCAGGCTCCTGCCTTGCAGCCGATTACGCTGAAGTGGGAGAATGGAACAAAAGACTCCCACCAATCCCCTCACTCCCCTGGCCTAGAGGATCGCGGCCCAGACACCCGCCACGAGAGGACTTTGCCTATCTACCAGACGACCAAATACCCTGGTACAGGAACATACGGATGTGCCCACCAGCCTGCCCATCAGCCTGCCCTGCCCAAGCCGACACCTGCGGCATGGATGAACTCGACTGAACCATTCAACAGTAAATGAACACATCGTTAGAGATGCCATGACGACCTAGCCAACGGTCAGAACACCCTTTGCAAACTGGCACACTGGACACTCCCACACCAATCCACACAAAGAACATATTCAGTGCTATGACGTAGGTGACGGACACACCCACTGACGCGCATCTTTATTATTTTTCACATAGGTTTTTCAAATGCAGAAACGCAAGACGCACAACAAACTCATCTAAAATGCTTGCTGACGCTTCTCCTAACCCGTGCATTGCAATGAGAAATATAACGAAGACATGATACTGGGGATAAAGCAATATGATACCGTAACTTAAAGCACCGTGCATCAAACATCCCCACCTATGCACCAGTCCCAAGTAGGCCGCAAGCAAGAGCCTCCATGAACATTGAACGAGCAAGAGTTCAATTGCTGACCCTGCAGAATGAGCCCGGCGAGAACAGACAGCCAAGGGAACAATGTTGCAAACTCGCATACCACAAGCAGAAGCCAAGGTCACACCTGCAAACTAAGCCAGACACACAGTGGAAAATGCAATATTAAATGTGCAGAATTCTGCCTCAACCACGGTCTCTCCTCACGTGACCAAGCCAATCCTGACAGGGTACCAGACCCAGGAGGGAGGAGGTGCCTGGGTCCCACGTTTTGAGACACAGGCAGCAACAATGAAGCGGCTCAATGGACATCTGCGGCGGTTGGAGTAGTCTGCCTTCAAGCATATGAACAAATCCACGCATTGTCTGCACAAACACATAGTTACACATTGTTGCAAATGGCAGGTGCACCGCGAGCTGGGAACAACGATGGTCCCAGACTGGGGGGCTCACGAGTGGACCAATCAGAACATGGGGCACTTATCACTGACGCCATTAATATTAGCCAATCATCAGGGGTCTTCATGTAACAATTTTCATGTATCTAATAGAAAGGACAACCCAAGTATACCACCTGACTGACCCTTAACCACTAACATCGTTCTCTATACGTATGCTATACTAACCCTACCACTCAAGGAATCAATCAAGAGTGGCGATAGGTTTTTTGCTAACTTTCCCAGGTGACGCGAGTAGCGCGTCATACTGAGGTAAAAGGGCCTGCGAGCCCCACGAATTTTGAGAGAGAGTCAGGACGGACGCGTACGATCCTTGACCCATCCCTTCCGTTGTTTAATAAACAGCAGAACCACCTTGCTTCTTGCGTGTGCCTCATACTCATTTTTGGGATACGCGGGAGGAGTTGGGGCCTCCCTGCCCGGGGGTCCGTGGACAGCCCAGCAGACCCCGGGAGAATTTCCCCCCGACAACACTCTGCTGCTTTCAACAGACAGCCTTCGTCCGCTGGGCTTCCAGTCTAGCAGCCCTCTACAGTCCTCTGCAGCCTTCTACAGTCATCAGCCCTGCTCCTCTGGGCTTACTCCTTGCTGTCCGGCCCTTCTGGCTCCTTGCGGCGCAGCCTGCTTCTCTCCGCTGCCAACAGCCCTTGTCCTCGGGGCTTCCTACCTTGCAGCCGATCACGCTCCGCTGCTTGCTACCTTCAGCCTTTGTCCGCTGGGTTCCCAGCCTAGCAGCCCTCTACAGTCCTCTGCAACCTTCTACAGTCAGGGGCCCTGCTCCTCTGGGCTCACTCCTTGCTGCCCGGCCCTTCTGGGCTCCTTGCCGTGCAGCCTTCTTCACTCCGCTGCCCTAAGCCCTTTCCCTCTAGGCTCCCTTCCTTACAGCCCTGTTCCTTTGGGCTTGCTCATTGCTTTCCTGCTCCTCTGAGCTCTCAACCTTGTACCCTACCGTCCTCTGCAACAGTTCACCTACATTATTTTACAGCAGTCCCCCTGTTTCCTGACTGCTGCTCCCTTGCTTTCTTCCTTGTTTTCAACCCTCTGTTCTTTATCCCTATCCAATCCTGTTATACGGCTTTCCCTTCATTTCCTTCTGCTAGTTTGGTTATCCACTTCCTTTTTCCTGGAGATTTGTCTGTTAGTGTCTTCTCTTGTACTGTTTGTAGACCCCTTTGTACATAGCTTGTCTGTGGGTTTCTGTCAGGCAACCTCTGCCCCTTCCCTTGTCTCGTTTCTGCGTTACAGACACCCATAGCTGTTGTTCCAAGCCATGAGCAAACACACGTGGGTCTCTGTTATAGCAAACTGTGCAGAAGGCTAGAGTTTTTCCTAAGGTCCGTGGAATACTCTTTTCCTATATCTGCATACACCCCAAGAGGGAATCCATTGTTTTACCTTATTTCCTTGCTACACTTGCCTAATCTTCGTTCTCTTTACTTTCAGCTGTGTGTGTACTTATCTGTTCACCTTACTTCGGCACAACCACCCAAACCCTTCCTGGGTGTCCTGTGCCACCCTTTACAGAGTGCCATCCGTGACAATTGTATACAGACTAGGATATGTACAATATTGTTTTTCATTTATTTTGGGACTAGATTAAAAAGATGTATGCATAATCCTTTGTGTTAGTGCTAGTTATTGCTCTGATTTCTGTTTCATTATTATTTAATAGGCCCTATGCTTTCTTCATTTTCAGCAGCAGATCAATAAGAAGTGAAATTCAGCTTGATTCTCCATTAGTCTCAGTGTGCAGTAAACGTTTTGACATCTGAATATTCCAAGTCCTGTTATATAAACACAGCTGTCGTGATTTACACCTCCATTTCCATAATATTAGCTATGGCCTCCCATATAGCCTTCCATCACTGGCTCATATAGGAAAAATAGGGTAGTTACTACTGCCACCAGCAAGTCTTAATGAAAAGGGAACAAAACAATGTTCCAAGACAAACAGACAAAAAGGGATAAGTATTAACCCTTTCCAGAACTCTATGTAATATTGTTTGTACTGGGTCTGTGAGTTTTAAAAGAGACTAATAAAGTCAATGGCAACTTTACATGCTCTGGGAGACAGTAGTCATTCCCAGAAAATGGAGTCTGCTTTCGGAAGTCTAACAGACAACCCTGTGTCACTGCACTGAAGGTGCTGTGTAACACACAGTAAAAAGATGATGCTGATGGAGTAGGTGAGGCTCCACAGTCTATGAACACAAGAAAATGTTAAACACACACAACAAAACACATGTAAGAGTGGGATAAAAGGCTCACACTCTTACCAGGTGAAAAAATAAACCCTAAAAATCCAGCAAAGCTGTTGAGGGACTCAATAAGTAAGGGAAATTAGCCATTCTGGAGAATTCTCCCTAACAGTTGCCGACTCCTGCCCGCTACTCAGACTGCCATTGCCTCTGGTCCCTCTGCCTGACATGATCCTTGTTGCTGACTCCTGTCCACTACTCGGACTACCATTGCATCTGGTCCCTGTGCCTGACTTGATCCTTGTTGCCGCCTCCCCTCCGCTACTCAGTCTGCCATTGCCTCTGGTCCTTACCTGCATCTCCATTTCTGTAATCCTCGCTGCTACTCCACTTCAGCCCAGTTCTTCAGTTACACTCCACCTAATACCACAGCTACAAACTCCCTGCTGTTACGCCAGAACCTGTTCCAAGACTTTTGCATATCTCTGCCATCCATTGAAGGATTCTTGCACCTGGTGGAACTAGTGCATATTCAGGATGCTCTGCATTTTATTTCTCCTGTGCACCATCCCAGATCTAGTGTGTCCCTCCTGCCGCCCGGGCTAACAATCCCTGACTAACATCCCTTGTTTTTTGTGTTATCCTTGTCGTTGTTTGGACTTCCTCTTGCTACAGTCCTTCTCTACTCAACATAAACAGGAATGAAAGCCTTTCTTGTGTTGTTACCATGCTATTGAATCCATTTCTAGTCATCAGGTAATACAGATTTACTGTCTTCTAGGACATTAAGAATAAGGGATCTTACGTCCACATCACCCAGCTTGTTCTGGAACACTCCAGAGCCTTGACAGCTAATTGACGCTTACCTAGTTAAGTTAGTATCCTCGGTCTGACTGGACATTGATCATCTTGTTTTCATCTTGCAGCTGGGTTACATGGCGGTGTGTTCTGCCCGCTCTTTTATGTGATCCGTTTCTCTGGCTGTTTTCATCTACGTCAGAGGGGTGTATCATAGAAAAGAGTTGCCTCAAGTGAGGAGGCCTATGTTAAGGAATAACCCAGGCTCTTCCATCAAAATGATTCAGCCAAGGAATTTGCACACACCTAGCGACTCCTCCGGAGAGGTCAGTTTGGTTAGTAACAAAAGCACTCATGTAGCTCTTTCCATGTGCAAAGATGAAATGTTCCCATTTACCACCTTGGACACTATGGATGAGCACCTGCCCCAATGGCTTCTGTACTCAACAAGACAGAGGAAAGTGTCTTGTCAACAAAGGCATATATTCTTTTTTGTGCAGTGTTGGGATGTCATCGTTCCCAAATGAGACTGTTCTGGAGGATGGTACAAGTCTTTTTTTTGTGATGGCATCACTTTAACGGATTGTAGCAATTAAATCTTTCTTGCTAATATTCAGAATGCACTTAGAAATTCTTGTATAATGATTTACAGGGCATGTGACTAGGTGTATAAAAGAAAACCGCCAACCCCAAAAATATTTAAATGAAAAACAAAGATTATTTTCAGGGCCACCAATAAAGAGTAAATACCTTGCCTTGTGTTTCATTTCTCTCCCCACCTCCTTCATTTGGATGATCTGTCCATGGACACTGCGGTAGTCCGCTGACAGCATGTGCCACATCCGGGTCTTTTGAAGAGGTCAGGCATGGAAATGGGACTTTGCAGTCGAGGAGATTAGCCAATCAGGTTTTCTGGGTGTTGTATGCAAGGAGAACGTGTGGCAGAAGGTCTATTTGCTGAGAGGCTGTGTATTTCAGGAGGCAATGTGTGTGGTTTTGGGGGACTCGCAGATCCATTGGTTGCAGGTGTATGCAAGGCAATGTGGAGTGGCTAAACATCTTGGATTTCATCATGTTGATGTGAAGTGGTATGGAGTGTACAGCATGAAGTGGGTGGACTTGCTCCCATTTTGTGTCAATTTGGTCTTGCTCCAACATTCGAATATTATCATTGTTCATTGTGGAGGGAACAGTTTAAGCCATGTAACTGGACTTTCACTGCAGTTTGCATTGAAGGAGAGATTTGGAAATGTTCCCACACTCCCAAATAATTTCTTCTCGAAATGCCCAGTGGCACTCCAGTTCATTTGGTCCGTAAATGAAGAAAGTGAGGTGCAATGTCAACAAGGCAGTCTGGGCATTTTTGGGAGATGTTGACATGACGTCTTTCGATAATAAAAATATCAAATTTGATATTACCAATGTTTTTTCACAGAGATGGAGTACATCTTACTGATGCTGGCAATCAGCTTTTTCTGCAAAATATTAAAAATGCTTTAAAGCACTTTTTGTAAATATAGAAAGCATTTTCCAGTAGGTGGAAAAAAAAATACATGGAAGGATGGCGAAAACAAAGTACCTATTGTTGTACAAGTGGCACGGACAAGTTTAGTTCAGTAAAATGTTGTTTAGTTTACTTTAAAACTTGAAAAACACTTTCAAAAATAAAAAATAAAAAAGGTTCTTTTCAGATCCCCCACTTTTCCACCCAAAAGAGTGCAATGTTTTTGATGGCACCAGCAACCACATTTTTTGGATGTCCGCAGACTACCATGCTATCCGTGGACTTCGCAGGCTGCATAGGGGCCTGCACCTTTTTGCGGTATTTCTATTTTTGAACTGTGAAAGGTGGTTCTGAAAATAACCTTTTATTTGTCTATTTTTTGTGTTTTATATTTTTTGGGGCTTTTTTACACAGGAGAAACAAGGGAGGGAAGGAAAGGGAATTGAGGGTAGGGAAGGGGGTACCAACCACAGGGACGAAGGGGCAGGTGGAGAGGGGAAGATGTTGGGTGAGCACTAATTAGATAGGGGACAGTGTTTCTCCTGCTCCCGGACCACAGCCTCAAAAGCACTTCAAAACTTCTCCTCCTTACAGAGCGGTGTGTCACCATGCATACAGAGCACTGTCACCCTCGAAAGGTAAGGGTCGACTGTGTTATGAATTGCCTGCAAGACTTCTGCAGGGATACTCTACCCCACAGGAGTGTCTCTTGTGGTGGCAGGAGCGGATGATGAGGATGTGATAAAGGACATCAACCTACTCACCCCTTCAAAAGGTACGACCCTTCCCACTGCTCCCTTGTGGTTCGACCTTAGGTGGTGCTGTATGGAAGTAGTCCCATAGCTATACAAACCCGGTTTTCTGTGACTGAGTACAACGTTGCACTCAGTACACCCCCCCCTCCCCAACGGTGGTAAAAAGTTTGCATACCCAAGATTCACATTGGGAGCTGGTGACAGGGATTTCCACTACCTTATGTACTTCCTCCTTGTGATCCACCTCTGCATCGCCATGCCTGTTATCCTCTCAAGGCCCTTCAGATGGTGATGGTGGGGCAGCTCAGTGGCCATGGATGCCATTGTCTCAATAAGTACAAAGTACAGATACCAACACAAAGCAGAACCAGCAGCAGGTGCTCTCTCCTGGACAACCAGAAACACAATGGGGAGCAGCAGTGACTGTGTCCCTTTTGGGGTGCTGTCCACAGACCGCGCGAATGTCCACATTCTTTTCGATCCACAAGTAGGGCTCAAAAAGTTATAACAAGTTGCCAGAACAACTGAGACATGCTCTAGGACCTCTGCAGGTATGATGTTTCACCTTTAATAACCCTGCATTGGCCAGAAACACGTGTTTTAACTGTTTGGGGGTACGGGCAGTGTCCGTGGATACTTCCTACATGCAGCACGGGTGCGGTCACATGATGACGTCCACAGATGACCGCAGATAGGACGGGTGTCCTGTAGACACCTATTGCGTGGGATATGGTGTGCGTATGCATGTCGGTGTCCAAAGGACAGGGGTGGAGCCCCCGAACTAATTAAAAGTGTGAAACGTGCGAGCGAACAGGTCCAGACAGGCGTGGTGTTTGCGGGCACAGCGAGATTAGGTGCACATGCATCCAGGTGCCAGGAGGACAGGGGGCAAGTCCCGAACTACCTAAAAGTGTGATACAACCTTGTGGACATCTCCGGACAGGCGCAATGTTTGAGGGCACCTGCATTTTGATTTCGCACAGCACGGACAGTCGCGCTGTCTCAGGACTCCAAAGTGGGCTTTGAAAAAAAACAACACACACACCAAAAGTACATACATACATATTTATTAAGACAAACAAATATGATCAATTAGGAAAGTGATGGGTAGCAGAATGGAAAACATAGATGGGGGAATTGGGGTTTTCTAGAGACTGTTCATGAGGGGAGGAAGGGATTGAGGTTTTATCGTAGCGTCTTTGATTTATGGAATTTGATGGTGATGATTGGTTCAGACAGGGTGAATGGGCACAGGTACAAGTGGGGCAGTGGTATCAGATATTTTCTTTAACATGATTTTTAACAAATGTCATCAACTGTACAAAATGATTGTTCAATTCATCCATTTTTGCATGATAGGTTTAGTAGTTGATTTTCTGCATTTGGAATTAGGGGCTGTCTGGGGCCATCTTCTTGGTAATTTAATAGTAATTCAGGGCCATTTTCCTCATTTACACTGTGTACTGTTAAAGAGAAAACCATGTTTTAGTGACATGTCAAACAATTTACATCACTTTTTCTGGTTTAAAAATTGTATTCTATATCATTAGAGCTGTTTCCTTCACTCATGTCATCACGGGGGAAGTGTTCTTCTAACCACTCCAGAGTGCTTGCCATTTCTGTTCAAAGATAACTATACTGCTATTTCTAACTAGTTATGTATACATAACACATTGTAATGGTAGAGGAAGAAATATAGTGCACTTACTATGTTTCAAAGGGTTACTTCTGGACTAACTGCCAGCTGCCTCTCAGTGTGTAAGGAAGGTTGCACTGAGGTGATACTGCTAGGTGTACAGTTGACCTTTATGCTTCGTGTAGCCGTTATGGTGTGCAACCTAAGCAACATACTTTTGGTTTCTCAAGTACAGAATTTATATATATTTTTGGATGTGGTACATATATTTGTTATTGTGTCATGTTTATGTCTTTGCCTTTTGCAGGATAGATCAATGTAAGGTAACCCCTGTGCTTTTGGACAATGTGAATGCTGTAAAATGTCAGCAGACAGTCAATCCACATGTAGAACAATTACGGGTATCCTGGTAAAAACCCATGAAATTCAGTGTAAAACCTTTGTAAAAGGGACATCATGGTTAAGTTACACCTTAAAAACCTAACAAAATCAGTGGAAACACTTTCTTAAAGTGTTATTATGGTTACAAGTAAAATCGAAAAACCTCAGAAATTCGCCAGTTATGGTTAGGTAAGCAACCATAACTCGCACCACCACTGTGCAGTGCTAATACTAACACCCACAAAATCAAAGATGACATGACAATTATGTCCTTACAAAGGGTTGGTCACAAGGTTTTACAGATTGTGAGATCTCTGCAAAATTACTTAACATATCAATGTCTTATACAAAGAAAACATTATATTACAGTGGTCTTCTTAAACAGAGGTAGCTACTCATACATACACATAAGAAATGGCTGCAGCAAACATTGTAGAAGTAAAATATTTTTATTCTGCTAATTCTGCTCTGTGAAATCATTAAAGATATCCTTTCAGAGTTGTCTGTAATGGTAAACATGGAATACATAGGTAATACGTCAAGACCTACTACATATGTGTCTTAGTACAAACAATACATACAAAGACCACAATGTATACACATTAGAGGCATATACTGGCATACTACAGTACAGAAGACAGAAACAATATCAATACAAAATGTGAATAACATTACTGTTTATTATGAAGTACTCGTATGAATTGTGTGTGAATGGCCTGGTTATTGGCTTATATCTATGCACCATGAGCTGGCTGACACCAAACCCTAACTCAAGTACTTCTGCAATATACAAGAAGGTTAACGACTTCTGCATATATCACAACTTTTTTATTTAAACATTTATACAGTCAGTAACCAAAACCAAGTGGCCCAGATTTCTGAGGTTATCAAAGACGTCATCAATAAAAATGGTCATGTCATCTTTAATGTCGTGGGTGTTAGTCTTAGCAGTGCACAGTGG
Source organism: Ambystoma mexicanum (assembly GCF_040938575.1). NCBI lineage: Eukaryota > Metazoa > Chordata > Amphibia > Caudata > Ambystomatidae > Ambystoma > Ambystoma mexicanum. Next base: position 887,470,890 of record NC_090924.1, on the reverse strand, counting down.
TGGCGTGAGTTATGGTTGCTTACCTTACCATAACTGGCGAATTTCTTTTATTTTATTTTATTTTACGTGTAACCATAATCAACCTTTAAGAAAGTTTTCCACTGATTTTGTTAGGTTTTTATTAGTGAAACTTAACCATAATGTCCCTTTAACAAAGTTTTTCACTGAATATATATATATATATATATATATATATATATATATATATATATATATATATATATATATATATATATAAGGTGACGATAGCCGCCCTATAGTTAAGGTGTGTCGGAGGCGCATAGGAACCCCTCAAAATTCGATTCTTAATAACCTTTGATTCGAGTAATGGATTTGGCCGAAATTTCGAAAGTGATTAAAGGTCTGCGGGCCACTAAGACTGCTTCTAAAGATTTGTAAAGATGTGTTAACAATTTATGTCAACTTTACTTTTACACAGCCGGCACAGATGTTTAGGTCCAGTAATTCGCTGCCAACTACCCGTAGATGCCAAAGTTGGTAATTTACCAAAGTGCAGCAGTAGGATATTTTTATGATGGATGGGTGAAGGGTGAATTACCAGATATCGAGGGAGGGTAAGAAATGTCCTAGTAGCCTTACACATTCATGGTAAGTCCTTGGCTTGTAGATGTCTTCATATGTGTTTATCCAGTCCCACTCAAGTGCCTTTGTTTTAGGTTCTTTCATCAACACGTTATAACCATATTCCCAATTGGGTTTCAAATCAGTCATCTTAAAAAGGTTTTTGCATTGCATTTTATACATTCCCAATACTTGGTTGGTATTATTTAACATAGCTGCCCCAAGTATTTGTAGTAGTGGGCATCTGGGCACAGTACTTATCTTCACATAAGGTGATGCCTTTTTTAACAAATCAAGGTCTCCAATAATCTGAGACCTAATTCAAGGCGAATAGCCAAAATAGGTATAGCTTGTGCAAGCCCTAGAGTCTTCCTCCATATCTGACCCGCCAATAGTTTCATCCAGGTTCCGTGTTGCTGCAAAGCAGTGTCTAGTCCATAGGTCAACATAGGTACCACACATTGCTTATAAACCAACCATTGCCCCTCCAAACTATATCTAGTAGTGTGAGTGGCACATCTTTGATTGCCCCCATGAAGGACGACATCAACCCTTTTACTGCCACTCAACTCTCTACCATCTCCTTTTTCCGATAATACGTCTCCGAGATAGGTATAAGTCGATACACGCTTAATTTTGCCAGCAGGCATATGTATACATGGTTTACAGACCGTATTCCTTCATACATTTAATTTTATCCAGGTTTGTTGTAAGATCGTTTTCCTCTGAATACGGGAGATTCCTATGGATGTATGGATAAATAGTTGCGGCAGTGTTGCTAATGGGCATGTTAATTCTGTGTGGAAGCATACTTAATGGAAATAGAAAATAAATAACATTACCCACTCTGCTGCGGGGGCCTAAGCAGTGGAACCTTCTACAGCTCACACTAGGGTTGTTGTGCCATCCTTAGCAGTGCCCTAATGGGTGACCCATAGGGGAAACTCATATTCTTCCACATGAATTCAAGAAAACGTTTTGGGTTTTGGTTTTCCTTCGAACTAGGCCCACTCACAGATTAGATGACATTTTAAAGTGTGGCTAATTGAATAATGCGCTTAGTTTTTTTAATACCAGTAACTTTGCCACCAAACCCTTTTTTATCTGCCTGCACCACAGAGTATGTTTCTGAATAGTAAAGTCCATTCAAGATTTCTGGAAATCCACACTAAGTGTGTTGTAGAAACAATGTACAAACATGGAATTCCATTCTGAAAATTCGACTGGACTTTAATGTTTGAGGAGTAAACATGCAAAGGTCAACTCCGAGGTTGGTCTAGCACTGCACTTCGAGGGTCTTTTACAGACCCTATCATTTTTTTTTCTGTTTGAGGAAATGTATTGGCTGGTTTACTAAACCAACTTGCAGGCCTGGGCGAACCCCCCAAAAAGTGATGTGAGAAGGATTGCAAGTCACAGATTCAAAATCTCCTTGATTAGTCGTGAGTCAATTTTGTCAATTGAACAAGAACCCCATTAACCCAAAAGAACCCCTCTTCCTCCTAACCCACTCCTGCATGTGGCTTCCTCTCTCCTGCACAATTCCAACAAGTGAAGCACCCTTTTTTCTATTTCCATTGCCAGAGCGCTGGAAATCTAAAGCAGAACAGTTGAACTTCCACTGTCCAGAGAGGGCTTGCCATTCACTAGAAGAGCAGTGAGGCATGTTAAAGGACCCTGTCGGGTATGGCAGCTACCTTCCTTCCCCAGCCTAGTACCCCCTGTGTAAATCTCAAACTTATCCAGACTTATACTTAAATGAGTTTGAAAGTTTGGCTACATTTGAATAATTTTGAAAGTTCACGAACCCGCAATTCAAGTGGTTTGAGGTTACCTAGACATGAGAATGATATGCATCCACCACAGCAAACACACCGGGAGATGTTCCTTGATGAGGGGTCGTTGCAGCAATCTTCCCTAATGCCTCATTACACGTGGCACAATACAATCAGAACACATATGTATATCTATCTGCAAACTCTTCATGAATCACTTACCTCTTTTAGCAAATGACAATGCACTGGAACTTGGTTCTGAATAGGTTGTTTCTGCGTATTCTAATTGGTATGTCACAATGTATGTGCAATGTAATGTGTGGGTCTTCACTGAGCAATGACTGAGAAAATAATCAAATGATCTCCCTATGGAAAGAGATGATGGATAACAATTCCATATCGAAAATAAACGCATGCCATGTGTAAGATACAGAGGCATCAGAGAAGGCATCAAGAGCAGGCAGTGAGTCTGATCAAATAATTGACATCCAAGCAACTTACTAAACTATTTAGCTTCTAAATTACATTTAGCTCCAGGGAAGACATTGGATCAATTAATTCTTTGGAGAAATCAACAAAATAATTAAAACTGAAATTAGGGCAGAGAACTGCTGATCCCACTCATAAAGTAAATCACTGTTATTTACCATCTGACATAATTAACAATATAATAACCCTTTCCCTACGGATTTAAAGGAACAAAAGAAATAATAGACTGTGACTTTAGTTAATAGCTCTGTCCCTCTCATGAAATGGGCCTTTACTTTTTGTATTAAAAGGCTGCAAACATCTGTGATAAGAACAAATAGCTGTGCCGACTTTGTAGATGCTTCCCTTTGCCATTAATGTTATTCTCTATTCTACAGTAAGGATGTGTGGTAAACAGAAATAATGCAATATCGTGTATCTCTGTATACAAGTCAAAATGGCACAGTGGTGAGTTTATGGCCCTTTGGAACGTGCATATGTAATGGATGGGATTACACAAGAATAGTTCTGAGTCCAAATAACTGAACAAACTCAAGAAGATGGCAAGTTACTGTTTTATTAACAATTATCTAAAACAGGGAGGCTACAAGGAACATCAATGGAGGTATACTCAGTCTCTCGATGATTTCCACAAAAAATATACTTCATATACTCAATTATGCATCAGAGTGACATCATACTACGTGGCAATAGTGAAAAACCTATCAAGGGTCGGGATTGGTTAAGGGAAAAATCTACATATACAATCATATAGGATCTAGGATTGTTATTGGCTGTCCTTTATCAGGCGGACAATGTATGCCTACCTCTTCAAACATGTCATTTCAGAAACACTGGTTACATCGTGTTTCATTGGTCTTCTAAACTATTAAGTGCTTTGTTTTATGGACTAATAAAATTGGTTGGTATGCTTGTGCCATGTCTGGAACATTCGGTACATTTAGTAGCACGTAAACCCAGACCCAGGTGCAGAGAGATTGGACACAAAGCTACCTCACCAACCAATTAGTCAGCATCTCCCATCACCCATGTCATCTGCCATGACATTGTCTTTGCACTTGGTCTTGCAGAGTATTCTTGTCTTGGGAATGCACAGGATTGAGGACATTAACTATCGTGTCTGGAACTCGACATACAAACTCTATTTCCATGCTTGGCTCACGTGACAAGAGACCACGATCTGGTCCATTTTGCTTTTTTTAAATGCTATAAATGAATTAAAACTTGACAACCTTTCTGTTCTTTCTTGCACCTTAACGTGAGAAGATTCACCCTCTGCACACTCATTTTTCAGAGTAGATAGCTGACCTTGATTTCTAAGATCTTCACTTCAGGCCAGACAGCCTCGCCAAACAGGTCCACTAGCCTACTATTCTGCCGCAACACAGCTTTCCATTCCCCCCTCATGGTTTCTGGCTTATTTGTTTCATGATACTAATGTCCACTTTCTGTACAATGCGGCTTCGCCTGCATTGTATTCCATACTCATAGCTAGCCTATACGATGGCTTGATCTACCTTGAGTTTCAGCGTCTGTACATTAATTGAACTCCTGTTTTCTGCAGCACTTTGTGAACATGTAATCTTCTTTTCCACTTTGATAGTTCACACGATTCTTTACTTCGTCATTTGTCCTCTAGGATTCGTACATTATCTTCAATCAGTATCTCGGGATGTTGTGCACACTTTCTTATGATGTCATTAGTTCATTTTCTTAGCTCTTTGTCATATTCGTTCAAGAAGCTCCTCCTGGAGGTTATCATCACTTCAAGGGTACATTTGATAGGGTTGTCTCAATGGGTATCTCCTTCCAAATACTGCAGTATTGGCTTAATAGCTGGTGTCAGGCAAGGCATGGTCTCATGTCTCCAATACAAAGGTGGTAGGGAGAGGGATCTCCTGCGAGTGTATACATCTGCTCCTATACAGTGAGATTTTAGATTGTGAGTGCATTTTAGGCATCAACCAATCTTGAGCAGTAGAGACAGAAGTTTTGTTGGTCTACAGTTTGTTTTGGTCAAATCTTGCTACAAGACCAGCAGGATAACCTTAACTACATCCCTTGGAGAAAAAAAATCCCCATTGGTCATTCTGAGAGCTACATAATATGGTTTAGATCTTAGATCTATAGCTTGCAGATTGACTAATGTGGGAAAGCTGCATCAATTACATAGAGAGGCCTCCTCTCCCACTTGCAGTTATTTACCACACCACTTCATCTGCCTCTTCTCCGCAGCAATGCCTCCTTAAAACACAGGCTCGACTTTGACACTGCGAATACATGCAGCAATTTCCCCACAACCTCCAAGATGGAATTACATATAATGTTTCCACCCACAAGTCTTTTTTGTGAAATGTACAATTTGTATCTCTTTGAAGCAGGTTACAATAGCTTCAAATAACACTGGCGTGGGTAGTATAGGTATTTATTGGCTTGTGAACCTGGTAAAATGCCCTCGCTTAATTAAGCTTAATTAACACATGGGTCCATTATGGACCACACCTCTGAGCCAACCAGAATGTTTGGAATGCAGTGTAAAGTTGATTTTATAGTCCTCATTCCAATCATTCTGACTTGGGCATGTAGTCTTTCAAGAAACAGTCACCATCGGCTGTGTAAATGCAGAAAGGAGAATCTGCAGCCCAAACCCTCAAACTGACAAACAAAAATGAAATGCAAAATGTGTAAAGGTTATTTTGCTAGTTCCATGTTCATCAAATTAACATTATACGTTACTTGAGTTACTTGTGTGTGCTAATTTTTCCGATACAATGAAACAGTGTACTTTTTATTTGCACAACCCTATGTGCTGATACTCTCATAGACCTCGGGAGGAGTCCACATCACTTGGGATAATGACCCTTCCCCAACTTTTAACCACCTGCTTCACCTCCGGCAATACTTTTTGGGCAGGTCATTCACATACACTAATGGCTCCATTCATCAGTCTATAAATCTTAAATACTGCCTTACGGTGCTACTCATGATAACCAATACTTTATCACATTTAAAGACTTAAGGATATTGCTACCTGTGCTTTGTTCGGGATATTGTTCAGCTGAGGCTCAATACCAGAATCCAAACAATGTTGGTCAGCAAGAACAACATGAGGTACACAATCAGCAAAACTGGTAACACTGCCAGCAACACCATGGAACCTTCTTGTTTTGATTGGACTGAAAAGTCAGGAGACTCCTGAAATGAGGGGCTTCAGTTGCTAAATCGACAACAGTCTATTGCCTTCCATCTGCATAAGTGGGACTCAGAATTCATTCAATCTGAATTCCTAATCTATGTTAGTGTGTGAACTCACGCATTGGATTAGCATGTGCCGTTATTGGCAAGAGATCAACAGCAGATGGTGCTAGCAGCACTTTTGCATATGCAACAGGTGGAAAAGGACACAGAGGCCAGTGAGGAATGGAGTTTGAAGCCATGGACTTTCAGAAGAAACAGACACTGCACCTACCACTACAAAGGCCACCATTACCACCATTACCAGAAGGTCCAACAGGTTCATCACCAGAACGTACAATGCTCACAGCATATGCATGTTTGTAAGGGATTTAAACGTGCATACCTACATGGTAAACAGTAGAGTGCTTTACCTAGGGGGCACACCAAGGTGATTACAAGTAAAGGTTGAGGGGGATTTGGGGTGGTGCTCCAGAAAGGGCAAATTAGGGTTCTGAAGAATGATCAGCAATCGGCAATATATTCTTTGAATAGTGTGTCGTTCCTTAAGTGTAGAATGGAGCGGCCAGTCTCATCTGCATTTGTAACTTGTTCCAAAGATAAGGAACATAGCAGAAAAAAAGGTTTGTGCCCTGTTCTTACTCACCTATCTCTTTGTTTCAAGATTGGTGATGTTGTGGCTTCTGGTGTTGTTCTGGCCTCCAGAGATTGTGAGTTTCATGGCCAAGTATAGTGGTGTTTTGGTTGTGGCTGCATGGTCTGTGATGCAGCCTGTCTTGGACATGAAACATACATGAAGTTGTAGCCAGTGCAACACCCTGAGGATTGGGTTGATGTGGTTGAATGATCTTATTTCTGTGATGGGGCATGCTGTAGCACGCTGGACAGCTTCCACTGGGGCTAAAGTGGCATCTGGGTCTCCTCCTCCAAGTAGGACATTGACACGGTCTAAGTAGGAGATGGCCAGGGCAGGGGTGAAAGTGGAATGGTAATCCTTTAAAATATTCTGCAGGATGATCCTTTCATGCAACTGGCTGGCCATGGTCTTCTAAACCACTTTACCAAGGAATGTTAGATGTGTGATAGTTGCCAAATATGGGTACCACAGACTTGTCAGTTGTATGGAAAATGGCTTATTTTATCAAGCAAAAAGAACTCGGATTCAGATAGTGCTGATAAGAATGAGGATGAGTGACAATACTTTAAAGCCTTATTTGGGGCATGAGAAGACTGGAGAAGCAAATACATCTACAGCTGCCATCTTGACTCTGATTCAGTCCAATATTGGTGAAGTGTTTTAAAATGTTTATTGCTTCAGTGGCAGCACCGATAGGTGGCCACTGTTTTCTCATTATTGTATTTGAACGCTTCATCCAAACCAGAAGGTAAACTGCACCAAAAGAATTACAAGTGAAAGAGGACAAGTGATGCCAGCAGGAAGTGTACCACATGCTTGATACAGAAGCCCTCACATGTCCATTAAATGCCAAAAGCATGTGATGTTGGTGAGTCATACTACTCATAACTTAGATTAAATAGGAAATGAGGTGGGAGTGGGTGACATTTGTCACATTATAGTTGGCCCGCTCAAGAACTGCCACCACACCAGGCCCGGAAAGAAGTCATACAACAGGCAGACTGGGCCAAAATTGCAGCCAATTCCAATTTCACAGAAACTAGCTGTGATGCTGCACATTTGCTCATAAAGTTCCAGCACACAATCCTCACTGGCCGCTTCACCTAAAGGTCCAGGGTGACTACCCCATGCAGTGTCACATAGAAAAAGAAGGCACATGACTCAGACGAGCCAACAATAAAATACCTGCTTTCCTGAATGTTGAAATTCTGACGATGACTGCCAACTGATGTTATGTTTACACGGTCATCGCATCTCCTGGTACCCTCCATTACCCTTACTGGCCTCTGAGCATTGTCCACTGAACATTGCAAGGGAAACCAGAGGCATCTTGTTTGAAAACCTGCAGTAGTGTGCTGTTTGACTGCACTAGAGAATAGAACTTGAAACTGGGATTGTGACTCCTTTAGCAGGGGAGGTGGAGAGGAGGGTTGTTCAAGTGTATATTGCCTTACTGCACTGCCATATCACACCTCACAGTTATTTAATATCTCCCTGCAAGTTGCCCAGGGCCCTGGTATTTTGAGTGTTGTTGTGAATGAGGACAAGAGAAGGCGAGGCAGTGTAATCTCCACTCTATCTGCATTCGTGGGGACTCTGCATGGGACTTCGTCTGTTAACGTGCCTGGGATTAGTGTTGCCACTGACTGCAGAAAACTATAGAGGAAGCAATTCTGAAGTTATCAGGGTGTTGGACTGCCTTGGCCTACTGTGTTCACTGGCACTTTTGAACTTCAGTGGTAGCTGCCCGCAGAGGGTTGTTAGCAGATACTGAAAGCAGGTATTTTATTAGCTATATGATTCGGGTATAATGACTAAATTGATGGAAGAATTAACTGTGGACATTAGTGAATTCCACACTTAGCTGTTTTATTTGTTTATTAGCCATACTGGTGAAATAACTAAGCATGAGGCTCAATCTGTTTTATCTAAGGTGTGTCATAAGAAATGGAAAAGTACACCCTGACGAATGTAGCAGGGGCTTTAGAGAAATGTGTGAAATAGAACTCAACTTAGTTATACAGGATCTGACAGACACACCAGTGAGTCACACTAACTTGCCAGGAAAAGATCTTGAACAGTTGGGCCGGCTTGAGAGAAGTTAAAGAAGTCATAGCCTTTATCTAAAACAGTCCACCGGTTACAGATTCCTCAGAGGTTAGCATTCCTATAAGCATGCAGCAGGTGAGGCAGGTGCCTGCTAGCCCACGAGCTACTAATTGCTTGGAAGTCAGAACTACTGCAAGTACAGAACTAGTGAAGCTGACTGAGGGGTAATCCACAAGCTAGGCAGCTATCAATTGCCCCATTAGGATCTCACACCCATCCTCTGGGAACATATAAGAGTAAGACTTCCTTTGGGGCAAACAAAACTGCCGGAGACAACAGTATTTACAAGTCTGTTCATGGCAAATGTGAAGATGTCTCAATTGAACACTTTTTGAAAACAGCCACTTCTAAAGAGCTTGAGTTTGATGGAGCATTATTGTGTCTTTGGAAGTGAAACGGAATGACCTAGTAATAAATAAATAGTTAAACTGATCTGAAGCAGAGGTATTGTGGCTGAGGTCCTAGGTATCTTGTCTCTAAGTGACAAGGTCACGTCTTTGCCTACAAAAGTTGATCAGTTAGTTGTTATGGGGTGTGCATTCCAAACCTAATGAAGGCACAAACAATGGTTGGTGAGGCATATGTGAATCTCATGGTGTGCCAGCAAACACAGATTGCCATCCAAAAAGGAATTCTGCACGATTTGACTTCAAACACACCCCACATGCTACCTGTAATAGGAATGAGGCTATGCCTCCACCCAGAGCACGCTTTGGCCTATTTTCGTGCTGACACAATGCCGAGGAGGGCAAGGCTCATCTTCCCCTTCTTGTGTGAGCATTCTGTTTTACACCTGCATGAGATTTTCATGCAGCCGTAAATCAGATTCCACACGGATTTCTGTGGAATCCTCCTCAGTTTTGTTCCTGTTCAAAACCAGGCACATTTTTGTTTTTACTCTTTTCTTCTCCCCTACGACTGGTGATATTTTAAAATTGTATGCAGCTGGCCTCACAGCACGCGTATGGTGTTCTCTTGTATCCAATTTACATTTCGTAATTTATTAGGATGTTAGAGTTGTGGACTTCCATCTGGTTCAGTGATCAGAGCGACCTGACCAAATGTATTGTGAGGAAGTTAGTAGCTTGTGACACATGAAAAAAGACCCTTGGTTAAGACATGTAGCTACTAATTTAAAGCAGATAAATCATGCTCACTGGTTTGCTCACCCTGATACAATGGGCCTCATTCTGAGTCTGGCGGTAGCCATGCCGGTAAATATTGGCATGACTGCCATCGGAGTAATGAATTTACCGGCAATGGGCAATTACTGGGGCATTCCGGCCCTGCCGGTAATGATTGCTCCCCATTCTCATTTGAGTCCCACTAGTGCATCCGGCCTCCCCATTCCCATATGAGCCCAATAGGGCTCATTGGGAAAGAGGAGGCCGGATGCACCGGCACCATTTGTGAATGATGCCGGTGCATCCGACATGGTCTGCTCACGGGTGCCGTTCCGCCAGCCAGGTCAGACCGGGCTGGCAAAAAGGCACCTGCAAGCTGACCTCGTAGTTTGCCGGTCCGGTAACAACGGTACCAGCAAGCTTACCGCTACTGTTACCGGACCGGCAACCTTATAATGAAGCCCAATATCTTAAAATACTAAGTTGTAGTGACATTTGAACTTTTAAAAGTTCTCTCTGATTCAAGGGGGTAACCGACTGGTAAGTAAATGCCATTTGAAGCATACTTACCTATTACTCCAGTTCTGGGCAATATGCCCTGCAAGGACTGTTGTCATAACACCTGCAGATGACCACTTTCCACATTTCAGAGTTTGCTTTCTCATGTTGAAATCACTCACTGAGTTTTGGGAGGGTAAATGCTGTTGGGAGTGTGTGTATGTGGCTCTAAAATCTTTTTTGCCCACCATATAAGGACATTAGAGCATACACTATCACTTCAGACATAAAGGATGCACTCAGTGTAGACAACATATGTATTTTCTTTACTTATGTTGCTTGACGGTATGCTTCAGAATCTTTCATTGAAGAGCTGTCAGCTAGAAGGAAGATATGTTAAGCAAAGGGCCTCACTAAAGTTGTTAACTCGTTTTAACTAAGACCTTATGCACTTCATGCAGCATTCATGTGTTTGTACAATGGTTCTATTATTATATTTCAATTTGGCAAAAAAATGTCTACTTGTGCAACAGTATTAGTTTACTGATAGGCTCATTGTCTCAGCAGTCCATTGCTGCTATGTCTGCTGTTAGATGCCCCCTAGGATATGCATCTTATGTTCGTATAATTCATATGAGAAGTTCTCATCCATTCTTTAATATAAATACTGTAACTGCTCATTACTAATTGTTTATTTTGATGAGAATGCTATTTATGTACTGTGTGGGCAGTTCAATGGTTAGAAAGGGACATTGTTGATAAGGTCGTCATGGTAACTATGATCATCATTCAATCATCAGATGGGGCAGCTTGAAAGTAGCTATCAAGAACATAGTCAACCTCCACTACCGGAGGCATAGCCCTAGCCAAACAGGAACAATGAGATTATCACCCATGGGAGCCCTTCAAGCAGTCTCAATTAGGCTAAAACCTTCATTGAACAATTCAACAATGAAGGAAGCCATTGATCTTGTTGCCTTCCAGCCCCCAATAAATCCAGTAACTGCCAAATTGATTTTGATCTCTCACATCCGATGACTTGCTTAGCCACGACTATGTGTTTTGGTTTAGGTCTTTCACCTTTTGAAACATATACCTCTAAAGTCAAAATATGAATTGCTGGGATCGGTCCATGCAGCTGATCCAGTCTCTGGTTTAGGCATTTATGAGCATTGTAACATGTCAGAGGCTAACCATTCCAAAGCCCATTGGTCCTTTATAACATGAACATATGGGTGAGCCTTCCTTGATACTACTGCAACACATCTGTATTGAACCCAACCTATTGGGTGTGATCCAAGGAAAGAGCCATTTCTGATGGAACACGCTCCATACTTGAACCAACCCCAGCTGGTATTCTACTTCAGTACCAGTCATCATCAAAGTGACACATAGAAAGGTACATGGGCATTAATGGAAGCGAGTAACTGGCAGAATGTTCAGACAACTTGCAAGGCATCCTTCCCTAATGCTGGTAGTCCTTTTAGAGCCTCCAAAGAGCATGTGACAGAAAGTTAGTATGTGACTCCCATGCTGGCTCGTGAAACTTTCAATAAAAGTTACCAGAAAAGAAAGCAAGAGTAAAAATAAAAGTAAATGGGCTAAACATTCAGCACTGCATGTCAACCATGCAACTACAATGAGTTAAAGAATCCCTCCAACCGCATGCACAATTGTTGCGGGGCACACTGTGCCACTTCACTAAAATGATTGAATGCAATGCCAGGTCAATGCCCATGAATATGAAAGTTTCTTACTGCCACCAGGCCACCCCTGACGCCCCCACGATGACTGTGATATATGACAGTCCTCCGTCAAATATACTCCAGCAACCAATCTGTTTAACTTTAGTACATATCTAAATGGTCCTTTTTATCGGATAGTCATTGAGGTTATCCTCTTATGTTGGACCATAAACCTCAGTGCAAATTTAACTTAGAACTACTTTTGTATAAGATCATAATGTTCGGATAAAGATCACGAGTGTTGATAATTGGTGTAATCCACACAAATGCAAATCTAATATTCGCCCCAGAAGACGATGCACTTCAGCAGACAAGTCTTAATGGTGCGTGGCAATGGGATTTTTCGGCCTAACGGCTTTTATATAATGTCAGTCTCCTAGTCAATATTAGTCAATGGCCAGTGTGGCAATAAAGTCCATGAGCACTGAAACACCATGTGTTTCCCTATGCTCCATTCTTCCAGAACTTCCCGCGTCTTGTTTGAGTATGTTGCGATGGAATTGGCAGTCCTCAACACCAAACTGATGTGTTCTAAACTCAGATGGCACTCACACACAATAAAACGTTTCCTCCTCTCCTGTACACTAGTGTACTCTCCTCACATGCTGCAGCCTGGTACGAATTGCATGAATTGTAACATTAGCAGCATAACAAAAGACATGTACCCAAGTTCAAAAGTCGGCTTTTCTCTATGAGTGTGAAGATTCCAGAAGTAACCCTGTGCATAATTCAGGGTTTGATATAGTCATGAATCTGGTTGCCCTCATATGTATGGTATATGAAATCTTACAGAAAAAAAAAAAAAAATGAATGAAATGAAAATAACTTTGCACTGACATGTTTATATATCTATGCGGTGAACATTAAAAGTGGGTCTGTTTATGTCTCATGGCCAGGGCCCCTGGATATTTGTTTCATGTGTGTATGTTCCCTGCTTTGGGAGGGGTGTTTGTGTCCTCCCAATGTTTGTTTATGTAAGAAACAGCCGTTCATCCATTTTGCGAGATGCTGGTTTCCCAATGAAGTTGCTGTGTCAAATGTAGGGCAGTGGCACATTACGCAACAGAGGGTCGGGGGGTGGGGGGTTGTGTGTATTTCTGAGGGGACGTTTAGTTTTAGGGCAGATGGCTCCCCTGCTGGTGAGCGAATGGTATGGGCTGGAGTGTCTTCAGAGCCTGCATTTGTTTATCCAGAGAGAGCGAGAGCTGACGAGAGGAGAGATCTGAGGGGAAGCCCTCCAGGACTGTGGCGGCCCCTCAGGGGCTGCAGAGGCCTGCCCAGCCATTTATTTTTTATTTCCCCTCACAGGGAAATGAGAGCTGAGGAGATTGGAAAAACACAGAGCTCTTGTTCCCTTTGCGAGTTCCTGTCAGTGTTCTTGATAGGCCTGCCCGGCCTGTTATACTGTATTTTCCCTCACGTGATCAGCGAGCGCAGGAGAGAGCCTGACGGGACTGGAAGTGGAAAGGTTTCCTCGAGCCTTCGCCGGTCCGATCAGACTTTGGCAGGCCTGTCCACCCTGTTTTATACTTTTCTACCTCCCTGGGAACCTCTGAAGGAGATTGGTTTATGTGCTGAGAACATATGAGAGAGGCATACCTGCCTAGCCTCTGGATTTTTCCGGAGACTCTGGAATTTAAAGTATTTCTCCCATTCTCTGGGAAAGACCCTGGAATCTCAGTAATTCTGTAGTTCTTTCCGGGTCCCGTCATATTGTCCACCCGATTGGCTGCCGCCGGTATCCAATCTGGTGGAGCTGTATCCATACCTAATTGTGAATCCGTTCCTGCGGCCATGCACCCAAGACTCTAGGCCCTGGCCACAACCACTGCAGCATATCACACCCATGGTGGCTTATAACTCAGTATCACAACCATAGAATCAAACATTTTAACTGCGGCATATAGTACATTTTAATGTCCGCTGACACCGCACGTGTCCTTAGAACAGTTTCAACTTGCCTGCGCACAGCACGGATGGGAATACTATCCTTAGGACACCCCTTATTTTCACTAATTACGAACATCCCGGACAGCGTGGGCATGGCGAATACATCAATAGCACCTGCCACCTAAACAAATACAGTATTTCACCTATCTCTTACTCCCCAAACCTCCCCAACCACTCTTGCACACCAAAACACTCCCCAAAACTGCAGTTCGCCTCTGTTCGCCGCCACGCTGTCGGCGGATCCATAATGGTGGGTGCATCGGAACAATCTGACGCACATCACACCTCACTCCAGCCATGACGTGAGCAGATTAGCCAATCGGTGTCCTGCCCGCAGAGCGAACCGGGAAGTGTCTCTGAGGATGTCATGATGCCTACCCCCGGGACCCAGACCAAGTCCAGCAACTCCAGAAGCAGGCATCAAGTTATTCCAAGCAAGCCCAAAAACCCCTGCTAGGGGCTATTTGAGTGCAGTCCTGGCGTCTATGGCGCCAGGCTCATGTGGAGAGTCAGACCTGGCGCCATAGGCGTCAGGCTCATAGATTAAAACTTACCTGATGCAGACATGCTGCAAACTTACCTGATGCAGACCATGCTGCAAGAGCTCCAAGCCAAAAGAGGCTTGTAGGGGACTACTTTACCTAGGGACTATTTTTTACTCGGGTGGGGCTGAGGAGGAATACTTACCTGCGACTACTTTGGAGGCTATTTAAACCACGCCCGAATAGCAGCACACGCTTCACATTATTCTGCATTCAGCAGCGTAACGCTCACCGTGCCTTCAAGTCTGCATCCAGTCTTCTGCCACGCCCACCTCGAGTCTGGTGCTCCTCCTCGCCTGCTGCAGCGCCACGCTCAACACACCGGCCTTCGCAGCATCTTCACATTCCACCGCATCCTTCTTCATGTTCCCGCCGCACTC
This sequence comes from Ambystoma mexicanum, assembly GCF_040938575.1. Classification (NCBI taxonomy): domain Eukaryota; kingdom Metazoa; phylum Chordata; class Amphibia; order Caudata; family Ambystomatidae; genus Ambystoma; species Ambystoma mexicanum. Next base: position 887,455,864 of record NC_090924.1, on the reverse strand, counting down.
CAGCACCTAAGGGGAAGACGAACAGCAAGGTGAGCCAAGGGAATACACAGAGGCAATATAGTTACCCCCCCATAGACTTACCTGATTTTACCACCGGGGGTACTATTCCTCTTCACGGGTCGGCGCAGCTTCCACTGCATCCTTGCCGAACCCCCGCCCCTAAGGGGAAACAAAAGGACAGCAAGGTGAAACAAAGGGACAAACAAGGGGAAACCTCCTCACCACAATAGACTTACCTGATTTTACCGCCAGAGGCATTATTCCCTGAGACTTCATACTTTCTCTCAGCGCCTGAATAAGGGGGAAGCAACAGGTTACATATTGACATTATTTTATCGAACTGTGTTGGATAATACAAATCCTTACCTGAATATTACCGGTTGCCACGAGGAACTCTTCGCTAGGGTCAAGCTGCAACCTGCAAGGAATTGGACAAGAGTGAAAGTCAGACATTTGAACTCTTACGAATTACATACTTACGGCGTCATGCCGGGAATCTCAGAGTCAATATTGTTCTGGAACTCACCAATTCCTTCGAGCCAGTGAAGCAACTGGTTATCTACGTGCCCCTGCGCTCAATGCAGGATGGAGAGCTCATCTTTCCAAACCATCAGGTGAGACTATAAGAGGGGACATCAAAGGTGATCAGTGGGGAGAACAGCGGGAGTGGGGGGGTTAACGCTCAACTCCACGGGTGGTTAACTCCCTTTCTCCATTTGCAGAAGAATATTCCTACGGGCCAAGCAAACGAAGCTAGGTGGGCCAGTCCAGTCCGTCATCTCGGCACTATGCGTCACATTGGTGGAGACTGCAGCTGTCCAGTTCAGATCGACGCCCCTGTGGGAGCCAGATGAGCGTAACAGCGGAGCAGACATAGATATCACACATTTATTTAGACCTACTTTTTGATAATTTTAAAGAAAATTACTGGACGGATTTTCACCAAATTTACAAAAGCATGCTTTCGGGATCAAGCCGCTGCTCCTGCCACAAATTTGGTGAAAATCCATCCAGCGGTTTGAGCTGTAGGCATGCGCAAAGTATTTCCCTCATTCAGTCTATGGGAAAAAAGACATTTTGGGACCAGCCCCCCTATAACTTTCTCCCCCTGGACCAAACCTCACCAAACTTTACAAAAATATTCAGAGTGGGTCATCTATTTTTTATGCATAGTTTGGTGAGGATTCGTCCAGGGAGAGCGAAGTTATAAGCGGCCCAAAAAGTGCTCTTCCTTAGCAACTTAATCATAACTACAATCGTGGCTGTGTAATGTATATATATATAAATATATATATATATATATATATATATATGTACACACACATATATATATACATATACATTTATATATATATATATATAATAACACTTTGTACTTGGAATACTTATTCAAAGAATGGCAAATCTATACATTCTATGTGGTACCACACACCATTTAAATTCAGTAATAGATGCACTGACTGCAGACAGTTTTAAATGGACATGTTAATTCTTAAGTGAGGTATAACAGCAGAGAATAGGGAAGAAAGGCAGGTTAGTCGTGAACAGTGGTAGAATGCTTTCTTTAGACTAGATAGACAATTCTGTGTGAGGATCCCCCGACCTGGGCAACCTGTAATGGAAAAGTTAGGGAGTAACTTATTTTGTGTTTTACAGCCCAGTCCAATATTGTTCAATAACCTCTGCTTTTTAATAGGCTCTACCCCCACCCCTACCCCCCCCTCCCCGTGGAAGAAGGAGCCACTGGGATGCTGAGTCCAAGAAGAAAATGGATCCAAAGTCTTTCTGAAGTGCAGCAATTTTGCTCTTCACTCTGCTCTCCTTTGGTTGACTGTTTCTCCTACTGTAGAAGTTTTGTGAGGATGAAACTTGCTGCGGGCTCCTTAAAGGCTTGGCAGATGAGAGTAAGGCCCCTGGGACCCTTTGATGACTTCTGGCAGCGATGGGTGCATAGGTCACTTTTGGTGTTGGGTTTCAAAATATCGCCATTTTCAGATTTTTGGTTCTTTGGTGCTGCAGCTGCAGCACAAATGTCTGGATGACCTTGTATCATAAACCCTCACCAAGTCGGGACCCACGGGACATCTTCGTTAGCTTCTGCTGGGGCGAAATCCACTGACAGACCTTCCTCTGCACTCAGCGACTCTGGACTCTCTCCGATGAGAAGAAGTGGCCAGTGATGAGGACATGGATGTCCTTTGAAATGTACTTAGGCAGATTGGAACTTTCGCAGCTCCAGGTGTCCAGCAGCACTATGCCAAAGTAATCCCTCTTCTGGGAGGTAGATGGCAACAGTTTCCATTCCAGCAGTCACAAAATGCACCTCCGGACCCTGGGGGACACCAATGGACTTCTCCAACTCGAGATGATGGGCACTCTGCTTCAGTACTTCAAAGACACCTCCCAGGATGGCAAGCACACAGGACTGGCTTCCAGGATACTTGGATAAAGAGTAGCAGTTTGCACGATGGTCCCTCATAGCTCGGGAGAGGTCTCCTTCACAGGTCCTCTCTCGATCAGTCCTTGGGAGACACAACAGCTTTCAGATTACTTTGAGGAAATTGCAGCAGCACACTTCTCCTCCAGTTGGGCTTCAAGGAACAGCTTCTTCTTGCTAAGCTTCAAATTCAGCTTCTGAACAAAGTGGTAAGTGAGAGGTCCCCAGATATACACATCTGTTCGCCATTCAGTCTGGCTGAGCCAGGCTCAGTCAGCCAATCACACAGAAGGGCATTAATGCAGAAAGGCAGCCAATCAGGCTCACAGGCATTCAGGCCATTCACTCCACCCAGACACCCATAACAACGAATGTGGATTGGGGCAAGCACACTACACTGCATTCATGTCAGTTTCAGCCAGGGCTGTCTCATTCATTAGTACCCGGCACGCGCGGCTGAACAGGAAGACTGTTTGGCGATTGGCTCATTTGCGAGCCATACCACACGGTATTCCCGTCCACGCCGTGCGTGCTGGCTACTCTGTTTCCCGGCGAGGGGCGTGGCAGCCCCTCAGCCAATGAGGAGGCTCGAAATGGGGCAATGCCCGCTCCAAGCCTCCCCATGGCTGAAGGCGTCCTTCGTCCCCCACCGGGGACTCAGGTAAGATTTTTTTTTCCCCAAGCCTTTCCTCCCTCCTCCCTCCCCACCCCACTTACCTTCTATCCCGCGGTCTCCAGCGGGGGATAATGGAAAGCTCCAGCCGTGTGGAGACACATGGCTGGAGACTTCCATCGTCCCCCGCCAGTGATCGCTGTACGTTTTTTTTTTTTTTTTCTTCCTGCCCATCCCCTCCCTTCTGCCCTCCTGACCCCACCTACCTTCTTTTTTCTTCTGGTCTTGGAAGCCAACGCGCAGGGAACACTTCTGTTCCCAGCGCATCTGCTCCCGATGGCCGCCATGGAAAGGGAAAACGGACTACTTTTTCCCTTTCCATGGCGGTGGCCATTTTTTTTTGTTTTTTTATATGTTCCGAAACGTGTTTCGGAACAGAAAAAAATGCTGTTAGCACCCCGATCCAATGGGCTGGGGTACTAATGGCAATAAGACCCTCACCGGCGGGCCAATACCGCCGCAGGTAATGCCGGGGGCTTCGTTAACTACGGCCCTGGGCATTACCTGGGGCAGTATTGGCCCGCCGCCTCGGGTCTTATTGCCACATTGTGTCACACACGCAGAAAACAGACAGCTACAACAGAGAATGTGAGTTGACTCCCAACTCCATTCACACAGGTCCCACCCCTAGAGTGTACCCACAACACACCGTCCCTGGGAAGGCTCTGGTCAGTCTGACAGGCAGCAGACCCAGAGCCATATAATGTATTTCCACCCAACAGCCGGTTAGGAGGAAAGGGAACAGAGACATGAATGGTGTTTCCACCCAAAAGCCACTAAGGTGCGAGCGGACAGAGATGGGGCTTTTCGGGACTTTGGGAAACAAGGTAAAAGGCATAAGAAACCAAGAGACTACAGGGGCCATATTGCCTTTGTGTAGGAATCCATTGATTCCTATGGCATGGCCTGGGAATCCAGAAATAGAGGATACTCAGAGCCTGCCAAGTCACCATGTAGTTGCCACAAGCCCATGCCCTGCTCTGTGGGAAACTCGCAGGCACCCAAAACACACACACAAGGGATACAAGAGTGTACCCCCACCCATGGGTGCTATAAGGGTATCGCATTAGTGTCACCAAAAGATAAAATGAAGAGCTGCACTGCCAGAGGTCCACGCTGGACCTTAGTGGCAGAAAACAGAGAAAATACACACAGAGAAGTGGTAGGACAAGGACTAGGAGGCTCTGTCCCAACATAAGGCATTTCCAGCACCACAGCTGCTCAGCCCTGCTTTCAAGTTACTCCTAAGAACGCTCGTCTCTTCCAGGGCTGAAAGGACAGGTGCCAAATAGCAAAAAAAAAACCTTCATGCAAGGGTCTTGTTCACACAAATACATTCCCTTTGACTCCTGTGTGGTTACAGGGGTCCACTTTTGGCCCCTAAATGCATTTCACAAACATACGATTATCCACAGTCTGTGAGCAACTGTCTTGGCAAACCATGTCCTGCATTAATGAACGCAGAGGGCCTCGGGCATACTGCAAGGTTCTAGAGTGAGTGATATGCCATTAAGTGCAAAGGCTCAGCTCTTATCCACTTGATCATGCAAGTAAACATGCACATAGTGGAGTACGTAGTGTAAAGAGTCTTCTGAAACTTTATTACATGTATTTTCAATGTCCCCTACCCACTTAGCTGCCCTTTCCCATTAATCCATTACCCACTGTCATTCCGACTGTCACCAGATCACATAGAGCTGCCCTGATTAGCATGTGTCATGCTTTTGGTGAACCTTGTAGGATGACCATTTTGCATTGACATTATGTAATTAAGTATGTCCATAGCTCCTTGCGTTGCTTTTAGAGATTCCGGACATTGCAGTAGAGGATGTTTAAAGCCAATGGCATCAGAGTTAAATAATTGGAAAAGATCTTCATAAGGAAAATACTGTTTATTTTTTACTGCTGGCCCTTGAGATTATTCTGTTCAGTGAGTTTGAATCCCAGGCCCTGCAAGTGGTTGACATGGACCTATGTGAATTGTGAACCCAGCAAATGTGCTAATTTTCTAAAGGTGTTGTGCACTATTATCTTTTTTTCATAGAATGGTGTTCTGGATAAACATGGTCATTTTTAGGTGCAGGTAAAGTAGGCCATGGGGAACCGATAGAGAAGGGGCGCTGCATCAACAGACTGCTGAGCCTGCCAGCAGGGAAAGCAGTGAAGTGAACTTGTTTTGTGTTTTTACAATCACTGACAGGCAGAAGTGACATATGGCCAACGCTAGAGGACAAAAGCCTGCCCTACCCCTATCCCTCTTTCCCTAATTATTCCGCCAATGGATTAACTTCAAGCCAATGAAGCACTAGCCTGTGCAGCCAATGCTGCCAGAGGTTTAACTGTTCTGCTTAGTGTTTTTAAATGGTTCACTGTTCACACCGACTAAAAACGAGAGGGGTTTTTTGTGGAGGGTGTGGGTGGGAGACGAGAGAAAGGGAATTCATTCTAAGTGCATTCTTAGCACATTCAAGTGTTTCATCATGCCCGCCATTTTGTCTAGAAACGGCCCTATATTTTGATGGCTATGCCACAGCATTTCCGAATTTCTGCAGCATATTTTTATTTCTGAAATGTTCAAATACAAAAACTTCATTATCATAATATGTTCCGTTGTACAAAGGAATTATTTTATGTTCCCTTTGTGCAGAATTGCTGTGCACTTGATCTACTTTAATTATTCACAACATTGAGTACGGTACTGCATCTGGGCTGAAACCATGTACTCCTTTTGTAAACGTTCGTATTCCCTTCTGTATGGGGGATGTCAAGCCAACTCTCGGTATAGCATCTTCTGTGTAGCAAACAACACAGTCTTCTTTGTGCAGCACTTATCATGACCATGCAGCCTTGCCTGGGAATCCCCGGAGTTTCGTGCATCCGCTGGTGGAGACAGGTGAAGAATGGCATACTGTGTTTCCGGTTCCCGGAACAAGCCCTCCTCTGTCAGTTTAAAAAAAAAAAAAAGACGCTGTCAGTTATTTTGCGTTGAAGCAAAATGGAATTCAAAACAACCAAACCTTTAAGTGGCCCAGGAACAACACATGTGAACTGGGTTTTAGGGCACAGGACAAAGAATGATTAGGGTTACATAGGGTTACAAAGTTGTTGCTCGGGTACAGGGACCTGGAATTGTTAATGGAACGCCTTTGATTGTGTGCCGCAATGATAAGCGTGCCATACCATTCATGGGCCAGCGTATCTAACATTTGCACTGGTGCTAAAAACTGAGAAATTGCTTTGATAATTCAAAATGGAGAAAACAGATTTTGTCACTATCCATATTATAAAAAATCTTTTGCACTAGGGCACAATTAATCAGGCTGTTTTTCGCACTATATCTGTTGCATTACATACAACAAAGGGTGTCTACTACATGTTCTTTCATGTTATGCAGCAAACATAGCAAATAAAATAACCCGCTCCAATTTCCCCCCTGTGAAAACATTGTTAGCTAGAACCATTTGGGGCTAAACCTGTTTGCTCCATTCTCTATTATCGGAGCAGCAGAAAATTGCTGCTCAGTTCTTTTGCTCCACTTTTTTGCACATGTGCAAATCTATCATAATCTGGCCCCTGAGACGTAAAAATATTCAGTGCACTTTGAGACAAATGTTACATTGGGTACTCTGTTGACCGGCACAAAATGCTGACACGTTCAGTATCAAGCAATCACACTCACTTTGTCTGAGAGTTTCCATCCTCCCCTATGTGAAGCCCCAGGGTTTTTGGTAGACTTCTGCACTTTTTTCTTTTTTTAACTTCACTGAGTGCCTGATGCCTAACACCTTGCTGACCGCCCCCACACTTTCAGAACAACAGAGCCAGAGGTATCAGCTTTTGCGTCACAGCCCCAGCGCTTTGAAACTCATTACCAGCTTCCATCAGAAACAAACAATCCTACACTTCTTTCAAGAAACTCGTCAAAATGTGGTTGTTCGATAAATATGACTATGCTTTTTTTTCTCCACCATTGACTGTATTAACTTTACTGTTCCCACTGTACTTCCTACGATGTATCTAACACTGTCATACCCTCGGGTCTGGGCATTGTCACAAATATCAAAAATAAAAATAAAATAAGTTCCCTTCTGTTTCTCCCATGTGCTGCTAAAAGCGATTATCATGGGCATGGGCAGTATGAGAAACTAGAGGGTTTCTCACCCACTAGTCCCGGGGGATCTCTCTCACAGGTGGCTTGGGCACGGCCAACGCCTTTGGATCCAGACCCTGGGGGTGGACCAGTGTGGGAAGATCACCTGGGTAAGGGGTCTCCGGGGAGTTGGGGTGAGGCCGCTGATGGTGAGATGCAGTATTCCCCCCTATTTTGTTTATCCAACCCATCCTATTTTTTAGGATTCACCAAGGTCCCAACCCCCCCCCTTTTTACACAGACAATGGGCTGAGGAAGAGGATGACTGAGAATAACAATATCCACTTACCCACATCGTACTGGACATGTCCTGCTAATTGGGTCAGGCAGTGTCTGGCTCTTGATGCTAAGTGCATACACCTGATACCAATTAGCTCTCTTCACAAAATTAAAAGGCAGCACCCAAAGACACACACTGAGCAAGGCGGAACACGAGTACGAGCAGGGCTTCTGGGACCAAGGTAAACCTACTGAGCAGAACAACGGACCAAAAGACGGAGAAGCGGGTCAGAAACTCCAAGAGTTCCTTACTGGAGGTCGTAGCCTCTGACAGGCAACGAAAGACACGTGCAGAAGGCCATATCCCACAAGTGAAGATTGCAATGTGTTGCAAGGACGCCAGCGACTCTCCCGGGTGACGACAGAGTTGGGGAGGTGAGGTCAAGCCTGTGGTACTAACCTTGACTCGTGAATTGTGAATCATAAAAACCAAGAAGAGATGCACACAGCCGGTGAGTTGGCAAAGCGACCTGAAAGACCGGTGTGTGTTAAAAGTTTGAATTACCAATATTAGATCAGAAGTGGATGCTGCACACATGTGAGTGTAACACAAGAAAGGCAGACCTATGACTGAACTTTAAAATAAAAGGCAGCTGCAAAGACAGTGATACTAAGTAACGAGTGGTCTGGTGAAAGGAAGTAGCCCACTCGAAAGTCTCAGTGAAAAGGGAATTGTTTAAAGAGATAAAGCGTATCAAAAGCAAAAGTGAAATAAAGAATTGAATTCCCATATAACGGGGAAAATGAAAGTTGAACTGTGAATATTTAGTCGAAGTGGTCCTGCTGTGGTCTGTGAAGAAAAACACACACATTCGAAGGTTTTCGACATCCGAACGGGGTCTGAGCGTGAAAAAAGAGGGAGACCCAAAGTGAGATAAGCTTGGGGAAAGGAGCCCCCTTGCTTGTTTGTGATGAACTTTATTTTGAGAGGTCTGAGCCTGGCAGAGGGGGACCAACGAGAACTGTCTGGTGCAAGGTCTGAGCATGAGAGATGCAGATCTTTGTGAACTGTTTTGATGAAACATTATTCTTGAAGTCAAAGAAACTATACTTAAATGTGGAAGGCCAGACACAGGCCTCGATCCATGTGTTGCAACGGTTTATTGTGTTAGTAGCTCAGCCAGAGTGTGTCATCCTGCCTACAGGAACAGCCTTACTCTGTGAGGTCCAACATGGGGCGGAGAGCTGGTTCAACCACATTTATTCATTTGAACAGTGTTTTTTCCTTTTTGCATACATTTCTCCTTTCTGCACTTTGTGCAAGAGATAGGGCAGGAATTAAGTTGTGCTAGGTTTTGTTAGGATAGGCCATTGTTGATTTGACAGACTCCATTAGGACTGCATTATTAATTATTTGATGGTCAAGACTACTCCCATCTTAGTTATAGGGCAAAGTAGTTTTTCCATCCCCAACAATATCAATAAAGATTTTACAAACTGTACCCATTGTGTCAGTGTAATACAGCAGTCAATGGGGCATCTATGTGAATGCCTCGAACAAAAAGTGTTGAAGTTGAAAATAGCAAATTGTTCTTTTTTTAATCCCATTTTACCACATATATATGCAGGGAGAGACCCCCTTCACCCTCCCCCCAATACCCGTATACCTTTTGTATGTATTTAACCTACCGCCCACATATATATGTGATACAATTGGGGTCTCAAATGTTTGCATTCTCTGTTTTAGTATGACCCTGTCAATGGGTGGACAAATAACAAAACAACACCTTCAAGCTTTGTGTCCCTCCTAATATGCCATCTCCCCCAATCTGTACTCTACTGCAATAGATGTGGCTTATAGGTGGCTCTGCACCTAATAGCCCAAACTAATAAAAGTAATAGTATATCTTCCCTGAGTAGCGAATGAAAAAAGTCCTCCTGATTAAACATTCTTACCATTTCGGGCTCCATCCCAGAAATCTGGAAGTGTTTTTGTCTCTCCCTGTCTAGGGCATTCAAGTGTTTCCTTGTCGTGTATGACCTAAGGTTCCTCTTTATCACGTTGGCATATGGTCTTGTCAGGGGTTACACATTGCCAGTGTTCACAACTGTTCAACTATTGAGAGGCAGAGAGCTGTCAATGATTACTGGGGTCATTGACAATGGATTCCAAAGAAAACCGCCTGCCTTTACCAGATGTAAAAGTGAAGCAGACGCCATAAAAATCCATTGGTCGAATACAAAATGAAAATACACTCATGGTCAATTTATTATCGCTGGAACAATAAATCAAGGCATACAACCAAGGTGTAAAGTAGTTAACATAGTGCTCCACCACGAATGGAGATTTGAACGCAAAGTGTGAGCATGAAGAAGAAATATAGTTTCCGCCCTGTGTTCCTCTTCTGCCTTCAAATTGCACATGGTTGAACACCAGTATGCATTCTCAGGCTTTTTTAAACACATAGATGGCGAGGGAATCCAGCTGCATTTAGCACCTAGTAAAAGCAGGCAGACTCAATAGGAATTCATTATAGTGTAATTTGCAGGCGGCATTTACATTTGCAAGGAGTAAAGGGAAAGTCATCTTTGTAACTTTACTTTTGCACTCTGATTTGCAAAAATTGAACATTGCGTGCAGGGGATCCAGCAGCACGTAATTGCTAACGTCGGTGGTTTCCTGCATGCAAGTTGCACTTTTTACTGAATGAGCAACTTGCTGACGTTAAGCCATGCATTGTTTGAGGCACAGTAGGACATTATGACGTCCACGATTTGTTCATTCAGTGTCTCCACTCCTCAAAACAAAAAAAGAAAATCCTTCGGATCATTACACCTTCTTTAACGATCCAAGAAACTTGAAAAATGCCTTAACTTTTTCAAGACTAGTGTTTAAAACATGGTACACACATGTAGGTCGGTCTAGAGGATGGAGATTACTGCTTTACTAAATATCTGCATCCTTGGGGCCTGAGGGCATCTTTTTTCTTGAGGATCTCCGTGCGACCATGATCATTTGAAAGTGTTCATCAAAATAGTAAATTGCACTGAGGTCCTCTCTTTCTTACATTTGCACTTATGTGCAAACAGGTCCCATCTGTGTAAGTTTAATCTATCGCTCTATGAAGTGCAAAAGTGTAGGTCTACAAAGCTGGCAAAATCGCCATTACTTATCACCACCTTTTTACACTTCACAGTGCAAATTTAGTAAACCACACCTATCATTAGTGCATGGCAGATAATGTTTGCAATAGATTATTATGGATTCCACCTAGGTTTTTGGTGGTGTAAAAAGCCAGCGGATTCCTTGGAATCCGTAGAGTTTATGCCAGCATGAAAACGCCATACTGGTGTAAAGCCAAGCGATCTTTGGAGGCAGTAGGAAAAAGCAAGAAATATAACTTATATTCTGTGGGCCTCATTACACGGTAGGCGGTAAGGGTTTACCGGTACCGGTATTTTACCGGTACCGGTAAAACCTTACCGCCTTACTACGAGGTCCCTTTGCGGGTTGGGGAATTTAACGCCTGCATTTTGCAGGCGTTAAAAACCAACCCGCAAAGGGACCAGTGGAGCTAATTACGGTACCGCAATTTGCGGTACCGTAATTAGCGCCTTCACCATTCCCATAGAGCCCTATGGGGCAAAAATGGGAATGGGGAAGGGCAATGGTGGAAGGGGGAATTACCGCCCCGCCAACCTTGGAATGGGGCGGTAATTCCCCTTTCCACCAAGGCGGTGCCGGTGTTTTACCGGCATGAACCATGGCGCTAATAGCGCCATGGTTCACCGCCATCCGTGTAATGAGGCCGTATGACTCTACTCCGCCTCCAAAAATCACAAACATGCCTTGGATCATGTAAATAGGTCCTAAGAAAGATACAATACCTTTACGTCTGACTTTAACACCTTCTTTTTACTCTCTAGGGACTTATAACATGAGCTCCGAGGTGCAGTATTTGCTAATCACAGATGTCTCCTATGCTCATAGGAATCTCGGATTCATGAAGTTGGCATACTGAATATTATTCACAGCAAACATTAAATGATGTGACTTGAATATGCTGCTCATTTCCCCTCATGAAATCCATATCCAGGAGGAGGGCCAAGAAACCGCAGATTTCCCTGCTTCAGTAAAAGCGCAGCGCCAGAGTGCACCGAATGCTTTGCTAGAAATCCTACCTTAATGATCACATTAGGTGGCGTTCCCTTCATCGTTTACCTAATTACGCTGCATGACTCACAGGCATGAGATAAACGAATCAGTGTTCGCCTGGCTGGGAATTCGCTGTTGTCTTTTATCAATGAATTTAATGTGTCTTTGTTTACCGCAGTGCAGCAGCTATTTTCCTGATCTAAATTCACAACATAAGTGTAACATTAGATGAAGCTTTGGTGGCCAATTTCAATGCATAGTTTAAGGTCGCAGGGTAAATGGAAGTGCCCCAGTCGTCCTCTGGACATCCTTAATGACGTATTTTGGCTTAAACAATCAAAATCACTTGCCATCATTTAAACCATTTTCAAACACATTAGGCCATGTTAGAAAAAAGCATTGGCAAATGCATATTTTTTTGGTGCATTTTTGGACAGTAATAATATTTCACAGTAACTAACATGTGAGACAAAAAGACATTTTCTGAAATGCAGCCAGCGAGTACAGCTTGTATACAGTTAATCTGATCAAAAGAATGGCACTAACAGCTACACCTTGCATATTACCAAGCAGATCAAGCATGCGTTGCATAGCAGAGCTGCCAGGTTAATACGCTGTGGCCCTGGTTTCTTCAGGGATGTCATTTGGAGGTCACCAGGGGTCGCAACTGCTATGCCTGGGGGCCACAGTTGGAGCCCCTGGAACACCCTTGCGACCCCACCTCTAATTGTTTTTTAAAATAATGATTTTTGCCCCAGAAAAATGGGTGCTCCTGGTGAAGCGGGCCCTCCCACAGCACGGGGGACCCACCACACCAGGTCTGGTGTGTCCCTGGCCCAGTCCTCACCCATCAGCATGAAGGCTGGGCCGGGAAGGCACTCAATAGGGGTTGCAGCTGGCCGTGACATGTGGCATATGTCACATGTCACGCTCCAATCCCTTCTCACTCGGCTTCCTTGCAGCTCTCATACAGCAACCAGCTTCCTGGTTCCTGTTTGTGAGCAGCACTTCGGAGCCGAAGGGGCCTGGAGGGGGCCTGGAAGGACAGACCGAAGCTGCAAGAAAAAGGTAAGAAGACTTTTTTGTGTAATATGATGTGTGTTTTGCATGTGTGAAGTGCGCGTCAGATGTATGTATGTGAATGGTGGGTGAATGAGAAGTAATGTGATGTGTGTTTTTGAATGTTTTGGGTGGGTGTGTGTGTGCCTGTGTAGAGAATGCAATGAGTGGATGTAAGAGAAGGTGTGAGTGACTGGTGGGTGAATGAGATGTGTTGTGATGAGTTTTTTCGAGTGTTCTGTGTGGGTGGATATGTGCCTGTGCAGGGAATGCAAAGAATGGAGGTAATAGAAGGTGTGAGTGACTTGTGAATGAATGAGAAGTGATGTGATGTGTATTTCTGAATGTTCTGGGTGTGTGTGTGCCTGTGTAGAGAATCCACGAGTTGATGTGGGCTTTATATAATTATCCTGCTGTGCTAAAGAGCTTTTTAAGGCTAAAGTACTTGCAGATAACTGGTGGCAGCTTGAATCAGAGCCAGAGCTCTGCATGCGCACCTTACCCGGGAAAACTACATTTCCCAGCGGTATTGTAGTTCTTTGAACTACAGATGTGCAATCCAAACACGAACACGCCAACGTGAACGAGACAAGCCGGTCTGTGGCAGTCCGTTTCACTCCAGTGCCGTCGGTGCTACTCTGACCGGTCCTAAGTAAGTGAACATGAGCGCTGCATCTTTTTATGCAATGATTGAGAAAGCAAAAGCTGCTTCTAATCTAAGATCCCTGCATTTGGCAAATAAGGTAACTCAGGCGTGCTTCCGTCTGAGTAAAGCACGTGACCTCCTTTCAAATAGAGATAGCATAACTCAGACTAATAAAGCTAGCATGGCTGGAGCGATAACTGTAAACTCCGACCAAACCTCTGAAAAGCTTGTTGGTAACAAGTCTCCAATCCTTCAAGATACAGGAGACAATATTGACATCATAGTTAATGATAAGGACGCATAGATAAAAAACTACGGATAATACCCAGGGAATAGGAAAAGAAGTTGGGCTAATTTAGCACACAACTGCTCCCTGCGAACCAGCAATTCCCATACATAACTGCTTAACACAAGCTCCCTTCTTAAACATGCTTTTTAAGTATCCACATATATAGTCTCTCAGGATATAGATCTCTGTACTCTTACTGAGACTTGGAGTCACGCGGCAGCTGGGCCATCTCTTGCACTGGCCAAATGCTCATTTCCGGATTCCAGGCATCATCAGAACAAGACGAATGGTGCCGGTGGATATTCTTCTGTGCACCTTCCAACCACGTTACTGATGTGACAAAGATGTACCAGATGAGAGTTCCAGGACTTGAGGCATGGTCCGCAAGCCGGAGAGGATAGACATATTTGGTTATTCCAAAAGAGGTCGCACATAAACAAAGAGAGCCCTCAAAGGACCTGAAATAAATATAAAATCGGAGTGAGGCATTACCTGCGGCTTCTAAAGCATTCTGAACCACCCTTCTACATCTAAAGGGACTCTATTATCGTTCCTGTTTATGCCCTGAAGATGGTTGGCGTAAATAGTGGACTGATTTAAGTCTATAAGATACAACTTGAAACACGTGCCTACCTACTGCATGAGTGAAGACAGGCAGTCAAATTTAAGACTGTAATTAGAGGATCTAACTTCTGTATTGATGTATAAAATTGTTAGAGTGCGACCTAAAAGAGTAGGTTGTTTTGTATTGGTGTGACTGGCGGTACGTTAAAGTGAAGTGAATGGAATGTAGGGATGAATGGTTTTGTGGATTTTAAATAAGCAAACATTGTGTTTTATGTTTAAAATAATTTTACACCCTAATGGCGAGACTTTATAAAAAAACTATTAAAAATCTTTTTTTGAAAAGAATGTATTGAATCATTTGTCAATATTTATAAAAAGATAAATGAATACAGTATCATCCTCCATATAAGGGTCCAACTTCGTTGTTTTGTTAGGTATTTAGTCCATAGGACCCTAGATAGTTTGGGCAATCCCCTTTATTAGTGAAACATACCACATGGCTACAGTATCTTTTCTCGGGAAACACTAGAGGGGAAAAGAGGCGGGTTTGCTGTTATCTATAAAGATACTCTAGATAAAAGGAAAGTTGATGCCATTAATATGGATAGCTGTGATACTCTCTACATTAAAATAATGACAGATGCAGAAAGCACCGTTAACATGATTCTTGTGTACCGACCTCCTTCTCTCATGCGTGATTTTACTAATCAAATTTGTGACCTACTTCTCTCATTTTTAAAACCCAATACTAGAATTCTACTTCTAGGGGATTTTAACTACTTGCTGACAGACGGGACTGACTCACAGGCTAGATCGCTTGATGAGGCACTCACAGACTTAGGGTTCAAATCATTTGTGAAGATGCCTACACACATAAAGGGCAACACGTTAGACTGGGTAGCGGCACATAATGTTATGTTAGCAAAACTGAATATATTGGCGTGCCCATGGTCTGATCACTTATTCATACACTTTGAGGTTATGTGTGAGAAGAAGGTTGTAAGGAAGAAAGTCCTTAAATCCATGGTGTGGTGCAGAAATATTAAAAATCTCACTCCAGAAGCCCACATCCCATGGTTTACTTCCATGCATGAGGATCTTTCTCCTCTGTGGATGAAATCGCGGAGGTCTATCAATGCACCCTTCAAAAGGCTGTTAATGTATTAGCCCCCTGGCGAACTAAGAGAGTCATCCAAAAGGAGACTAATCCATGGTTCACTGCGTATCTACAGACACTAAGAGTTTAAACATCAAAAGACTCTATGAATGGAAAGACTCTCTTACAGAGTCTGATAAAGAATTATACAGAATGGCAGCTAAAATGTCAGCTGTCATTCTTGCCAGAAAATCATATCTTGATGACCACATTGAAAAAGCTCACTCTCAACCGAGGGAATTATTCAAAACTCTGAAAGAGCTAGAACATCCCAGCCAGGATAAAAATGAGTTAGCAAGTTGTACAATCACTCTGCGCCAGTCACTGTAAGGTTTGCTGCATAGATGCAGAAATATTTATTCTTTCAAAGGTCAGCCTGACACGTGTTTCGAGCAGAACAAAGCTCTTCCTCAAAGGCTGATTACACAATAAAACCATATGTGATTCATAATTTACATCATTTGATTCATGTATCAAGACAATTGTATACAAAACCAAAGGGTAACAAATGGAAGGTGTCATGTAAATGTGTAAATAAACAAATTACATCAAAATATAATCATTTGTATGTAACAACAGTAAATGCAGTATATATTAAATGCAATCCAATTCAAAAGATTACAGTGACACAGGACAAACATTTAGGAAAAGATTTTAAAAAAAGCAAAGAAACACAATTAGTGTTGAACTCAAGCCGAATATTGTCACATTATGTAGCCTGAAAGGCGGTATGCCACATAGCCCAAGCACCATGGGGATAGGTAAAGATTATAAAAACCTCAAAGTATTCTGATTGGATACCAAACCTTAGAATAAAGTTTGAGATATAATACTGCAATTTGCCTTGCAAGTGCATGTCCACGTAATACACAGTCATGTTGCAATCATTGCATGTTAAATTCTGCAACAAGGTTTGGTGCTGAGCAATTTACCATTCATTGGGAAAGCGAATTAGCCAAACAAATCAATTTCGTGTGCCTACAAGAAAAAGAAATAGGGAGTATGCGCTTGAACTAAGTAACCCATTGTTCTAAATAGTATTCTTGTCAATTAACATAACTTCAAGTGCATTAATTCCTAGAAGAGTTTTATACATTTTTATTATATAAAATTAGTTTATAAAGCCATACCTTAAATAATGCTGCGCTGTTGCATCTCAACAATATAATGAATTAATCCATTCCAAAATTCCAACGGCATAATACAATTGTCGAAACCGCAACTGTCCGCATTGTAGATCCGGTGACAAACAAACGCATGCAGCCAAAGACGCGTGAGAAAATAAAAAAAAAAGGGAAGAGAAGAAGAAGAACCAACCCCAATGGGAAGCACTAAATTAATTGCTCTGCAAATGCGATCTGTCATCCTTCAGTACTAAGGCCGTCAGACCGTATGGGTCGTAACAAAATTACAGCGTTTGGAGCTTACCGGGCCTTTCGTCATGTGAACAGCTTTCAGGACAAGCTGTGAGGTGCTACCCGACCTGTATTAATAAGTTATAAACTAGCTAGACCGTTCACCTACTGATCAGCCTAGTACAAAAATAACCGCCATCTTGGTGGAACATTGCGGCTCATGGGGAACAGTGCAACTATATACGTCGTCCATAATAAGTCCAGTTCTAATATAGATAGTGCTCATTGTCAGCGCTGCCATTCTTACTTACGCATGTACCAGCAACATTGCCTCATATTGTCCACAAATGCATTAGTTGATTGTCAGCGTCAAAGTAAATATCGGGGAGCCGGAAAAGCAAGTGAGCATTAGGTTTGTAGGTAATCCCCATTGTGCAGGGCTAGTGCGGCACACAGCCCTACATGTTGCTAACCATTTTCGAATCTCGGCTAATAGAGAATGTTCAAAAATGTACTTGTAATATTGTAAATTGTTGCACATTGTTAAAAATATTAAAGGCATTAGATTACCTCAACTGGTAGTATAAACAACAATTAATGCATAACTGTACACATTTAAGTTTATAATGCAGTGTGCGGCTCATTTCTAATGCCGGGGATAACCATCTAGGAGACATTCTATCAATGGCAATGACCAATAACAATATAGGTAACTATGCACTTGACAAATAATGAGATACTGTGTGCACCCATTGTATCTTCTCACAGAATCAGAAACAAATAAAATAGACCTTGATAAGTCACAGCCTCGCAGTTAGTATTGCCAATCAGATTGCACTATTGTTGGGATAACTATGCTTTTATGAAGATTTAAATTCAAATTAATCCTATTTTATAAAACACTGAAAATTCATGGTCTGTGTTGAGGCCACGAGTAACAGTCCTGTACTGGCAGATGAGTCTCACGTCTAATTGCCTTAATTTTAATTCCAGATTACCCCCTCTTTGGGTAATTTGACCTTTGCAACACCTGCACATTTGATCTCCTGCTTGTTATCCATCTGATGGTCAGTTTGCCGGTGCATGGCCAATGGAAGTTTTGCTTCTTTGTAGAGAGGTGCTCTCTGATTCTAACTTTTAGTGGCCTGATTTTGCTTCCAATATAATATCGTCCACACACACAAATAATACAGTAGACGACATACTTCGAACTACAATTAATAAATTAATTAATGTAATATTTGCCTAAAGCTCCAAAATCCAAAGATGTACATTCAAAGACATATGATATGATATGATATGGCATTTGTAACACGCCTATACACAAGTGTTTCAAGGCGCGACGAGGCAGGGAGGGGAGAACAAGGGGAAGACAGACAACGATCCTACTAGGCCAGGTGTCATTCAGATCGCGCAAGTGCAGGGGTAGGGGGGAAGGGAAAAAGTGCAAGGGGAAGGGGAGGGGGGGAAGTGCTGAACAGGGTAAGTAGAATAAAAATAAATAAATAAATAGGGCCAGCTGGTGGCAAGTGCAAGGTAAGTGCAGACAAGTGCTGGGAGGGGGGAGCTGTAGGGATGCAGAGACAGTCCCGCAGTGCAGGGGTTGCCAGGGAGGCAGTGCAAGTGGATAGTGGCTGGGCCAAGGACCGAGGTCGGTGAGAGTGGCCCAGGTGCAGGTTCAGTGCAGTTTCAGTGAAGAATTTAGCAGGGGAGAGGGAGAGAGAAAGCAGAAACAAAGAGGAAGGTTTTGAGGTGCTTCTGGAACCGAAGATGGTTCTCCTCACGTTTCAGGGAGGCAGGAAGGCTGTTCCAGAGGGAGGCCCCTGCCGCAGAGAGAGATCTACCCCCAGCTCGTTGCTTCGAGAAACGGCTGACCCTGAGGGAGTTGGAGACAGATGAGCGAAGGGCTCGGGAAGGAAGATATTTAGGAAGAGAGAGTTGAAGGTATTTAGGCCCCAGGCCCCAGAAGTCCTTGTGGACAATGCAGAAGGTTTTGAACTTAATCCTTGCAGCCACTGGGAGCCAGTGTAGAGATTTCAGTCCTGGAGAGATATGGTCCCTGGGCTTGAGGCCAAGGACAAGTCTCGCAGTCCTGTTCTGGATGAGTTGCAGAGGGCGGAGAGTGGAGGCAGGCAGATTAAGATAGAGGCTGTTACAGTAGTCCAGCTTCGAGAGAACCAGGGCTCTGGAGACCGTGAGCTTCTGGGGGAAGGAGAGGAAAGGAAGAATACCGCTGAGGAGGTGCAGCTGGTAGTGTGACTTCTTGGAGACGTCAGATATATGAGGAGAGAAGGAGAGTGTTGAGTCGAAGATGACCCCGAGGTTTTTTGCCTTGAAAGTAGGAGCAGGAGGCGGGCCAAGAGAGGCTGGCCAGAGCGCTGCAGGGAAGGAGGGAGAGGGTGTGCCGATGAGTAGAATCTCAGTCTTGCTGGCATTAAGGCAGAGGTCATTGGCGGCACACCATTCCTGGATAGCAGACAGACAGTCGGAGATGAGGGAAGCAGAGGAGGAGGCCGAGGGAAGTCTGAAAATGAGCTGGGTATCGTCCGCATAGCACTGAAAGTTGGGGCAGAGAGTGGCAATGCAGTGGGCAAGGAGTGCCAGATACTGGTTGAAAAGCCAGGGAGAGAGATTAGATCCCTGGGGGACACCACAGGTAGAGAAAAAGATGTCAGAGAGGAAGGACCCCAGTTGGACCTGGGAGGGTCGATTGGAAAGGAAAGAGGTCAGCCACGCCAGAGCCTGACCAGTGATACCCAGGTTATCACGGAGACGGTTGAGCAGGATGGCATGGTTGACAGTGTCAAAGGCAAAAGAGAGATTGAGCAGAATGAGAAAACATGGAGTGTTGGAGTCAAGGTTTGAGAGCAGGTCCTCACGGATGTTCAGGAGAGCAGTTTCCGTGTTTCTGGCAGCTCTGAAGCCAGATTGATGGTCATGAAGACTACCAACAGATTCAGCATAGAGGTTAAGCTGGGAGATGGCCAGTTTCTCCAGGAGCTTGCCCAGGAAGGGAGTGATGGAGATTGGGCGATAGTTAGCCGGGCAGGAGTGGTCGGACAAAGGTTTCTTAAGAAGAGGGTGCACAAGGGAGTGCTTAAGGGGGGATGGGAAGACTCCAGAGGCGAAGGAATGGTTGCAAAAGTCAGCCAGGGCAGGAGCCAGGGAGTCAATGTGGTCCTTGATAGTTTTGGAGGAGCAGGGGTGAACCTGTTTAGACGAGACTTTCATACATCGGACTTGCCTGGAAACCTGGTCAGCAGAAAAAAGGGGAAAGGCAGAGAAGGAGGGAGGAGGGGTGGCTGCAGAAGGGCCAGAGGAAGAGCCAGGAAAAGATGGAGGGAGGTGATAGGAGGAGAGTGTGGACAGGATGTCCTGAGTTTTAGAGATGAAGTGAGAGGCCAGTGCAGTGCAGAGGGCCTGGGAGGGGACAGGAGAGGTAGAGACTGCAGCTGGGTTGGCAAGCTCCTTGCAGATTTTAAAGAGTTCGGCCGAGTTGTTAGATGCAGCAGAGATGCGGGCTTGGATAAGGGCTCTCTTCTTGGTGAGAACGGAGAGACGGTATTGCGTTTGGAGCAGGCGGCAGGCCAGTTTGTCAGAGGATGTACTTGAAGCACGCCATTTCCTCTCTGCCACCCTGCACTTGCGTTTTAGGGTGACGAGATCCGAGTCATACCAGGAGTTACATTTGGCTTTGGGCTTCAGGTGGATTCTCATGACAGGGGCAAGGATATCAAGAGTATCAGATATAATAGAGTGGAGCGTGGAGAGGGCTGTGTCAGGGTGGGAGTCAGCCGAAGGAGGAGGGGGGGCGAGAAGGTGGCAGCGAAAGCCTCAACTGACACGCGCTTCATGGGTCGGATGACCAAGAAAGTGGGTGGCAGTGAAGAGGGTGGCTTTGCCTGTGGGGTAGGGAGGGTGAGGTGGGAGGATAGGAGAAAGTGATCACTCCAGGAGAGAGGAGTGGAGAGAGGGACGGAGAGGGGAAGGTCAGAAGAGATCAGAGCATCAAGAGTGTGCCCTGCAGAATGGGTAGGCCCAGACGGGAGAATAGAGAGTGAGAGAGAGTCGCAGAGGTCACGGAAGAGTCCAGAGGGGGGACAGGAGGTATCCAGGTGGATGTTGTAGTCACCAAGGAAGAGGAGTTGAGTGGTTGAGGCCAGGAGTGAGGAGGAGAGGTCAGCCCACTCAGAGAGGAAGGAGGAAATTTGACCAGGTGGCCGATAGATAGTAGCCACTGTAAGGGAATGGCTAGGAGAGAGAGAGAGAGTCGGCAGACAACACACTCAAAAGAGGAGTAGGTCTGCCTAGGAGTGACAGTGGCAGGAATCCACTCAGGGAAGATAAGGGCCACACCCCCACCTGCACGGTTGGGCCTGGGCACGGAGAGGATCTTGTAACCGTCAGGTAGGAGTGTGTCAAAGCTCGTGACAGAGCTGGCCATGAACCATGTCTCAGTGAGACCGAGGCCATCCAGGTCCAGTTCCTCAAGAAGGCGACAGATATCAGAGGAATGTTTGATGGCAGAGCGAGAGTTAAGAGTGGCAATGTGGAGAAGGTTGCCATCCTTGAACGACTTCCGGGGAGGGGTACAGATCAGAGGTACGCCCTGCGGAGGTGTAGAAGAGGGAAGTGAAGAAGGAGCAAGAGAGGGGGCAGGGAGGGAGGGTAGAGGCAAGGTACACATAGTACAGCACCCACATTTGTGAAACCCTTTCTTCTGTCCCTGTGATAGCCATGTTTGGCTACTAACTTGATTAGACATAAATGAGGGACAAAGTATGTTTTTGAGCGTTGGTGCTTTGTTATATATGATGCTCGGATTAGGGTCTAGCCATTTGTTTAAATCCTGATCCAGTTGGAGGAGGTGCCAATTCCTCCTGAAAATTGTGTATATGTTTTGGCTATCCATATTGTAACGTGTGATAAATCTTACTTTATGAGATTGTAAGGTGGTTGGTCGTATTTTGGGAGTAAGCAGGTCAACTCTCTTCATACTTTGCACCTCTTGTTCTGCTTGAGCTAAAACCCTCATCTTGTATCCTCTTGCTGTGAATCTTCTAGTGACCAATACCTGTTCATTTTTAAAGTCTTCACTATCTGAGCAATTCCTCCTCGCCTGAATGTATTCCCCTTTGGGAATATTGGTTATTACTGCCTTTTTATGGCAACTTTGTGCATGAAGAACTGAGTTAACAGCAGTATCTTTTCTAAATGTTTTGGTCTTAAAGCCTTGATCCGTCGTAAAAATAGATAGATCCAGGAAATCAATCTGAGAATCACTAAAATTATAAGTAAATTGTAAGCCCCATTCATTGTCATTCAAGTAGTCAACAAATTCCAAGAGACAATCCATAGTTCCAGCCAAAATCAGAAAAACATCATCAATAAATCGCCTCCAAATATGTATTGATGATACAAATTTATTGTTAGTGAATACATAATACTTTTGGAATTGTTGCATAAACAAATTGGCCAAGGCAGGCGCATAGCCTGCCGCCATGGCCACACCAATTAATTGCCTGTAATAAATGTTGTTGAAAAAAAATATATTGTTTTGTAATGCAAATAGTAAAAATTCCTTTAGCATTTCAACATGTGTATAAAATGATGCTGAGTCCTTACGAAAGCTAAAATTAACACTCTCAGTTGCCTTTGCATGGTCTATTGACGTGTAAAGGGCCTTTACATCAAAGGTAACCAGTAACATGTTCGGATCGTATGTTAGGTCTTTAAGGATCTGTAGGATGTGCATTGTGTCCCTGACATACGTCAGGGTTTGTACCACAAGGGGTAGTAGACACTCATTAATGTAGATAGAGATGGGTTCCAGAATTCTCCCTCTTCCAATAATTATCGGCCTGCCTTCTGGTATAGTCTCAAATGTTTTATAAATCTTGGGTAAAAAAGTATGCGGTCGGCATGGTGGCTCGGTCTACTATTAAGAATAGTTTTTCTACATCGTTTAAATTCCCCCTGGTGTACCATTTTTGGATCAGGGATGCTATCTGTTTTTTTAAATCCATCAAGGGGTTGCTGCTCAAAATCTGGTAGCAACCCTCAGTATTTAAATGTTGTAACCCCATTGTAATATAGTCCACCTTGTCCATGATGACAACATTGCCACCTTTGACCGCTTCCTTGATAATAAGGCTTGAATTTGATGCCAATTTACGCAAAGAAATTAATTCTGATTTATTCAAATTGTGATTTGGCTGATGTTTGTATTTTAGACTCTTGTCTGCCAGCTGATGTATGTCATTGGATACTGCTTGATAAAAGGTGTCAATAATATTGTCTTTAGGAAAAACAGGCGTGAATTTCGATTTTTTTGTAAATTCTTTAATTTGCAAATTTTGTTGTTGTACATCTAATTCTTTTAACGTCTCCAATATGCTCCGTTCTTTATCATGCTCTAATTCATGAAGGGACATAAGAACATGTGTGTTGAGTATGGTTTGCAATGTCAAATCCGATGGGACTGGTTTTGGGATTGTCTGTGAAAATGTTTGTATTTGGGTGGCAAAGAATTTTGTAAGTTTTAATTTGCACACAAACTTGAACAAATCAATCTCTATTTGTACAAAATTGTTCCTAACTGACGGGGCAAAGGAAAGTCCTTTATTAAGCACAGAGTGTAATTCTGGAGAGAGTTGGTGCTTACTTAAATTGTAAACTATGTCTACCTGTTTTGATTCTGCAAGGATCTCTGATATGAGGCTCTTCTTAGCCAATGGGATATTTTGGTGGCGTCTATGCCTACCATGTTGACCCCCCTTGTACCTCTTGGTTTGTGCCTGCAGTTGGTATATTTGGGCCAGTGGGAAGTTGGAATCTGACCTGTTTTTGCTGGCTGCTTGACAGTTGCCTTTTTTGAACTGTTTTATTTGATCTAAAAAAGGCGATGGTACAACTAGATCTTGATTTATTGCTATTTCTCCATCTGGGTCAGTAGATTGATTGTTTGTCACATTTGCATTTGAGTCTCCTTCTGAAGTGCTAGGATCTTGTTTATCAGAGTCACTTTCTATATCTGAACTTAGTGGTGAGGAGGCCACACTACTGCTTCGGGATCTTGAGACTTGATCAAATTTTAGTTGATGGGTATAGACACGATTATCGCGGTAGTCCCTATCGTCCCTGGAGAATTGTGTGGGGTTCCTCATCTTGACTTCATCTTGATGTTGCCTTAATATTTTATACATGGTTTTGTAATTGTTGTCAATTGTTGCACTAAGTCCATCAAACAAATCTATTTCTTGTTTAAGGTTCTCAATTTGTTTAACAATCCGGGCATGTTCCCTTAATGCAGGTTCAATAAGCAGTGTGATCATATTATTAGAACCAGCTGTCGGATTTGCTTCCCACTCTGAGGCCAAGTCTGAAGCCAAGTCACTATCCAGTGGATCCTCCAAGACCTCGTGGGATTTTGTTTTCTTGTAGATAATGCTGTAATGTTGTCTTCTCCCAAAACGTATTAATTTCTCTGATACTTAGCTGTTTGAGTTTAATGAATTTAGATCTGAGGTCTTCTTTTTCAGAGTTAATTCTTTTAAATGGGTTCAGAGTCGAACCTCGCAGTGCAAATAATGCTTTCATGTCATCATCCCTGGTTAGCATGTATTCTGCTCCTTCCGCCATGTTATGGGGATACAAATTGCAGCTGCTGGGTCCTTTGTGCTTAATAGTAGATTCAAAGAAAATTCAGTGGCAAGAAGACAAAGGAACCCTAGCGCTTGCATACACAATGAATATTGACTAGATGGCAGCGGGTAATTGTAAGGTGTGGGTATTTTGCCCGATACACCACAGAGAGTAAACCAGTTAGCAAGTTTTAAAATCACTCTGCGCCAGTCACTCTAAGGTTTGCTGCATAGATGCAGAAATGTGTACTCTTTCAAAGGTCTGCCTGACACGTGTTTCTAGCAGAACAAAGCTCTTCCTCAAAGGCTGAAAATGATGTAGTTACCAGAGACATTGAATGGTGCACCTCAATACAAGATGCTATGTGCGCCAAACTTAACAGGATTAAGGATAAGATTTCATTCTCTAAGAAAGCCACAACTTCTAAAGATGCTGAAACTATGAATGCCATACAAAAAACCTGGAAAGTAGAAGAACAATTTTCATTCAGACCTGTAAGTGAATATGAATTAGCCCTTATTGTAGAAAAGCTTAAACCCACTAAATGCAAATGGAATGCATGCCTGGCTATGGCTATTAAGACATGTTCCTCCACTTTGATTACAACACTATGTAATGTATATTTGTCAACGCCTCCTTTAGGGATGGTTGTGTTCCAAAAGGTATCAAGAACAGCTGTATTACCCCCTGTTGAAAAATAATGTTCTCTGTCCGCTGGATCCGTTGAATTACCGCCCTATTTCCAACTCTCCGTTTTTACTCAAGATCCTGGATCGAGTGGCTTATTCACAAGTTTTGATACAGCTCAGATCCTACGACATTTTGAACAGATGGCAGCCTGGGTTTAGGGAGAGCCATGGAACACAGACAGCGCTGTTAGACCTTAAGTACAGGATGCTCCGACATCTGGACGATGGACAGATGGTTATGCTCATGCTGCTCGACCTGTCCGCCCCCTTCAACCTGATGGACCATGCTCTATTGGTCACCAGGTTGGATGAGGTGGCAGGGTTTTCAATGACAGCAGCAGGCTGGGTCAGATCTTTCCTCAGTGAACGACAATGTAGGGTAAGAAGCGATATGGTAGATGGACAACCGATTGAGCTTACGCTTGGAGTACCTCAAGGAGCCGGTTTGTCTCCGATTTTGTATAACATATTTACCATTCCCTTTCTCGATTTCTTGGAAAGCAATAAAATTGAATTCACAAAATATGCTGACCACACACAATGTGTCATCCGCATATCTAGCAACTTTATGGAGGATGAGATTAACACAAAACAATATAATGGCTCCTGGTTATGACCCTCTTCTGCCCAGGAGGGCTCTATAGTGAAGAACAATATGAAAGGAATCAATCTCGCCTACGTAGATTACCCAATAATTTGTTGTATGCAATGTACAAGTCACACCTTATTTTGTCGATAAAAAGTGTTTGTTTTCAAAGTTAAAGACCTAACGGTCTGTTATCACATATAAACATAAAGTTTTCCATTAAAAAACATGAAACAAATACATGATGCTGTAGAAAATACATTTTTGATATAATTGAAACTCAACATTCAGTGCAATTGGATTAGACAGTTCATTACCTAGTGTTGTGATCCACCACAACAGGGGTCAAAACAATTATCACATTGATATAACAACAAAGTTTGTGAATAGAAGCAGTGTTGACAATTTTCCACTGCACTTAAGAGTTGAGAGAGCTGTCTAAATAGGTGTGTTTTGGCCCTCACTGGCTGTAATGACAGCTGTTCTTGAGCGGGCCTTCATCAGGACAAAGAAGATGCAGAATGGACTGCTCTATATGTGTGCTGCCTATAAGATGAAACAAATAGGCCAGTGTCAGTACTTGGGTATCAAACGATAGGTGAGAGAATGAACATTACTAATGATGTATGTTTCAATAAATGATTCAATATCTTACCATGTCATAGAAAAAGTGATTCTGCGCGGATTCAAAAGAAGTGGACACCAATGGCAAATTGGGTGACCTATTAACTGACTTCTTACTTCTGATTATTGAAGTACAACCTGTGGGATGAAGGCAGGCATCAGATCTGAGTCTGCATAGTCAATGTACGGACCTCACTTCTAGTCGTGTAAGCAAAGGAGCACTCTGACTGGCTTACCTGTATGCCATACAGTGTGTCTAGAAGAGGTTGTGGGCTCAACGTTCTAGTATATCTTCTAGAGTAGGACACTGTTGCTATACCACGTGTGATTAGCAGGCTGCTGCCTTGCTGGGTCTAGTTGGAATAATTCCTGTCCCTAAGGGGTGTAAGAGAGGCATTGAAGAATCGTTGAGTATCACACGCCAACGTTATGTCAATACTGGAGCATACACATGCGTATCGTGACTCAAAGCATGTAAAGACAATTACCTTAGTCTCACTGTGTCATCAGTTAAAAAAGCGATGTGCTGCCGTACTCATATTAAATTGATTGTGTGTCTCCCACCGTGGTCCAATTTAAATGGGCGTCTGGTTCAAAAGAGAGTACAGTGTGTGTGTCTGTAAGAAGTAAGGGGAGAGCATGGCTCAATAATACCTAGTTAAAATATAATGATATGATTGATAAGAACGCATCATATTGTACTGTACAGTATTCAAAAACGAAAAACACCTACATCGATTTTCGTTGTTGATGGTGAGGTGCTGGTGGTGCCGTAGGCATCCAGTGTGGCAGTTGGTAGGTGTTCACTTCAATCGGGCCTCAGAGCGCAGTTAACTGTAAAAGATCGTTATGCATTTAGTGTTGCCTGCCTGGTATTAGGAGTAAAGTCAACTATAAGCGCATATCTCGGAACGGGGATCGCTTACCTTCGCGGATTTGCAACAGCGTCGTAGTGCTAGGACAGCAACAAACCGTTGTCATGGAGACCGGGGTATTTATGTTGGTCGGCCATTTTGAATTGCATCCGTGACAGTGACAGGCGTGTAACTACGATGTGACTCGTTCGGTGTTGATTCGATGCAGGCCACTCAATTATTGATGGTGTGTATAAGTTAATTGATAAAGTCTAACTCACAAAAAGTTGTTGTTTTAGGATGGTTGTCATGGCAACCGTCCAGGTACTGAAAACAGCCTAGTCTGTTTTCTAACACATGCGTTCACTCAACCGGGTGGTAAGACATAAGGGGATATGTGTGGTCATCAGTGATGATGAGGACATATTCGAACTTAAGTAATGTTCATCAAAATTGGGGGGAAACCAGAAATCGAACATTATGGCATATTATTGCCCAAGTGAGGTCCTGTTTGATGCCTAGTGTAAATTATTGCAAGAGTATCATCGCATAGAAAGAGAGCAGCGCATACACCACGAGAGATATGCCTGGAGACTAAAAACAAGGAGGACATGACTCGTCTGGTCTGTGCAACCACCTTCAGCCCTCTGAGTACGCTAATTCAAAAAACTGTGAAGAAGCACTGGCACCTGGTGAAGCACCCCGGAACCCTGAACAAAATACTGTGTTTTGCTTTCAAGAAAAAACAAATTTGAAACAATCTTTGGTACATACATTCAAAGAACCATTAGTACCAATCAATACACTGGAATCTTCCACCTATGATTGGTCATTTCAAGTGTGGTCACTGCGTAGCGTGTGACCTCACAATACAAATACAAACATTTGAATACAAGAACGTCAAATGGAAATTACAGGAGCACACCAACTGCAACTCGAAACTGGTGATCTACGTTATTGAGTGCCCGTGTAGCTTACTCTACGTAGGAAAAACAATCAGGGCGGTGAAGACTAGGATTTCAGAACACCGCTCATGTATTCAGAACAAGGTACCAGACAAACCTTTGGTGGATCACTACGTTCAGAAAAAACATATTGACACAGATTTGAAATGGTTCATTTTACAAAAATGTAAACCCACAGTGAGGGGAGGGGATGTTAACAAAGCTCTGGTTCAACTCGAACAAAGATTAGAATGTTATCACCATTGAAGTGCGGGCGTCACTTTAAATGTTGGTGTTATGAATGTTGTTCCCATTTACAAGCGTGGCTACAACCAATTGTTATGGGGCTCGAAGCCTTCAATACTGACGTGTTCATATTCACACAAAATGCCTTAAACCCCTTAACAATTGCTCACAGCAGCAGTAATGGCTCAGAAGTATGCACGTGCCTGATTGGACAAATGATTCAGGAGTGTATCAGTTTGTCATTCAAAATATTGTTTATCCAGAAATTGATTTCTTTAACCATATCACATCATTTAATACAATTAATAAATATTCCTGCCATATATAGCTACCAATTACAAATCCATGTTAACTAGGTCAACAACTCAAAAGGTATGTATAAAAACCATTTAAAACCAATATTACACTCACTCTTTGTTGCCATATCGTTCATCACAAAATAGCTACCAACTGGATTGTGCATGACCCACAATTAAATCGAATAGGGGTTTGAGGGCAGTGGCAGCTACACCACTGCCACAGCTCTAATATATGTGTATCTAATTCTCCAGTATTTTGCCAAGTAATTAGACGCCCAAAAAATTATATTGGCACCTGCATGGGAGTGACACAGACACACTGCTGCAGATGTCCTTCTTTTATTCCTAGAGTGAACAATCAGGCATAACCCCTGCCTCCTGATTTTCATATGCATACGTCACATAAGGAGAAAGTGCAATAGGTGTTCCTCATTCACAATACAATAAGGGCAGCAAACACCTAAAGGAGAACCTTGGGGCCAAGTGGACTCTGTGCTTTTTATTGAAGTTGAAAAGCTCCTGGAAAGTGTGGGACACCAAATGATGGAACCAGGTTAAGAAAGTAAATATTCAGCTACAACCATCTTAACCTTGTGCCCCCTGTTGTGCAGTCTATGATGATACCACATATCACATCACTGATTACATCATTAATTACATTTTGAGAACTCTGATGGCATTACAAATAACATCAGTAATGCCATCACTGCTGACAACACTAGTTACATTGTATATAACTGATTACATCAATAATGGAATTAGGCATAACATCATGTATAAGTTAGCTCATGAAAACTTTGATTACCTTAATAACAATTTAGGTTGTGGACTTGGCCATTACAAAGATTGGAGTCACTGGCCAGCACCAAAGGCCATAGCTAGTTGATGGTTAGTGTTCAAAAATACCAATGTGCATGGATAAAAGTCATGCCTAGTAGCTCATCACTGTTTTTAAATATACACTGGGCAACGTTGAAAGCTGTAGTCAATGGCCATGGCTAAATGCCATAGCTACTGCCCATTAATATGTTAGAAAATACAGCTGGCCTAGCTGTGGCCACTGGATAGTAATGTGTTGCAGACCATGGTTAGTGGCTGGTTAGTGTATATAATATACAATGGGCACAGCCGAAGGCCATAGCTAGTGGCTGGATAGTGTTGTATAATAGACAGTGGGCATGGCCGAAGGCCATCACTTATTTCATTTTATTATTTTAAAATATACAGTGGGCATGGCCAAAAGATGTACAAACTGTTCAAGGTCAAAGGACATGGCTAGTGGCCCATTTATATGTTAGAATATATAGAAGGACACAGCCAAAGATTGTGGCCACTGGCCAGTATTGTGCTAATGTCCATGGTTAGTGCCTGATCAGTGTATATAATATACAGTTGACACAGTTTAAAGCTGTATCCACTGGTGAAGGCCAGAATCTATGGTTGCTGCCCTGTTAGTGTTTTAAAATATACAGTGCACATGGGTGAAGACTGTGGCCAGTTTCCATGACTAAAGGCCATGATTAGTACCCATTAATGTATTAAAATATATTTGCAAATTAACAAGGGGGGTCCTGGGAGTCCCTCTGCCAGACATTAGTCCTGGTTACGAGAGACTTACCCAGAGTTCTTAGCTCACTATCTTTCACAGAGAAGAAATATCCCAAACATATCAGTCTTTGTCCTGCCCTGGGGCAGTCCAGCACAGAAATGCTAGGCAATTCTCCTCTGAACAAGAGTACCAACAGAAACCCCAGACACGTGTTTCGGTCTGGTTGGACCTCATCAGTAGGGTGGATCTGTGCCTCTCTAAGAATAGTGAGCAAGGGGTCCACGTCTGGATTCCCCTAGTGACTTAGGGTGAGACCCAAAGTTACTTAAATAAGCAAATTAACAAGGGGGGTCCTGGGAGTCCCTCTGCCAGACATTAGTCCTGGTTACGAGAGACTTAACCAGAGTCTTTAGCTCACTATCTTTCACAGAGAAGAAATATCCCAAACATATCAGTCTTTGTCCTGCCCTGGGGCAGTCCAGCACCCAAATGCTAGGCAATTCTCCTCTGAACAAGAGTACCAACAAAAACCCCAGACACGTGTTTCGGTCTGGTTGGACCTCATCAGTAAGGTGGATCTGTGCCTCTCTAAGAATAGTGAGCAAGGGGTCCACGTCTGGAATCCCCTAGTAACTTAGGGTGAGACCCAAAGTTACTTAAATATGCAAATTAACATGGGGGTCCTGGGAGTCCCTCTGCCAGACATTAGTCCTGGTTACGAGAGACTTACCCGGAGTCTTTAGCTCACTATCTTTCACAGAGAAGAAATATCCAAAACATATCAGTCTTTGTCCTGCCCTGGGGCAGTCCAGCACCGAAATGCTAGGCAATTCTCCTCTGAACAAGAGTACCAACAGAAACCCCAGACACGTGTTTCGGTCTGGTCGGACCTCATCAGTAGGGTGGATCTGTGCCTCTCTAAGAATAGTGAGCAAGGGGTCCACGTCTGGATTCCCCTAGTGACTTAGGGTGAGACCCAAAGTTACTTAAATAAGCAAATTAACAAGGGGGGTCCTGGGAGTCCCTCTGCCAGACATTAGTGTTGGTTACGAGAGACTTACCCAGAGTCTTTAGCTCACTATCTTTCACAGAGAAGAAATATCCCAAACATATCAGTCTTTGTCCTGCCCTGGGGCAGTCCAGCACCGAAAGGCTAGGCAATTCTCTTCTGAACAAGAGTACCAACAGAAACCCCAGACACGTGTTTCGGTCTGGTTGGACCTCATCAGTAGGGTGGATCTGTGCCTCTCTAAGAATAGTGAGCAAGGGGTCCACGTCTGGATTCCCCTAGTAACTTAGGGTGAGACCCAAAGTTACTTAAATATGCAAATTAACAAGGGGGGTCCTGGGAGTCCCTCTGCCAGACACGTGTTTCGGTCTGGTTGGACCTCATCAGTAGGGTGGATCTGTGCCTCTCTAAGAATAAAGAGCTAAAGACTCTGGGTAAGTCTCTCGTAACCAGGACTAATGTCTGGCAGAGAGACTCCCAGGACTCCCCTTTAAAATATATTTGGCCATGCACACTGACCATGACTGAAGGCCATCCTTAATGCTGGTTACGGTTATAACGTAATTAGTGATGTCATCAGTGATGTGATCTGTCATGTCATCATTGTGGTCATAGGCTGCGTAACAGGGGGCGTGAAGTTAAGGTGGCTTAAGGTGAATTTCAGGGGGTTTGTGTTGCATTACATTCTCACCTTAACCTCCATACAGCTAAAGATGTTTCCTTGAATTTCAAAGGTTTTGTTACAACGGGGTAATACACATTCCGAGCCACCACACGGCAGGAGGCTGCCATCTTCCCCCACTGGGGATCAAGGTAAGTCTTGTTCCCTCCCCCCGCCGTCCCCAATCCAAAGAATCCCCATATCTGCCCTCCCAACCCACTTACCTTCTGTTCTGTCCATTTCGAAAACCGACGCGCGGTCCTGACCCGCGACAGGCCGTCATGGAACTGTACAGAACCTTGTTTTCCCGTCACCAGCAGCAATTTTTTTTTGATTTTTTTTTTCTTTTCCGAAATGCCAGAGCATTTCGGAACAGAAAAGAAATGCTATTAGTACCCAGGTCTTACGGGCTTCGCTCTGGTCTGTAACTATGGGCCCAGGGGCATTACCTGAAGTGCTAATGGCCCCCTGCTCAGGGTCTTTTGCTTAATTAGTCACACTTGGACTCGCATGCCCAAAGTTAAGAGCAGCACCATTATTGCTGTCATCAATAGAATTAGTTATTGATTCCTCCATCTTGCTTTTACCGGGACCTCATTGGGCCATACAGGCTCAGTGGCATGATCTCCTGAAAGGGGTCAACTACAGGAATTGTTGTGCTTGGATTCTTCCTCACTTTTCAGTAATCTAAAAACAATCATCTGAAGACTGTGCTGTGTCTGCAACCACAGCTGGACCATTTTGTTAATGTTTTCTCCTCCTGTGACTCTGCATACCCACCTAAGATTGAACCTGCACTACAGCATCAATTAGAATATTATTATCCTTGAAAGTCAAATCAGATGCGCTTTCACCTTGTTCAGTATGGTGCCAGCAGTAGTGGTGCACCAGGTTCATGAGACTACTGCTTCTGAAGGCTGCTTAGGAAGAATAAGGCTGTTTGTTCCAAGGCTGGGCACATTGATGGTTTTCTTGGTGTTAGGCCCTTTCTTGCTTGCTCAAGATTGTTTTTTAGTTGACATTTTTCAGTTAGGCTTCTCGGGAAATTGAATCTTGATTTGTTGGTTAAACTGCATAAGAAGGGTACATATATAAGCATTCATGTCGTAAGCAGTATTTTAGTAAGGAAAAACACAAATTTTTAGGAACATATTCTTAACACAAAATTGTTAAAAAATGTGTTGCAAAGGCTGGAGCAAAGTTTGCATGGAAACCAAAAATGCACAAATCAATGAATTAATGAATTTAAATTTAAATTTAAATTTGACAAATTAGAAAAATCTCAAATGTTGTTTCACTTATGATTTACCATGCCATACTTGATTGCCATTCTCTTCTTTCAGTCTCCCTTGTGATTCCTTTTACTATGTCCACTTAATTCCCAAAAATGTAACCATTGATAAAATAAATCAAATAATAGCAAAACACTAATATTTATTAAAACAGAAAATATAAAAGGAAAGTGTACATATAAAAAAGTTATAGCAATCGGAATATACATGGAATATGAACACAAAATACAAAATAGCATGTCATATATCAGAATAATAATCAACATTAATGGACAGAAAATCACAACAGAGTAATAATTAATGCAATAATTAATACTAAATAACATATTAACCCAAAAGATAACATTACTCAGAAGTAATAATGAATATCATCCATAACATATCTACACAAAAGAGTGATAAATAAAAAGTAAATCATTAATACAAACAAAATGGGGTGCACAACGGACTCCATCAAATCCGAATGAAAACACGTTAATAACAAAACAGCAATAATTGTTATATATAAATATGACTGATAAATACTCGTAATATCAATAAAAAATAATTATAAAGGAAACCCAAATGTATACAACATATATTAGTATATCTTTAATTGTTACACACCAAATCATTTTAATATTATTTTGTGCCCCAGGGGCCCTTACATATCTCCCTCGTAAGGGGCCTCAGGAGTAAACAGCCAGCAAATTGATCAAAATAAAAGGCTAAACAAAGTCCTTTCAGTTCCAGCAACTCAATCCTCTTTTGTTACCAATTGCACCTGCCACTGCACCTGGGAAATAGGCCTAGCCTGCCGTTTCCCCCTTCCTATCACCACCACCATTGTTCTGTACATGTTAATTCATTTTATTTTAACTTATTTAATTGGTTATTTATAACAGGCTTAATACCCGGAGGGGATCGAACCTGTGTTGCTTCAAGTCGTTCTGGGCCCAAGGTGAGGGCGTTGCTCCTGAGCTATCCTCCCGGCCCAAGTGCATGTAGTGTACTCTGCACTCAAAAACAAATGACACATTACAAAGATTAGAAGCAATTACATAAACATTGTTGTGGCCCTGCCATCTCGAATCCCACCAATCATTTCTCCCAAAAAGAAAGAAGGAAATCATAGAAATTAGGTCTCATAAATCCGAAATAGTAATAATGAGTTGTGTTTTAGTACTACAAAAAGTGCGACTCACACAGCAGACCAAAGGAGCCATCCAGATTTTCCCAGTTATGATGAGGTGGCCAGTTATGAATCTGAGGGCAGACAGATAAGAAATACAAGAAGTGGAAAGGGGGGGTGGGTACTGTCTAGCCTGCTGCTGGGCCTGATCATGCCCTTGACCTTTTTGACCTGGAAGCATTTGGTTTATGAGAAATATTTTTTTTAACAAGTGTTTTGTGGGAATATCTCTCTGCACAGAATTCCCAGGTTTGACGGGTGTGGGTTTGTGGAGAAAAAAAATATGTTATCTCCAGAACAGCATTTATCAAGATAGTGGAGCTTACAAATATTTTAATGCACACAACCCCAATTGTTTGGTATTTTTTATGTCCCCTTACTAATAATTAATAAATATTATTACATTTAATATTAATACGAATAAAATTAATTATCTTGACTAATGATCAAGCTGAGTAAAGAACAAATAATATAACCGTAATACATTGTACTTTTATTTTTAGAGCTCCTCATCCCTCACCCATCCTCCCTAAATGGAAAACTAAGTGCCTAGACTTGCCGGCCAGCACAAGGAACAACAATGGCTGAACAAATCTAATACTTAGCAGTTTCAGCAGCTCCACTAAATTCACCCTCTGAGCCTTTCCTCAGGCACTCCACTCTGGGTGATAGGCATAGCTTGTAATTGCACACTTCCATCTGCCCCTCCTTCTGTTGTTCTGCATGCCTTGCAGGAAATCTTATCCTCTTGGACTTCCTGGGACGTGATCTGTAAAGGCTAGCAGGGTGTGTATTTGGGTGACAGCTGTTTACAAAGAAGATAAACACAGCACCTCCAGAGCACCATGTTGTGTACCTAAATGCACACACAATACAATTTGTGTGCATGTGTTGGCACCTGTTGTTGCATGTCACTCCTGTTGGGTGACATGGTATATCCGAGTGTGTTGTCCTGGTCACATGGGGGAACCATGTGACCAAGTGAATAAAGAGAACAAGCCGCTTCCCGCTCGTCACACTATGTGATCCTGACTCCGGTGTCGTTCTTTGTGTGCCCCCTACTGGTGCAGCACTGCGTGGAGGAGGCCCAGGGACGGGGACCTCCACGAGGTAGGCACCCCTGCTGGGCCATGCCGCCCCATATGCTGTCGAGCCATGTGATCATCGCTGAATGGTGCACCCCGGCCTGGATGCCCCCAGCTACGTGAATTGCTCCGGTGCACCGGAGCGAGTGGGGTGATCCCGACTCCTTTGTCTGCTGCCTGAGCGCAGCATAGATGGTCGGTGTCAGGTGCTCCCGGCACTCACAGGGGTCCACCCGGTGATCCAGACAGGGCCCCATAACAATGGCGACGAGGATAGCGGGCCCATGCCCCGTTGTGTCATGTGTGGTGTTGGCCGCACGAAAAGGGAGGCAGCATCCACCACAGGGAGGTGCTGAAGCCCCGTGAAGCAGCTCGGACCCCCATCACAAGGCCCCAACATCTGTGTCCACGGGGGAAAGTGAGCGGAGTCCGCCGCGCCGATGGGTAGGTGGATCTGCAGCCCACACCCCTGTGAGGAAGAACACTGCCCGGCAGCCTCGGCTGCAACAATGAAGAGTAGCTGCCCCTCCCCCACCAGCAGGCCGCGCGACATGGAGCGGCCTACATGCGGCATCCACCACGGAGAGGTGAGCTGCACAGCCCCCAGAGGAGGAGGATTGCCCTCCGGCGTCGGCCGTAACAAGAGGCCCACACTGTGAGGGTGAGCCTGCTCCGAGGAGCAGGAAAGAAGGAAGAAGCAAATGGGGCCGCCAAACAGCTGAGGCGGCCCCGATCCAAGAGCGGTGCAGGGGCCGCCCAACAGCATAGGTGGCCCCCAATAGAAGGCGGGCCCATCACCACCTTGGCCCGCTAGTAAAGGTATGTGCACCGGAGCGGAGCGAGAGCGAAAAAAAAGCCCCAAGGTAACGGAGCGCCGCAACGGGCCTACATCAAACAAAGGAAGGTGTGGTGGCCAAAGACAAACCCGAAAAAAAAAAAAAACATTGGCTTGTATGAAACAGGGAAAAGAGAGCTCAGGGCCATCGCACACAGTGGAAGCATTGTGGTGCCGTGCCATTGTACGCGGTATTCCCTGGTGCAGTGGAGGAGAGGAGGCCTGGCATCCCTAATGGGCCCAGGCCCTCACCTCCAGATGTCATCAGCCCTGAAGGCCCACTAACCATGGGCACCACAGTTGGGCGTGGAAGCCCATCAGTAGCCCGTGAAAGGTGGGTGAGAAGGAAAATGCCTGTGGACCTCCTGCTGTCTCTGGCTGATACTGCCCATGGCCCCAAAACATCCCGGGCCCCATGGTGGCCAGGTTGGCTAGAGACGACACAGGAAGAAAGACGGGGGGTCCTGCAGACTCCAGCCATGAGCAACATCACGCTTTGCCCACCATGCAGGAGCTGGCGAACGCCAGTGGGCTGAACATCGAGTCGCCACCCCAGAGCCAAAGGGTGTGACTCCCAAGAGGAAGAAGGGGGTTGCAGCTCGTTTGAGTGCTTTTGCGCCCTCCCAGGTGAAAGAAACTCCTGACTGGGGGAGCGGAAAAGGATAAGTGACCCAGACAACTGGTCACCAGTGTCCCATCGGCGGACAACAGTCTTCGGAGGGAGTTACGGGTACCCTGCCACACAGCAGTCCTGCAAGTATTCAGCCCGTGGCATCAAAGAGGGTAAGGGTGGCGAGGACGGCATTCCCAACAGCACCTCTGCCGTCTGCCATCATGTGCGTACGTAGCCATCATCATGCGGGGTGGGGAGGCATATAAATGAACATATGTTCAGCAAGCCGGGAGTACCCTGAAGAGGGAAGGTAGAATGCCCTGTAGCCCCAGAGCAACAGGGAAGAAGGCCAGATGAAGGGCGCTGCACCAGTGTCATTTTGCCAGCAGCCCCGAAAAGGAGGACGTGAAAGGAGCAGTCTGGTGTTCGGCCACCAGTGCACTGTAGCAGGGAGCCTACCCCACTGGTGAACCTAACCAGCATGGCCCTGCGTGTCCAGAAGCGTGTGTACCCACCCCAAACTGTGTGCCCATCTGTTAGCCGAGTATTGCGAGCTATGGACCAGGCCGATGTGGCCCCTGGATTCCCCAGGTGCGGCTTTGCCGGTTTCCGACTGTGGAGCAACTGTCCTAGAAGACCACTGTTGAGGGCACTAACTGGTTTCTTGCCAATCCACGAGCACGCAAGATGGACATCATCGACATCCCCATGAAGACTGGGAGCCTGCAGCCACAGGCTTGCTGAAAATGGCCTTGTCAGTGGGCAGCGTCATAGAGTGTACTTTTGTGTATATGGAATGCTTGATGTGGTGCCAGGAGCTCTCACCGGTGCCGTTCAGTGATGTTGGACCCACTCACCCAGTTTAATAAAGGGTGCGTATGTGTGGAATTTATGGTTTGGAGTGTTATTGCGTGTATTAGGTTCTGATGTTCCATTTATTTTGTTGTTATGAAAAAGGAGGAGTGTTGCATGTCACCCCTTTTGGGAGACATGGTATCTCCGAGTGTGTTGTCCTGGTCACATGGGGGAGACATGTGCCCAAGTGAATAAAGAGAACAAGCCGCTTCCGGCTCGTCAGTCTATGTGATCCTGACTCCAGTGTAGTTCTTTGTGTGCACCCTGCTGGTGCAGCACCGTGTGGAGGAGGCCCAGGGACGGGGTCCTCCACGAGGTCGGTGCCCCTGCTGGGCAACGCCGCCCTATATGCTGCTGAGCCATGTGATCGTGGCTGAATGGTACACCCCGGCCTGGGTGCCACCAAAGCCGGGGCTGCTGTGTCCTGGGTGCCCTCAGCCACCCGAGTTGCTCCGGTGCTCCGGGGCGAGTGGGGTGACCCCCAATCCTTTGTCTGCTGCGTGAACACAGCACGGATGGTCGGTGTCGGGTGCTCCCGGCACTCACAGGGGGCCGTCCAGTGATCCGGACAGGGCCCCATAACACCTGTGGAGCCTAAATACACGCAAACACGATTGTGTGGATATTTGCTGGCGTGTCCAGTTTGCAAGGTTTTGTGCACGTCTTCATAAAATATGCGTAAGCGAAGTCTTGCAACTTCGTACACCATTAAACCCATGGACCGACACATGTGGAGCTACTTGTATGTCCAGACTTTTTTTTTACGCATACAAA
This sequence comes from Ambystoma mexicanum, assembly GCF_040938575.1. Lineage (NCBI taxonomy): Eukaryota > Metazoa > Chordata > Amphibia > Caudata > Ambystomatidae > Ambystoma > Ambystoma mexicanum. The sequence goes on along the minus strand of NC_090924.1, from coordinate 887,417,427 downwards.
TATACCCTGTAGGCTAGCTTTGAGGGGACAACCCGCTGACACAAATGAATGAACATTCCTGGGACCGAAGAGTACTGAAAAGTGTATCACTTTGCAGCTGGGAAATTAATATTCATGAGATGGAGGGATTCATATTGCACTGGCTAATTTTCCAGTGAGGAACATATGGACCAACAGGCAATCATGTTGTTATCGGTAGTCATAATGACTTCTGTCTCTCATAGAGTGAGCTCAAAAGTGACTGTGCGTATGTGGTGATATGATGTCAATGGTCTGACGTCATCACTGACATCAATGTATGGATTATTCATCCCATATCATTGAGCTAGTAGCATAACATGAAGCTCTTCTGTCTTTTGATGGCCAAAAGCATTCTTGGAGCATACCATTAAGTAAAGTATGCAACTAATTATAGCGATAACCTTTGGTGTCACCTTTTTTTGCCTTTAGAAAGTTCATATCCTAGTTCAGAGGTATACACCCGTCCCCAGGAATAACCATGTGGATCTAAAGAAGAGTTAGATAAAGGTGACAACACAGCAGAAATGATACATGCAGCACATTAAAACAACCATTTGTTTTAATTTAATGAAGTGTTTTTTGGCGGAGGTTGGGGATTTTTGACAATGATAAAAATGTTGAAACTATCTCCTTGCCTAATTTCCTATTCTGAGAGGATCCTTTATTTGTAAACATGATGCTGTGTCCAGCTAAACTTGAAGAGAAAAATGGACGAGTCATTTGCATCTCCTGAGTCCATTTGTCTTGACTAAAATACACTGTCTAATTGGTTCCTAATTTCACCAGTTGTTTGTGAGTGTAGCAAACGTAGTTGGTGTCTAGTTTTCATTTTATTGATGGGCACATGCTGTTAAATTATTGGAACCTCACTCACTGTCAACGATCAAGATACAATCTGGCAAAAATAAGAGATGCGCCGTGTTTGAACTAATATGTAACGGTTCTACTTAACAAAGATATTTTTTTAAAGAAAGACAAGACCAAGGGGCAGATCTCATAAAAAAGGACTAACGTTGAAAACAGTGCGCACAAGGAGTGTTCTTTCACTTGCACTACTGTGAGAAATGCAGCGGTCACCTTAGACACAAAGGGGACCACCTCAGCCTGTCTTGGGGGCTGATCATTCTACTGACACTAAGGTATGGCAAACTCTCACCAGCCATGTGAGTGCTTGGAGAGCATTTCACAATGACGTCGACTATTCCTACTGCTGCTGACACACTTCCAAAATGTCCTCCTGTGTTGCACGTTTGTTTTCTGTTTATTTCAACGCTCATTCCGTTTGTGAATTTAGATGCACATTGAAATGGGCAAAAACACTACCTTATTCCCACAAATGCACAAAGAGGGTAGAAAAGAGCATTTTAATGTTGATATCTACTAACCACACATTAAAAAAAACGTTCTGAACAGGACTGAGTATAATATGTCACTGTACATGTTACAGTATTAAATATGTTCTGATTGTCTCCTCTTCTCTTTCTTCTAGGTTGTAATTTTGTATTTTGAGCCAAGCACATTCCGCTGTATTCTTCTTCGATGGGTTCGGCTTTTGGGCTATGCTACGGTTTATGGAACTGTCACGCTTAAGCTCTACAGGTAACTGATTTTATTTTTACTAGATTGGCATTTTGTATTGTCAATAGAATATATAAGTTCATCGTGACAGGCAATGTTCCCCAATTAATTCCAATGTCTCTTATAATTGATGCTTGATATTTTAATTTGGTGAAAAATGTAGGGTGCCGCCAATTGATTTATATTCAGTCAAAATATTGCAGCGATGCTTCAGACATGTGAAAGATACTCATCATCGGGTGCTTTTGGAAGACGTGCATATTTTGGAGTGATTTGCAAATTCTACTTGTATTGTATCTTTTCGCTTGTATCCCTTCTTTTCACCTGTATGTCTGAAAGAGGTACATGCTCTCTAATTTAGGAGCAGCAATATGTGTTCAAAGCTTTATTTTCTGAAAAAGAGATTGTGAAGGGTGTAAGCAAGATAGCACTTTATGTCACCCTCTGCTACTTTATAGTCATATTTTGTGATAGCTATGCTAACCACAGAATCGGTCAAACATGGACACTATTATGACCACGAGCCACACGCAGGCCATTTACAGACAAATTGATGTTAGGCATCCTTCTTCAAACGTGGGCTCAAGCATGACAAAACTCATATGTTCATGTTATTATAATTTACAATAATTCCTTACAAATCAGTAAATGCTTAGTAGATTTATTTCAGCGATGGGTCATACAGGTTTTGCACAAAACATATAAAACTTTGCAAATATTCAAACATCAGTCACTCAGTTTAAATACATGGAAACCCAAAGATCCAAATATGGCCTATCCAGACAGAACTGGGTTGGTAGCAGGGTAACAGGGGATAGAGGCATTGTCTGTCAATTAATCTGATTCCAGTGGGATCTCAACCAAGGGCTATCTTCTATAGACCTTTTCCCAAGTGGTATTGCATGCCATCCCAAGAGCACTGGCCTCCCTGGGACATTAGGCATGCTGAAACCACTGTGTTCAATCGAAATATTCCCCAGGGATTAATATTTTTCTAGAAAACACAGTATACCTTTAGCAGAGCTTCAATCCCTAAAGACAATTCGAATAGAGTTGAGGGTATTACTCCCCTGCTGACAAACCCTGGTACAACTGTGAATTTGGTCATGAAGCAAAGCGACATCCCCTCGTTGTCCGGATCCAATATATACATTTGTTGACCAATGTTTCCCTAGATTCACGAGCAGTAAATGCCAGTTTGGGGACCCTATGCAAATATAAATACCGCCCTGTTTGGAATGATGTTTGCCTATTATCTTTTACATTGGGGGTGGTGGAGGTGATGCTTGCATAGTCTCTGCTTCTTCCTGCATTGTCACATATGGGTTTGCAACTGGGCACCCTTGTAGCATCCAAGCTGATATTCTGCAGCAAAGTCAAGGGAGCTAGCTTTAGATCACCCCCATGATGGTTACCGTCAAGGTAATGCTTTGTAAATAGGAGCCCTTTAACCACAGGTGCCATTACACATGTGGAGTTGGTGCTGAAGCTGTTCCTGGTGGGCGATCCCTTCACCCTCTTCCCACCCCTAGTGATTTTGGAGACTACAGTCATTATAATCTCACTGGGGGGGGGGGGTTCAGAAGACAGCAGTCTTCTGCCAAAGAATTTAGAGCCTTTTTCTAATTTTCTTGGGCTTGCTGTAGATCCCCCTTTTTCAGTCCCTTCCAGACAGAATCAACCAGTCATAAAACCAGTTTCTTTAAGATGCAGAGTTTGACAAGAACAATACTACATTAGCAGCCTGTGGGCACTGGGCCCACCTCGTTGATTTGCACAGACACAATGTTCCCCACTTGTTCACAGGATGGGAAAGGGATGTCCCTGTCTCAGGACCTACATGTTTGGATGCTCCCTCCAACACCCCCTGGAGCTGGCCAGCCACATTTCCCGACAAACAAGGATCTTTATCCGGCGGAGTGCCATTGGGTTTTGTCTGCAGGTGCTGTGTGTGCTCAGCGGCACCCAGCTTAGCTACCGAGGGGGCCTTTGACCTGCTTGAAGCTACTTTTCCCATGGTAGCCGTTAGATGGGAGTACTCTTGCCAACACAGAATAGGGTGAGAGGTGGCTGTGGTTATTACAGACCCAAGGTCAGTGGTGTGAGTGCAGTGCCCAGCAGTTTGGGCAATGGTCTGGGTAGTCAGTACAATATTTCCAGCCATGGTTGTAGTTAGTTGATCAAATCCGTTAATCGGCCCAAGGTTCGTGACCCTGGTTTCCTTTCGCTTGGCAATTGTATTGTTGTGTTAAATGACTTATGATAGTGAGGGATGTTTCATTCAGTTCATTGAATGAGCCCAAAATCGATGTATTTCGCTTATAAGCGAAAAAGATTCCACGTGGTCCCGCAGCACATATCGCAGAGGGAAAAGCAGTTTACGAAGCTATTACCGGGATTAGTCTTTTAACAGTCAGCAAGTTCCATTTAGTTGGAGGTGCCAGGTCTAATGCTGTGGGCAACACAGGCCAGTCAGGGGAAGACATCTCAAAGATTGAACCAGCAACCAGAAGAGTCAACAAAGAATATCTTTTAGAGAGTGCAATGAGGGGGTACTGTACTTCACAAGTCACCTTCTGTTGTAGCCTAATTGGACCTGATTGAGCTCCTTTTAACAGAACCAGCACTAAAGTGCAGCGTTACTGGACTCCTCCTTGCCTTTTTCTCGTATCCAGCCAGATCCGTCGCTGAAATGTTCTCTTGTCTCAAGCACGACCTCCATGGGCTGCGACGACTTCGGCGGTGAGAGTGAGTCCCATTATCAGTTGAATCACAGAGGGGCCAAAAAGTTCTGCTCCATGCTCGCTGCTAACACCCTGAGAGCGACAACTCCTGCACCTTTTCCCTTCACCCTGGCGAGGAAGGCAGGAGAATTTGAGTGCCGTTGGGAGGGGCCCGTGGCCAAGACAGGTGTGCAGGCCCCTCAGCTGATGCAGGGTCCTCCCTGCGAGTGCCAACTCCTGCACCCTTTCACACGCAGGCTTCACCCCGGCGGGGGAAGGCAGGAGAATTTGAGTGCTGGTGGTAGGGGCCCGTGGCCAAGTCAAGTGTGCGAGCCTCTCAGCTGATCCAGGGTCCACTCTGAAAGTGCTAACTCCCGCACCCTTTCCCCGCGGGCTTCACACTGGCAGGGGAAGGCAGGAGAATTTGAATGCTGATGGGAGGTGCCAGTGGCCAAGTCAGGTGTGCGGGCCTCTCAGCAGGCTTCTCAGATGATGCAGGGTCCACCCTGTGGGTGCCAACTCCCGCACCCTTTCCCCCGCTGGAAATAAATGTAATCTGGATATTTTGGGTGCATAAACTTCCCAAAAATTGGTTTTGCAGTTGTCAACACCTGCAAAACTGCAAATACAAAGTCAGATGGGCTCTTGTTGAAGATGTTGTCATCCAATTAAGTTATCATTTCTCACGTAGGTTGAAGAGAAGCTACACTTCCAGTACTGTTGCCAGGTTTTCCTTTAAGCAATGTAAGTGGAACACTCATGTAAATCGATTCCAACTGTTTACTTGATTTTTTACTTTAAGTGGAAAGTCAATTAAAAAAATGCCCACATTTTGTATTTTTGATGTCTTTTTTTGACAATTTTTCAAGTTTTGAAAGTGAATAAAGTATGAATTCCTCCAAATTATAGCCGTGAAATGTATTTTTCGCACACCCCTACTTTGTAGTTCTCTACCCACAAAGCATTCGGCGCACCGAGCCTAGTCTACATCAACAACCCCACCCTAAAAATGTGAAGGTCAGCCACGGTCCTAATCAGAAAACATCCTGCTCGCTGGCCACTTCCTGCTCTCTGGCCAGATAAGGAAAACGAAATGCACTCCCATCACCCAGTCAAAAATCAGCATCAAAAGTAGGCAACAAGACCTTCACTTTGAAATTGGCCAGCTTGAAAAGCGTACTGGAAGTTAAGATACACCTGACATTAAACCAAAGGCAGAAACATCCTGCCTACTTGCCTGGGGTGCAAGCTCTGTGGCAACACGCTCGTCTTGGAAGCAAGAGAGTAACACGGGTTTGAATCCTGGGTCCGCGCTTTTATAATTATACTAATAGATAAAACCTACTCTGCTGATCAACTCACGAACGCTGCAAACACTGGACATTAATGTTTGGAAATCTATCAACATATCCCTGAGGGCACATACTTAAACTGCACCTCTGACACACCACTAGCATTATGTAAACCACGTGACCTTTACAGCTGTCATGAAACACCCATGGAGCCTGTGGAAGAGATGGAAACAATGGAAGAAGGACTGAGCTCCTCCTTTATCTGGACGTTACGTTCTAGCCTCGCTGGAACAGAGGCTATAATTAACTGTCAGGTGTGGCAACCGTGCGTTGCAACTGATTTCTTTCCCAACGCTAGTTGACAGTGCTCCTGTCTCGTGCTACTCCTTGTTTTTCTTCCCATTTGTCTTTCCATTGTTTTTCTGCCTGCCTTTATCGTACATTTTGCCACCGCGCTTCCTGTGGGGAATATTTCTTCTTTAATTTGGACCTTTCCCTGCCCTCATTTTCTTGTTAATCGCCCAGCGTGTGTGTTTGTTATTTTGCTGGAGTCAGCAGACACCTGCGTTCGCTCTGGGGATTTTTTTTTACTCAGCGAGCGGGGACTTGCTATCTGCAGTTCTTTTCAACACACGCTTTTCCAAGCAGCTGTCACTTCAACTCGTGCCCCCTGAGTTGTATGCTTCCTCTGACCTGTGTAACCCCTCCTTCTGTTTATTTTACTTAACCTTGCTCACGGAGTTCTTGGAATCTTTTCCAAAGCTTAGACATTGCACCCAAGTGCATTCTGGTAAATGTAGTACTCTAAAGAAGTGGGATTCCAAGAAGGATTGTGAATTACCCATTTGCTGAGTAGTATTCCAAGAAGGATTGCGAATACTTATTTGAACAGACCAACGCACCTGAAACTACCCAGGGTTTTTCTGCTGCAGCTTTTCCCTGGTTTGGGGTGGGCTCCCCGGAGTCCCCGCTGCCAGGAATATAGCCTTACTGGCAAAGTGGCCTCCGGGGGAGCTCGGCCCTATCTCTTCAAACAAAAGGGCAAGACGGTGAAAAAGAAGAACCCAAGAGCCTGGAGAGAGAAACCTTTGGAGACTTCTTCAGACGAGCCTTCGGAAGCCAACTCAGAAACCACAAGTGAGGAGTGGGAGAGGGATACGGGTACAATTGTAGACACTAAACAGCACGAACCTGAGAACAGCTAAAAACATATTGTGGATCTGCAGGAATGTAGGCCGCAGCTTGGATTCATTTCCATTGACCCGCCTTCCTCCGCCTGCATGGCACAATGTATTCTCCACGTTTAAAACTATTGAGGTTTGTGTAGGCACCTCACAACATTTAGTCAATTGTAACCCTTTTCCTAAAGGAACTGTTGACTTCATCAGTCCTTCCCAATACCCGACCACATTTTGCCAAACCGTGTAGAATTACAGTCACTGCTTTTAATAGAAAATATAGGCAACTATAGCTTGGGGGAGAGGGTACACACAAATAATATTTATATCCAAAAGGGGCTCAGTATAATATTTTTTTAATCCCACTGTTCTATAGTGCAGAGTGGGGCGTATATATGAAGGATGGTCCGACACCACACCATTCATACTGTACATGCACCAATAGATGAGGGAACGGTTTCTGTGTCGCAATAGAGGCAAAACTGAAGTACTAGTATCACGCAGCAGAAACAGCAACACGCAAATTGGGCCCCGACTCACCAGACATTTTTCTTGTTGCAAAATGCATTTGTCACCGTAAAAAACACACATTGTCCTGGCGCGAATTACCCATGAGGGAGAAACATACGTTTTTTTTGCATTTTTGCCTGAAGGCGGTTTACTTTTTCCACAATGTGACACCAGTTCATCAAAACCACCATGTAATTGATGCATGAAAGCTCATTGTATACTGATGAATACAATGTATAATCTCTAGTATTAGAATATAAATGGTGGCCTTGTATGTTTATGTTTATAGGTTTGTATAGCAATGCAGACCGCAGGCATCGGGGCGCGTAGTAAGGGATAACTGCTGAGCAGCATCCCGCCACGCTAAGGCGGCATGCGGAAGTTGCCTTCTGGTGGTCCTCAACCCCGCAAACTAGACTTCCAGAGTCAGATTAAGATCTCCACTCAGATAATAATACAATCTAGAAACCTTTAAAGACGTGGTGCTGTTGATTAAAATAATCGCAGGTCGTCCAGATTTGGGGAATACATTTACACAGTGGCCTGTTTTACACAACCTTTCACCCCAGTGATTGAGAACAAGCAGCCCTCAAGAATCTGTTCTACCGCATGTAACTTAAAGCTCATAATTGTATGCTTAAATGATGCAACACCTCTAGAGTCATCCAAATATGCAGAGTAGCTGATGTGCTCACTCCAACGAGGTGTGCGATTTTTACTTTGATACCACCACCTGTATTTGTCTCTTACAGTATTAAGATATCCCCTTTGTGTCTTTTGGTGATACCTACCATTATTTACCAGTGAAATATTCCAAGCCATAATAGTTTACAGCGGTTTACTGAACCAAGGATCTGATTGAGAGCTACGTGCTATCATGGAAAAGTGATGTGTCTGAGTTGACAGATACTTTTCCATGAAAACATAACAAAGTCTGCCACTTCTGCAAAGCCCTGATTTACCACCCAGGGACGTAATTTCCCCGTAATGCCTGGGGTAGCGGAAGTGACATCACATGACCCTTGACCTCTGATGACATCAAAGGAAGTTATTTAATTTGACCCCACCCTGAAGTGACATCACAGGAATCGATGGAACACAACCTTTCACCCCTTGACAAAACAGGAAGTGGCATCACATAACATTGTTCCCAAGTACACTACGAAAAATATGGTTTCCATATCACTATAATGTGATATATATTTCATACAAGAATGGATCACCATATGTATCGTTAATATCAGTGTGTGTAGTCCCATATTACCAAATTACTGTGAATGCAAGCAGACGGCCAAATGATAATGATGTGTTATTATATGGCACCTACGCTTAAGCACTTTATATAGAAGAAATATACATACAATATCATTCAACCTGTGCTGGTACTCATTTATCGACCTCAGATGGATGAAAGTTTGAGTTGAGGTGTTTAAGAACAGACTAAATCAGTGACTCACCCCCTGAAGTGTGCCTGAAATAAACCTTTAATGAGTCTAGCAATTATTGCAGAATTCCAGAAAGGCAAATGGTTTGTGCTTTTTTAGGGTCACTGCTCAAAGGGTTACAACTATGGAACCCCCTGTTTTTTGTTGAGAGGCCTGAACAAGAAAGCCACCCACTCCAGAAACAAAGAGCCACATGGCAGAGTCCAGGAGTTTAGATTTAAAAAAAAATGTTTTTTTAGGGCTAGCCAGGGAGACCTCAGGGGTAGCAAGGGAGACCTCAGGGGTAGCAGCTGCGACCCACTGCGATCCTCAAATGACATCCCTGCAACCGCCTCACATTTAAGGGACTGGCAAGGACTGTATTAAGAGGCCAGAACACCCTACCTGCACCACCCAACAGTGGCGTTCATAAACGGTATTTATCGGTAACTGTCGGAAGCGGCTGAAACCCTTTCGTTCCGGTCTCAGTGCAGCTTGACAGTGACGCGGAAGAAGGTGCGCTCCTCTAACGGAAGAGACCGCTCAGTGACTGCTACAGCGTCCCGGCAACTTGGCGATTCGGGGCTGTGCCGGCCTGGAGTGGTGTGTACGGGAGCAGAGAGCGAACTAGTTTGGCGGCGATCCCGGAATCGCGCCGGGAGGCGTCGGGGCTATGTGCGGCCCGCCGGGAGCAGCTATCACCTGGTGAAGCGTACCGCGGATGACAGAGGGTGTTTGGGAATTACGGTGAGTTCCTTGAGAGCCCCCCGCAAGCACCTCTGAAGCCCCGGGAGGGCAGGCCTGCACGTACAGTGCTGGGCAGCAGTCCAGTACCTGGAGAGAGCGAGGGGTAAGGCTGGGGAAAACCGCAGCAAAACTGCACCAGTCGGCTTCGGTCTGAACCCGTGGAGGGCGTTTCTTGTCCACAGACCTACTGGTTGATGCTGGAAATCGACCGTTGGACTCCCTGTGGACGACAGGGAGGCGATAGGTAAAGGGTTGAGTCTGCCTGCGCAGCAACTGCGCATTTTTCCTCTGGGAGCTGTGGGAGTCTGTAAGGAGTGACTTATTATTTGGACATAAATAAATAAAATCTCCTGCATTTATTTTTCTGGAGATAATATGCCTCCAAAAACACGCGCTGCTAAATCTTCTTATAACCTGAGGAAAGGCAAGACCGACAATATAAATATACCCGCCACCAATTTATCGGGGGGGGAATAATTTGAAAGCTCCAGTTAATACTAGAGGAACGATTCCTGCTTTATTTGGAAAAATCCCATGTATACGTAGCTGTGAACATACTGAGGAGACATCATCGATAGTACATAATGGAAGTCGTTCCCTGGAGGTGACACATTTTGATGATATTGACAACAATTCATTACTCGATCTATGTCTCTCTATACAGAAATCAATGCCCCCCCCGTTGACTGGCAGGGTGGGGAGTACTGAGACCGAGAATTCCCAGAGAGCTGTAAGTCCTATAGCAGAAGCACAAGTGTTAAAATCAACAAATGCTTCATCATAGATTTCGGGTAAGGGCCGACTCTCTGAATCACCTAATTTATTGATCGATCTTGAAGAATCCAGGAGGCATAACGAAGATCGATTAAATGAATCTTCACAATTGAACTCCGAAGCTATTGCAGAGTTGCAGGCGTCAATGTCTTCATTGCAATTTGCGCTAAAAATACTATTAAAACTCTGTGGGACAATACATGCTAATACTGTTCCGCAGCTGAACTTACCCGGCTCGGGCATTGACTTTGCCCATGAAGAGCAGCCCGAAGAAATAAAGGAGCCGGAATTGTCAGCCATTGACACGAACATTGAGGGGACTGTGTCTCCTACAAAGGAAGAAAATACCCACTTGACTAAAAAACAGCGCAGACTTGCGAGGAGAGCTGCACTAAGGAATGTGCCAGTGATGGTGGCTTCACCCTTACCTAATACTGCTAAGCCACAGCAAAAATCAAGGAAAGCAAAAAGAAGGGCCCAGAAAAGGAAAAATCTACTAAAGAAGGGCCCGGGAACACTTACCAGTTGGATATTGCCAGAGCAACCCAAAGATGTATCGACGGTGAGCAACACAAGTCAAGATTCTATTCTTACTGATAATCAAGACATTATGGATAATCAATTCTCTACTCCGCAAAGGAATAGTGTTACTAGTATCTATGAAAGTGTGAGCCCGGAGAAGGAAGCCTCGGTGCCAATGAAAGAAGAGAAATGTGAAAGAAATAAGATCTGTATTGTGAAGAATCTGAATCAGAAACTTAGTGGCAAATGGCTATCACGAACGGCTATGCTTGGAAAACTCCACATGATCCCTCAATTAAGAGTCATCAGATCAGAGGACTTCTCTTTTGTGGAGCCTCTACACACTACTAACCCGAATGTGACGGCATTAAATTGTACGGTATTGGCCTCAGCTCAGCTGATTCGAAAATATAAAGACTATCTGATGCAAGTTGGGTTAGGCGTAGATGTTAACCCTCACGATATAGATCCATTGATTAATGATAAAATGCAATCTGTCCAAATCAATGGTGAAACCAATTCCCTGCCAATTGTTGGGAAACAAGTTCAAATGAGTGATATTCAGAACACTCTTAAATGGCTTGCAGAGGCGCTTCCCCGGGCTCTAAACAAACCCTGAACTTGTTCAGTATTATCATGGAACACCAGGGGTTTTAAACATTTTACGGCGACTAATGGGTCATTAACTTTTATTACAAACCACTTCTTTTTCATGTTGCAAGAAACTTGGCTAACTGCACCGATTGTAATTGATGGCTATAAGCTGTAGCATACTCTTGCCAAAAAAGGGCAAATGGGTAGACCATATGGGGGACTGATGATTGGGATAAGGAAATCAATAACTTCCAGAGAAATATTCACTGAAATGGGGGATAATATCAAAGCAGTGGAAGTAGCTATATTATTTAAGGATAATTGGGCCAAGTTACTGTTGATCAATCTCTATAACCCTTATGATGCCTCAGCCAGTGACCAAATTCAAGACAGGTTGCATGATCTGTTGAGTGCGTGGAAAAATGAATGTAAAAGTAACCTTATCATTATTGCAGGTGACTTTAATTGCCTTATGAAAGGAGAAGGAGGCACGTTAAATAACAAGTCCCTGTACCCGCATTCCATTATGCAGCATGACTGTAATGATAAAGAAGGGGAGAAGTGGCTATGTTTTATGAGGAGCTGGGATCTGGAATGTCTAAATGGACGAACTATCAGTGACTACCCGGGACACTATACTTGGGGAGTGGATGTGAAGTGTCGTCCGCTTGACTACTGCTTTGTCAGTGCTGAGGTAGCATCCTTAGTTAAAGACATGAGAATAGTAGACAATGATTGGAGTGATCATAATGGTCTCAGCCTAACCCTGAATAGTGGTATTAAATCCCCCCCAACAGGAAGCCTGCTTATTAATCATGCTAGTTCACAAATAATATGGTCCGAGAAAAACATACTTAGAGCAAATCAGGACTATGGTGATTGGAACAATGACTATCACATCATGTTTATGGAGGACCTTGAAGGGTGGATTTACAATTCTACAGGCAAATATGCAACTAAAAAATCATCATTGGTTATTAGAGAACAGGGCCCGAGTGAGACCTATGATAAAGTAATAAGAGATGCTAAACGTCTATTAAGAAAGGAGATACGCAGAATCAGGGCCAACACACAATCCCTGATTAATCTACACATTGAAACTAAAAAGATTAAAAATCAGTATAGGGCATGGTTAAAATACTGGAAAAGATCAAAAAAATTAGCACGCTGGCAAAAAACCGTGAGAACTATTTGCTCAAGAAATTCCCGCAACATTTGGGCATTACTGGGGGAGGCAAGGGGAAGCAGGGAAACTCCTCAAACAAATCCGATTGACGCTGAAGAATGGGTCAATTTTCTCGAGAAACGTAACGGGACAGTAGATGATAGGGCGGAGGTTTCCGGCCCAACCATATATATCCCCAAGCCCTTCCTGGTACATCTGGAAGAACTTATAGATAAAATCACTAAACTTAAAGCTTCCCGTGCACCAGGACCGAATGGCCTCTCTAATATACTCATGAAGAGTAACCCGGTTTTCTGGGCCAATCTCCTAAAAATACTTTTTGAAAAGGTATTAATTGAGGGGAGAATCCCGGAAACCTGGCAAAAAGCAATACTTGTACCGGTATTCAAAAGGGGTAACAGAACGGATCCTGGTAATTATCATCTGCTTTCCATGCTGGATTGTTCGGGCAAATTATTTGCCTCTTTGCTTCTGCAGAAACTAAAAACTTGGGCAGAAAAGATGGGAATCTTGGACCGCTTTCAAAGCGGATTTAGAACGGGATATTCCACTACTCATAATCTGTTGATTATGAATAGTCTCAGAGATAAAGCTCTTTCTCTGAATAACCCTCCGCGGTATGCTCTATACATTGATTTTAAGGCAGCTTTTGACACTATCAATAGAGAGAAACTGTGGAGGAAATTAAGGGGAATGGCCTGCCCCGAAGGACTGCTTTACTATCTACAGCTCCTGCACCAAGATACCTCAGTACAGCTGCGGCTAGATGGTAGCGGGGCTACAACTAGAGTGATAAGGCAAAACAGAGGGGTGAAACAGGGGTGTGTAACGGCACCTATCCTGTATAATCTATTTGTCTCTGACATTCCGGAATATTTACGTGAGGTGCATAACTGCCCCCCCAAAATAGGTACCCAGCATTGCTTAATCATGGCTTACGCGGACGATGTGGTGATATTTGACCACACGTTCAGTGGGATTACTCGCTCGGCTGAGAGGCTCTGGAAATATGCGGAGGAGAATGAACTTATAATAAATCATATGAAAACAGAACTGATTCTTTATAGTCATGGTAAGGTGAGCCGCCCGAGAATGATGATCAGAGGCTTGGAAATCCAATATACACATTCCTATAAATATCTAGGAGTGGAATTTGACTCTAGAGGGAATCTTCATTCCTGTATACAAAATCGTGAAATAAAGGCGGCTCAATTAACTGCTATGATCTCACAGTTCTCTTACAAGCAGAGTGGGCAGCACGCCAACTTTACATTCAATGCTTGGTGCCTATGGTTACTTACGGACTGGAAGCTCTGATCCAGCTCAATCTTGAATGGCTCCAGGTATTGGAGGGTAAGTTTTGGCGTAGGCTATTGGGCCTCCCACAAGGAATACCAATGGCGATACTAAGGCTAGAATTGGGGTTACCTTCCTTAAAAGCTCTAGTCTTAAAGAAAAGAGCTGAACTCTATATTAAGATGCATATGAGTACTAGCAATCCTCTCCTGCTGACAATGAAAGAAGAGATAATTGGGAATAAGCAGATTAAGTATGTAAGAGATATGACACTATTATTTGAGATGATTGAGTGGATCCCCAATTGGAGTGAGAACTTTGAATATTTGAAATATCAAATGGGAGAGCGTTTAAGAATCTGGGATTGGCAAAATAATTTCAAACATCTTGAAAGCCTACACAGCTATGGGTTTATATCCCATATACTTTACACCTATAGAAAGGCACAAGGATACTTGAACTTATGCCCTTCAGATAACTTGAGACGTTTCCTATTATTGTTACGCATCAATCATCTTCCTGTCCTAAATGTCCTTGGCCCTGAAAGGGCTATTCCCAAATCAGAGCGCTTCTGTAGGATATGTATGAATAAAACTGCCATCGAAACGGCAAGACATGTCCTCATGTTATGCCCCAGACTGAGTACCATTTATATGAAGCATTATAGTAAGTATGTGCATAATTTAGATCACATTAAATCAAAAGATTTCTGGTATATGTGTATCAATACCTTGAATGTAAGTCTTCATCTGGCCCTTTACAGAGTATGGAATACGGTCAAAGTAAAACTTAAAGAACAATCCACCTCTGAAATAGCAAGGAAATAAATCCTCAAATTAGTCTCAGCGGTGTATATGATCCTGATTTGATTGGGAGAAAGTTGCAATTTTGAATTTGAATAAGAATGAAATTTTATGTGTACACTATGTTTTATGTGTAAATTATGTTAAATTGTGTAACTGGTTTTTCTATGTTGAATTATGTGTAAAGTTTTTGTTTATAAAACTATATCACATTAAAATAAAATAAATAATAAACGGTATGCCAATTAATAAAGCTTTTGCACATGCCCAACTGGCCTACAAACCAGCAAGAAATACATTGCTGCACAGGCAATATTCCCAGTCTGAGTTTAACCTTCAAGGTCTTCAAAGTTTTCTGAAAATGGATATCAAAACATTTTTCCAGAGTAAAATGATATTTCATCTCTAAGAATCGTGCAACTAATTTCTTATCAGCACATGATTTTCATATTTCTTTGAAGTGCCTCGTAGTCATTTCTCACCATAGTTTTGTAACTGGATACCAGTTTAGCAGGGTTACTCCACATAAGTGGGTACATTTAGTTTTTTTACATTTCTTTGACAAAAGAAAATCAGGGGAGTCTAGTAATCGATTGCTGGGTTGACAGATCGCACAGACCCTCACATTAAACCAAATGGTCATGAGTATTCCATAGTTTTAACCAATATAGCAGGGCTTTCATTTTTATTAGATAATCAATACTATTCCAGCCCAGCTCCATGCTAATGTGAACACCTCGGTACTATTTCAAGAGTCGTTTAAGAATCTTATTCTCCTCAGTGACCATACTTTTGGTAACAGTATGCCCCCGATTCTTTGCTCCAAAAGTTGCAGCCGGGATGCCTGCATTCTGTAAGCCTCCATGGCGTGTGAGATGCTACGCCCTCTACAGTGACTGGCGACTTGTATTACAGCCATACTCCTCCGATCTAACGTGGTGTGACTTTTCGCTATATGAATACCCCATCTGGTTGAATTCTGTACTCCTAGGCTTAGATTAGCATAGTCTGTCACCTGTTCTAGTTCGGTATCTCCAATGAAAAAAGTGTGTTTATGATCTGTAGCAAACTTATTCGTAGTGTAAACCATTGTTTTGGATTTAGTTATAATAATCTTTAGTACTTTTTCATTACATCTGGCTTAAAATGTGCTTAGTTGATTTTAAAGGCCGACCGGACACATTTGAGACCAATACCATGCCATCATCGTATAGATGTCTGCTCCATTTTATCCTGGTATAATGATGTTGCATCTGCTTTCATATTATTTATACAGAGGGTGATATCATTTACAAATAGCGAAAATAACAGAGGGGCCATCACACATCCCTGTCTGAACCCTTTTGTGATGTTAAATGGACAGGTTTACTCAACTAACGACAACAAAATTGTCCTATATAATTAGGACATTTCTGGAATCAGTCGCATTGGGACACCCATTTTCTAATATTGCCCATAATGAATGCCTAGGCACCAAGGCAAAAGTTGCGTGGTTATATGCAGCGCAAAGGGGATTCTCCTGAGATGAACATATTTATCTAGAAGCAAGACCAGTCTAAAAGTCTGGTCAATCATTGAAGTTCATTTCTTAAACCCTGCGTGTGCGGTGATAGGATACAGTTATCCTCACACCATTGTTCTAGTTTTTCAGTTAATAATCTTGCATATCATTTTGCAAGGGAGTACAATAGGGATATGGGTCTGTGGTTGGCAGGGTCATTACGATCACCTTTTTTGTATATGGGAATGATGATTGAACTCTGCTAACTTCTGGTTAACTTTTGTGTTCTTCTCATATCATTAAAAGAAATTGTCAGCAAGTGAGCCCAAATCTCTGGCTCCTCCCTAAATACATTTATTGGCAGATAATCTATGTCTGGGATGTTTTTAGTTTTTTGTTATTTTTGGGGCAAACTCTACTTCTTTTAAGGTAAATAACATGGCATCTGATACGTTTTGGTATCCTGCACTAGCAAGCTGAGTGCCCTACATCATAACATTGGTTCTGCTTATGTTATGATCAGCCTTATTCTGATCATCCGAATACAAAGGGCTAAAATGTTCAAAGTATTCAGAGACCACAATAGAAGTATCCTCTCTGGCGCCATCTCTTGTGAAATTACCCGCCAGAAAATAGTTGTGATTATGGAGTTTTATGCCCAATGGTTGAGCCTGAGGAACAAGTCCGTACACAAAATGAAGTAGCTATTTTTTATCCCAGCTACTCGCCATGAACATTACACTTGGTTATGTGCCTGTTAAAGTTAACAGTCGACACATGTTTCGACCCCTAGGTCTTACTCAAGATTGTTGCACTACGTATGGCAAATCCTTTAACTTCATAGAAGTTTATGTCCAATCTTCATTAGCATCTGTTTCCTGTGGTATGATATACAAATCTACTGGTCCTATTATGTAAACAGCTAGATTGGCTACTTGTCCGTGCTGCCCAATAGTTGTACACTCTTTCAGGTATGCTTAGGATGTAGTCTGTTCCATTATCAGTGTTTATTTCACATGTGACTTGCCTCTTGACGCTATCAACCAACATTTAGTCAAAGATCAAATGTGTACTTAGGGGTCCTGCATTAGCATATTCATTTAAGATTGGCAATACAAGATAGAGGCCTTATTCAACTTATGTCATTTTAAAGATTTCAAGAATTATGGCACCTGTTGGCCATTTAAAACAGGCGGAATAGGATTAGTTACTTCTGCCGAACAAGAGCATAAGCATCAGGGGATCATGGTCACTCTCTAATCTCTTGATTACTGCCAATGTAACAGCGCTATACATGGGCTCCAGATCGGCCAGAATATAATCAATGGGCGTCTCAAATATATTAGACCTAACGGTGGGCTTGGCCAAAATATCATACCCTAAATAGACATTACCAGTCCTGAGACCTTGTAAATTGATAATACTGTCTAATCTATTACCCAGAAAATATGGGTGCTGTGGCACGAGGGCAAATAACTCAGGAATACCGCAAAATTAATCTTCAGGAGTCTAAAGTAAGTGAACGGTCGGTTCATATTGACAATTAGTACCTGGCAGGGGTTTGGCTTCGGCATCCCAGCCAATGGGGAGGCTCGGAACGGGGCTATTACCATGCTGTAATCCCATTGCTCTGAGCCTCCTTATGGCTGGAGGCCCCATCCCCCCTGAAGGGGAACAAGGTGAGGGCCCCCTTCCTCTCCACCTCCATTTTCCTCAGATTTCCCTCCCTCTCCCTCCCGCCCCACTTACCTTCTAGGTCTGGTCCTAATCGGGAGTGGACACGCCGTGAACACTTCTGTCTCTGGCACGTTCGCTCCCGACCTGGGACACACTGCCATGGAAAGGGACCACATGTAGTCCCTTCTCCCGTTCCATAATGGCCATTTTCTTGCATACTTTTTTTCAATATTTTAAATGCCCGCCATGGAACGAGAGAAGGGACTATGCAGTCCTTTCTCCCATTTAATGGCGGCCAACTGCTTTGTTTTTAAACTTTTAAATTGCTGCCATGAAAAAAAGAGAAAAGACTACGTTTCCTGATCGTTCAGGCATTTCTTTTTCATTTGCGAAACGCCAGAGGGCCTTGCATGCGGAAAGACAAACTATTATTACCCTGGTCTAACAGGCCAGGTTACTAATAGCAGTAAGCCCCTCGACACGGGGGCATTACTGCATCAGTTAATACCCCGGGCCTTCGTTAAAACCCTCGCTTCACTCAGGCCTGTAACTATGGCCCCTGGGGCATTACATGACACAGTAATGCCCGCTGTCTCAGGGCTTATTGCTTAATTAAGATCACTATCTAAATGACTTGATCATAGTTAGAACAGTTCCTTGACTCCCTTATAGATGCTCAGATGGTATTAAGTAGCTCAATGGCATCTGTGTTTGCCTAAAATAGGCATTCAACAAATGCAATACCCCTTTTTTTTAGGGCTCATCAGTGATTCCTAATGGGCTTATCAGTGATTCCTAATGTGTCCAGGGAGGAAAAGACCATCATCAGTTTACAGTTAGCGTCAGAACTTGAATGAAACCACATAATCACCCCCCCTCCCACCTCTTTTGGGCAACCTCTGGGGCCTTTGAAGCATGTCGAAAGAATGTTTGATAGCCCAGTTTATGCACTGGTTCTAACTTCTGTGTCCCCAGGAAACATTTAGCTTCAGTGACAAATTCATGCCAATCTAAATCTTCTTTCCGAGTTGCGAGCCCTCAAGGGTCCCCAAAACATTATTTTAATGGACTATTCGTTAGCGGGATAGTTACCCAATGGTTATTTTCATCATGCATCCTCCCACTCATTTTTGTGTTCCATTAAACATCCAACGGGGACAAAAGGCATGCGACGGTAAACACTCTCAGTCCCTCATCTTTAGATGACACTGTGCTGTTGCCAGTGTATGTTCCAGCATGTCGCTAGGCCAGTCGAGAATGAACTGCTGGGCTTGCTGGCCAGACCCCAAGTGGACAGGGGAGGATAATGTAGCCCCGTTAATTGGCTACAACCCTGGGTCATGGAGATGACAGATTTATAAGAACACTACAGTTCCTTTTGCAGGTAGCACGGCTTTGCAGTTCATTTTGCAAGTCCTTATGTATGGCTTTAATTGCCCAAACCTGATGCTGCGGAGCCCACAGAGCATACGGTCAGAGAGGATCCGACACATAGTGGAGATTCTGCATACAGTATCATTTACCTCTAGGATCACTGGCAGGGTTTCTCTTGCCTGTTAATGTATATTGTTCCAATGCACTGTCAACAAGAGTAGCCATCTACCATGAGTTCCTCGCAAGTACTTAACCTAGAGTCACACATGTAAAGTAACTGCCACTTTCCTCAGCTTTTCTTGTATTTCCGCCAAAGACCAATGTTTGCTGTGAGTGGTTTGCATTAAATGGCTAAGTGCATATGAAAGCCTCTTGCTGTTCCCCCAGCATTCTGCAGAGACATGTAGTTTCCATACATAGGGCATTGTTGCCATCCCATGTAGTTATCCTGTGACTGTGCCCGCACCATCAGAAGACCTCGTCCCTCATTTGCCTAGGGCTCTGGGCCTTGCCTTCACTCAGTAACTAAAATTGCTATTTTGCTGGTGGAGTTAAGACAATATGTGCCCCACCACTCACTCCCAGGTGGGTCCAGACATCAGTTGCTCCCCATGCACTCTCTTATACTCCACAGCACCAAATCGGTAGCGGTGTACCCGGTGTCAAGATGTCTTCAGCTCACTGGCTTTTCTGCATTCTAATCTAAAAGTGGGCGTTAGAAGAAGGGATGCACGCCTGTGCCGTACTCCTCCTTTCTAGTGGCCCAGAGAGCCATCAGGTGGCACTGCCTTTGGTGGTTTCAATGGGGATTGCTCATTTACCCGCCACATGAGCAATCCCTGTGCAGAGAATAGCAGATGATTCCCTTGATGACAGCAGGATATTAAAAAGATGTTCCACCTGGTGTGAAGCTCTACTAGATCACAGATATCTTCAGTGCTGCTGCCAGGCGCCCCTCCTTTAGTTTACATTCTGTATTGATTTACGACTGCATGTCCTTGTTGAGTGTTGACTGTCTGAATGATCTTGACAATTTTCTCTTGCCCATATCCTTTGCCAGGTGTGTCCATCTGGCATGCATCTCCAAATTGATCTCTTTGGTTTGGTTATGAAGAAGCTCTCCTAGAGTCCTAATATCAATAGGTTGGTTTTGAGTTGGTTGTGTCACATGTTATGAGAAAGTATTGGAGGAATTTGAATGAAAGGACACTGGGAAGACTATAGACATTTCAGAAGTGCTCATTGATTAGAAAGCAATAACAATCAAAAGCCTTTTGTACTGGTGGTAGTATGTTCTATTTGATGTATATTTGCCTCTAAAAGCCCATACGACAGGTACGGTCTGATATGTAATTCTGCTCCTGGGATATAGTGGTTGAATTTCAAACAGGCAATACCGTAAATTGATAGAACATTGGTTTTACTATGTTGTCCAGGGTTACAAACCCACAATATCAACAGGACTATGCAAAGTTGAACCATTCCAAGCAGGTATTGTTTCTGTATTCTAAATCTGCAATTATATAGTTCTAATTTACTCCGTGCATTTCTCCTTTCCTTGACACTTTGCCTGCATTGCTTTTCTAGTTGTAAGGCTTGCATCACTACCGTCCTGCAGCCTTCCACTGGAAACCAGTCGGTCACCTGTGATGTTCGGATCTTGGCTTTAGCCTATCCTGAACTAGATGATGGATGTGAAACCAGAAGAAATGTCCTAATATAGTTCGTCAGCATGTCAATTCAGCCAGTTTCTGGCCAGACACACCTCTGGTGTGCTGTTGGCATGCAAAAGGTAAGCGTGCATGCTCTGATCTGTGTCAGTCTATGCCACAGAGCCACAGAGCCCTTGAGCCATCAGACATACACCTTCCTAAAGTATTCTGTTTCTTCCAGTTGCTTGTGCTCCCTCTGGTTGCCAAGATTCTGTCCCGATACTTCTTTAATGCAAACCTTACAACATCACCCCAACCAACTACACTGCCCGTAGTCACTCCCATTTAACTGACAAATACTGACTCAAGCATTTAATCGGGAATTGCCACAACTTTGACTGGTTGTATTTCCCCATTTTGCTGTCCCTTGACCTATTTTTCATTTCAGAACCATGCCTGATGGCTCCAGACTCCATTCTGTTCTACAATTTGCCTCCAGCTCGCCTCATTGCTAGGACTGCCCCATTTAGAAATGTCTAGTGGTAGTGCTGTTATCTGCAATGTTGAGCTTAAAGTCATCAGTCTTGAAGGTCCTTCGATTCCTCGTTGTGAAGAATCTTTATTATGATACGTCCATTCCGATGCAATGACCCGTTTGCTTACCTAGTGACTTCCAGACAAAGAAACCCATTTCACTGATTTTTTGGCTGTTACCCCAAAACTACCAATGCAGTAGTCCTGGTTAGATGATCGAAGTGACTTCAATGCCTTCTAACAAAGCTAAAATGACAACTTAAGATGGATATTCAAGGGTGTTACTCAAAAGCATCTACAAAATGTGCACATGATCGTTGCCACTACGTGAACTATTTCATTTAGCCCACCCACTGCTACGGTTCAACCTCAAGCCTACATTTCTAATTTAGTTTGCATACATGCATTGTGTTTTTATTTAATACCCCATGTCAAAAGAGATCAAGAAACTGTACCATGCCTTTTTGATAATTGGTTATCAGCTATTGGTAGCATTAATAACATGTTGTGCATATT
This sequence comes from Ambystoma mexicanum, assembly GCF_040938575.1. NCBI lineage: Eukaryota > Metazoa > Chordata > Amphibia > Caudata > Ambystomatidae > Ambystoma > Ambystoma mexicanum. The sequence goes on along the minus strand of NC_090924.1, from coordinate 887,395,525 downwards.
AGGGGACAATGATTTGTCTTCATGACTTGCTGTCTGGCAAACATCCTGGTTCAGGTGTATCCTCTAAACATTATTAACAATATTACAGCAAGCATCATTCTTCTGTGGTGAGGTAACCCGAAGTTACCTTATCATACTATCTTCAATAATCACTTTAAAAGGCACAGTTTTCCACTGACCCGCTAGCAGGCGCACACATCATTAGTTTGATAACTAGGCCCAATAGCCCGCACTTAGTTTAAACTGTTGTCTCAACAGGCAACAACTTTAACTCATCTGATGATTACTGGCAATATTTCATTAACGCAGGCCTTAGTAGCCGAACCCTTAAAAACAGTAATTGCACTCTTGAAAGGATGGCAGCCCAAAAACTGGAGAATAAAAATAATCCAATGACAAAATAACCACTGCACCTCTTTGCAAGGGAAAATAGGTTTATTACAAGCAAAAAGGGTCTCAGATGGTCCCGTAGAACCAAACTGACACAGAGCTCATCCTATAGCAGAAATACCACAAATAAACAATATTATACATAATAATGAGTACAGCATAATCCCACCATCCTCATTGGCTACCACCGATAGAACATGCTAATCCCCCATATAGTCTCCTGACCAATTGGCCACATCTATGTTACCCTCATTCGCCTGGACATGTGGTCCCCTACATCATCACTGCTAAGCCAAGGTATATGATTGGTCGATTCATATCAATAGGTTTGTAAATATGGGAACATCATGTGATGTGCAGCCTCCTGATCCAGATGCGATCAAAGTAACTTGGCGAGGCCAACCCTGCTTTTGATGAGACAATAGGCTTCCTCATTAACACAGACTCAATGGCACACTCAAGCTGCAACCTGACCTTGTACTAAATTTATTGGCATCACCTCAGCTCCTTCCATCCCAAATTACAAGACTTTCCAGACACGGCTCTCCCATTATCTTCTCCCAACTCCAAGTGCCCAGGGATGACATGACCAGGGCACCACTCTTGAGTCTCAATTTCGAGGATTTGTTTGCTTAAGTTGTGTGTCTATGTGTAATTCATATGGGTCTCCACCACAGGGTGAGGACAGTAATGTTCTAAATCTTTCCTGATTCATTGGCATCACAGAGCTTCATACCCTATTCTCATGAATGCTTCCTTCAAAGTGCACATCATATCCCACTCTTCTACCAACTAACATTCTGTTTCCACCACTTTCAGGCCCTGCAGCTGGATACAATTACTGTGTATCTGCTCACCATTGGTGCATCTGACCTCTGGCCTCTCTCTGGGTCAATGGGAAATGGGATTTGTTTTTGCAGCTGAACTACCAGAGATATTGCTCCATACCAAGGCCTGTGTTCTCTTCTGTTCATTGTGTACTAGGCCTTGATATAAGAATGGTGACACTTTTGCCAAGTTAACAGACAAACTTCACTTCTACCACACTGCCTTGTTGGTTCGATCTTCCGCTCTTTTCAATTCTTCCCACACATCACGCTATCCTATGCCACTACAATACATCATCAAACACCGGCCCTATAATACTGCCCTATCTATGACCTCTGCAACTGTGAAATTAGTTAATGCGTTGCTCTTTCTGTGTTGCTATTTGTGAGTATCTAATATGTTTCAGACCTAACTAAGACAATGGGCGTCTGTAAAAAGAAAGCCGGTTAAGGTGTCAGTAATTCCATTTACCGGCATATTTCTGTACCGGTATACTCAGAGTTTGATGGTGGGGTGGCCGAAATTACCTCCAGCTCGGAGCTGGGGGGATTTGCCGGTATTACTGGCACCAGTAATACACATGCTGGTTATACCGGCAGTTTTTTATGGTAGGGTGTCGGTATTACCTCCATCTCTGAGTTATGGAACTCCATGGAATGGGGATTAAACACCCTTACCAGCACTTGTAATCTGCTGGTAATTCCATCAGAATTGGTGCTGGTAACAGTAATTCCATTCGATGGTATCCCACTGGATTTACTGGCGTGATACCACCAAAGAAGTATTGAGGCCCAATTTGTGCACTGTCTGCGGCACAACCTCCATTCTGCTCCAACGATTTTGCATTCTAATTGATTTTCCTGAACCTGACATTTTTGTCCCGGCTGGAACACTGTACATGCATCCCAACGCCCTTTCTGAAAGAGCCTACACTATTGGGAGCATTCTGCGTAATATCTATTCATCTCCAATCTTACTTATCGATTTAGGCTTCTGTACCACACTGTCATTGGTCAGATGCAGAGCTTTACAGAGGGAAATATTCTGGTTGACCCCCTTCAGGCAGGGTCTTAACTTCTAGCAAGGATGATCTTAGATGCATGTTAAATCAAGGTGGAGCAGGATTCTTTGTGCAGTAGGACCTGTGAGCAGCTTTCAATATTGTGAAGCATTTCATTTTACTATCGAGACTGAGGAATTTCTGTATTTGAGATATAGTGCTGACATGGTTCTTGTCATTTCTCACAGATTGCCCCAAGTGGATATTCATTCTCCCATTCTCTGACTCTTTCTATTTTAGATCTGGAGTCCCTCTGGGCTCATCCCTTTAACTTGTTGAGTCGCCAATACCACTGACTACTTTTCTGAGCGCAACATATCTATGATTTCGTCCCCCACTAGCTCGTCATAGAAGCATAGGTGTTTCTGCTGAAAGAGACCTATCAATGAACCTGCACATTGCTGAGGTCATTAACATAATAATAATAATAATAATAATAATAATAATAATAATAATAACAATAATAATAATAATAATAATACACTACATTATACCATCTGCAGCTAGTGAGGAACCATTTAATAGGTCACAAGTCAACTTTTAAAATCCCAGCAGTCGTCACCTTGCTCCTAGTATGTCTGGGCTGTTCAACCGTAGCCTAATTGCGGGTTCTGAAGTTTCTGAAGCAGAGACTATAAAGTAGCTCATGTTGCTCCTGTTTGTAATTTGACGGTGTGGACATGGCGCGTTTGCACTCATGTGTAGCCAGGTCCCACTGCAAATGTCCGTCATTTGCACATTAGAATGCAAATGTGAAAGGCAAAAGGTGGCATACACACATATACACTGCCTTTTTCCCTGCACTTTTGCACTCTGCTGTGCGATGTGAGTATACTCTGCCTGGCATGCTCGCAAGTCAGGCAGCGTTTCATTGTACATGCTACCCGCCATGTGATCATAGCAGGCAGGGTGTACAAATGACCCCTATCGGGTCCGCCGCTTTAGGGATAAAGCTACAGAACCCCATAGGGACCTCCAGCATTTGCGCTGGCATGAAAATCCATGCAGGTGCAAATGCTGGAGCATTTGTATGGTGGCGGGTGTTATATAGTAACTTGGTGATTGCATCACTATGTTAGAACCCTCGCCAGCTCGGGTTCCAGATGACGTTGTCTGTGTGGCTCGTGATGCGAGCTACAGGGAGATAACGACATCGGAGCTGTGATGGCTGCAGGGGAACTCTCCATATGAATAAACGCACTGAAATATATGAGCTAGTTCGAGTCGTGACTAATGCTGTGAAGTGCGTAAGAAATTAACTCAACAAGTGGCGACGAGGATGGCGCTGTTGTTCCGTGTTGTGGAGAGTTCCCGTAAGAGGGAGACACTGGAACGACAGATCGAAGCACCGATCGAGGAATTAAAGTGAGGTACGGGAGCTGGATGTATATTTGCCGTACAGCTAACAGCACTGAATATAGACTTTATGGAAACGAACAGCGGATGGATGACTTACTGCGTGGTTTGAATTGTGCGCGCGGTACTGCAGGAGACAGTGGAGCGGCCACGAAGAGCAACGTGATGACGTGTGTCACGCTCTTCGAGTAAAGCACCCAAACAAAATGTGCTTTGCGTGCCACCATCTTGTTTTAAAAAAAAAAACAACAATTGGTACGGAACGGGTGTTTCGTATTACGGACACAAACGTTATGAAAGGAGCGCTGTGGAAGTATTCACCACAGTGAAACTGGCAATACTGTTGCACAAGTAGCAAAGTTTTACCAAGCAGAAGCAACTACAGTGTGCACTACAAAAGAGGTTTATAAGCCCAGAACTGAAACCAGCCTATCTATGGTACTATAACAATTCAAGTGGATGTGTACTAAAAACAGCTGAACTGTAAGAATAACACAGTGTCACCAGAGTGAAAAATCGACTATAACAGATGCAATAAAGAATAAAGGGAGAGCACAGTACAGATAACTTTACACAAGGAATCAAGAATAATAAATTTGTAAAAAAAAAAAAAAAAAAAAAAGACAACGCAGAGTATACCAGCTCCAGAAAAGTTTTTAGCTCACCCAGGAAATCCTGTGTTGTTGTGGGAACAATGGTTGGACAATTTTCAAGTCTACATGAGAGCTATAGGCGGTGCAAAGTTCAGCGATGACTTGAAAGAAGCTACATTGTTGAGCTGCATAGGTACAGAAGCATTGAGGATTTTCAGGACATTACCTGGGGATACTGACTCTGGTAGTAGTTCAAGTGATGCCGCGACCAGTTCCAGGAAGTATGAGGTGGCATTAACTAAATTAAGCAAACACTTTGGAAATAAGACTAATGTTGTTCTAGAAAGATATAGATTCTTTACCAGGAAACAGCTCAAAAATGAGTCGATTGATGTGTATGTGGCAGCATTGAGAGGTCTCATCGCAACATGTGATTTTTCTGGTATAGCTAATGAGTATCTAAGAGATCAGATAGTTCTACATGTGGCTGATCCAAAGATACAACAGAGACTTTGGCAAGCGAAAAATCCAACTTTGGAGCAAACATTGGAGATAGCAAGATCCATTGAACTAGGAGATAAATGCATGCGTGAAGTGCAAAATAAACAGGAGGTATTTGATAAGTGTACAGTTCAAGCTGTGCAGTCTGAGAGCCCAGATAAAGATGAAGAGTCATTGATTGCTATGGTAAAGAAGATAGTGAGACTGGATAGGGGTACGGGCTCATGGCAAAACAGAGATAACCTTTCCAGATATCAAGCCAATTGTGACAAGTGTGGATGGTTTAAACATGCGAATCCAGACAAAGACTGTCCAGCTGTTAGTGCAGAATGTTTTAAGTGTGGTCAAGTGGGACACTATGGAAAAATGTGCAGAAGCATCAGAGGAAGGGGAAGATATTTCATGCGTGGGAGTAATTACAGAGGTCATAGATTTAACAGTAGGAAATCTACATCAGGAGTGAGAACTGTGGAGGAGAATCAGCAGCCAGATGGAGTAGTTGCAATTTCTGATGAATTTGAAGAAGCAATACAAATTTTGGCTCTTTCATCCAGTGGAAAAGCTGTGGGTCCGTGGGTACCTATGAAAGTAGATGGAGTGACCATACAAACTATGGTCGATACAGGATCTCCGTATACTATAGTTGACAAAGACACGTTTGAAGGAATTTTGAATAAGAAGATGGAGGATCTACATATGACAAGAGTCAAAGCGACATGGTATGGCAAATCCCCTATTGATATCGTTGGCTATGTTTGGGTACAGTTGTCCTTTGAAGGGAGACAAACTTACTGCAAGTTGTATGTGGCACTGAAAGGTTTTGCAATAGTTGGTTGGTGGGAACAAGCAGCACTAAAGATTAGGATTCACCTGGGAGAAATCAAGCCCATTTTGAGCGTCTTAGATAAATGTTGTGATTCCCCCGATGCTTTGGTTCAGGGATTTCCAGAGGTATTCAATGAGAAGATTGGGATCCTCAGAGGCTTTAAACATCGCATTGTTTTGAAGAGAGGAGCAAGACCTGTAGTGCATAAGTTGAGGAACATACCAGTTCGAACACGGGATCCTTTGAAGAGAGAATTAGAAAAATTGTGTTCTCAAGATATCATTGAACCGATAGAAAGTTCAGAGTGGTTGTCTCCCATTGTTATTGTAAGGAAGCAAGGAGGGGACATTAGGATGTGTGTCGATTTAAGAGATTTGAACAACAACATATGGATAGATCGCCACCCCGTGCCAAATATAGGAGAAATGCTCACCACTATGGAGCCGGCCAAATACTTTTCCACACTTGATTTATCATCAGCATATCATCAGGTTGAACTAGAAGAGAACTCCAGACATCTGACGTCATTTATAACACCGCTAGGGGCCTTTTGCTTTAAAAGGATGCCGTTTGGCCTAGCGTCGGCAGCTGCTGTTTTTCAGAGATTAATGCAACATCTATTTGAAGGTTTACCTGGAGTGTACTATTTCCAAGATGACATTTTAATATCAGCCATGACTGAAGAAGATCATGATGCCAAGCTCCTGGGAGTTCTTCAAATATTACAACAGAGAGGTCTTACGTTGAAGATTGAAAAATGCAAAGTAAAAAAAAGTGAAGTGACTTATTTGGGCCATTGTATTGATGCCGATGGGATTAAACCTAAAGAGGCTTTAGTGGATACTATACTGAGACTTCCTGAGCCGTCTAATAAAGATCAATTGAGAAGCTTGTTGGGCTTAACTGAGTATTATGCGAAGTTCATTGATCACTATACAGACAAAACGGTACACATGAGGAACTTGATGAAGAAGAACGTGAAGTTTGGGTGGTCTATGGAATGTAAGAAAGAACTAGAAACAATCAAAGAACTAATTAACAGAGCTCATGTTCTGAAAATGTTTGATTTTAGTGCCAAAACTGTTATATCCGTAGATGCGAGCAATTTAGGCCTGGGAGGTGTACTTGAACGGGTTCAAAATGAGGAAATGGTTCCTATAGCCTTTGCTTCTAGAACACTTAAAGATGCTGAGAAAAATTATTCTACCATAGAAAAAGAGGCTTTGGCTGTTATGTGGATTTTAGAACATTTTAAGGGATTGATATGGGGTATTCCCATTGAAGTTAGAACTGATCACAAGCCATTGATTCATATCCTAAATCCAAGAAACCCACATTTAACATCTCCTCGTGTAAGGAGGTGGATTCTCGTCATAATGCAGTACAATTTTTCTATCAAATATACTCCAGGTAGGAGTAATGTGGTTGCAGATTGCTTGTCCCGTTTACCATGCTCCTCAAGTGATGAAGGAAATGATAAAGATGAAGTGGAAATGGACAGCGTCATTGCAAAAATACATCCTGGTTTCACTAAGGAGGATTGGATGGAAGCTGTCAAGGCAGATGAGGAACAGGAACAATTAAGGTTAGCGATAACGAGTGACTGGAAAGAGGTTCCTGAACGGATAGTGCCATGGGAAGGCAAGAAGGAGGAAATGTTGTGCAATGACGCCTGCATATATCGGGGTGATCGTATTGTGCCACCCACGAGTTTGAGAGAGAAGATCATGCAAATAGCGCATGAAGGACATATAGTGAGAAATCTCACTAAAAGAAGAGTGAGAGAGGTGTATTGGTGGCCAGGATGTGGAATGAGTTGAAAAACATGGTGAAGGAGTGCTCTGCATGTGCGGTGAGTGACAAGGGAAAGGTTGTCAGAGCCACACCGTTGCAGCCCATAGAAATACCAGTATCAGTGTGGACAAAGTTAGCCATTGATATTTCAGGACCATTTGAAATATTGGAACCACATAAGATCTACATCATAATGTTGGTTGACTATACCTCTAAGTGGGTTGAATGTGGCATTGTAGAGGAGTCTATGTCGGCAATAAAAGTCAAGAGATTTCTGGAAGAAATATTTGACAGGGAAGGAGAGCCTCAGGAGTTGGTATCAGATAATGGGGCACAATTCATGGCAAATGATGTACAAGATTTTGTCAAGGAAAGAGCAATTAGACATAGAACCACTGCTTTATACCACCCCATGGCTAATGGATTGGTTGAGAGAATGAATAGATTTATCAAAGACACTATTCAATTAGCAGTTGCAAACAACATTCCTTGGAGAGAGACTCTTAAAGAAGCATTGCTCACATATAAAGTCACGCCACATTCCACAACAGAAGTAGAGCCGTTCACAATGATGAGGGGAAGAGTGGCTACCAACAGATTGAGACCAGCTTGGTTAACAGGAAGAAACAACAGAGTTGTGGACATGGAAGCTGTGGTGGAGAGAGTAAAAGACAAACAAGCAAAGTATAAGAAATATTATGACAGACAGAAGAATGTGAAAGAAAATACCATAAAGGAAGGTGATGGGTGAGAGTGAAAGAGCCCAGAAAAGTTGTGAAGGGAGAATCTAAATATCGTGACCCGCAGATGGTAGTGAGTTGTTCTGGGAAATCTGTAATATTAGAAGATGGAAATCGGTGGTCATGTGATGATGTGATCAAAACAGACGGGAAGGTAAAGCGAACTCTTGACAATGCTAAAAGAGTGGTGTGGCGAGATGTTAACAAAAGTAAAGAAGAGTCAACAAACAAACACGCCAATGTTACAGATGTGAGGAAGGACTATACATATATGGCGAAAACTAGAAGTAGAGTACCACATTTTAAAAAAGACTTCATGTATTATTAATAACTTTTCACAAGAGGCCCACCGGCTACTCCTGGGAAGCAGAGACAATGTGTATCCTTTTACTTTGGGTGGAGTAGCCTGATGTTTTGAATTTCTTTTTAATAGTTCTCTTGTTATTTAAGAATGTGATAGTTACCTGTGTTAATTATAAGGGGGGGAGATGTTATATAGTAACTTGGTGATTGCATCACTATGTTAGAACCCTCGCCAGCTCGGGTTCCAGATGACGTTGTCTGTGTGGCTCGTGATGCGAGCTACAGGGAGATAACGACATCGGAGCCGTGATGGCTGCAGGGGAACTCTCCATATGAATAAACGCACTGAAATATATGAGCTAGTTCGAGTCGTGACTAATGCTGTGAAGTGCGTAAGAAATGAACTCAACAGCGGGGAAGGAAGGCGGTGGAAATGCAAGTTGTGTCTGTGTGGAATGAATCAAAGACGTAAAAGCCTTATGCAAGGCTTTTACGCCTTTCATTATTGTTATGCCACAATCCAAAATTTGCTCCAAGGTCTCTTGAAAACAGCGGAGTGCAACTAATGGATGGCTCCTTCAGGCATGCTTTGTTCTCTGCACTGGCTTCTGGAGGAGATGCCTGTACTGTTCAAACATTTCTGTCAGATACATCAAGGCTTTCATGTCTCGGTTCTACATTTAGCTAGCCAATTCACAAACGATCTCCTTGGTCGACATCTTACATCGTCCAATCTCAATGTGTTATCAGTTCCTCGAGTTGCTCACTCCCAAAAAGGTTGGCTAAACATTTCTTGGTTGGCCCTATTGTGGTGACACTGTCTCACTCCATAAATAGGAGGACAGAAAGATTACCTGAGCTTCAGGAAATCTCTCCAGCTCAACCCATTCTCAATAATATCTCACAGTGCCAGAAGGCCACATTACACGATTGTTGTCACATTTAGGAAAAGGGAACCAAACTAAGATAACAAAATTCCTAATTCTCACATAGTCTGGACATGTGGAAAACAAATATGATTTTTCATTTTTTGGGTAATAGCCCAGAAAAGTTGGTACTATCAATACTTGGAATAAATAACAATTATCGTCAAATTATATCAATATGGTGCAATAGTATATCAATTTAGTGTCAATCTATAAAAATGTATAGGTATCGTAGAACTGCCAATCATTCGTTTTTTCAAAATCAATATTCCCTGTGAAGTACAATCTTGACCATCCCTATATTTACAAATATATATTTTAAACTTTGGAACAGGATTTTCTGGTGGTTTGTAAATTAGCCTTTACAATAGCTCATTGGGTTCAATCACGTGTTTTCAATATCACTCTGCACTCTCTCCACGTCCCGTATTTGTATCACTTCAGTACACTTTCACTCACAGATACAGTACTGCGAAAACCCAAAACGTGGTATCCTAGAGAACATAAAGAAAGTATGTTCACATGATTAGACTTGGACAAGTAATGTAAATATATTTGAGATGAATTTGCATTGCATTTATTATTTTTGCCCAGCATACATTTCTGCCTCATTTGATAGGATGGTCTAGCACGTGACTGCCTGTGTTGTCTTTCAGAGTATTAAAGGTGTTTCTGTCAAGAACCGCCCAGCGCATCCCGTACATGACCAGCTGTCGGGTGATATGGATGCTTGCGGTCATTCTTCTGATCGTCCTTTGGTTCCTGATTGCCTGGACCTCTGCTGTCTGCCAAAACATGGAAAGGAACATCTCACTCATCGTGCAAGGGCAGACGGCCGACCACCTGCACTTTAACATGTGCTTGATAGACCGCTGGGATTACATGATGGCTGTGGGTAGGTTGTCCAAAGCGAGTGTTGGCATTTGTGAAGTGACATCATGTTGTAGATGTCTAAATCAGCCTAGTGATGGACGCAATGATGATATGACATGGCATTTGTAACGCGCCTATACACAAGTGTTTCACACTAATTGACTACCTGAAAGTCATTAGTAAAGAATCGTTGGGTCAATGGAGTTCAGAGTCTCTTGACCTTGGACTGAAAAACTTCTGACGCGCATAATTATCCACATGCCCACAATGGTGCCTGTTAAAATGATTGATTAAACATTTTTTATGTCATGCAATATATTATATTACATTCCCTTTTACTAGGAGGTCAAATAATGCATTCATTATGATTAAAATATAAGTTAGGGACAGCTCCAATCCAGGATTTATAGATGGTCAGTGCTGAATCGTTCTACTACGATGGAAACTTCTAAAGTATAGGTATACAACACAAGTGGCCTACACTGCATGCAGGAAGCATAAGCCTACATGTGACAAGGGTCGGACTGGGATTAGAAATAGCAGCAGGTACCATAAAAAAAGTGGATCATATTCGGAGAGGGTGATGTTTTGTGACTTTTCATACCAGACAATTTGTGAAGCTTTTGGAAGCAACCTGCACACATTCGTGTTTATTGCATGCAAAGATTTGTGAGAGAAAAAAAAACGTTTGAATAAAATAGGGTAAGGTTCATTTACTTCCTTGTAACAAAGATAACAATGTTCATCCCACACTGCAAAAAAATAGAGACCCAGGGGTCGATTCATGGAATTAATGTGCGCCGAAAATTCCCGCGCAGAGGTGCCAAAACGTGCGAATCGCAGGAAAAGTGTGAAAATCGCAGTGCAAGTGCGAAAATCGCAGGAAAACCAGCGCACAGCGATTCATGGAAGTCTGTGCGCGAGAAAAACATTGGATGTGCGCTAAAAATGTGCGCCGCGCACGCCGGCGCACAGGTCATCCAACAACGTGCGCCACGGCCACTGCGAAATCGCACATAGCGCGGCGCAAATCACAAAAGTAGGCGTAACACGGGGCGTAACACTCGGAATGGGGAACAACGCGTGAAAATATGGGCGTCACGGGGGAAGTACAGGAGGCAAGTGCGCGGAACGCCCACACGCTCGCCTACAACCCGTATTCATGGAATCGAATAGGGCAAACCAGCGCACGGTCAAAGACGCGCACAGGGCCAAACAAGTACGCCACAAGAAAGCAGGCGGTAGCGCCCCTGCGACTGAAGAAAATGTGCGCCAAAATGTGCGCTAACAAAAAGCACCCATATACAGCCATGATGAACGGCCCATACAGTGGCCCTCTAGGACAAATGAGGTTCAAAGGGGCACCGACAAACACGGACACCCGCTGTGTGAAAAATAGCATGTGCGCGTGTTCCTGGGTGCGCGGGAAGTTCCACACGCGATTAGCCTGGGTACGTGTACTTCGGGGTGCGCGGGAAGTTCCACACGCGATTGGCCTGGGTAGGTGGGGGTGCGTGGGAAGTTCCACACGCGATTGGCCTGGGTACGTGTACTACGGGGTGCGTGGGAAGTTTCACACGCGATTGGCCTGGGTACGTGTATTCCGATGTGCGCAGAAGATTCACACGCGATTTCTGCAGGGTACGTGTATTCCGGTGGTGCCGGGGAATGCTACACGTGATTTGGCCATGTGGGTCCCCCCAGGTGTTCCCTCTACACCCTCCACGGCCCCTGCAGGCAGCCCACACCACAGGGTACTACCCTGCATCCTTGCTCATGTCCCACAGGCAACCCATCCACCATGGCCATGCCCACCAGCCAACCCACATGTCACCTTGCACTACTGATCACCAACACATGTCTCCCACCACCCCCACCCCCCAGCCACCAGGGGCAGCCTCCACCAGGCCCCCACTCATGTCCCCTATTACCCCCACCCCCAGCAGTGCAGGGGCAGCCTCCACCAGGCTTTAATTGCTCATGTCTCCCACCACCCCCACCCCCCAGCCACCAGGAGCACCCTCCACCAGGCCCCCACTCATGTCCAACGCATGTCTCCCACCACCCTCACCCCCCAGCAGTGCAGGGGCAGCCTCCACCAGGCCCCCACTCATGTCTCCCACCACCCCCATCCCACAGCCACCAGGGGCAGCCTCCACCAGGCCCCCACTCATGTCTCCCACCACCCCCACCCCCCAGCAGTGCAGGGGCAGCCTCCACCAGGCCCCCACTCATGTCTCCCACCGCCCCCACCCCCCAGCAGTGCAGGGGCAGCCTCCACCAGCCCCCCACTCATGTCTACCACCACCCCCACCCCCCAGCCACCAGGGGCAGCCTCCACCAGGCCCCACTCATGTCTCCCACCACCCCCACCCCCCAGCAGTGCAGGGGCGGCCTCCACCAGGTCCCCACTCATGTCTCCCACCACCCCCACCACCCAGCAGTGCAGAGGCAGCCTCCACCAGGCCCCCACTCATGTCTACCACCACCCCCACCCCCCAGCAGTGCAAGGGCAGCCTCCACCAGCCCCCCACTCATGTCTACCACCACCCCCACCCCCCAGCAGTGCAGGGGCAGCCTCCACCAGGCCCCCACTCATGTCCCCTATTACCCCCACCCCCCAGCAGTGCAGGGGCAGCCTCCACCAGCCCCCCACTCATGTCTGCCACCACCCCCACCCCCCAGCCACCAGGGGCAGCCTCCACCAGGCCCCCACTCATGTCTCCCACCACCCCCACCCGCCAGCAGTGCAGGGGCAGCCTCCACCAGGCCCCCACTCATGTCTACCACCACCCCCACCCCCCAGCCACCAGGGGCAGCCTCCACCAGGCCCCCACTCATGTCTCCCACCACCCCCACCCCCCAGCAGTGCAGGGGCAGCCTCCACCAGGCCCCCACTCATGTCTACCACCACCCCCATCCCCCAGCCACCAGGGGCAGCCTCCACCAGGCCCCCATTCATGTCTCCCACCACCCCCACACCCCAGCAGTGCAGGGGCAGCCTCCACCAGGCCCCCACTCATGTCCCCTATTACCCCCACCCCCCAGCAGTGCAGGGGCAGCCTCCACCAGGCCCCCACTCATGTCTCCCACCACCCCCATCCCACAGCCACCAGGGGCAGCCTCCACCAGGCCCCCACTCATGTCTCCCACCACCCCCACCCCCCAGCAGTGCAGGGGCAGCCTCCACCAGCCTCCCACTCATGTCTCCCACCACCCCCACCCCCAGCCACCAGGGGCAGCCTCCACCAGGCCCCCACTCATGTCGTCTCCCACCACCCCACCCCCCAGAAGTGTAGGGGCAGCCTCCACCAGGCCCCCACTCATGTCTCCCACCACCCCCACCCCCCCAGCAGTGCAGGGGCAGCCTCCACCAGGCCCCCACTCATGTCTACCACCACCCCCACCCCCCAGCCACCAGGGGCAGCCTCCACCAGACCCCCACTCATGTCTCCCACCACCCCCACCCCCCAGCCACCAGGGGCAGCCTCCACCAGGCCCCCACTCATGTCCCCTATTACCCCCACCACCCCGCAGTGCAGGGGCAGCCTCCACCAGGCCCCCACTCATGTCTACCACCACCCCCAGCCACCAGGGGCAGCCTCCACCAGGCCCCCACTCATGTCTACCACCACCCCCACCCCCCAGCCACCAGGGGCAGCCTCCACCAGGCCCCCACTCATGTCTCCCACCACCCCCACACCCCAGCAGTGCAGGGGCAGCCTTCCCAAGGCCCCCACTCATGTCCCCTATTACCCCCACCCCCCAGCAGTGCAGGGGCAGCCTCCACCAGCCCCCCACTCATGTCCAACTCATGTCAATCCCACCACCCCCACCCCCCAGCCGTGCGATTTGCCTGGGTACGTGTACTTCGGGGTGCGCGGGAAGTTACACACGCGATTGGCCTGGGTATGTGTACCTCGGGGTGCGCGGGAAGTTCCACACGCGATTAGCCTGGGTACGTGTACTTTGGGGTGCGTGTGAACTTCCACACGCAATTTGCCTGGGTACGTGTACTATGGGGTGCGCGGGAAGTTCCACACGCGATTAGCCTGGGTACATGTACTTCGGGGTGTGCGTGAACTTCCACACGCGATTTGCCTGGGTACGTGTACTACGGGGTGCGCGGGAAGTCCCACACGCGATTGGCCTGGGTACGTGTACTTCGGGGTGCGCGTGAACTTCCACACGCAATTTGCCTGGGTACGTGTACTATGGGGTGCGCGGGAAGTTCCACACGCGATTAGCCTGGGTACATGTACTTCGGGGTGCGAGTGAGCTTCCACACGCGATTTGCCTGGGTACGTGTACTACGGGGTGCGCGGGAAGTCCCACACGCGATTGGCCTGGGTCCGTGTACTGGCCTGTGACAAAAATCCAAGCATCTGAACCAAATCCATGACAAGCCTGCATGTGCCCAGCCACAATGCAGCGTATGCCCATGGGAGCCACACAAGGCAACACACTGTCCCAAAAAAATAAATAAATAAAATAAATTAAAAAAAAAAGAAAAATCAAAAATGGCCATTAATGGGCCTGGGGGGGTTGGGGAGGCCACCCAGGAGGTCCGAGGACAGGGTGCACACCAAAACCCACCTGTGTGGATCTTGCGAAAAAAAAAAACACCTCCATGGGCTCATGGCCTACACGGCTACCCTATTGTGGGAGTATCACTGCTGTCGCTATCCTCACCCTCTGCAGCTGCATCCGGAGGTGGTGGCACTATGGGAGGCAGCCCACGCAAAGCCCTAGTCTGTTCCTCCATGGCTGCAAGCATGCGGGTGTGGTAGGTCTCGTTCTGGAGGATGAGTGTGCGGAGGTCCCCATGAAACAACTCACGGGATGCCCGGACCTCCGCCCTAGTTGCCTGCATCTCAGCTGAGAGCGTACGGGTGAGACGCTCCAGCTGCTGTTCTGTCCTTCGGTTTCTTGAAGCCTCAAGCTCAACAAGAGTCGTCCTGAGGTGAAGGAGTTCCAGCCTCAGGGCTTCCCTGTGGCCCTGGGACTCTATGGAGATGGCTTCCTGCAGAGTCACCAGTGCCGCCCGCCTGTCCATGTCGGACGCAAACATGTCCTCCCTGTGGGACTGGCAGATGGAGTCGGTTGCCTGCTGTAGTCGCTCCATCTATCACGACTGGCACTATGGGCTACGGGTTTTGCTAGGTGATCAGCTGTATCTTCGTCTTCACTCGATTGATAACCCTCCCCAATCTCTTCCTCCTCACCTGAATAGTCCAGTTTCTTCCGGCGGGTAAGTCCTGTGTACGGCTTCTTCTTTTTTAGAAGATATGGTCTACCTCGGAAAGAAGCCACCGTGACTCTCAGACAGAGAAAACCCACGGTGACTCCCCTCCGCGACAGCCAGAGGGGAAAAAGCCACTGGAACGGCAAAAAACCCCTGGATCCAATATAGACGTGAAGATTGTGGGAGTCGTCGGCACTGTAGTAGGTTGAAGGATCCTTCGCCGAAAACCCAGAAAAATGGTAAGGTCGGCGTGATTCCGCTAATCGAGGGAAATGGATAGGGCGGTTTACAGGTAGGTACCCCTCAGGGTGGAGGACAAGAGTGAACGGAGAATCCGAGAGAAGAGTCTCCTAGAGCGAAGAAAATCTCAGCAGAGATTCAGCACGGGAACAGAACACAGGAGAAGGCAAACAGGATCCAGAGAAAGGGGAGGGCCCGTAGGGAACGGGAGGAGGAGAAAAAACAGGAAGATAGCAAGTCAGACTATCAGCAGGAAAACTAGCGCAAGCAACAGGGCGTGGAATAAACTCAGTTGCAACGCGCCGAACCGCTGGCAGCCGAGTGAGATATATACAAACGGCGGCGGCCATCTTGAAAACAACTAGACTGAGTCTGATAGGCGAGGAGGAACATAATGGAACATTTTAATGGCGTCCTCGTGTCCACCTTCGCCACAAACGCCAGTCGCTGGCGGCCGTGACACCATCAGCCTTTCGGGGGGACAATGGAA
This sequence comes from Ambystoma mexicanum, assembly GCF_040938575.1. NCBI lineage: Eukaryota > Metazoa > Chordata > Amphibia > Caudata > Ambystomatidae > Ambystoma > Ambystoma mexicanum. The sequence continues at coordinate 887,379,360 of NC_090924.1, read as the reverse complement.
GTGGCCACCCTATCCATGGACTGAGCCATCATCTCTGATGATGCTGCCTGTTGGGTTGCCATACCGTAAATGGATTGCTCCCATGTGGTATTGCCAGGTGGCGTAAGGCCACCACGTCGGCGGGCACCACACCTGTCTGGGGCAAGGCGAACTGCGCCTTGCTGTGCTGGCACTGCCTGAGGCTGCAGGACTGCATTCCCCCTCTGATCTGCTGGCCCAGGAACAGGATCAGATTTTCGCGGAGTGTGACCCTCCATCCGTAACGACCAAAGGCGTACCTGCCAACACTGACATCCCCATTGAGGGTTCTAACCCTCGTGCAGGTGGGTCGGACAGAACAGAATCCCTCCCAGGAACACTCACCTGCGACGGCACGTAGGTCTCATCATCCGAATCAACACCTGAGTACAGCTCGGGGGAGGTGCAGCCAGAGACACCCCTTGAGAGCACGACCTGCAGCAGTTGTGGGTTCTCACCGACCACCACACCACGTCCCTCACTGGTGGTCGGTCGGCCCTCAGACCCCTCCTGGGTCTGTACCATCTCCACAACCCCAGCAGTATCAGGTGCGTCTTCCCCTGCAAAGACATAAAAGAAAACAAATGGAAACAGGCATTAGCACTATGGCACACAATGAGGGCTGAGAGGCTACAGAAACGGTACTTGATTGACACATGTCCCACATGACTAAAACACTCCCATGCATGCACCGTCACTGCGTGTGATGGGGAGGCAGATGTCACACTTTGATGATCTTTGATAGTCTACCACCACCCCCACCCCCCAGCCACCAGGGGCAGCCTCCACCAGGCCCCCACTCATGTCTCCCACCACCCCCACACCCCAGCAGTGCAGGGGCAGCCTTCCCAATGCCCCCACTCATGTCCCCTATTACCCCCGCCCCCCAGCAGTGCAGGGGCAGCCTCCACCAGCCCCCCACTCATGTCCAACTCATGTCTTCCACCACCCCCACCCGCCAGCCGTGCGATTTGCCTGGGTACGTGTACTTCGGGGTGCGCGGGAAGTTACACACGCGATTGGCCTGGGTATGTGTACCTCGGGGTGCGCGGGAAGTTCCACACGCGATTAGCCTGGGTACGTGTACTTCGGGGTGCGCGTGAACTTCCACACGCGATTTGCCTGGGTACGTGTACTATGGGGTGCGCGGGAAGTTCCACACGCGATTAGCCAGGGTACATGTACTTCGGGGTGCGCGTGAACTTCCACACGCGATTTGCCTGGGTACGTGTACTACGAGGTGCGCGGAAAGTCCCACACGCGATTGGCCTGGGTACGTGTACTTCGGGGTGCGCGTGAACTTCCACACGCAATTTGCCTGGGTACGTGTACTATGGGGTGCGCGGGAAGTTCCACACGCGATTAGCCTGGGTACATGTACTTCAGGGTGCGAGTGAACTTCCACACGCGATTTGCCTGGGTACGTGTACTACGGGGTGTGTGGGAAGTCCCACACGCGATTGGCCTGGGTACGTGTACTTCGTGGTGCACGTGAACTTCCACACGCGATTGGGCCTGTGAGAGTGGGTTACATGTATTCCAGGGGTGGGCGGGAATATTTACCCGCGACTGTGCCTGTGAGAGCGTGTTACGTGTATTCCTGGGGTGGGCGGGAAGATTCACACATTCGCCTACGACATGCCGAAAAATGGTCCAATCCTGAGACACGTACGCCAGCATGAAGCAGGCGTACGTCGACCGGCGCAGCATAAAAGTGCGCGCAAACAACAAACAAGCTCATACGCCAGGATGAATATACCATTCCTAGCAGCAGTGGCCGTGGGTTACCAAAGGAGGAGGAGGATAGTGAGGGCCCGAATGTTCACTCCCAGAACCAGCCTTTTTGGGATGCCTGATGACCAGGTGTATGGGAGGTACAGGTTTCCCCCACACATAATACTGGACCTGGTCAGTGAGTGGGAGGATGACCTCACATCACCCACCCTGTGCTCCCAAGCACTCAGCTCCCTGGAGAAGGTCCTCAATGTACTGCACTTCTTGGCCACAGGATCATTTTAGCGGACAAGTGCCATAGTGGGTGGGGTGTCACAGGCCACGCAGTCACGCTGCCTACACCAGGTCTTGAACATCATCACTGCACGCCCATCAGTCCGTAGGCACATATACCTGCCCAGGACACCTGCAGAAAGGCAGGCTGCCACCCTCGATTTCTACGGTGTGGCACAATTTCCAAAAGTGCCGTTGACTGCACCCATGTGGCACTACGTCCCCCCAGGGCATCTGAGCACATCTATAGGAACCGCAAGCACTTGCATTCCATCAACGTGCAGGTAGTATGTAATGCTAAGGGAATCATCACCTCAGTATATGCCAACTATCCAGGGTCCACCCACAACAGCTTCATTTACCGAATGTCTACCCTAAGCCGGGACCTAGAAGCTGGGCGGCATGGCGATACATGGCTGCTTGGTGAGTATGAATTCCACTGCACATGCATGCATGTCAGATGCAGAGTTATGTCACTACCCCACTAATGATACCCATCACCTTCTCACCAGGGGACAGTGCCTACCCTCTGAGCAACCACATGATGACGCCAATTCGGAACCCCATCACGCCTCCCGAGGTAAGATACAACACAGCCCATATTGCAACCCGGGGCATAGTGGAGCGCACATTCGGAGTGCTCAAGTCACGCTTTCGCTCCCTTGACCGTTCTGGCGGGCAGCTGTTATATGCGCCCCCAGTAGTGTGCAGGATCATAGTGGCAGCATGTGTCCTGCACAATGTTGCAACACGCCGGGGCCTGGCCGTGGACATGGTGGTGCCCCCACATCCCCAACCACATGCACGCCCACTGCGCATGGGAGGGGAGAGGGCACGGGGTGAGGCAGCCCGTACGCAGCTGGTGGCTAATTACTTCACATAGAAATCACACCCCAGTGGAGTGCACACAGGCCTGGCACATACCATATGATAAGCAATGATGACTCGACCTGACAATTAAGACGAACAAAGGGACTGTCAACTGTCAGAAACATAGCAGCCTGAGATTGTTCATGTGGAAGTGTCACAATGTTTGCATCCCTACCTACACAAACACCACAAATGCAGTGTCATGAAAAGACACTTTATGCTGCAGAAATGAATACCCACTTGCAAAATACTACATGAAAACAGTGCCATGTCACCCACCCCCTCCCCGACACGGCCACACAACACACCATGGCATGTCATGCAATGTGAGAGGAAAGAAATTAATCCCCACAACATGCCCCAAGTGTCAGCAGCTACAGTGTCCCTAATGGAAACATGTCCACACATGAAATGCTCACAGTAATGCAGGACCTACAACCCACATTACCAAATACTTACCAAGAATACCAATCACCTACACAACCTCCAACCTACCTTAAACATGACATTACAGACTTAAAAATTAGCTAGCCTCACCACCTGATGATGACAGCCCTCCGAACACTTCCAAGTATACAGTGTTAGTGCCACGCAAGAGTGTAGGTGCACTGCTTACAACATGGACTCCAGTTCCAAGGTGGACCGCATTGTGAAGACATGAGGAAAGGACCTGCAAATATGGAGGATGAGATGGATGCAGAGGCACATATCAATACACCACACAGTGTACAATACAACAACAATATGCACTATGAATGTATACACAGTATTGACTACAGACTGCCAACACAGCTCATGGGAGTCCAATGTCACCATGTACGTCAATGTCACTTGGGCACACCCTTTGTAAGCCCATGGAAACGGGAAGCAGGAGGGGTGTGTGTGACAAAAACCCAAGCATCTGAACCAAATCCATGACAAGCCTGCATGTGCCCAGCCACAATGCAGCGTATGCCCACGGGAGCCACACAAGGCAACACACTGTCCCAAAAAAATAAATAAATAAAATAAATTTAAAAAAAAAGAAAAAATCAAAAATGGCCATTAATGGGCCCGGGGGGGTTGGGGAGGCCACCCAGGAGGTCCGAGGACAGGGTGCACACCAAAACCCACCTGTGTGGATCTTGCGAAAAAAAAAAACACCTCCATGGGCTCATGGCCTACACGGCTACCCTATTGTGGGAGTATCACTGCTGTCGCTATCCTCACCCTCTGCAGCTGCATCCGGAGGTGGTGGCACTATGGGAGGCAGCCCACGCAAAGCCCTAGTCTGTTCCTCCATGGCTGCAAGCATGCGGGTGTGGTAGGTCTCGTTCTGGAGGATGAGTGTGCAGAGGTCCCCATGCAACAACTCACGGGATGCCCGGACCTCCGCCCTAGTTGCCTGCATCTCAGCTGAGAGCGTACGGGTGAGACGCTCCAGCTGCTGTTCTGTCCTTCGGTTTCTTGAATCCTCAAGCTCAACAAGAGTCGTCCTGAGGTGAAGGAGTTCCAGCCACAGGGCTTCCCTGTGGCCCTGGGACTCTATGGAGATGGCTTCCTGCAGAGTCGCCAGTGCCGCCCGCCTGTCCCTGTCGGACGCCAACATGTCCTCCCTGTGGGACTGGCAGATGGAGTCGGTTGCCTGCTGTAGTCGCTCCATCAGCCTTTCGGGGGGACAATGGAAGTGGCCACCCTATCCATGGCCTGAACCATCATCTCTGATGATGCTGCCTGTTGGGTTGCCATACCGTAAATGGATTGCTCCCATGCGGTATTGCCAGGTGGCGTACGGCCACCACGTCGGCGGGCACCACACCTGTCTGGGGCAAGGCGAACTGCGCCTTGCTGTGCTGGCACTGCCTGAGGCTGCAGGACTGCATTCCCCCTCTGATCTGCTGGCCCAGGAACAGGATCAGATGTTGCGGAGTGTGACCCTGCATCCGTAACCACCAAAGGCGTACCTGCCAACACTGACATCCCCATTGAGGGTTCAAACCCAGGTGCAGGTGGGTCGGACAGAACAGAATCCCTCCCAGGAACACTCACCTGCGACGGCACGTAGGTCTCATCATCCGAATCAACACCTGAGTACAGCTCGGGGGAGGTGCAGCCAGAGACACCCCTTGAGAGCACGACCTGCAGCAGTTGTGGGTTCTCACCGACCACCACACCACGTCCCTCACTGGTGGTCGGTCGGCCCTCAGACCCCTCATGGGTCTGCACCATCTCCACAACCCCAGCAGTATCAGGTGCGTCTTCCCCTGCAAAGACATAAAAGAAAACAAATGGAAACAGGCATTAGCACTATGGCACACAATGAGGGCTGAGAGGCTACAGAAACAGTACTTGATTGACACATGTCCCACATGACTAAAACACTCCCATGCATGCACCGTCACTGCGTGTGATGGGGAGGCAGATGGCACACTTTGATGACACCAAGATGGAAGATGAACACATTTGCTGCATGCTGCCTAGCAGTGGGATCACACATTGGCCAGTGATTGGCAGGTCAAATACACATGCCATCACACAGATGGCATGTACCCTAGCCATGAAGTGAAGAGGGAGAGGAGGTCACCAATTGTTCATTCAGTCCAGTTTGTTCATATGATTGATTATTTTCATTGTAATGGTTCAAATGTTTAACATGCAGCTGCCAGTCAAAAATGGTCCTATAACACAGGGACATGTCCAAACTAATCATGTCCACGAAAATGAGCCAGTCCACTGTACCATAGCCATGTCAGACATGTGACAATAGGACTGAGAAATCCAGAGTAAAAGTGGTGGTATGCAAACAATCTTCCTGAATAAACAGAGGTAAATAAGCAACAGTGTTGTGGCAAGATGACACTCCAAGGGCAACTGGCGTGGTGTTGGGCTGGATGTCTAATGTTGGCCAAAGGGATGCTGCTATACCCAAATGCTGTTGCCAAGAATGTTTAGGAAGAGGCACATGGGTGAGCCGAACCACTCAGGCACACACACCCTCCCCTGGCACCCAAACAGAAGCCCTCCCACACACACCATGCACATGGATGACACACACATGCATGTGCACTCACCGGACAATGCCTTGTAATCTGCCACTTCTCCCACGCCTTGGATCTGTTCCTCCGTGACGTAGGTCCCAGCAACCTGCTCATGTGGAGTGAGTTCTATGTCGTCTGCTGGAGACCCACCTCCAGTCACTAGAGTTGCGGCATGACTTGAGGCCAGCTTATTCTTTGCCCTGCGCTTCAGGTCATTCCAGCGCTTGTAGCATTCATTAGCTGTGCGCCTCACGATTCCAAGGGCATTTATGATGTCCGCAATGGTCTGCCAGTGTGCCTGACGTTGTGCAGGTGTGGTCTTGGATCCTGCAACAATCACCATTTCGCGGTCATGTGCGTACACAAACTCTACAAGTGCATTCAGTTCGGCCTCATTGAAGCTGGGCCTCCTTGACGGGCCGGACTGTGTAGCCGTGTCTGGGGCATCAGCCTCTACTGGACGAGCACTCTTCCTCTTCCGCTTGGAAGGTGGTGGGGATCCGGAGTGTCCTGCGCCGCTCTGGACACTAGGGGCAGGAGCGTGGGATTGCACACTCAGCATGGGAGTTGGTGCAGGCATTATCTCAAGTGTGATGGTGTCAGGGGGAATGTCAGCATGATGGACTTGGACCGACACTGTCCTGGATGGGTGTGTGAGAGGTGGGGTGGATGGAGCCGCAGCTGCCCCTGCAGCCTCCCCAGCCTGCCTACGCGGGGCAGCAGATGACCTAGCTGCCCCTGATCCACGTGGCCTGATGACACCAACGTTCACCGGCGCACGTGGCCTAGACCTGCTGACCTGGAAGTCAGCCATGGAGTCACCCTGTGCCAGGTCTGGTTCCACAGTGGGCTGGTCCAACAAGGGCTGAGCATGGATGGTGTCAGCCGCGGTAACCTCAACCGGGGGGGGCATGGGTGTCCCTGACTGCTCCTCCATACATGGGGGGTTAGGGGCACCCTGCAAGTCACAGCCACGTCCCCTACCGGATCCACCACGGCCACCACTTGTGGCTCGGCCACCTTTGCCACCCTTACGGCTTGTTCGCCTCCCAGCCATGGCACTGATGTTATTGTGCGTATGGGAGTCGATGTGAACTATTGTCCTGGGCAATTGGGGGTCAAAGGGGTTGGGTACCAGATGGTAATCGTACCCTAGTGCTCTAGCAATGCTGTATGTCACCCCTGGGGAAAGATGACGGGTCACGCAACGCACAGGCACCCCAAAAAAGCAAAGTAAGGTGCACGCAACCTCTCCTAGACCACGTGCGTGGAAAAATAAACCTGCACTACGCTGTGGCACGCAGGAACACAAGAATGAACGTATGCGTGTCACACGCCGCCTAGAATGACCTCTGAAGGGGTACGCGACACACGGGGCAAGCACAGATGTTAAATACGTGCGCGACTCACCGTCTGCCAGGAACAAAAGCGTGAAAAATATGCGCGTGTGCGCGTTGGCAACACCCCCGCCAAAAGAAGAATTGTACGCTGTCTGAGGAGACAGGACAACAGTAGTAGGGAAAGCTGTTTGAGGAAACAGGCCCAGGAAAAAGAGGAAAAGAGAAAAAGCTGTCAGAGGTAACAGGGAGTACGCACTGGAAACGCCGTGAAGTAAATCGCGTGTGAACCGACAAGAAGTACAGATTTCACCCACTCGCTCTCCACGAAAAGCACGTACAAGGTAATGGCGTTCTACACGTACCTTTTATACACACGTCACAGACGCGCATACGCAATGAGGCCATTTCCACCAATTACGCGCTTTGACACTCGGACGTGTATCTCTTCATTTTTACACGCGCCATTCTCAACGGCCATGCGCGTGATGTCACAGCTGCGCATGGTGGCCTTTGGGCCAATGAAATCGCATATGCGAGCACACGTGGTAAAACTGCACGTCCGAGTGTCATCGCATGTAATCGGAGGGAAGTGAGCATACACGCGATTGGCCTGGATACGTGTATTTCTGGGGTGCGCAGGAAGTTCCACACGCGATTGGTGGAAATCCACGTGTGCTCTGTCATCACGTGTAATGAGGGAAACACCTGCGCGCCTCACGTCACAGACGCGCTCACGCGCTAAGGGCCTTTGGTCCAATGAAATCGCATATGCGTGCTGATGTGCATACGCGCTAAGGGCCTTTCCTCGATTTACACGCAGACGTGCAGGATTTTCACATGCCAAATCACTCCGTATCAAGCTGGCCACGCGTAAGCACACCGAAGACCACGCTCCTGCCCAAAAGGCTGAATTACTACCCCCCAGAGCCCCGAGCAGCCTCCCACGAGCCATCTGCTGCTGCCTGCCTGCCTGCCTGCTGCCACCGTGCCCTGCCATTTGGTGCCTGCACATCAGCCATCTGCAGGGGTCCATTTGCTGTGTCCACCCCTGCTGGAACAGAAGACTCCCGCCTGGGATACCATCGCTCCACAGCCCAGCCCCAGGACCCAGTTGCCCACCCACTCCTGCCTCTGGGATTGACATGTCGGGCACTGCAACATCTGGCACCACTGGCAACCCCCGGCCAGAGAGGCAGAGGGGCACCAGCTTCACTGCCACCGAAGTTGGTCTCCTGGTGGAGCAAGTCCTGGGGCAGTATGATGCCCTCTTCGGAAGTAAGCGCGCCAACAAGGAAGGACGGACTCGGATCTGGACGGACATCATGACTGCCATCAACGCGGAGGGGGTGGCAGTCCGCGACTACCAACATGTCAAGAAGCGCTGGGATGACTGCAGGTCCAGGACCCTCTTGAAGGCCCGGCGACTCGTGGAGGGGGGCCGGGGCCGCATGAGTACCATCCAGATGAGGGTCCTGGAACGCGTAGGCCCAGCGCTCCACGCCCAGATCCTTGAGAGGCAGACCCGTCTGGAGTTGAGCGGTAAGTGGCCAAGCATTGCTGTGTGAGACAGGGCATGTCGCAGTGTGCTGGTTGTCTGATACTTGCCTGTATGTGTGACATAGGCCATGTATGCATGTGTGTGTGCAGGGACGTCATGCATGTGAGACCAGTAATGTGTGAACCACATGGTTGGTGCATGTGTTCAAATGCAACATGGATTGCCTTATGCGGAATGGCCACATGAAAGCATGCAAGTCTCTGTTCCTGGACATGGGTGAGGGATGGGTACTGATGCCATGTACATGTATGCTGTCCATGTCTGTGTGTCTGACCTGCGTGTCTGTGACTTGTGAATGCCAGGGATGCATGACACATGTCTGTCGCAATGTTCAGGTTCACTGATGCAGCCTAGTCATCCTTGTATCCACTGTGTCTGTGGTGTACGAGGCCAGATGGATGAAACTAGGGTGAAGTGTGTGCATGTGATAGGCATGGCCCTTGATGCATGTGGGTTCCAAAACAACAGTGTATGTTTCAAGAATCACTTGGACATGTATGCTAATGTCCATAGCATGCGCCATGCCTGTTACCGCATGTGTTTTACCTGTACTGAGCCATGTGTTGTGGAGGGACATGATGGAAGTGATCTTTGACAGTGCCACTCATCTGCTATTGCTTCCTGTCTAGGTGACCATTGTACAGTACCCTGATGCTTGTGTTCTATGTCTCCCTCTACACAGCGCCACGTGAAGAAGAGGGCAGAGACGGCTCTGTGGAGCAAAGCGGCGGGGATGCCCCCACGGCTGCAGCAGAAGGGGTGGGTGAGCCCCCAGAGGGGCTTGCAACTGCGGAAGACGGGGTGGAGCCATCCAGGTTGGTGGTTTCCACAGAGGAGGAGGAGGCCGCTACTGAGGCGCACATGGGGCCTGGTGGGGGCATCCCTGCTGGTGCAAGTGTTGAAGTCCAGGGGCAGGGGCAGGAGGCAGCACAGGTCGCCGTGGAGGGGCCTGTGCATGTCACTGGCCCTGACACTGTGACTGCACCACCATGCACCAGCAGGGATGCCCCATTCCAGGCCCGTCCGCAGGTAGGGGGGATGTCCATGTCATCTGACTCCCCTCCACCTGCGTACGAGGGGACCCCTGGCCGTATGGAGAAGGTCCTGATTGGTGTCGCGTTGCGCACAGGTGCAATTCGTGATGAGGTGCGTGCTTCCTGGGAGGAGCATGCACGTCATCACGAAGAGCACCGTGCCGACGTGGCCAAGTTGGAAACGGCCATGGTCGGGGGTTTCCTACATGTGTCGGCCAATCTGGCGACCCTCTCCTCCTCTGTGGAGACTATGCACCAGTCGTTCTCCATGCCGTCTTCCGGCCCAGATGCCACCAGGGCCCCCTGTGGACCTGCCCCGACCAACGCAGCCGGCTCAGTGGGGATCCCATCCCTGCCACAGTCGGGAGTCGGAGGTCCAGCAGGGGTGGACACACCAGCTACTGGACCCCAGCAGATGGAGGATGTGACGGCATCATCGGGCAGGGCACGTGCAAGACGGCGTCGGTGGATACCATCAGCCTGGATGTCGTCGTGCTGGCACAGGCAGTTGCGTCGGAGGCAGCGGCAGACTCGACGTGTGAGGCATCATGGCTCGGGGCCATCAACATCAGGGGTGCAGGCATCGGCCGGAGGGCAGGAGAACCCTGGAATAGGAGTGGCTTCCGTGTGGGAGCGGTTGGGCCAGCAGATAGGTGCGGAGCGGCAGCGGGCAGAGGAGGAACGGCTCACAATGGTCAGGGCGGAGAACTCCATGCGGAGGGCGCTGAGGCGGGCTGAGTGCCTCGAGGGTCTTCGCAGGAGTTGGAGCTGGACACTGCTTTATCCCTGCGAGACCTCGGGGCCAGGGAACATGCCCGCCTCCAAGCCATTGAACAGGAGTTCGATCATGCCCTGGCCCATGACAAAATCCAGTGAGCCGTTGGACTAGCCCGCTGCCCATGTAAATAGTTATGTAGTTAGTGTTAAGTTTCTGTCATGATCTCTGCTTCCAAAAGGTCAGGGTTTTCCCAACTCCCTTGGAAGCAGATCCATAACCCAGGTTCCGAGTGCCAACCAGTCCCAATTGGGACCTTTTGGACCCAGTCCTGGCGCCAGTGGCACCAGGCTCATAAATATGCCCAGTCCCAGCGCTGGAAGCGCCGGGCTCATAATGTTTGGGTGGACTTACCTGCAGCAGACCATGCTGCTTACTTGCCTGCCAGTTGAGCCTCTGATCCTCTTCTGTTTGGAACTACTTTTCCTGTTGGGTTGGGCAGGAGCCACACCCTAGATTCAGAACACTGGAACTCTTCTGGAAAGCAGGAACTCTTTTCTTACGTAGGCGTGGCTGTGGAAGGAGACACCTAAGCACTACAGGAGGCTATTTAAACCACACCCGATGGATGAATCTTGCTTTGCGTTATTATGCATTCTCTGCAGCAGAACGCTCATCGTGTCTTCTGCATCTGATCCTGGGCCTAAGGAAAAAGGCTTACCATCCTGAATCCAGTCTTCAGCAACACCTATAAAGACAAGAAAGAACAGGTTAGCATTACGGTCTTCAGTGACAGCTCTACACTTACCTGGTCCATCGGCTGTCACCAACGCCTCGCGCTGCATTCCGGCATCTGAAAGACAAAGGCTTACCTACTCTTCGTACGCTCCAGAGGTCTTCACACTGCATTCCGGCATCTGAAAGACAAAAGCATACCAACTCTTCGCACGCTCCGGAGGCCTTCGGCGCTGCATCCCGCATCTGAAAGACAAAACAAGGTGCGTTTAAAGACATTGGGGAACTTTAATACTCATGTGCCATTACTCCTTTCCACATCTAACCCAGTGGGTATTCCGGCACCCTGCAGCCGCTCCAAACTTGTACCTGCAAAATAAAAAGACAGTTAGAGCGCATCGTGAAGCAGGCAACAAGCGCTTACTTACGTGCTTCCAGGCGGTCCTATTCATCACACGGGCTTCATCTTCAACTCACTTCAGCCCGTCATCCGCCATCGCCAGAACCCTGCAAAACAAGAAACATCATTACTAAAGACTTTAAAGACATTAGAATTACTCGAAACTTACCGTTCGTGCAGTAAACGACGGACAGCAGTCCTCTGAAGTCAAGAGGCCTGCTCCCCTTATCCAGTGAAGAAACTGGTTACAGCACCCTGCCCCGAGGCAGATGGAGAGCACAGCGTTCACTTACCTAAGACATCTTACCCTTCGAGTCAGACATACAGTGCACAGAGGTCCAGCCCAAAGAGCCAGCCGTGTGTTACACATCACCTTTGAAGATACAGTATACGCCCAGTCAAGACCGGCTCCTCTACGGGAATCAGGTGAGCGTTACAGTTTCCTTTGTTTTTGCATTTTCTTTGGACCTTTTGGACAATGGGCCACATTTTTGTATATAGTTATTTTTTATTAGGTAGTGTTGTTAGATAGGTTTCATTTCTTTTGTTGGGATCATGGACCCTGGCTTGTTCACCTGTACATAGTTCACTGTGGGATTTTCTTTTCTTTTTACTATTTACCCATGGAGCAATGGCTTTCAATTATAATTTCCCATTGGATTTTCTTTTCTGGACTGTGAGTTTGGACACCATTCCTTTGGATTCTGATTTTTGGTTTTGCATTTTTTCATGGACATGCTTCTTTTTACTTTTTTTACATTCCCATTTCTGTTAGTTTATTTTTGATTCAATTCATGTTTTCTTGAATACATATTTTTTTTATCAAACTTCAATGTGTAGTATCATCTCATTGGTTTCATGCATATCATGATATGGGTTTTGAGATTCACTGACACCCACTGAGTGTATGTGAGGGACATGTGTTCGTTTCCAAACTTGCAATTGCAGTTCTATCACGTTATTGCCATTTCTGAGTGGGTGGATGCAATACTCGGGTGGGTGTTTTGCATTTGGAGGCTGACCATAGGGACCGGGGATCTAGATTGTAATGACATGTTGGCTGGGGAAAATGAGTTGGACATGCGTGGGGGCCTGCTGGCAGGTGCCCCACGGTGCTGGGGGGTGGGGGTGCAGGGGAACATGAGTTGGACATGAGGGGGGCCTGCTGGCAGGTGCCCCACAGTGCTGAGGGGTGGGGGTGCAGGGGAACATGAGTTGGACATGAGTGGGGGCCTGCTGGCAGGTGCCCCACAGTGCTGGGGGGTGGGGGTGCAGGGGAACATGAGTTGGACATGCGTGGGGGCCTGCTGGCAGGTGCCCCACGTTGCTGGGGGGTGGGGGTGCAGGGGAACATGAGTTGGACATGAGTGGGGGCCTGCTGGCAGGTGCCCCACAGTGCTGGGGGGTGGGGGGTGCAGGGGAACATGAGTTGGACATGAGTGGGGGCCTGCTGGCAGGTGCTCCACAGTGCTGGGGGGTGGGGGTGCAGGGGAACATGAGTTGGACATGAGTGGGGGCCTGCTGGCAGGTGCCCCACAGTGCTGGGGGTGGAGGTGCAGGGGAACATGAGTGGGGGCCTGGTGGAGGGTGCCCCTGACCGCTGGGGGGTAGGGGATGGTGGGAGACATGGGTGGGGGGCTGGTGGAGGCTGCCCCTGCACTGCTGGGGGGTGGGGGTGCAGGGGGACATGAGTGGGGGACTGGTGGAGGCTGCCCCTGCATTGCTGGGGGGTGGGGGTGGTGGGAGACATGAGTGGGGGCCTGGTGGAGGCTGTCCCTGGTGGCTGGGGGGTGGGGGTGGTGGAAGACATGAGTGGGGGCCTGGTGGAGGCTGCCCCTGGTGGCTGGGGGTGGGGGTGGTGGTAGACATGAGTGGGGGCCTGGTGGAGGCTGCCCCTGCACTGCTGGGGGGTGGGGGTAATAGGGGACATGAGTGGGGGCCTGGTGGAGGCTGCCCCTGGTGGCTGGGGGTGGTGGTAGACATGGGTGGGGGCCTGGTGGAGGCTGCCCCTGCACTGCTGGGGGGTGGGGGTGCAGGGGAACATGAGTGGGGGCCTGGTGGAATCTGCCCCTGGTGGCTGGGCGGTGGGGGTGGTTTAAGACATGAGTGGGGGCCTGGTGGAGGGTGCCCCTGACTGCTGGGGGTAGGGGGTGGAGGGAGACATGGGTGGGGGCCTGGTGGAGGCTGCCCCTGCACTGCTGGGTGGTGGGGGTGCAGGGGGACATGAGTGGGGGCCTGGTGGAGGCTGCCCCTGGTGGCTGGGGGGTGGGGGTGGTGGGAGACATGATTGGGGGCCTGGTGGAGGCTGCCCCTGGTGGCTGGGGGGTGGGGGTGGTGGTAGACATGGGTGGGGGCCTGGTGGAGGCTGCCCCTGCACTGCTGGGGGCTGGGGGTGCAGGGGAACATGAGTGGGGGCCTGGTGGAATCTGCCCCTGGTGGCTGGGGGTGGGGGTGGTGGTAGACATGAGTGGGGGCCTGGTGGAGGGTGCCCCTGACTGCTGGGGGGTAGGGGGTGGTGGGAGACATGGGTGGGGGCCTGGTGGAGGCTGCCCCTGCACTGCTGGGGGTTGGGGGTGCAGGGGGACTTGAGTGGGGGCCTAGTGGAGGCTGCCCCTGGTGGCTGGGGGGTGGGGGTGGTGGGAGACATGAGTGGGGGCCTGGTGGAGGCTGCCCCTGGTGGCTGGGGGGTGGGGGTGGTGGTAGACATGAGTGGGGGCCTGCTGGCAGGTGCCCCACGGTGCTGGGGGGTGGGGGTGCAGGGGAACATGAGTTGGACATGAGTGGGGGCCTGCTGGCAGGTGCCCCACAGGGCTGGGGGGTGGGGGTGGAGGGGAACATGAGTTGGACATGAGTAAGGGCCTGCTGGCAGGTGCCCCACAGTGCTGGGGTGTGGGGGTGCAGGGGAACATGAGTGGGGGCCTGGTGGAGGCTGCCCCTGGTGGCTGGGGGGTGAGGGTGGTGGGAGACATGAGTTGGACATGAGTGGGGGCCTGGTGGAGGCTGCCCCTGCACTGCTGGGGGTGGGGGTAATAGGGGACATGAGTGGGGGCCTGGTGAAGGCTGCCCCTGCACTGCTGGGGGGTGGGGGTAATAGGGGACATGAGTGGGGGCCTGGTGGAGGCTGCCCCTGGTGGCTGGGGGGTGGAGGTGGTGGTAGACATGAGTAGGAGCCTGGTGGAGGCTGCCCATGCACTGCTGGGGGGTGGGGGTGGTGGTAGACATGAGTGGGGGCCTGGTGGAGGGTGCCCCTGACTGCTGGGGGGTAGGGGATGGTGGTAGACATGAGTGGGGGCCTGGTGGAGGCTGCCCCTGTACTGCTGGGGGGTGAGGGTGCAGGGGGACATGAGTGGGGGCCTGGTGGAGACTGCCCCTGGTGGCTGGGGGGTGGGGGTGGTGGTAGACATGAGTGGGGGCCTGGTGGAGGGAGCCCCTGACTGCTGGGGATTAGGGGTGGTGGGAGACATGGGTGGGGGCCTGGTGGAGGCTGCCACTGCACTGCTGGGGGGTGGGGGTGCAGGGGGACATGAGTGGGGGCCTGGTGGAGGCTGCCCCTGGTGGCTGGGGGGTGGGGGTGGTGGGAGACATGAGTGGGGGCCTGGTGGAGGCTGCCCCTGGTGGCTGGGGGGTGGGGGTGGTGGTAGACATGGGTGGGGGCCTGGTGGAGGCTGCCCCTGCACTGCTGGGGGTGGGGGTGCAGGGGAACATGAGTGGGGGCCTGGTGGAATCTGCCCCTGGTGGCTGGGGGTGGGGGTGGTGGTAGACATGAGTGGGGGCCTGGTGGAGGGTGCCCCTGACTGCTGGAGGGTCGGGGTGGTGGGAGACATGGGTGGGGGCCTGGTGGAGGCTGCCCCTGCACTGCTGGGGGGTGGGGTGCAGGGGGACATGAGTGGGGGCCTGGTGGAGGCTGCCCCTGGTGGCAGGGGGGTGGGGGTGATGGGAGACATGAGTGGGGGCCTGGTGGAGGCTTCCCCCTGGTGGCTGGGGGGTGGGGGTGGTGGTAGACATGAGTGGGGGCCTGCTGGCAGGTGCCCCACGGTGCTGGGGGTGGGGGTGCAGGAGAACATGAGTTGGACATGAGTGGGGGCCTGCTGGCAGGTGCCCCACAGTGCTGGGGGGTGGGGGTGCAGGGGAACATGAGTGGGGGCCTGGTGGAGGCTTCCCCCTGGTGGCAGGGGGGTGGGGGTGGTGGTAGATATGAGTGGGGGCCTGCTGGCAGGTGCCCCACAGTGCTGGGGGGTGGGGGTGCAGAGGAACATGAGTTGGACATGAGTGGGGGCCTGCTGGCAGGTGCCCCACAGTGCTGGGGGGTGGGGGTGCAGGGGAACATGAGTGGGGGCCTGGTGGAGGCTGCCCCTGGTGGCTGGGGGGTGAGGGTGGTGGGAGACATGAGTTGGACATGAGTGGGGGCCTGATGGAGGCTGCCCCTGCACTGCTGGGGGGTGGGGGTAATAGAGGACATGAGTGGGGGCCTGGTGAAGGCTGCCCCTGCACTTCTGGGGGTGGGGGTAATAGGGGACATGAGTGGGGGCCTGGTGGAG
The DNA here is from genome assembly GCF_040938575.1 of Ambystoma mexicanum. Classification (NCBI taxonomy): domain Eukaryota; kingdom Metazoa; phylum Chordata; class Amphibia; order Caudata; family Ambystomatidae; genus Ambystoma; species Ambystoma mexicanum. The sequence continues at coordinate 887,363,128 of NC_090924.1, read as the reverse complement.
GCTGCCCCTGGTGGCTGGGGGGTGGGGGTGGTGGTAGACATGAGTGGGGGCCTGGTGGAGGCTGCCCCTGCACTGCTGTGGGGTGGGGGTGGTGGTAGACATGAGTGGGGGCCTGGTGGAGGGTGTCCCTGACTGCTGGGGGGTAGGGGATGGTGGGAGACATGAGTGGGGGCCTGGTGGAGACTGCCCCTGGTGGCTGGGGGGTGGGGGTGGTGGGAGACATGAGTGGGGGCCTGGTGGAGGCTGCGCCTGGTGGCTGGGGGGTGGGGGTGGTGGTAGACATGAGTGGGGGCCTGGTGGAGGCTGCCCCTGCACTGCTGGGGAGTGGGGGTAATAGGGGACATGAGTGGGGGGCTGGTGGAGTCTGCCCCTGCACTACTGGGGGGTGGGGGTGGTGGGAGACATGAGTGGGGGCCTGGTGGAGGCTGCCCCTGGTGGCTGGGGGGTGGGGGTGGTGGGTGGTGGTAGACATGAGTGGGGGCCTGCTGGCAGGTGCCCCACGGTGCTGGGGGGTGGGGGTGCAGGGGAACATGAGTTGGACATGAGTGGGGGCCTGCTGGCAGGTGCCCCACAGTGCTGGGGGGTGGGGGTGCAGGGGAACATGAGTTGGACATGAGTGGGGGCCTGCTGGCAGGTGCCCCACAGTGCTGGGGGGTGGGGGTGCAGGGGAACATGAGTGGGGGCCTGGTGGAGGCTGCCCCTGGTGGCTGGGGGGTGGGGGTAATAGGGGACATGAGTGGGGGCCTGGTGAAGGCTGCCCCTGCACTGCTGGGGGGTGGGGGTAATAGGGGACATGAGTGGGGGGCTGGTGGAGGCTGCTCCTGGTGGCTGGGGGGTGCGGGTGGTGGTAGACATGAGTGGGGGACTGGTGGAGGCTGCCCCTGCACTGCTGGGGGGTGGGGGTGGTGGTAGACATGAGTGGGGGCCTGGTGGAGGGTGCCCCTGACTGCTGGGGGTAGGGGATGGTGGGAGACATGAGTGGGGGCCTGGTGGAGGCTGCACCTGGTGGCTGGGGGGTGGGGGTGGTGGGAGACATGAGTGGGGGCCTGGTGGAGGCTGCCCCTGGTGGCTGGGATGGTGGCTGTGGTGGGAGACATGAGTGGGGGCCTGGTGGAGGCTGCCCCTTGTGGCTGTGGGATGGGGTGGTGGGTGACATGGGTGGGGGCCTGGTGGAGGCTGCCCCTGCAATGCTGGGGGGTGGGGGTGGTGGGAGACATGAGTGGGGGCCTGGTGGAGGCTGCCCCTGGTGACTGGGGGGTGGGGGTGGTGGGAGACATGAGTGGGGGGCTGGTGGAGGCTGCCCCTGCACTGCTGGGGGTTGCGGGGGTGGGAGACATGAGTGGGGGCCTGGTGGAGGGTGCCCCTGGTGGCTGGGGGTTGGGGGTGGTGGTAGACATGGGTGGGGGCCTGGTGGAGGCTGCCCCTGCACTGCTGGGGGGTGGGGGTGGTGGGAGACATGAGTGGGGGCCTGGTGGAGGGTGCCCCTGGTGGCTGGGGGGTGGGGGTGGTGGTAGACATGGGTGGGGAACTGGTGGAGGCTGCCCCTGCACTGCTGGGGGGTGGGGGTAATAGGGGACATGAGTGGGGGCCTGGTGGAGGCTGCCCCTGCACTGCTGGGGGGTGGGGGTAATAGGGGACATGAGTGGAGGCCTGGTGGAGGCTGCCCCTGCACTGCTGGGGGGTGGGGGTGCAGGGGGACATGAGTGGGGGCCTGGTGGAGGCTGCCCCTGCACTGCTGGGGGGTGGGGGTGGTGGGAGACATGAGTGGGGGCCTGGTGGAGGCTGCCTCTGGTGGCTGTGGGATGGGGGTGGTGGGAGACATGAGTGTTGGCCTGGTGGAGGCTGCCCCTGGTGGCTGTGGGATGGGGTGGTGGGAGACATGGGTGGGGGCCTGGTGGAGGCTGCCCCTGCACTGCTGGGGGGTGGGTGGGTGGGAGACATGAGTGGGGGCCTGGTGGAGGCTGCCCCTGGTGGCTGGGGGGTGGGGGTGTTGGGAGACATGAGTGGGGGGCTGGTGGAGGCTGCCCCTGCACTGCTGGGGGGTGGGGGTGGTGGGAGACATGAGTGGGGCCTGGTGGAGGGTGCCCCTGGTGGCTGGGGGGTGGGTGTGGTGGTAGACATGGGTGGGGGCCTGGTGGAGGCTGCCCCTGCACTGCTGGGGGGTGGGGGTGGTGGGAGACATGAGTGGGGGCCTGGTGGAGGGTGCCCCTGGTGGCTGGGGGGTGGGGGTGGTGGTAGACATTGGTGGGGGCTTGGTGGAGGCTGCCCCTGCACTGCTGCGGGGTGGGGGTAATAGGGGACATGAGTGGGGTCCTGGTGGAGGCTGCCCCTCCACTGGGGGGTGGGGGTAATAGGGGACATGAATGGGGGCCTGGTGGAGGCTGCCCCTGCACTGCTGGGGGGTGGGGGTGCAGGGGGACATGAGTGGGGGCCTGGTGGAGGCTGCCCCTGCACTGCTGGGGGGTGGGGGTGGTGGGAGACATGAGTGGGGGCCTGGTGGAGGCTGCCCCTGGTGGCTGGGGGGTGGGGGTGGTGGGAGACATGAGTGGGGGGCTGGTGGAGGCTGCCCCTGCACTGCTGGGGGTTGCGGGGGTGGGAGACATGAGTGGGGGCCTGGTGGAGGGTGCCCCTGGTGGCTGGGGGTTGGGGGTGGTGGTAGACATGGGTGGGGGCCTGGTGGAGGCTGCCCCTGAACTGCTGGGGGGTGGGGGTGGTGGGAGACATGAGTGGGGGCCTGGTGGAGGGTGCCCCTGGTGGCTGGGGGGTGGGGGTGGTGGTAGACATGGGTGGGGAACTGGTGGAGGCTGCCCCTGCACTGCTGGGGGGTGGGGGTAATAGGGGACATGAGTGGGGGCCTGGTGGAGGCTGCCCCTGCACTGCTGGGGGGTGGGGGTAATAGGGGACATGAGTGGAGGCCTGGTGGAGGCTGCCCCTGCACTGCTGGGGGGTGGGGGTGCAGGGGGACATGAGTGGGGGCCTGGTGGAGGCTGCCCCTGCACTGCTGGGGGGTGGGGGTGGTGGGAGACATGAGTGGGGGCCTGGTGGAGGCTGCCTCTGGTGGCTGTGGGATGGGGGTGGTGGGAGACATGAGTGTTGGCCTGGTGGAGGCTGCCCCTGGTGGCTGTGGGATGGGGTGGTGGGAGACATGGGTGGGGGCCTGGTGGAGGCTGCCCCTGCACTGCTGGGGGGTGGGTGGGTGGGAGACATGAGTGGGGGCCTGGTGGAGGCTGCCCCTGGTGGCTGGGGGGTGGGGGTGTTGGGAGACATGAGTGGGGGGCTGGTGGAGGCTGCCCCTGCACTGCTGGGGGGTGGGGGTGGTGGGAGACATGAGTGGGGCCTGGTGGAGGGTGCCCCTGGTGGCTGGGGGGTGGGGGTGGTGGTAGACATGGGTGGGGGCCTGGTGGAGGCTGCCCCTGCAGTGCTGGGGGGTGGGGGTGGTGGGAGACATGAGTGGGGGCCTGGTGGAGGGTGCCCCTGGTGGCTGGGGGGTGGGGGTGGTGGTAGACATTGGTGGGGGCTTGGTGGAGGCTGCCCCTGCACTGCTGCGGGGTGGGGGTAATAGGGGACATGAGTGGGGGCCTGGTGGAGGCTGCCCCTCCACTGGGGGGTGGGGGTAATAGGGGACATGAATGGGGGCCTGGTGGAGGCTGCCCCTGCACTGCTGGGGGGTGGGGGTGCAGGGGGACATGAGTGGGGGCCTGGTGGAGGCTGCCCCTGCACTGCTGGGGGGTGGGGGTGGTGGGAGACATGAGTGGTGACCTGGTGGAGGCTGCCCCTGGTGGCTGGGGGGTGGGGGTGGTGGTAGACATGGGTGGGGGCCTGGTGGAGGCTGCCCCTGCACTGCTAGGGGGTGGGGGTGGTGGGAGACATGCATTGTTGATCAGTAGTGCAAGGTGATATGTGGGTTGGCTGGGGGCCATCCCCATGGTGGATGGGCTGCCTGCGGGACATGAGCAGGGGTGCAGGGTAGTCCCCCGTGGTGTGGGCTGCCTGCAGGGGCCGTGGAGGTTGTAGAGCGAACACCTGGGAGGACCCACATGGCCAATTCACATGTAGTACTCCCCAGAACCCCTGAAATACACGTACCCTGCTGAAATCGCGTGTGGAACTTCCCGCGCACCCCTGAAATACACGTACCCTGCTCGCACGGGGCCAATCGCGTTTGGAACTTTCCGCGCACCCCTGCAATACACGTACCCTGCTGAAATCGCGTGTGGAGCTTCCCGCGCACCCCTGGAATACACGTACCCTGCTCACACGGGGCCAATCGCGTGTGGAACTTCCTGCGCACCCCTGAAATACACGTACCCTGATGGAATCGTGTGTGGAACTTCACGCGCACCCCTGAAATACACGTACCCTGCTGAAATCGCTTGTGGAACTTCCCGCGCACCCCTGAAATACACGTACCCTGCTCGCACGGGGCCAATCGCGTGTGGAACTTCCCACGCACCCCTGAAATACACGTACCCTGCTGAAATCGTGTGTGGAACTTCCCGCGCACCCCTGAAATACACGCACCCTGCTCGCACGGGGCCAATCGCGTGTGGAACTTACCGCCCACCCCTGAAATACACGTACCCTGCTGAAATCGCGTGTGGAACTTCCCGCGCACCCCTGAAATACACGTACCCTGCTCGCACGGGGCCAATCGCATGTGGAACTTCCCGCGCACCCCTGTAATACACGTACCCTGCTGGAATCGCGTGTGATACTTCCTGCGCACCCCTGAAATACACGTACCCTGCTGAAATCGCGTGTGGAACTTCACACGCACCCCTGTAATACACATACCCTGCTGGAATCACGTGTGATACTTCCTGCGCACCCCTGAAATACACGTACCGTGCTGATTTTGCGTGTGATACTTCCCGCACACCCCTGATGCACACGTACACAGGACAATCGCGTGTGGAACTTCCCGCGAACCACTGAAATACACGTTCCCCGCTTGGCGTTTGCTGTTTGCCAGTCCTGTGAACTGGTCCAGGGTTAGCGCAGTCCTTTGCGATTATTTGGGGATTTTGAGGGCTTTTCCTTGCGCGAGGGCGTTCTTGGGGGCGTAACTGGCGCTGCTGCAGGGTCGCTGCGCCACGCTGCGCCACGGCTGGTTTTGGATGCGAAATCCATGAATACGCTGTGCGCGGAAATCGATTTTATGGCACGCGGCTGGCGCAGACATTCGCACGGGCATGCTGTGCGCCAGTCGCGTGCGCCACTTTTGTGCGAATTTCTATGAATTACCCTGCCAGTATTTAAACCACCCTTCCAAAAATATCCAACTACTCTTCTGTCCTATGCAGCTGAACATTTTGCCACACAAGACTCACGTGGGAGGAGACATGGGCAGTCATATCGTGTTTTAAGTGGGTGAAAAAGGTGTGAGTGGTTGTGCTTTAAGGCATTGTGAAAATGATATGATATGATAGTTTATTTATATAGCGCCTATACACAAGTGTTTCAAAGCCCTTCAAGGAGGGAGGGGACATAGGAAAATACAGTTCATTGAGTTCAAAAGGCAGTAAAGTACAAAGTGGGGCCATGACCTATTTATAATAACTACTTATTGTGGTCTCTTGTTTATGCAATGCTGAATTTGCCATATAAATAGATGTGGGTACAGAGAGAGAGAGAAAGTAATTTAGGCAAGATCACACAATTTTGATGATGTGGGAATGCTGAGATTGGATGAAAGGAATAGGTGGGCACAACTAAGTAACTCAAACATTCTGAATGTTGCTGTCTTCACTAATCAAGTAACATAAAATTAGAGGAGCAGACTGGTTGAAGAGATCCAAAGACGCAAGGATCAAAAATGAGTAACATGGAAAAACTGGGTGGGAACCACAGTTAGCCAGTGGCTCTCACTCTGTTCCCCATTCGTGATTACCGGTGAGTTGAAGGAAGGTAAATATAAGGGACGTCCCTTCTGCAAAAAGAATGCAAATAGTATCTTCAAGTAATGTGAGGCTTACACAACCAGTTGTCGGAAAAATGAAATTTTAATACCAAAAGTGGGCGAGGCCATCTGTTGCCTCAATGGAAAGAGCTCATAAGCCAATGCATTTCAGAGAGGTTCTCCTTCAACAGGGCTGAGCCCTTTGTTGTGTGATGATGGAGAGGCTTTTACGGTAGTCTAGCCTAGAGAGAATCAGAGCTCTAGAGACAGTGAGCTTCTGGGGTAAGGAGAGGAGAGGAGGAATACCTCTGAGAAGGTGCAGTTGCTGTATTCAAGGATTTCATGCTAGAGGGCCCAGAGTAGTTGGCATTTAGAAGAAGGTGGAGGAGGTTTTGGCACAATATCTCAGCCTCCTGATGCTTCCATGGGGCATTTGTGTTTCTGACAATGCGTCTAATATGATTGCTGCTATACCTATTAGCTGAGCAACTTTTGGTGTCATGTTTCATCACTAATTACCAGTCTGTGAAGGCATCAGGGCCTACAGTACAAGAGATGTGCTGTACCATTTGCATGTGCATTTCAAGTTGCCAAAGCACAACCTGAGGACTGTGATTTCCATCCTCTTAAGTTTTAATGTGGGAAAGTTTAACTGGTGAACTGAACAAGTATGACGAATTGCCTTCTGGCAAGGGTGTAGAAGCCCTGGCTTTTTTATTTATTTTAATTAATACAATGACAGAGGTAATTCCATCTCTGAAAGGGTTATCTACTGATCAGATTCCCCTTGTATAAAAAATCATAGTGTACACCTGTGCACTGCTGCATCATTAGGTGTGATTACAGCCCATGGCCTATCTCTCCTTCCTGTCTTTTCCACTTCCTGTAGCACAAAGAACTTTCGGTGTGATGTCAGAAGGCAAAGTCCACTGATTCCAGAAATAGGAACTGGACACCTAAAGCAGGTTAGTTTTAGTCCAGTCCCCTGTGGACCTATAGATTCAAAAGAAAGGGGCTTCTTTTATTCACTCTGGAACAAACACCTGAGAAGCATTCATTTGGATCTCTTTTGGGAGAGTTGTACTTTGCCCTCTAAAACGGCAAAAACACTTCCTTTTTTCCAGTAAATAAGGGAGTGCTCAGTGGTGTGTAATGGCACCATTGCTATTTTGAATGTGTATAAATAACTTGGTGATGTTGCTCCAAAATTCAAACAGCAATGTCCTAATGATCAATGGTAGAAAATAGGACTTTTACTTAACGCAGATGGCGTTGCCATGTAAAACTCTGGTTGGAATAAAAACACAGCTTGTGATTCTGGATTTGAATTTAACTATTACAAATTCCAAAACACAGGCAATAATGTGCCAGCATTCTAGAGCAAGAACAATGAACCCTGCTTTCATTTTGAATGGTGAACAGGTCTGCGTAGTTGACTCTTTCAACTAACTGGGTGTGCACAATTGCAAAAATGGTCTATGACGTGATCAATTAAAACCTTGTGAGGGCATTCTGTGACAAAGGGCAGGGTTGACAGTTTCCCTTATGCATAAAACAGGGAATAATGCTATTTCTTCTGCACTGGAGGTATATAAAGCTGTGACATGGACTGCTGCGACTTATGGCACAGAATTATGGGGCAACTCACAGCTAGGGTCTTCGGCTCAAACCAAGCGAAAGTTACTCAAACACGATTGTCGGTACCCCAATTGCCTAAGCTATACTCATTTACGTAAAAGTGGCCCTCTATCTGTTATTTTTGGGAAGATGAATCACTGACGTTGTTACTTTTCCACTAAAGAACCCTGTGGTCCTTTTCAAACAATCTTGAGAGCAGCAATTGGAAATATCTCAAATGTATCAAATCTATGCTGTGATTCCCACATATTCTCTAACTCAACCAAAAACAATGTAAAAGCTGCCTTTAACAAATGGGTCTAGAGATATGTTATACAGTCAGGATCACAGGGAACAAAAACGAATTCTTACTTCAAGTATCAGAACGCATTGGGTCACTGAACAATATCTAACTTGGTTTGATAATCCAGAATATAGAAATGTATTAACCTGGTTCCACTAAGTCATTCTCCCGCTCGCCAATTTCTCTTCAAGGTGGGGGTATGGCCATATTAACCTCTGCCTGCACTGTAATAATACCTCTGAATCTATGGTACTAAGTGAACAAATCGATTACTGAAAATCGATTTGAAAAAAGACCGTTTTTGAAAGACTGTACTGAGCGGCCTTTCTAAATCGGACTGTCATCCACTGCGACGCACATGTGGAGGAGGCAACAAGGTCTCTTAAATTATGTAACACTAGAGAAATAACATTGTCCATGACCAAATTTCTCTTTTCTGCTCTTTTATATTAGAAGGCGTTTGTTTGTCTCTTAGGCTGAAAGACAGTGAATATTGAAATTTAAATGCAATTCATTTTATGAATACCTTGCAATGCTTTCATTTGTCTTTTTTACTATTCCTATTGTATTTTAAAGCGTATTTCTTTTCTCTAACCATTTTGATCATAGTGATGAATTGTTATATTTTATATTTTTGTATTAATCACTGATGTTATAACTTTTTTTATTAATGTATGTTTATTGGGTGTACCTTAATGGCTTAACCACTGAATAAAATAAAATAATGATGTTTCCAGAAGCAGTGATTGGGCACCTAAATCAGGCTAGATTTAGTCCAATCACCTGTGGAATTCTACCTTTAACAGAAGCGGACTCTCACCACTTTGCTGATTCACTCGAATGAACCTCTTTTGGGAGAGTTGTACTTTCCAAAGCTCTCAACCATTGAGGTGAAGAAGGAGAAATCCAAGTCATAGGAAAGCTCTGCCCGTACCCACTTCCAGGGCTCATTGGAGGGTGGCTCTTGCTGTGGACCAGTACCTGCCACTCAGCACCAGAATCATCCTGTCCGGAGACCCTGAAGTGGGTCTCACAGCATCTGGAGGACAAGATCAGCTAAGGCTCTCTGTTTTGCCACACAAAACCGGTTGAATCTTGTCAAACCGCATTTACCACTCATTGAACCAGAGGGATCTTGCTGGTGCTGCCTTTGGCACTCCTCTGACCATTCAACTTTTCTGCCTGCATATGGAACCAGTTTGATGCTGCATCGTGTCCTCGCTGAACCTTTCACCTGCAAGGCTTGAATCAACCGCTTGGCACCAGGACCCAACTTGAACCTCTGGATAGTCAATCATGGCCTTTGACCTGGTGGACCATCAGTTGATGGTGGCCAGGTTAAGGGAAGTGGCAGGTTTCTCAGAGAACACTGCCTGTGGACAGATTTTTTTTGAGTAATCATTGGTGCAGTGTATGCAGCAAGTATGCGGAAGAACACCCCACCTTATTGGCATACAGTGTGCCCCAGGGGGCCTGCTTATCGCTGGCCCTATAGAATATTTTCATGGTACCTTTCTTAGATTTGTTGGAAGAACATGCGATCGGCTTTACGAATTATGCGGATGACACTCAATGTGTCATCCCACTATCGGGTGTTCATCATGATGATGAAAAAACAATCAATAAGATCTACAACCTCATTCAAAACTGGATGATAAATAATGACCTAGCTTTGAACAAGGAAAACATTTAGTTAATGGTGACCGGCACGAAAGGTAGAATCTGCAAACTGGGAACCGACTACGATCAGTTTCAATTGGCAGATAATGATATCAAGACCAAAGACAAGGTAACAACTTTAGGGGTCTATCTGGAGCAACATCTGACCATGAAGGCGCATGTGAGTGGCCTAGTCTCCTCCACTGCCTATTCTAACAAATTGCTGGCCCAGCTCTGCCCTTGCATCTCTCAATTAAATTGTGAAATCATAGGGCTATTATAGGGTCAAAAAATTACTGTTGTAGTAGCCTATTGGTTGGTATCTCCAAATCAGAATGTGCTAGATTACAAATCTTGCAAAATATTGTGGTCAGAGTTGTCATGGGCCTCAAGAGAAGAGACTGTGGGCCTCATTACGAGGTTGGAGGTAGCCATGCCCTTAAAAAGGACATGGCTACCCCCAAGCTTGGGTCCGGCTCTGGCTCCAGCTCCCGCGAAAGGAGAATTACCAGGCCATTCCGACCTTGGAAGGCCAGGTAATTTTCCTTTCACAGGACCCGGAGCCGGTACGTCCCCATTCCCATTTGAGCCCCCATAGGGCTCAATGGGAATCGGGAGGATGGTAGCAGCGGTACCGTTCATAACAGTACCGTTGCTACCATCCTGTTCTGCTCGCGGGTGCCGCTATGCACGGAGCGCCCCCTGTGAGCAGAACTCTTAATGTGGTGGCATGGCAACAACGGCACCGGTAGCACTATCGACGCCGTTGTTGCCTTACCGCCACTGTTGTAATGATGCCCTGTGTGTCTGAAGCAAGACACAGACTACATTGGCTACCAATAGAGGCAAGAATTGAATTTTGACTTCTAAGGGGGTCATTACGAGGTTGGAGGTAGCCATGGCGCTATTAGCACCATGGCTACCTTCTTACAGCATAAGGGTCCGGGTTCCCTGAATGGGGAATTACTGGGCCATTCCAACCTTGGAGGACCTGGTATTTCCCCATTCAAGGAAACTATCCCCTTTCCCATTCGAGCCCCCATAGTGCTCAATGGGAATGGGGACCATGCTAGCATGCTGGTCCTTTTTTAGCGGCTCCCACTTAGGGCGCCTGGTAAAACCAGCTGCCCTTAGCAGGACCCACTAAAGGACCTCATAATGTGGCGGTAAGGGTTAGCGGCACCGGCACCATTACCACCGCCCTTAACCCCTTACTACCAACCTTGTAATGACCCCCTCAGTGTCTGATGGGCCAAAGTCTGTCATACTTCGGTGAAGTATTGATTAATAAATCCGGCACTAGGTGTCTGAGATCCAACGAACCAGCTAAAAATTCCAGTCATTTGAAGGTAGCTAAGAATTGTGATTTTTCACTGGCCGCCCGAGAGCCTGAAATGCCATTCCACCAGACTTGAGGGAAATACAGTCCACTGCTGTGTTTCGAAAAAAGCTCAAGACATTCTTGTTTAGATAGATCGTGTGCTTGAGCCAGGGATGATTCACTCCTAACTTGTCCAAATATGCTCTTTGTATTTTCTTGTTGTCTTTACTTCGTATGTTTGTTGTCAGCCGTAAGGCTCAGGGTCACCTGGTGCGCCTTATAAATGTATTAAAGTAAAGTAAAATTGCAAAGGATGTCCCAAAGATGTTCCCAATGGGCCTCATTAGGAGGAAGGCGGCCACGGAATGAACGGTGATGTAAGGGACCGGCGCCGTTTATTCCGGGCCGCCCCATTACGAGGTCTGCAGCGGGTCCCGCTCTGGAATGCCTGGTCAGACCAGGCGTCTCTAGCGGGACCCGCTAGCAGACCAGGATGCTAACAACGGGCCCGTCATTAACGGGCCTGGTGTTAGCATCCTCCCCATTCCCATTGAGCCCTATGGGGGCTCAAATGGGAATGGGGATGTACTGGGTCCGGGTCCCAAGAATGGGAATTACCGGGCTTGCCAAAGTCGGCAGGGCCCGGTAATTCCCTATTCCTGGACCCGGTACCCGGTATGGGGTAGCCATGCCGCTAAAAGCGGCATGGCTACCTCCATCCTCGTAATGAGGTCCAATGTGTTTTACAAAGGTTTACAAGAAGGTTACTTTCTATTTGTTTTGTTTTTTGATGGAAGGAGAAAAGGGATTAAAAACAAACAAAGGGTTTCATAAAAAGGTTTCTGAAAGGGGAGACTTTAAAACAAGTACAATAAAAATACATGTGACAAATGGGTTAGGGTATGTGAAAAGGACCCAGACAAAATGCTTTCAATGGGTGAAGCACAACCTCTTTTGCTCTCCACTAGTGTGGTTGATCACTGTTCCCACTTCTACCATCAATGCACAATGAACAGAGATCCATAAAATGAGAAACACCTGTACTATGACCAGAAAATGTCCCTAGGGAGTGAACAGAGTGTTCCAGTGTTCCCCTGCTGACTGTGGACAGTATGTCTACTATCTCTATTCTGGTGATGGAAGTGCTTTTATAATCCCCAGTATGTCCGCGCAGAGGCGCTGAGTGAGCAGAGTGATCCAGTGTTCCAGGAGGCCAGAGACCGAAGAGCTAGTTCTTGGGTGAACATGGAAAAGCCAACATTTCCAATATTATCCCTGCAAACCCGCCAACAGCTAAAGAACAAGGTGAATGGGAAGGGGCACAAATTGGCAAAAGACTTAAAACAAACAAAGAGATCCAAGTGGGAGTCTTCATTTGCATTGGTTGGCCCGGGCACAGAAATTAAGACGGCAATTTTAAAGGATGCTCGTACTTGGGTGAAGGATTCTAGAGGTGGTGTGGAATGCATAGGACTAACTAAAACTTGCATCAACCAACCGGGAATGTGTAGACTTGCCCATAGGCCATCCTCTTAGACCCAAAACTAATCTGGAGCACGGCAAAGGGAAGGCTTTCTCGGAGTAGGAAAGGGGGATGAAAAATTCCCTTGAATTAACAGATGCAGAGATATTGACCGCGCACCATCAAAAGTCCCATTCCAATTTTAAACTGCACCGCTTTTAATTCACAGGGCAACATGATGTCTGCTTTAAAGCTGTATGAGTCAATTAATGACAACTTCAAAGATCACTCCACCTGTCTAACAATGATCAACTCAAAAGGTGATATTTATAGAGGACTTTATCATGTGCTAACAATCCTGAGTTGACCAGGAAGCGTAATGTGCCAGGCGGATTCTACAAAATGTACAAATGGCACTCAATACAGAAAGAGAGGAAATAAAATGCCTGCTGGGATCCCTCCTGGAGCTGTTGAAGGCCTCAATCAAATTCAGAAGGCAAAGCGGTCATCCATGGGCCCACTTGAAGCCTCCCCTCAGGCGGCCACTTCAATTAACAACATCTCTGAGCCAGAAAATAAAATACCACGGGCTGATGAGACTACAAATTGGAATGAAGCAGGTGTCACTCCGGGAAGCCCTAAAGTGGAGCCTTGCTCATCGAAGGGAAGTATGGTACCAGTGGTCCTGGGAGGAAAGCAGTCGACCAAGGTTGTTATGGAAATATCAACAAGGGCTTCCAGTATTATGAAAGAAGGAGGAACGCCTAAGACAGTCAATCAAGTGAGAGTGTACAAGATGCCTTCCCAATCTTCCAGAGTAGAAAGAAATTCAAGATACAATAGGAGAGAGACAATGTGGAGCTCATTTATCATAAAATGAAAAACATGACAATATTGAAGAAAAAAGAAGATCTAAAGGCTCTAGGACGTTCTTAAGAAACCTGCCTATGCCTCCCACTCCTGGGAAAGCAAGGGGCCAGAAAAAGTGGTCACTCCACGAGTGCAAAAAAAGAGTGTGCACCTAGGGAAGAGACAAAACTGGAGTGCTGCCCTTCTCCTCATCTAGAGTCAGAGACTAGCGGCAATGTCGATGAGGAGATCAATCTATCCTTACTCACAATTCACAGTGAGGATCTATTAGAAGATGGGGTTTTATGGAATTGTGGTCCATAAAATATTCAATACTTTCTCTAAATCTTCCTAGAGAAATGACAGTGTTCTTTTTACCATCACCATTCTCTGTCGTATTTCTCTATTCTCTTCTCTAATCCACTACGTAAGGCTTATGAAAAATGCTAACTCGTCATCTGAGTGAGTATCCATCCTTAACCAGCTCCTCATCTGGCAAATTTGTCACCCTGTATCCTTCACTGAGGGCTATCTCTGTTCTCCATCCTCTTCCCTCATCATCTGTCCTGTGAAGAACCACCCCTCCCTCTCTAACCACTGCTGCTTCTAACTCCAAGGGGATAATTTGCTCTTCATCATCCATAGGGATTTCTGGTTTAATCAAAAACTTGTCAGGTATTCTTAATAGCTTATCTATCAATCTGAGTAACCACAATAATAAAACAGTCACTCCATAAAAAATACTTATGTATCTAAGGGAGCTCCTTGTAATACCTTCTGGCCTGTAAACGCTAATATAAGCTCTCTCACATTCATATGATGTATCCCTGGGGTGGAATACACTATTCCTTCGTCAATAAAAGATATTGGGCCTCATTAGGACCCTGGCGGTCCCGTAATGAACGGTGCTGGTACGGGACTGGCACCGTTCATTACGGGCTGCCCTATCACGAGGACTGCTGCGGTACCTGCTAAGGAACGCCTGGTCAGACCAGGCATCCTTAGCGGGTCCCGCAAGCAGTCCAGGATGCTAACAACAGGCCCATCATTAACGGGCCCGTTGTTAGCATCCTCCCATTGCCATTGAGCCCTATGGGGGCTCAAATGGGAATGGGGATGTACTGAGTCTGGGTCCCGCGAAAGGGTTACTGGGCCCTCCAAGGTCGGAATGGCCCGGTAAGTCCCGTTTTGCAGGACCCGGACCTGGAACCCGGTATGGAGGCCCATTGTCATGTTATTTTTTGTCATTAAGTTATGGCTGAATATGTTAACTGGTGTCTGCTTAGAATATAATAATGGCAATGAAATATCATGTTCTCCTGTAGAGATTGGTAATGTGTCTGTAAAAGGGATTAAGCTCATCGCCCCAGCCAGAGAATTCCTGCACATTCATGGAAATACCTAACATTGGATATTTTCCCTCACAGACACAGGAATTAGTGGCTCCAGTTTCTACAAGAAATGAAAATGTCTTACCTCCTATCGTCACCTTAACCCTTGGCTCCTCTTTGGGGTCTGGTGTCATGGATAGTACTGAACACATCAGGTCACTTTTTGGGCTTTGCTTTTGTGAATATGAATTCATCCTTGCACCTGTGAAAGGATTTCCTCCCACCACAGTGTTACTCCCTAATTTGAGTGTGGGTGCTTGCTGAACTCCTGTGTTCATATTCCATTGTGGTACCATAACCTGTTGTGTCTGTGCTTACTGAGTTTGTACTTGCTGTATTTGCTGTGCTTATGGCATTTATGTCTGAGCCAGCGTGTGATCTTGGGCATAGTAATCTTGCGATTCTGTATTTTATTTTGCAGAACATAGTCCATCCCCCTCTTTGAGCTTGTCAATTTTGCTGCATGCCTCCTCTGCTTCTGCATGTTCTGGCTATGTGTCCTACTCTTCTGCAATTCCAACATTGTTGTGCCTGTCTGCCATTAAATACTCTTCCCTGAGGGTTTTGAAATCCCCCTCTTCCTCCTCCTTTAGACTCATTCCCTTTTCCTCTTGGCCATTAATTGTACCCACTCTGATCTGGGGATACATTACATTATTTTACTGTACTGGTTGCATTTCCTGCAGCACCCCACCTTCATTGCTCGTCAATACAGCTCTGTGTTGCTATTTTTGAATTTTTATTGTGATCTAACTTCGCCTCTTCCTGCTTTCAACTCTCTGCTTTCTTCTTGTTTTTCTCCTGCATTAATCGGCAGGGATGCACGATCGTCAATTGTATTTCTGGCCATGGTTTTGCTTCCATTACCACCTGTTTCTTCATCTGCCATTGCACTGGTTTGGGCAGTCCATGACATAGAATGTGGTAAAATAATGTCACTGTTTTATCCCATGGTGCACGCATCTCAATGCACCATCTCTCTTGAATATCTTGAATATAGGCGACAGGCTCTTCATCCTCCCCCATTTTCCTAGTCATAATCACACCAATATCTGATGTATCAGGATACTGTACTCTGAGCACCCGCCATACATCTGCTCTGCAATTAGTAAATGGTGCTCCATCATGTGTCATGTTTTGTGCAGTCACACCTGCGTATCCTGCTTGCTTCCAAATGTCATCAGTTCTCTCTCCTATGATGGCTGCTAACAAGCCTTTTATGTCACCGATGGCTAACGTAATTCCTAATGTCATTCTTTCTAATTCATAAATACACTTCCCAGCACGGGTATTTAAACTGTAATTTACATCTTGAATTGTCTTTATCTGTTTGTGGTCATGGAATATATTTTGGCTGTCCTCCCCTTTCTCCAATAATGGAATTGTGAAAATCCTGGCCCGTAATCATATCTGGCTACACTTCTTGTCTTCCAGACGGGGCTAGTTTTGCCCCTGTCCTGGTAGTGCCCTTAATCTGCTTACATAAGGTGGGGATAAAACCCCTGCACCACGCAATCGTGCTTGTGGTTGCTCAGTGTATGGTATCGATTCAGGTTTTTTATCTTTGGGGTCTTCTAAATCTGGCCATTTTACCCTTTTTCTTCACTCGATTCTTTTGAAACTCTGCATGCACCCTCCCTTCCCGCTCTCTCATTTTATTCCCTTTCTTTATCTGACATCATTATGCCCCAACCTGTGTGGCTATTATCCTTATTATGGCTATTATCCTTTTCCACATCATCAAGATCTACTCTACTTAAAGACAGTGTTCTGTGCTTGTCTGTTATGAAGTCACCTGACCTTCCTCCTGTTTCCCTCAATAGAGATCCTTCTACCTTCTCGTGGGTTTTATACCCTTCTTTGTCCCTCATTTGCCTTTATAAATCCCAACTATTCTCTCGACATCTTCTGTATCTTGAACATCATCCCATGTTGGTATTCTTGGTATCCCTTACAGCTCCCTGTGAGGCTGTTGTGACCCTCTCTCTTCCTCAAGTCATTCTTGTGCTTTGATCAGCACTATGCTTCTATGACCTAGATACTCTATCTCGTCATCTTTTAATCCCCTACTCCTGTTAGTTTCTTCTTCCCTTCTCCTCATCTCCCTCAATTCACCTTCTTCTTGCCTCCTTTGCAACCTATGTACTTTCATTCTTTGTGCTTCTACCTCCTCTTGTCTCTTCTCTTCTGGCCTTTCCTTTTCCTTCTGTGCCTCATACCTTCTTCGTTCTTCCCTTTGCTTGCATTCTCTTTTTTTTCTTTTCTTTATATGCTCTCTCTTTGTCCTTTTCTTTCTTTTCGCACTCTTCTCTTTCTCTGACCCCATCAATGCCCTTATCATTCAGCTTGAGAAATATTTGTCCTCCCATCCATTAATTCTGTACTATTGTTTTTCCCTTGGCGTTGTCTTTTATTTCGTTCTGCTTCCTTGCTTCTTCCTCTTTCTCCATCTGTCTATCTTGTCTATCCTTTCTCTCATTGCGCTGTTTACTTTCATCACGTGTCGATATGTATTTGCGTTCTCTGCTTTTGCTCTGTTTCTGCATTATCCTCACTGCTGTAAGCGGGAGGCTCATATGTCGGTTTAATATACCCTGCTGCTGCTTTTAATTCCATTGAGGGATCAAATCCCTTGTCCCCTGTGTCTGCGCCATTTTTTTCCAGGAGAGGAAAGGGGAGCCAAAGGCGGTACATCCTCCCATTTATGCTGATTAAGCATCCACTCCTTCTCGGCTGGATCTTCTTTCTCGCTCTTATTTCCATAACTCTAAAATAGCAAACCTTTTCTGTAACTTCTTTCCCTTGTATATGGCACGCAAGTATGTTGTTATATGTCACAATACTGTTTTAACAGTGAGCCCTCTTGAGGCCATGGCATAAGTGTCTTATTAGTCGTACCTTGAACCCACTCCGAATGATACTTCCTTATCTTACCTGTGTATCTTGACAATGTCCATCATAGGTGTAAAAGGTGTAAAAGTCTCGACTGTCTATACTTACTGGACCTTTTATTCTATTCTTTATTTTATCAACAATACCGCACTGATCAATTAGAGCGGGCCCCATCAATCACTGCTTATTTATTCAAAAATCTAAATATTTTATCCGCTTGTAAACTTTCTGCAACAATGTGCTTTTTGTTCGTTCATTTACACATTCTATCAACTTTTAGTATATCTTTTTTATCATTACTATTTTTAGAGTCTCTTCTTTATTTATTAATTTCCTTAATTTCTGAGTGATGTCAATTTCTTGATTAAAAAATCTGATCATCACCTTAATGTTTTACTATGGTTTTATATCTATTAGTTTAAACACAACAAAAGCTTGAAATTGACATATTTATAACCCCACAAATGTGCACTTCAATACAGTTTCCCTGAGTACGCCTTCCTTTACTATCTTTAGTAAATGTATCTAATCTAATGTTTACTCCATCTTGGAGTTTGACACCCACTCTCCTTGTTGGTATTGCATCAAGAATCCTTAACACCCATATTTGCAATCTTTTTAGTTCAAATCCTTCCGTCCCCTTGGAACCAGGAATTGAGTTATCTACTTCTCTTATTTATAATCCCCAAACATCCTGTTACTTTTTATATATAAACCCTTTTATAAGGCAAACCTTACCATGGGATGGTGGGAAAAATTCATTGTCTGGACTGATGCCAACAGTAAGTACACAGACCAAGTTGTCCTCTGGTTACGGTATATTGACGATTTGTTTGTTCTATGGAATGGTGAAGAACAAGATTGGCTAGATTTTGTGACTATATTGAATGTGTTGGGTGTCCTGACCCACGTTTGAGCTATCATGCTGCAACATTTGGTGCTGTGGGCT
Source organism: Ambystoma mexicanum (assembly GCF_040938575.1). Lineage (NCBI taxonomy): Eukaryota > Metazoa > Chordata > Amphibia > Caudata > Ambystomatidae > Ambystoma > Ambystoma mexicanum. The sequence continues at coordinate 887,344,785 of NC_090924.1, read as the reverse complement.
TAGAAAATCCAAGATGGCCAAGAAGCCCACATGTACGGCAGAATAGGAAAACTGTGCAGTACTGGCATGGAAAACATCATGATGGCCAGAACCTCCCAGAAAATGCACAGGGAAATGCATGAAGAATAGGCTGCCACCCATTTTTGCCTAGGTTGTGAGCACAGGAGGGCACTGCCTAAAACCACCATTGGGCTACTCACAGAGTAGCCTGAAACCATTGGGAATGGCAATGCTGATTGCCAAAAGCAACCTAGAACTGTGGGGAATTCATTTTCTTAAATCCCAAAAATGTTTGCATTACCAGTGCTCACCACTATCAGAAAGCCGGCGTTTTAAAACCACCAGACTTTTGTGTAAAACTGAACCAATGAAACAAAACCAGACCAAGGAAAGACTTGCTAAGAGGTGGATACAATGTAAAACTATACTCTGAAATGACTTGAAGGAAGTAATTATTTAATGTGTATGTAAAAATCGTAATAGACTTAAACTGGGGGACAAAAAGTGACATTTAGCTGAAACCTGGCTTAATGAAACTGAATTCTGCCTGACATCTACGCCCACAGGAGTTAAAACCTGCTCAGCCACTCTTCCCCTTGCCAAAAGGAGTTGTCACCTCTCTGATTAGATTAGGGGTGGAGCAGCTACAGGGAGTTGAACAAAGGCCTGTCCTGGGCCCAGGCAGATGGTTTATTAGGGTGGTCGTAAATGGCTTCCTTTTGAACAAAGCCCTTCCTTGACTCAGGCAGATGGTTTATAGGGGAGGTCGTAAAATAGCTTCCTCTTGGCAGAAGCTGGGAGGGGCAGGGTGTTTGAGCTTGGCAGAAACTGGATAAACTGGTTTCTTCACCATGTGACCTGAAAAGACACACCCCTGTTGGCCAGAATATGATTCTAAGAAAGATGTATAACTCACAGTGCGGACATGTCAAAATTATTTAAATGATACCATAATTCTTGTGATTTTTCTGTGCACGTTTTAAGACGCGTTGGGAATTTGTGTGATGTTCGGGGGCAAAACCACGCTATTTATTGACACCACATACTCTGTGTTTAAGCTAGCAACCTGGAAAGTTACTGAGATATGTGTGGGAGGGGGTGTATATGTGTATAAATCTGGAGAAAAATCTGATGTTGCAAAACCCACTAAAAAGCACAAAATGTTGCCATTTCTGAATGCAAGCCCCCAGGAAGAGCAGAGTTTGAACAGAGTATACCTCATGTTATATGTGAGGGGTGCATGTAATTTTAAACAAATGTGTACCTGTGCAAATATGTATTTGGGTCAAATATAGATTTGTGTGCAATTTGACAGGGGAGTATCCTTTCTGCAGACCATAAAACAGCATCACCATGACACACATTTCCTTCCCCCAATCAAAGCAGTGCGGAAAGCTTGACCAATGGGCAGTTGAGAGAGGGGCTGGCTAGTGATGCTGCACACACACCCACTTTCAAAAGACATAAAAAGAGCCACTGGAAGCTGGAGAGGACATTCAAATCCAGTTGCTGCAACGCGCTCTGCCGGACCACACAACATCCAGAAGATACCAGATCCAACACTTAGACTTTAAAACTCCAAAGAACTTGATTCAGAACTCAAAGCAAGAGCCTAAACCCACAAACTGAGAACTCTTCTCAGCAGGCCTCAGCATCCAGCAAACCTAACAGCGGTAGCAGCATCCAGGAGCTGTGCAGATCGGCGCTGTGTCCAGAGAAAGCTGTGCAGAAAGATCCAGGAGCTGTGCACAGACGCTGTACCCAGAGATCCAGGAGCCGGGCCAGGAGCAGTGTCAGACCAGACCAGCAGAGCAGAGACCAGACGCTGTGCGCAGAGACCGTCCGGGGCGAAACCAGAACCGAAGCCATCTTGACCCGATCCGTGAGACCTAGACCTTCCAAATACATTGTGAGTACAGCTAGGACGGTGTGAAACCAAATCTCTTAGTTTCCAGTGATATAAATCAATCTATTTAATCTAAGTAGAACTGCCTCCTAACTGTCACTTGTCAATTCTGCAGCCGCATAGCTGTCACCTGTCATTTTTAAAAGCTGTCACCTGTCAATTTGAGTTACTTTAAATTCGAAAAACGACCTTTACAAAATCGTTCATATCTTTGGAACCGTTTGGGCTAGAAACGATTCGCGATTTGGTTAAAAATCCAGCCACGTGTGAAAACAGCAGCTTCCTTGCTTTCCTTTGCCAAAAATGCATTTGCCCCTTAATCACCATCTCTGAATCATTGCTAAAGGGAGCCTGCACTCATCCCTAGTATCTCTCACTCACCCTGAACCTCCTGAAGGGAATTAAAAGCATTTTCAGCATATTTCTCACTGCATTGTCACCATATTCAAAGCATTTTGCCTGTGTTTCAAAACTCCTATCTGTTGTATAAGCTGCTGGGGGGGAATTGAACTGAATTCTATTTGATTGCATTCCTAAGAACTGTGTGCTCTCATCTTCATCTCCTTACATTGCATAAAGGGGGGGGGGGGTGAATTGTCCAAGAAAGTGATTACATTGTCTTTTGCTGAAATCCTATCAAGTTATTTTCTGTACTGCATTTTCATTCCACATTGCATCTATTTGAAACCATAAAAGTATTGTTGCTATCTTATCCATCCTATACCCACTCATCATTGATTATAAAGAAGTGTGCTAGTTCCAGACTATCCATTATTGATTACTGCTCAGATTAAGTGTGATATTCATATTCAATTATTAATTCATTAAAAAAGTGATATATATATATATATATATATATATATATATATATATATATATATAGTTTAAATTCTCAAATAAAACTTTCAAATTGCAAAACAGAACTACTTCTTGGCTCAGTGGGGTCAGGGGGATTCCAAGAGAGGGGTGTTATATAGGGGTAGTCATCCAGAAATCATGAACTGGACATAAAGATATATCAATAAGGGTTTCCTTTCAGTATCCCAGACTAGGCATTGACTTAGCTGTAGTGTTGAATTGAATCCTCTTACAAATGTCAACGACTTAAATCTTAGATTTACTGAGACCCACAGCCAAGAATTATTCATTTTCTTAGATGTCGTGGTAAAAACGGACAAAAAAGAAATCAGCACTGAACTTAACCGTAAACCTACAAGCTCGGACATGCCATTATTTGTGACAAGCAATCATCTGACTCCGCTCAAATGGAGTATACCATATGGTGAGTTCATCAGTATTCGACGTAATTGTAGTAAATTGGATTGCTTTGATAGAGAGTGTAAAATCACAGCCCGGAATTTCAGTAAACAAAGATATCCAAAGGCTGTTATCGAAAGAGCTTACATCAAAGCCTGAAATTTAGATTGAGCGGTATTGCTCACCACTAATCGAATACCTGAACAACCCCCCGAAACCGATGATGTAAGACTGATACTCACCTATGGCTCACATGCTAAAACAATAAGGCAAATATTACAAAAACATTGGCATGTCCTGAAAACCGATGAAGCTCTATCTCCTTTCATGGGGCAACGTGCCAATATAACCTACAGAAAGTAAATTTTCATCAAAGATACATTAGTAACAAGTTTCATGGCACAGAAAAATGCAATACAAGCGGAACCCACATGGCTGAATAAGAGAAATACTGGTTTTCTGAAATGCACCAAATGCAAAGCCTGCCAATTTGCCCTAAACAAAACCAGTTATACACATCCGATACTGGGGTATGATGTTGAAATGAAAACTAAAATCACATGCAACACCGAATTTGTGGTATATGTCTTAGTATGTTCATGCAATCTTTGGTATGTAGGCAGCACCATTGGCAAGTTGAAATTAAGGATCTTGCAGCATATGCGTGCCATAAAAAACGTAGATGCCTCATACCCTATGGCAGTACATTTTAGAGACCAACATCAGAGCAAGTTGGACAGTTTCAGATTTTTTGGTGTGTATCATATTAAACTCAACCCACGTGGTGGTAACCGGGAGCTTGCACTGCGACAGATGGAAACACGCTGTATTTTAGACTTTCAAACCAAAAAACCATGAGGACACAACCTGGAAGAAGAATTGTATACTTTCCTTGGGACATAATGCACCTTTCCCATTTGAACTCTGACAAGTTTTCTGTAGCTCACCACTAATGGCAATGTCTTGCTTAATGTGTTGATTCCTGAGCTCATTTTAATATTTTCTAATATTTTGTAAATTGTATAAACTTTTTGTATGTGTATTGACTTTTTTAGTGAAAATTGCACAGAGCTTCTTAGCCCTTGTCTCTCTATACTTCTTCCCTTGCATATTTGTATTGCCCCAAATTCTGGTTTTATCATAACCCATATTGTACACTGATTGACAGTGGCAATGAATGTTTACAGCACTATGCACTTTATTGAGAATATCTCTGCTTGTACAATTAATGAGTTTATTGACAACCAAGCGATTGCCCGGGTATGAGGAATAATGATGAGCACTATGCACTTTAGAAATTTCTGGTTTTACTCAAAACAATGTTTACAGCACTATGCACTTTTAAGTATCATGTTTCCTCTCTGTTTTCTTATATCTACGGGACCAATGTTTAAAGAAAAGGAGATCTCTCATTGAATTTGTTACAGCAACTTATTCATTTTATCGTACATTACAGATGGGGAAATCTAGTCGGTTTACTGGCAAGCGAGTTAATAAGGTATATTGATACCGAGCACGCAGTATTTCTTGCTTTGACCACTAGTGTCACAACATTTTTTGTTAATATTATTAACAAAAACTGCCGGTTTACCTAAAAATCTGTTATTTGTTATTAACATCAAACATAACGAGAATGACTTCAAATACACTCTAAAATGGCCGCCTGCAGTTACACAGGAGAGAATCCATATGGATTGGGGAAAAGTCAAAAGAGAAGAGGGACTAATTGTATTGGGCAAAACCATAGAGTTTGAAACTTTCTTCTTTGACTGTATTTAAACGCTGTGCAAATCACTCACCTTTATATGTGATCAAGCAACGGGATTGTTGCGAAACGCGTGAGTTCTGTTATGTCTTTAATAAAACTGGATATGGCATAAGAAACCTTGTTGGCGAATGTTGGATTTATTTTGAAGACCATCTTTGACGTCCTGAACGCTTTGAGTGCCGTCCTCGCTGGAAAAGTGGAATTACTTTTTCCTTTTGTTTTGAATATGTATATATATATATACATATATATATGTACACACACATTTATATATTATTTACAATAAAGTCCATTCCCCCTATTTTGCAACCTTCAATATTCAACTTACATTCATGGCTCAGCTCGAGTCCCTCGGCAGCGACTCTCCCTCAACTGACCAATTCGCCTTCCATCCACGGGGCAACTGCAGGCACCGCACTAGAATTTGTTCAAAATGGGACCGTCAACCGTATCTTCTTACACATGATATTGTGCACCGTTCTCCACAGAAAGCTCTGCGGTCTTCTGGCCAATGGCTGGCGTAGATAAGCGTATGGGCATCCTGATCTGTGCCTAGCCGATTAGACCTGAACCATCTGCACCGCCACCAAAATGTGCTCTAGCACCTTAAAGCATCTCTTGTGCTAGATGGAATTACCAATAAAGATCTCAGACCAAATCACCAGATAGACTCAAAGAATATGGCAAACTACTACTTTATTTTCAATTTAATTTAATTTAATAAACTGTCAGACACTGGACTGATGCTTGCACACTCACAAACAAACTTGATTACACAGGGTTCTTATACCTCAATATGCATCATCCATGGGTCATCCTATGGGGCAAACTATAAAACCTTTTGATGGGAGTGATTGGGTATTGGACCATATTTACTTATAGAATACATATGGGTTAGTACTTCATTGGCTGCTTCTTATCTGTAAGACATGCCTTGGACTATCTCTAAATACGTACAATAGTGATGATAGTGAACACACTGGCAGCGGATCGGTCTGTGCACTCATTGTATAGCAAATTGCCCATAGACCCACTGATTTTTTGGCATTCCCACCCAACCTTGGTCTTTTGACTCGGCTACCAGCATGTAGGGAAACCGAAACCCAGGTGCTTGAGTCACGTCAGATTACTCCCCACTTTCCCAATTAGTCCATCATCTCTCATCAGTCTGACCATAAACCAAAGTTTCCATGTTTGTAGTTGACCTCGTAGTCTTCTCTGTTCTGGGACATTCAAGGGAGTATGAGCACATCACTATCTTTATCCACAGCTTAATGACTAGGCCTTGTTTTTTTCGATTTATGCATCATGTGAGGAGACAACAAATGTGTCAATTTCCACCTCTTATTTACTACTATTTGATTCAATTATGCTGGGTGTTATTGTTCATCTTGGCCTCTAGAAACTTGCTCACTCCATCTTGTAGGAGCCTTATCCATTGTTAATTGTCCAATATTCGGCTCTTGCACATGTTTTCTTCTTCTTTAATTTAAGAGAAATATGTCTCACATGCATGGTTCATCCGTCTGCCTCCCTTTGTGCTTTGCAGCTATTCCTTGATATAGTGCGATTGATCCCAGACCAACCTAAACTCCTCTTTGTTCTGCACACAAAGCTGTTTTCCAGTGATTTCTGACTTTGCAGCCCTGGTCTGTTTCTGAGGTAGCTGGAATAAATCCTTGAACGAGCCGACGTCTATTTTCCTATCATGGCCGTCCTTAACACATTATATTTTCCTCTATAGCAAGCTTCAATGTCCCTCATAAACCTTGCGTTGTTGCGTATTTACACTTATTGTCAGCAAGTTACTTTATCTTTTTTTGCATGCATATTTACTTTATCATTTCGTACATGATTCTTTTGCCACTTCAATATGATTGTCAGTCTTACGTATTTTCATATCATTTCAGTGTATCCTCTATATTTTCTTCATGACATCACTCTGCCCTCGTCAGATGTCACACAGCACTACATGATGTCCAATGGTGTGTGCATACATCCTTCCACTCTTTCAGTGCGAGGGTACATTCAATACGGTTGTCTGTGTGCATATCGTCTCTTGTACACTTGATGCGGTATAGGGACAACACAGGGGTCCCACATACAGCTCTTCTTCTGCTGTACCAGTATGAGGCTGGTGAGGGGGCAGCAGTTAGGGTATATGAATCGACCTGCTCCTCTACACAAATACTCTGGAGAAAGGCTTATTAACATGTTTAATAATTACGTGTTTTCTTTAGAATTTAGAGTTAAATTCATAAGTGATTAATGACTATACAGATTTGGCTCTGACATTTTCGTCTTTTGATCAGATCTATCAACAGTAGCTTTTTGATATTATAATTAAAAATGACACACAAACAGTATTTACTCATTGCAACTCATCACCAGTGCACTTTACTTACTATCTTATGTATTGATGTTCATATATCTATATCTGTGAACGTTTCTTCATTGAACCACATAGGCGTGGGAGCACATTCTCATGCTTGACATTATATGACATATATTGATGGTCAATAAAAGGAACATACGTTTGCTGGGAAAGGCTGGATTCCATTCATTACTCCCTATGTAAGATGCACGCTTTGTCTGACCAACAAGGCACAACCATGTCGGGCATACCTTAATCAAGTCCATGATGTCGCCCTAATAGCTAAGGTGTGACCCATGGTCTCCATCCACCTGTAAGCTCACTGCTGCCTCTTGACGTAACCACTCCCTCATGCCTGCCTCCCATCTCTATTTCTCACAACTAATGGGCTCGAAACAAAGCAATGCTGTGCAATCCATTGCATGATGAACCCTTCAACACAGCATGCCTGGCATTACTGAAGCTGCAAAACAGCAGGCCTTGTTTCCGTCCATGGGGTATCCATGAGTCCATTAATGGAGGCCTTTTGATTCCGAATATCATTTTTAACACAGTGATTGTCTGGTTTTCTAAGGTGTTTTTGGATGATTGTAGGGTAATATTTTACTTGAACACACTTAATTGAAATTTAAATGACACTCCTTACTCTAATTATGTAGCATTGTCTTTGCAAATTACAGGTTTTGCAGACGCGATTTTGATAAGATATAAATATCTCACACTCTTTGCTGCTAGTGCATACATTTCTAATTACACACAGGAAGGTTCAAATTATCTTTTTCTTTGGCAACACAATGCATAAGTCAACACCCGACACCCACATACTTCTGTGAAAACATACTTTAACATCTGCATATTTTCTTCTAAATTGAAGCCGCAGGCTAAAGTTAGTTATACAAATTTGCCGTTTCTGTCACTAGCTTAATATACACGGTGCATTGCGTCTGCATAATTGGTCCTTTAAATAATAGTTTGTTTCCCAACTAAAGCATATGTCACCACTGCGCTAATGAAATGATTATAATGCGGTGCTAAATGCTGCACTGCATTTTGTTGCATTAGGGCTGCCATTCACTAACGCCAATTTGCATGCAATATACCTGTCAATATATAATTTCAACAGTCTTCATCAAAATGTGCTCCACATATGGAATTCTGCTTTTCGATTATAGAATATCACGTTAGGACTATGTCTTGCACATAACGTTCTAGTTGGGTTTATTATTTAAGGAATATGCCCCGAGCAGCGGGGGCATTACTGAGGCAGATAATCCCCCGAGGCCCATAGTTATAGGTTTGAGCGAAACAAGGGCCTTAGCGAAGGCCCCGGGGCACTACCTGACTCGGTAATGCCCATGTTGCGAGGAGCATATTGCTATTAGAACCCCAGCCCGCAAGATCTGCGTGACCGGGGCACCAAAAGCAGTTTTTTCTGTCCCGAAATGCTGGAGCATTTTGAAAAAAATAATAATAATAAAAACGACCAGGAAAATGGCCACTGGGAAAGGGAAAACAGAGTTTGTTTTCCCTTTCCATGGCGGCCATAGGGAGCGGACGCGCCGAGAACAGAAGTGTTCCCAGCACGTCCGCTCCCGAAAGACGACACAGAAGAAGGTAAGTGGGGTTGGGGGAGGAAACAATAAATAAAAAAAGAAACACCAGAATCCCCACCGTGGATGGTAGCATCCAGCCATATGGAAGCGCGGAGCGGGGATGGTCCCGTTTCGAGCCTCCTCACGGCTGGAAGCTGCCACACCGCCCGCAGTGAACAATGGAGGCAGAAGGTAAGTGGTGTCGGGTGGGGAGGGCAGGGAGGTGGGTGGAAAGGGGAAGAAACAAAAAAAAACCTTACCTGAGTCCCTGGCGGGGGCAAAGGCATCTTCTCAGCGGTGGGGAGGCTTGGAGCGGGGATGGCCCAGTTTCGAGCCTCCTCATTGGCTGGGGGCTGCCACGCCCCCCCACCGTGGACAACTTGGCCGGGTAATGACTCGGCAAGAGCCAATCAGAATGCGTTTTGCATTCTGCTTTACTCTCACCGGGTACTAATGAAGTATATAAAATGTATGAGCAGAAAAAAAGGGATTGGTTACTTGGGTTTTTGTGCAGCCCACAAAAACAGGAAGGTCAATGTTCGATATATTTTTCTTAGAAAGTTCACTGATGCAGACTACAAACAAGCATATCATTATTAATAAGACGTATGTATTGCAATGACGCAATCCGTTGTTATAAATGAGATGAACTTCACAGTTGCCTGTCTGTTTTAAATTGTATTGGAAAAACATGTGAAAAAATACTTGCAACGATAAATGGCCTTGTTCACAGAGCGTTTTCCAACGCTTGTGTGAATTAGCCCAAAGTCTCCATGCTACGATGGCTTGCGCTTAGGCAGCACACACATGTTTCTTACGTGCTCTGATTGTCCAATGTAACTCCTCTTCACACCTCACCTTTTTCTGCCCTCTAACAGATGCGGTGCAAGCCCAGTGCCCAGATGGAAACAACAGCCACTATTAACAACAAACATCAACATTCATAAGAACAACACTGTGCTTAGAGAGGCATCAGCTTCACCTCACTGATGATCCCCAACAAGGGTGAAACACGTGTATGGGGTTGCTGGTGGTACTCTCATTCAGGTTGGAATTGCCATTGCATTTCGGTGCTGGACTGCCTCTGGGCAGGACAAAGACTGATATGCAAATGGATATTTCCCATCTGTGAAAGGCACAGTGAGTAAAAGCAGTGGCTGCGAACTCTCAAGTGGTTAATAACCACTGAACAGGTTATCAAGTCTGTTCTTTCGAGAGAGGGGCGCCCGCTACCTTTGCAAAACTATTTTTCAAGGAACCTGGGATTGGTAACCCTAGGTCTCCTGGGGGCAACCAGACGTGGTCTCCCTCTCACTGTGCTTATAGAGGCATCAGCTTCACCTCACTGATGATCCCCAACAAGGGTGAAACACGTGTATGGGGTTGCTGGTGGTACTCTCGTTCAGGTTGGAATTGCCATTGCATTTCGGTGCTGGACTGCCCCTGGGCAGGACAAAGACTGATATGCAAATGGATATTTCCCATCTGTGAAAGGCACAGTGAGTAAAAGCAGTGGCTGCGAACTCTCAAGTGGTTAATAACCACCGAACAGGTTATCAAGTCTGTTCTTTCGAGAGAGGGGCGACGCTACCTTTGCAAAACAATTTTTCAAGGAACCTGGGATTGGTAACCCTAGGTCTCCTGGGGGCAACCAGATGTGGTCTCCCTTTCACTGTGCTTAGAGAGGCATCAGCTTCACCTCACTGATGATCCCCAACAAGGGTGAAACACGTGTATGGGGTTGCTGGTGGTACTCTCGTTCAGGTTGGAATTGCCATTGCATTTCGGTGCTGGACTGCCCCTGGGCAGGACAAAGACTGATATGCAAATGGATATTTCCCATCTGTGAAAGGCACAGTGAGTAAAAGCAGTGGCTGCGAACTCTCAAGTGGTTAATAACCACTGAACAGGTTATCAAGTCTGTTCTTTCGAGAGAGGGGCGCCCGCTACCTTTGCAAAACTATTTTTCAAGGAACCTGGGATTGGTAACCCTAGCTCTCCTGGGGGCAACCAGACGTGGTCTCCCTCTCACTGTGCTTAGAGAGGCATCAGCTTCACCTCACTGATGATCCCCAACAAGGGTGAAACACGTGTATGGGGTTGCTGGTGGTACTCTCGTTCAGGTTGGAATTGCCATTGCATTTTGGTGCTGGACTGCCCCTGGGCAGGACAAAGACTGATGTGCAAATGGATATTTCCCATCTGTGAAAGCACAGTGAGTAAAAGCAGTGGCTGCGAACTCTCAAGTGGTTAATAACCACTGAACAGGTTATCAAGTCTGTTCTTTCGAGAGAGGGGCGCCCGCTACCTTTGCAAAACTATTCATAAGAACAAGCATGTCATTTTGAATCACAGAACTCCCAAGACCAAAAGTTCTCGAGTTTTAACCACCAAGACCGACCCTTCCAGCCAAACTCAGATGGCTGGATCCCATTACGGCCCTATCACACATTCATGATGCCTTCTTTGGGAATGGCATATTACCACTTCTCCAGTGGACAGATCTAGGAAAGTACTAACCTTACTGGACCACTAGGCTTCAACAAACCAAATGACCAGTTCACTAGCACAAATTATAAAATACAACTTGGAGGAAATCCCAGCAAATAAAGTATAATTAAATCAGCACAATTTAACATTGATTTCTTGACGAAATCAAGTAAATACAAGAGAATGTCTTTAAATAGTGTTCCCCCAAACTATCCGACATGCAGTGTCGCATACTGAAACTGCAACAAAAAAACAAAGCCTCTGAACGGGAGAGAACTAGAAGGCGGTGAAAAATATTCGGAGACCTAGAGCCAGTCATGCCCCTCGTAATTCTTGATCTGCTTTTGGTGTCTGTCACCTTTCATTTACTGCAAACATTGTGACAACATCGCAAGTGTGAGGCGAGACTATGTGAATAGGGGCTCTGGACCAGTACGCACTCCATGAGGCAGATCCGAAAGGAGGTATGTCAGGGTTCATCCATGTCCCCCTAGCCAATCCCAGCCATATGTGTATGTGTGTGCGTCTGTCTGTGTGGGTGTGCGTGCGTGGGCATGTGTGTGTTCATGTGTGTTTGCATATGTGTGTGTGTTTGGGCATGCACGCATATGTGTGTGTGAGTGTAAGAAGCATTCCTGACAAGAACTCAATGTCATTCATCTCTGATGTCAAGATCTCTCTTGTTTAGACCAATATGGGCAGGAAAACAGGCTGCGGTGTGGTCTAGGAATGCCAATCCCAAATTTGGAAAGTTGTTTTCCAGTGGCTCAATAACATTATCTGGCCCCTTAGGTGTTTGGATTTAAAGTGTGTTTACCTTGAGTGGACGATTGCTGCTCCTTTCTCATTACAATCAGTTGTTTTTAGTGAAACTGGTTTTCCAGATGATGAGGACAATATGGTTTGCAGCACATGCCTGGCGTGGTGGAGGTTGGCTAGGGTAGATGGGACAAAGACCTCCTTTTCCACTCTCTTCTGATTTGTAAAGTGGCCGGATTATTTTATTTGAGACCATTTTTCTGCAAACTTTGGCCAATGTCAATATACTCTGTGTTAGGGAACTCTTCCATGAAGGGCGATTCATATTTTTTTATGTTTAAATCCGTAGGCAGTGTCACTTCATTTGATATATTTCTCTGTTACCATCTGAGGCGGTGTTAGTCTTCTGTCTCCCTGACTTCTGGCTTGGCCTGCATCCTTCCCTCCACTGGATGATTGCTGTGCATGGTACAGAGTATGATGTGCTGGGGCCATGTGTCTCTTTGTTACTGATGGCCAATGGCAATACATCTGTCAGTGTATTAAGAAAGATTCCTATAATTATATGCTAGTCCTAAAATTCCTACATTAGGCTTACCTCTCTCCTGCTGGTCTCATTCATATGTACACTGATACTAAGTACTCCTCTAACAGAAGCAGCGGTGAAGGAGTGACCTCCATACACCTCACATGGGGATGGCCTACCATTCATTGTTTTTGGAGGGAGATGTTTGACAAAATGTGTTGCATGATTAGAGAGTGATTGGCACTTTCTTCATTGGTTGACTTTCTGAGTTACAGTATAGTTTTACAAACCTGTTACAGGATATTTGTGGGGTTATAATATGTTATTACTGGCTAGGCACATGGTGGGGATAGCCTGGTCTGGAGGTTGACCGCACAGCTTGAAATCAAGGCTTGAGCACATGGTTCACTGCTATGATAGTGAGGATACATACATGAGTTTGTTCTGGTGGCATGCAAAGCCATGGACATCTGGATACATTACCAGAACTTTCAGCTCAAGGAATTGGGGGAGCCCCCTATGACTGAATATCCGATGGTCCTGACGAACAATGGACCATTGGACTTGTAGAGGAGCTCCCAGACATGGCCTGCACCCCAGCCCCCCATTTTCAGGTACCAGGAACATACTCGCCAAGGTATGTGACGTATGAGGAACAAATGAACCAACAGAGAGCAGCTCTAGGACTCTGCACTGTGCCCATCAGAAGAGCAATACCTGTTGAAGTGCCTATAACCAGACAACCTTGGGCAGCCCGGTACCCACTGAGACAACCGTACCAGCAGTTAACACGAAATGAAGACTACTTGCAGACTGTCCCCGAAGAGACCCATAGAGCCTTAATGGAAGGTGAGTGGTGATGACACACGGGCCCGGACAGACTCACAGATGAACAAAACGACGGCCAAAGGATGACACACAAGACGAAAAGTTATGAATAATGGTGCGACAGACTTAAAAGAAGAAACAACGTTGCAACATGAAGAATGTAACCATGAAAGAAGGATGAAAATACGCAACTGACTAAATGCCTGTAAATAGGCTTGGAGCGCAAGAAGCCAAGGAAACGGTACTGCTTGCAATGCTTAGTAGAAGAATAGAGCGGCAAGCGCCAATTATATATCTACCTCAATGAAGCACATTATACAAGTGCGACTCTCGTTGTAAAAGCAGAATTAAGCCCAGGCTGCAAGCGGCCAACCAGGCCGAGATTCATATTCCAGCTAAAGCCAGAAGGAAGGAGCGGAATCGAAACTGAGCACAAAGCAGCTCATGCCTGGGAATTCAAGGTCAACTACAAGAAGGGAGGAGAGCGGCAACTCCGAAGAATTGACACTTCAGAGCATAGCAGCCTGCCCCATGAAGGTCGAGATAAGGAGGCCCCAGGCAGGTGGCAAGGCTGAGGAAGAATTAAATACACGAAAAGAAGGAAAATGAAGCAGATTCACGGTGAACAGACACGTGACCAGCCAAGCGCGAAGAGGTACCAACGTCTTATGTCACACAGAACCCGAGGATGCCATAACTTTTCCTGATAAGAAGCTACAGTTTTGAGGCCATCCACAGCCAACTAATTGACACATAGCCCTAAAGTACTGATTGATGGAAGGGAAGCAGGATGACTCTTGGGGCACAAGGCACCTGGGTGTCCATTCTGCATGCTGCTAATTAAAGTGGAGATTTATGTCTAGGGGTGTAACCTACCCAAACACAATGGACCAAATAATCTAGGGTCCTATAGCTAGTAGAAACAATGAGACATAGTACTTGTAGTGTCATCTATCACAAGTGTTGTAGAGGGACGGGCGTTGACGCCCATCCAATAAGAGTTATCCAATCCTCACGCTCTGTTACCATATACAGATATAGCACCTATACTTAAGTTACCTTTCCCGACCAATAGAATTGCATGACAAACGTTGAGTGTTACACGTCAATGATGACGAGAATGTACTATAACCATTGCTGTCTGAATGAAGAATTTGGGAGTTGAAGCGAGACAGGCGATCGCATCACTGTTGATTTCCATTTGTTTCCCTGTTTTTTGTACTTGTCATTAAACGGACTTCCCTTTGCCAAACCATTGACTTGTCCTTATTGATTTGTGTTGGAGTAAGAGAATCCTGCACCCCATCCTCCTCAAGGTGCAGCTATCTCGTCTTAAAAGTACTTGAGGGAGAGCTCTGGTCCCATGGGCCCGTCAGAGGTTGCTTCGCCCTCCTGTACACTTGGTAGCGGTGAGGATGGTTTTGACCATCAATTAGTGAATTTTGATTATTGATAAGACACCTATTGACCGTCGACACGAAGTAACTCTAGGTTTTCGGCAATATCACAAGTCCTTCACCATTTGGCTGAGTAGACTGAGAAGCTTCCGGTGAACAATGATAGTGTAAATCCACCAAAAACTGCAGTGGGTCTAAGGAACCTGCCTTACAGAGCATAACCCTTCTCATTCCTACGGGCAGCCAATCAGACGAAAAGACCGAAGGAGGCAGTAAAGGAGGGGCGGTGATCCAGAGGATCCAGAGAGGAACCATGCGAGCAGTGAGTGAAATAGAAAATTCAATACTTTGGCAAATGTTTTATAGACATTAGAACAAGTAAGAGAAAAGGTAACGGAGGGTGGCGGAGAAAACAAAATAGTTAGTAGTAGAGAAGACTGTATATATATATATATATATATATATATATATATATATATATATATGGGGATAATGACTTGAGTATAATTGAGAAAACAGAGGTTACCGGGATAGACACCCGAGAGAAAACAGAGGTTACCGGGATAGACACCCGAGAGAAAACAGAGGTTACTGGGATAGACACCCGAGAGAAAACAGAGGGTACCGGGATAGATACCCGAGAGAAAACAGAGGATACCAGGGAGGACACCTGAGATAAAAGTGAGAGGATTCGCCTTGTTCCTGCGCTTTAATATAGCGGTCAGAAGAAACATGAACTCAGAGCCGACAGAATAGGGGACGATTAGGATACGACTACGTTTAAAGAAGTCGTTAAGGGAGTTTGTTTACAGCCCGGGGTATTGATTAGAAGGCAGAGATATATGTGTCCAGCTGGTGTCTGTCTAGTCTGTCAAGTGTCTATTGTACGTGTTCTGTTGTATGTCACATGTAAAGAATTGTGTATCACTGATTGTTTGAAACAAAGTTTGGGTTTTACACGATTCTGTAGTTGAGAGGGAATCACACACGGATTGATGTTCTTGAGTAAATTGATGATATAAAATTTTGGCGGGAAAGATTGGATTGGAGCTTGCAGTATTTGGTGCTCGCTCATATTGTTGGGAGTGGTGAAATTGCATGAATGTATTGTTAGAAACAGAGGTCAAGCATGGAACAGATTACTCCACTTGCTCACTTATGTAAACAATTGCCTAAACATGCACCCAAGCTTAAGAAATATAGCACCGAGAAGGTTAAGGGTACTGCCCACAAGATGTTTATGCCATGGCCACAGAACGGGTCCTTATCCAAAGCCGTCTTACAACATATGACGACTTACTTTCATGCCACATATACAGGCAAAAAAATTAGAAAAACGTCTTGCTCTTCTAGAACTTTGGAAAATGTTCGAACAGCCGAAGGAGGAGGAACCACCTGCTGACTGGATATTAAACGTATGCATGGAGGGGGTGAGACGCCTACCGCGCCACCAGCCCCGCCTGAGCCAGAGATCGAAGGAAGTAAGTCAGAGGGACTTTACCCGCCAAGAGAGCTCAAGTCGGCCACTGGGTACAGCAACCCCGCATATGAGTCACCTACGTACAGTAGTGATGAAATTAAGGCGAAGGATCAGGAAATTAATCTTACAGCCACAGTCCCGAGGGACAAGGAGAGATGCGATGATGAAAGGAGGGATCAGGCACAGATTAGTGCACCTCTCGATAAAGAGAGAGAGGGAAAGAAATGGAAAGGAAATGAAGACAGAACAGATGAGATAGCATTCGCAAAAGATGAATGGATAGGAGGACAGATATTGTTGAAACTTTATGGTAAAGTAAGTGATGATGTGAGACCGAGAGAGAAGTCTGATGAGACACAGAGAAGGAAAAAGGAGAAGGAAAGGGAAATAAGGGAGGAGAGAATAAGAAGAAACGATAGGCTGAAGCGAGAACAGCTATATCGCGAAGAGCAAGGAAAACCGCTCAGTCGCAAACAATGCACAGCCTATGATCCATACAGACAGAACCTGCAAAGGTTGGAAGAAGAGCAAAGAGTACGTGAAAAGAGAATAAAGAGACGGGAAGATGAGGAAGTTAGAAGGGCAAATGAATGTAGAAATGAAAGTAGAATGGAAGAAGATAAGACTAGAGAAGAAGCGAGGAAGAGCAAGGAAGCCGATGAAGATAGTGAACGTAAGCGTAGACAGAGGGCACGCGATCTTGAATATTTGGAGCGGGAAGTTAAAAAACCCAATCCTGTTGTAGAATGGGAAGAGACTGAAGAATACTTTCCTGCGTACGATTCAGTACCAGGCATGAGTGGGGCGAATATCGAAAATGACTTCGACACCAGAAGCATCGGGGAAATGATCGATAAAATATATGATGAAATGGGGTTGGAGCCAACATCAAACGGGGGAAGGGAAGATGAGCGCTTGGAAAGCACTCAGCTGTATGTCACAGAGGATGTCACCCGAAGTAGTGGGAGCAGGAGACTGTCCCTGGACAGGCTAGAAATTAGTAAGAACGATGAAGATGCAAGGAATCGCGTGAATTGGGAACAATCAGTGTCCGACTCCGGAGAGGAGACAGAGGACGAGACAAATGAAGAAGGGAGACGGTGCGAAAGGCGGCTCCCAAGGGACAAAGGGGTACGATGGTCAGACGCTAGCGAGTCCGCACCCAGGACATCAGAGTCTGCCGCGCAGCCTGACCAACATGTAGGAACACCCCACGGTCAGAGGGGGGTGTCAGCACCCGCCTATGTAGACTGATTGAATACATTGCCAGGTAGACGGCGATGCAGGAATGTTACCCCGACGATAGACAGGAGAGCCATGGGGAAAGAGAAGGAAGACTGCGCATTCCAATTCCCGCTGCTAGAAAAAGGCGGAGTAAGACCACAATATATTCCATGGCCACACATGGATCGAGAGAACCTGAAAAACAAGCTTCCAATGCTGACATCGGGAGCCGGGAAGTGGATACACGAGTTAGAAAAGATGATAGGGGGTGTCACGTTAGCTATAGGGGACATTAAGGGCCTCATAATCACTATACTTGGTGAAAGAGCAGACGATGTGTGGAAACGGGCAGGGTATCCTGGTGTAACCATAATTAACACTACCCATGACGGAGCACCATTTAAGCAGTGTGGAAAGCGCTACGAGTGTTGTACCCAGACACTTCCAATATGGGTGCTATAATGACCCGGAAAATGAAGGAGTCAGAAGATCCGTTGATTTATATCCAGAATTTTCAAGACGCATGGGTGCTCGAAATGCCTGAATCTTGGACGAAATCTATCATATATTGTGCCAAGGGTTGCCAGAACCGGTGCAGAAACCGCTCAAGAAATTGGTTGGGGTAGAAGCTAAACCTTGGGCCAAAATACAGTTCACTATTGCACATTACTGCATATTGTTGCAAGAAAAGAATTGAAAAAAGGAGGCAATTCGTAAGGGTGAGGAAGCGAAGCTGGTGCAAAAGAAATTATCAAAGTATGCTCTTGAAGGAGCCATGCTGACAAGCCCTGCTGAACTGAACGTACAACAGGTGACTAACCCGCCGCAGAACAACCAGGGTAATGCAGGAATTTATCCGAGGGGAAGGGGATTTAGAGGAAGAGGATGGCAGAGTAATCAGGGAAGGTTTTAAAGTAATCAGGGAGGTTTCCAGAGTAACCAAGGAGGCTTTCAAAACTTGCAGATGGGCAATCCAGATATGCCGAATGGATAAATAGCCCGACTACCGCCAGTGTGTTGTCTGTGTGGAATGACAGGGCAAGTGGCGGGCTCGTGCAGAAGCCAAGGCGCAGGCAAAATGGTCAAGGAATGGGAGCAGGCATGGTGAATCCACGTGCAATCTCCCAACAGGGCGGTGCACAAAATCACACAGTACAGCAGCAAGCACCAGGCTTGCAGCAAGGTGCACAGCAAGGGGTTCAACCCCCGAACATGGGGAACCTGGCACAAGGGCAATCCCAACAGGCACCACCCCAAATGTCTCAGGGCACAAACTCCGGAAGAGGAGGCAACCCTGGGAATGGAGAAAATCCACAAGTATACAGTGGACAAAACTTATATATGAACTAGGACAGCTCACTGGGAAATCTGATGTCTTCTATCCTATCAGTCACAGCAGACCCTAACAGGGAACCAAGGGTGAATGTCGTCATAGGGGGTAAAGAATATTCCTTCCTAGTTGACAAGGGTGCAAACCGTTTGTGCATACAAGAAGGCAAGTTTTCATTGTCCGACGAGGCCATAGATACTCAGAGTTTCACAGGAGCTCACAGTCGAGTTCCCTTTACAGACGCACTCCCAGTCTCCGTAGGAGAGTGCGAAATGAATGTACCTTTATTATATTCACGTAAGACCCCAGTAAACATTTTTGGGTCGAGGCTTAATGACAAAGTTGAATATGACAATCTCATTCACGGAGGAGGGCATAGTATGCTCCACTCCAGGAATGCATTATTCAAACGTGTGCAAAATGATCAGAGCATTCTCCGGACCCATAGCCATGAGAGCTATACCATTAGAAGCAGAAGTCTTCGCATATGGCATGCGTGTGCTTATGGTGGATTGCCAGGCCTCGCAGATAAACCTATGAGAACCCCTGATGAGTTTCTATTCAGACCAAGAATACCTATGCATGAAGAAGAGGGACAAGTATTTCCCTTAATGATACTAACCGCAGCAGTACGAGGAAAAGTAGCATTGGTCGAAGGGTAGGATGATGAAGGCAGACAATGGTGCGCGATTATCACCATTGAAGAAGGGTATCGAGTGACTGATGTCACCGATGACGATCTGTTCGAAGAACACCCTAACTTAGAAGAGATGAGGGTGGAAGTAAGTCTCATATTCTGGGTCAAAATGATCAAGCGAGAAGTGCCTCAGAGAATGATGTTGGCACTGATACGTCCGGAATACTTTGATGACGACATGGCCCAGGTGCCTGTCTCAGTATGGACCACAGGACCTTATGACATAGGCCTTCTGAAGGGGGTAGGAGAAGTCAAAATTAAACTAAAACCAGGAGCAATTTTACCAAGAGCGCGACAGTATCCCATGTCCATAGAAGTGGATGAAGGGATCGCAAAGACAATTTCCGCCATGATGGATCAGGGCATCCTAGTGACGTCAGAATCACCCTGTAATACGGTGATTTACCCTGTCAAGAAATCAAAGGGAGTGTCTTGGCGTTTAATCCAAGATTTAAGAGCATTAAACGATATTGTTGAAGCTGAGTTCCCTCTACTCCCTAATCCATCTAAAATTCTCTGTAACATACCGATCGAGGCGAAATATTTCACGGTGATTGACTTAAAAAATGTTTTTTTCTCAAACCCGTTACACCGTGACTCGCAAGATCTGATGTCATTTACTTTCAGACAAATATGTCTGAAAAGCACAAGGTTGCCACAGGTGTATTGTGAGCCCCTGTCCATCTTCAAAAGAGTCCTGCAAATGGACCTAAGCAATATTGCAGTAGACAGTGTTGTTTTGAAATATGTGGACGACATTCTGATCTGCAGCACCACTGAAGAGCAACGCAGGCGCGATTCTTTCCAGCTACTGACTATACTGGCTGAGAAAGGATATAAGGTTGACAAGGAAAAGTTACAATACTGTCAACAAGAGGCGCTGTACATAGGCCAGCTAATCCCACATGAAGGGAAAAAGGTAACCCCAGAAAGGGCTGAAGCTATCATAAACACGGCTAAGCCGCTCACAATAAAGCAAATGCAGAACCTCTTAGGCCTGTGCAACTATGCTAGAGCATGGGTTTTCGATTACAGCACTTATACCAAGCCCTTGCTCCAGGCTCTAAAGAAGGCCCAGTTGACAAAGGAAAAAATTGAATGGACTGAGTCAATGGAAAAGGGGTTTACAGAACTCAAGAGAGCAATTTGTACGGCTCCAGTTCTCGGGATTCCTAATTATACAGAGGAATTCTACCTGTTCTCGCACACGAATGGCAGAATTATGACGGCAGTGCGCGCCCCAAGAACCTCGTTGGGGTACAAGCCCCTGGCATATTACAGTGGGAATCTGGACCCAGTAATGAGAGGCCAGTTCCCATGCGAACAAAGTTTAGCTGCCGCAGCGTTCGCCATAGAGAAGGCGACAAACATAGTAATGGGATGCTCCATGACGTTATACGTCGAGCACTCATTATTTGCCATCTTAGAGAAGCCAGAAGGCACATTGACATCTCAGAGAGCTTCTGCTTATCAAGTGATCATATCTAATCCTTTGATCAAAATAGTTCGATGTAAAACTGTAAACCCAGCCACGTTCACAGCTGAGCCAGTTACTGAAGGAGAGCCGATACATGACTGCGCAAACTACGATGAATTGTATGATGAAAGCCCCAGGATAAAAGAAAATGCCCTGGCGGGTGGCGAGATCGTGTTCATTGATGGTTCTTCAAGAATCGACCAAGAAAACGGTCAAAGATATACAGGCGTTGCCGTAATGAAACATATAGCAAACAGAGAATTTCAAGTACTCGTCAGTGCACGAATACCATCTCATTATTCAGCACAGGCTGCAGAACTATTGGTGTTGATACTCGCCATTGAGAATCATGCAGACCAGGAAGTCATGGTGTACAGTGACTCCACCTATGTGACGTCTACAGTGCACCCAGGCCTAGCACGCTGGAAAAGGAGGGGCTACCTCAGAGCAGACATCACGCCAGTGCAGCACGCAGTCTTATTGGACAGGCTGATAAAGGCACTACAGCTCCCAGTGGGCATAGCGGTCATGAAAGGCGCCGCCCACACCAAAGGGACAGATTTCATGTTACGCGGAAATCATGCAGCAGACACGGAAGCCAAGCGTATGGCATCCATCCGGAAAACTGTGAAGAAAGCCATTGGGATGAAGATCATGATCGATGTCTAACCAGGATGGAAGCCCACAGACCTGACTGATGAAGAAATAAGGGACTTTCTGAAGGCCAGCGAATTTGCACCAGAAGGAACCAAGTTTGTGTATCCCAGAAAACGAAGAAAATATGAAGGAAAGTGGATCTACTGCAGCCCAAATGGACAATGCCAGCTAATGACCTGGAACAAAGATGAACATGTAAAAACAGCAGGAAGTTTGAAGGGAGTAATAAAAATATGGACTCCAAAGAAACACACATTCACACCATCATGTACAAACCCAGAAGACGATGAACACGATGCAGATAAAACCAAGCAAGAAGAATTCAAAGGAGGAAGCAGAAGTGGTCGATGAACCGACCAGAGGGGGAGTGTAGAGGAGGTCCCAGACATGGCCTGCACCCCAGCCCCCCATTTTGAGGTACCAGGAACATACTCGCCAAGGTATGTGACGTATGAGGAACAAATGAACCAACAGAGAGCAGCTCTAGGACTCTGCCCAGTGCCCATCAGAAGCTCAATACCTGTTGAAGTGCCTATAACCAGACAACCTTGGGCAGCCTGGTACCCACTAAGACAGCCGTACCAGCAGTTAACACGAAATGAAGACTACTTGCAGACTGTCCCCGAAGAGACCCACAGAGCCTTAATGGAAGGCGAGTGGTGACGACACACGGGCCCGGGCAGACTCACAGATGAATGAAATGACGGCCAAAGGATGACACACAAGACGAAAAGTTATAGATAATGGTGCAACAGACTTAAAAGAAGAAAGCTACAGTTTCGAGGCCATCCACAGCCAACTAATTGACACATAGCCCTAAAGTACTGATTGATGGAAGGGAGGCAGGGTGAATCTTGGGGCACACCGCATCTGGGTGTCCATTCTGCATGCTGCTAATTAAAGTGGAGATTTATGTCTAGGGGTGTAACCTACCCAATCACAGTGTACCAAATAATCTAGGGTCCTATAGCTAGTCGAACCAATGAGACGTCGTACTTGTAGTGACGTCTATCACGAGTGATGTAGGGGGATGGGCATAGACGCCCACCCGATAAGAATGATCCAATCCTCACACTCTGTTACCATATGCAGATATAGCACCTATACTTAAGTTAACTTTCCCGACCAATAGAATTGCATGACAAACTTTGAGTTTTACATGTCAATGATGACGAATTTTGCCTATAAGAATTGCTGTCTGAATGAAGATTTTGGGGAGTTGAAGCGAGATGGGCAATCGCATCACTGTTGATTTCCATTGTTTCCCCGTTTTTTGTACTTGTCATTAAATGGACTTCCCTTTGCCAAACCATTGACTTGTCCTTATTGATTGGGGTTGGAGTAAGAGAATCCTGCACCCCATCCTCCTCAAGGTGCAGCTATCTCGTCTTAAGGTGCTTGAGGGTGAGCTCTGATCCCATGGGCACGTCAGAGGTCGCTCCACCCTCCTGTACACTTGGTAGCAGTGAGGATGGTTATGACCATCAACTATTGAATATTGATTATTAATAAGACACCTATTGACCGTCAACACAAACTAACTCTAGGTCTTCGGCAATATCACAAGTCCTTCGCCATTTTGGACGAGTAGACTGTGAGGTTTCCCGTGGACAATGATAGTATAAACGTGTCCAAAAAACTGCAGTGGGATTGAAGGCACCCGTTTTACAAACATAAACCCTTCCATTCCTATGGGCCGTGGATCAGACGAAAGACCAATAAAAGGCGGTAACGGAGGAGGTGATCCCGAGATTCGAGGAGAGGAACGATGCGAGCAGTGAGTGAAACAAAAAATGGATGCTTTGGCAAATGTCTTTAGGCAATAGAAAAAGTAAGGGAAAAGGTAACAGAGGGAGGTGGAGAAAAATAAAATAGTCAGAAGTAGAGAAGACTATATATATATATATATATATATATATATATATATATATATATATATATATATATATATGGGGATAATGACTCTAGAATAACTGAATAAAATAGTGAATACCGGGATGGACACCCGAGAAGAGAGAGGATACCGGGGTGAACACCTGAGATAAAGAGAGAGGATACCGGGGTAGACACCCGAGAAGAGAGAGGATATGCCTTGTTCCTGCTCTTTAATATAGCGGTCAGAAGAAATGTGAACTCATAGTCCCACATAATAGGGAAAGACTAGGCTACTACGACGATGAAAGATGTCGTAAAAGGAGTTTGTTTAAACTCCATGTCGGGGTATTGATTAGAAGGCAGAGATATCTGTGTCCAGCTGGTGTCTGACTAGTCTGTTTGATGTTTGTCATACATGTTATATTAATGTGTCACACGTAAGGAAATTTGTCTCCTCGTTGTTTGAAATTGATCAAGGGATTTTACGCGATTCAATAGTTGAGAGGGAATTGCACATGAATTGATGTTCTTGAGTAAATTGGTGATATCAAATTTTGGCGGGAAAAGATTGGATTGGAGCTTGCGGTATTGGTGCTCGCTCATATTATAAGGAGTGGTGAAGTTACATGGAAGTATTGTTAGAGACAGGCTTAAGCATGGAAGATATTACTCCGCTAGCACACTTATGTAAGCAACTGCCTAAACATCCACCCAAGCTTAAGAAATACAGTCCGAGTGGGTTAAGGGTACCGCCCACAAGATGTTTATGCCATGGCCACAGAACGGGTCCTTATCTAAAGCCGTCTTACAACACATGACGACTTATTTGCATGCCACATATACATGCAAGAAACTAGAGAAATGCCTCGCTGTTCTAGAACTTTGGAAAATGTTCGAACAGTGGAAGGATGAAGAGCCACCTGCTGACTGGATATTAAACATATGCACGGAGGGGGGTGAGACGACTACCGCGCCACCTGCCCCACCCAAATTAGAAACCGAGGGAAGTAAGTCAGAGGGACTCTACCCATTAAGGGAGCTTAAAGCAGCCACATGGTACAGCAACCCCGCATATGAGTCACCTACGTACAGTAGTGACGACAATAAAGGGAAGGATCAGGAAAATAATCTTACCTCCGCATTCCCGAGGGACAAGGAGGGACGCGATGATGAGAGGAGGGACCAGGCACAGATTAGTGCATCACTAGATAAAAAGAGAGAGGGAAAGAATTGGAAAGGAAGTGAAGACAGAACGGATGAGATAGCATTCGCAAAAGACGAGTGGCTGGGAGGACAGATAGGGCCACATTACACTGTAGGCGGGAAAGGTTTACCGGTACCGGTATTTTACCGGTACTGGTAAATCCTTACCGCCTTACTACGAGGTCCCTTTGCGGGTTGGTTTTTAACGCCTGCTTTTTGCAGGCGTTAAAAACCAACCCGCAAAGGGACCAGTGGAGCTAATTACGGTACCGCAATTTGCGGTACCGTAATTAGCGCCTTCCCCATTCCCATAGAGCCCTATGGGGCAAAAATGGGAATGGGGAAGGGCAATGGTGGAAGGGGGAATTACCGCCCCGCCAACCTTGGAATGGGGCGGTAATTCCCCTTTCCACCAAGGCGGTGCTGGTATTTTACCGGCATGAACCATGGCGCTAATAGCGCCATGGTTCACCGCCTACCGTGTAATGAGGCCCAAATTGTTGAAACTCGATGGCAAAGGATGTGATGATGTGAGACCGAGAGAGAAGTCTGATGAGGCACAGAGAAGGGAAAAGGAGCAGGAAAGGGAGCTAAGGGACTAGAGAATAAGAAAGAAGGATAGGCTGAAGCGAGAACAGCTATATCACGAAGAGCAAGAAAAGCAGCTCGATCGCAAACAGAAAGCAGCCTATGACCAGTACAGACAGAAACAGAAAAGGTTGGAAGAAGAGCAAAGAGTACGCGAAAAAAGAATAAAGAGACGAGAAGATGAGGAAGTTCGAAGAGCAAATGAACATAGAAATGCAAGGAGACGGGAAGAAGATAAGGTCAGAGAAGAAGCAAGGAAGGGCAAAGAATTCGATGATGATATTGAATGTAAGCATAGACAGAGGGCACACGATCTCGAATATCTGCAGCGGGAAGTTAAAAAACCCAATCCTGTTGTAAAATGGGAAGACATTGAAGAATTTTTCCCTGCGTACGATTCCGTACTAGGCACTAGTGGGGCTAATATTAAGGATGACTTCGACACCAGAAGCATCAGGGAAATGATCGACAAAGTATACGATGAAATGGGGTTAGAACCAATATCCCAAGGGGAAGACGAGCGCTTGGAAAGCACCCAGCTGTATGACACTGAAGACGTCACCCGAAGTAGTGGGAGCAGGAGACTGTCCCTGGATAGGCTAGAAATCAGTAAGAAGGACGATGATGCAAGGAGTTGCGTGAATTGGGAACAATCAGTGTCCGACTCCGGAGAGGAGACGGAATGCGAGACAAATGAAGAAGGGAGACAGCTTGAAAAGCGTCTCCCAAGAGACAAAAGTGTACGAGGGTCAGATGCTAGCGAGTCTGCACCAACTGCATCAGAGTCTGCCACACAGACTGACCGGTATGAAAGAACACCCCATGGTCAGAAGGGGGTGTCGGCACCCGCCTATGTAGACAGGTTGAGGACATTACCAGGCAGACGGCGATGCAGGAATGCTACCCAGCGATAGACAGAAGAGCTATGGGGAAGGAGAAAGAATGCTGCGCGTTCCAATTTCCACTGTTAGAAAAGGGGGGAGCAAAACCGCAATATATTCCATGGCCACACATGGATCGAGAGAACTTGAAAAACAAGCTTCCAATGCTGACATTGGGAGCTGGGAAGTGGATACACGAGTTACAAAAGATGACTGGTAGTGTCACATTAGCTATCGGGGACATTAAAGGTCTCCTGATTGCCATACTCGGTGAGAGAGCAGACGATGTATGGGCACGGGCAGGGTACCCTGGTGTAACCATAATTAACACTGCCCATGACGGAGCGCCATTCAACAATTGCAGAGCAGCAGTATGGAAAGCGCTACGAGTGCTTTGCCCAGACACCACTGATATGGGAGCTATAATGACTCGAAAAATGAAGGAGTCAGAAGATCCGTTGATTTATATCCAGAATTTCCAAGATGCGTGGGTGCTCGAAACGCATGAATCTTTGACGATATCTATACCTGTATTTTATCACATATTGTGCCAGGGATTGCCAGAGCCAGTACAGAAACAACATAAGAAATTGGTAGGAGTTGAGGCTAAACCTTGGGCCGAAATACAGTTGACTTTTGCATATTACTGTAGATTGTTGCAAGAAAAGAATTGGAAAAAGGAGGCAACTCGAAAAGGTGAGGAAGCGAAGCTGGTGCAGAAGAAGTTTTCAAAGTATGCTCTTGAAGGAGCCATGCTGACCAGCCCAGCCGAAAAGAACGTACAACAGGTGGCTAACCCACAGCAGAACAACGAGGGTATCATAGGACAATACAAAAGGGGAAGGGGATTTAGAGGAATAGGATGGCAGAGTAATCAGGGAGGTTTCCAGAATATTCAAAATGTGCAAATGGGCAGTCCAGATATGTCAAATGGACAAATAGCCCAACCACCCTCAGTGTGTTGGCTGTGTGGTTTGATAGGGCATTTGTCGCGCTCGTGCAGAAGCCAAGGCGCGTGGCAAAATGGCCAAGGAATGGGAGCAGGCAGAGTGAATCCGCCTGCAATCTCCCAACAGGGCGGTACACAGAATCGCACAGTGCAGCAGCAAGCACCAGGCATGCAGCAGGGTGCGCAGCAGGGGGTTCAAACCCCGAGCATAGGGAATTTGCCACAAGGGCAATTTCAACAGGCACCAACACAAATGTCTCAGGGCACAAACTCCGGAAGGGGAGGCAACCCTGGAAATGGAGAGAATTCACAAGTGTGCAGTGGGCCGAACTTATATATGAACTAGGAAAGCTCACTGGGAACCCTGATGTGCTCTATCCTATCAGTGACACTAGACCCTAACAGGGAACCAAGGGTGAATGTCGTCATAGGGGTAAAGAATATTCCTTCCTAGTTGACACAGGTTCAACACGCTCGTGCATACGGGAAGGCAAGTTTTCCTTGTCCGGCGAGGCCATAGATACTCAGAGTTTTACAGGAGCTCACAGTCGAGTTTACAGATGCACTCGCGGTCTCCGTAATAGAGTGTGAAATGAATGTACCTTTATTGTATTCACCTCAGACTCCAGTAAACATTTTGGGTCGAGACTTAATGATAACATTGAATATGACCATCTCATTCATGAAGGAGGGCATAGTGTGCTCCACTCCAGGACTGCATTATTCAGACGTGTGTGAAATAATCAGGGCACACTCAGAACACATAGCCATAAGAGCTATATCTTTAGAGCCAGAGGTCTTCACATATGGCATCCGTGTGCTTATGGCAGGATTGCCAGGCCTCACAGATAGAACTATGAGAACCCAGATGAGTTTCTATTCAGACCAAGAATACCTATGCATGAAGAGGAGGGACAAGTATTTCCCTTGATGATACATACTGCAGCAGTACGAGGGAAAATAGCATTGGTCGAAGGATATGATGATGAAGGCAGACAATGGTGCGCGATTTTCGCCATTGAAGAAGGGTATCGGGTGACTGACGTCACCGATGACGATCTGTTTGAAGAACAACCAGACTCAGAAGAGACAAGGGTGGAAGTGAGTCTCATATTTTGGGTAAAAATGATTAAAAGAGAAGTGCCTCAGAGAATTATGTTGGCACTGGTACGGCCTTAATACTTTGATGACGACATGGCCCAAGTGCCTGTCTCAGTATGGACTACAAGACCATATGACGTAGGCCTCCTGAAGGGGGTGGGAGAAGTGAAAATTAAATTAAAACCAGGAAAAATTTTACCCAGAGCGCGACAATATCCCATGTCCAGAGAGGCGGATGAAGGGATCACAAAAACAATTTCCGCAATGATGGATCAGGGCATCCTAGTGACGTCAGAGTCACCCTGTAACACAGTGATCTATCCTGTCAAGAAATCAAAGGGAGGATCTTGGCGTTTAATCCAAGATTTAAGAGAACTAAACGATATTGTTGAAGCCGAGTTTCCTCTATTTCCTAATCCATCTACAATCCTATGTAACATACCCATTGAGGCAAAGTATTTCACGGTGATTGATTTGAAAAATGCCTTTTTCTCAATCCCATTGCTCCGTGACTCCCAAGATCTGACGTCATTTACATTCAAACAAATGCGTCTGAAAAGCACAAGGTTGACACAGGGGTACTGTGAGTCACCGTCCATATTTAACAGAGTCCTAAAGATGGACCTAAGCAATATTGCAGTGGATAGTGTCGTCTTGCAGTATGTGGATGACATCCTAATCTGTAGCACCACTGAAGAGCAATGCAGGTGCGATTCTGTTAAACTACTGACCATTCTGGCTGAGAAAGGATATAAAGTTGACAAGGAAAAGCTACAGTATTGTCAACAGGAAGTGCTGTACATAGGCCAACTCATCTCGCATGAAGAAAAACAGGTGACCCCAGAAAGGGCTGAAGCTATCATGAACACAGTAAAACCACTCACGATAAAGCAAATGCAGAGCTTTTTAGGCCTGTGCAATTATGTCAGAGCGTGGGTCTTCGACTACAGCTCGTATACCAAGCCCATGCTCCAGGCATTAAAAAATGTCCAGGTGATGAAGGGAGAGATTGAATGGACCAAGGCAATGGAAAAGGGGTTTACAGAACTCAAGAGAGTGATTTGTATGGCTCCAGAACTCAGGATTCCAAATTATGCAGAGGAATTCTACCTATTCGCACACACAGATGGCAGTGTTATGACGGCAGTGCTCGCTCAAAGAACCTTGTTGCGGTACAAGCCCCTAGCGTATTACAGTGGGAGCCTGGACCCTGTCATGAGAGGCCACATCCCATGCCACAGCATTTGCCATAGAGGATGCGACTACCATTGTAATGGGATGTTCCATGACGTTATACGTCGAGCACTCATTGTTTGCCATCTTAGAGAAACCAAAGGGTACATTGACATCTCAAAGAGCTTCCGCCTATGAGGTGATCATATCTAATCCATTGATCAAAATAGTTTGATGTAAAACAGTAAACCCAGCTATGTTCATAGCTGAGCCAGTCACTGAAGGAGAGCCGATACATGACTGTGCAAACTTTGAAGAATTCTATGATGAAATCCCCAGGGTGAAAGAAAATGCCCTGGCAGGAGGCGAGATCGTTTTTATTGACGGTTCTTCACGAATCGACCAAGAAGACGGACAAATATATACAGGCGTTGCTGTAATGAAACACATAGCAAGCAGGGAATTTCAAGTACTCGTCAGTGCACAAATACCATCTCATTATTCAGCACAGGCTGCAGAATTATTGGCGTTGATACTCGCAATTGAGAATCACACAGACCAGGAAGTCACGGTGTACAGTGACTCTGCCTATGTGACGTCTACGGTGCACCCAGGCCTAGCACACTGGAAAAGGAGGGGCTACCTACGAGCAGACGGCACGCCAGTGCAGCACGCAGCCTTATTGGACAGGCTGATAAAGGCACTACCTCTCCCAGTGGGCATAGCGGACATGAAATGCGCCGCCCACACCAAAGGGACAGATTTCGTGTCACACGGAAATCATGCAGCAGACACGGAAGCCAAGCATATGGCATCCAAAAGTAAGACGATCATGGAAGTACAAGTGGCATGCACCCATGAACGGATGATGGCTGCACAAGCCACACCAGAAGCCTATAGCAATATGGGGCAGACACAACTAATGGAGCTTCAAGGGGAGCCAACTCAGGACAAAAAGAACCTGTGGAAACGTCGAGGGTGTTCTTTTTATCCCTCTGACGGATTGTGGTGGCAAGACAGCACTGGTAAACAGGTAATGCCTGTAGCCCTACTAAAGATAGCACTGGAGCAATTGCATTACCCATTTCACATGTCAAAAGAGAATCTCGCAGCAACACTCGCAGAAGACTGGTTTATACCGTATTTAGCTGAGCATGTTGCATTCTTTATGGTGAACTGCATAATCTGCCAGCAATTCACCACTGGGCACACATTAAAAGTAGTGAGAGGAATCATCCCCCGGCCAAATGGGCCTTTTCAGCACTTACATATCGACTATGCCGACATGATTCAAGTGTGTAACTGGGACAGGTACTTAATTGCAGTGGTGTGTCCATTCTCTAGATGGATAGAAGCAGGTCCCTGTACACACCCAGACTCAACCTGTGCTGCCAAATTCCTGGTGAGGGAAGTGTTCCCTAGATGGGGGGGTGAGGTGATGAGATCAGACAATGGGGCTCATTTTGTTAACGCAGTCTTTGATCAGATCAGCTTGCTGCTTGGTATAAAGCACAAGTTCTAGTCGGCGTATCATCCGGAAGGTAATGGTATTTGTGAGAGGCGCAACGGCTTGCTAAAGGAAAGGATAGCCAAGTTGAAGCTTACTCTAAAGAGGGGATGGTTGCACTGCCTTCCACTGGCATTGTATGCTCTTTGGAACCAACCAGGCACTGACCGTCATCTTACTCCGCACCAGATAGTCACAGGAAGAAGAATGAGTACCCCCCTCTCCCCCCGAAATAGAGCTAGATGTGATGCTCAGTCAACCCGAGAGGTCCTGGGAACTGAGTTACAAGAGTACCTGAACTGCATGACATCCAGCCTTACTGTAATTTCAGACCAACTACAGCGACGACAAGAAGGGGCAGCACAGCACAAAACACAGCTAGAGACACTGAAAAAGACGCAGTTCAAAGTCTACATGTTCCACTCATCTTCCTTGGAGACTCTGTGTTGGTGGAAAACCACACAAGAAAAAGGTGGGACAAGCCAAGATTTAATGCCTTTTCATCATAGAGGACTGCACTCCTTCAGCTGTCAAACTGCAAGGCAGAAGAGCATGGATCTTTCTCAATGACATTAAGCCCTATATCGGTGAAAGCCCCCAAGCTGCACCCCACCACAAAGAAATTACAGACAACGGGGAAGAACCTCAGCAAGTGCAGACAAGATCTATGATGAGGAAGAAGGACGTATGAGTAGCTAACCAAGACAAAAGAACCCTTTTGCAAGTTGTGGCTTAAACTGGACATTTCCTCTAAGCAAAAAAGGGGATACGGACATAACAGACACTCTGTGCATCCTAGTTGAAGGGTGAAGAAGAAAATTGCGCATCTAAGCCACAACAAGTATGTTGACACGAACTTGTAGATCAAATCACACTAAAGCGTTGTTGAGAGAAAAAAAAGACTCTAATAGACTGAGATTGAGGACTTTTGCCCTAAGGAGCTAACACAGTATACTGAAGCAACCAACACTAAGACCTTGTTTTGCAGAACTTATGGTATCCCCCAGCAGAATTCTCACGAGGGATGTGCTCCCCTATTTCCAGTTAGTAGTTATATCATATCCGTCACTTGTAGGGAGAGTTACCTGTGTCACAGACTTTATTCAGGATCCCGCCAACAAGAAAGTAATCCGGCAACTGCTCACTATCATCGTAGAGGCCTTCACTGTGTAACCAGAATACTGTGATAAGGACACAAATGCTTCCACCACAGACGATAGTAGATGAACTCACAAATAGACTTTTCTTTCGCATCATAGAGGAGTGCCCAGAAATCGCCAGGAGATCCACTGACACTCTTACTTTCATTAGAGATCCAAGAAAGACTGAACATTTCAACCAGGTGTGGGCTAAGCTCAGTTACCTGGTCGCAATCCACGCAGCAGGAAGGTGCAAGGACTGTTCACATCAAGGGAAAGGCTTGTAATCCTGAACCCAGTAAAGCAGGACAAATGTCCCTGTCACCCGAAGACAGCCGATTGGCACACAACGTCCTGTTTCGCCTAGTCACTGACCATCCAGAAATGGTGGGGAGACCTAACGAGGTTGACGTCATCACCTTCATCAGAGATCCAGCTGATGTTGCTCATATGGGAACGCTCCTCCATGGAATTATGCTGCAAGTGGAGCTGTCCAACTTTTAGAGAGATTATATGAGGAGATTCCAATGAAACTTTCCGCCGAGGGACAGATCAGAGAAGCAGAGACGAGAACTTCACCTTTTATTTTTGATTAGAAAATCTGATGGTAAGGTAAACGAACTAAAATTGAATGTAATTAGCAGTGATACATACACACTTGAGGTAACGAATGAAGAGAAAAGCTGGAGACAGGGTCAGCGTGGAATGAATGAAAATGTAGCACTGACCACTACATGCACACACACACCAAAGGCAAACGAACCAGGGCAAGTGTCAATGACCACAGAACCTCAAGCGAAGACGACAGAGAGCACAAGACTGCCTACCAAACAACCAGTCCCTGTAAATAATGAAAGAGACCAGGAAGAATCCAGTGAAAGACCAACTAAAGCAGAGAAAAGGCCATCAAGAAGACAGAAACGGCTATCGGAGAATTCACTGCAAGGACACAAATGTTGATAGATCATTTACTCCCGTTCATAGCTAGAGTGAAGAAACTACATAAAGAACTGAAAAATAAACCTGCAAAGACTGTACTGACAAGCACGCCAGTTGCAACACAGGGAACAAGTACCAAGCCCATGATGCAGCCTTACGTTGGGCTGATGACAGACAGGTGGTGGTTAAAGGTACTTATAGAGGGCAGGAAAAGAATGCAAGAGGAGAGGAAGAGAATTGCGAAACTTCCACCTATCACATCGATGCAGATAATGAAAACTGCTCCAACAACCAGAAGGCCCGAGAGTCCTCCAGCAAGGAAAAGCCATACAGAAGGGTTTAGGGATGTAGTTATCGCAAACTACAGGAAGACGCTAAGAATCAAGAGAAACCCACATGAAGATAACAATGAACTGAACGATTACCTGGACAGCACAGCACATCTAGGAAACATTTGGTACCAACACATGAAAGAAGTTGGGAGAAGGAAGGAGACTGCTTCGTTTGTGCACTTCTACCATACAGCATGGGAAAATCCAAAATCTTTGTAGCAGTAGAAATTGATGTCCCGACAGCACACTATCTTTCACACGTAGCAATGTGCAACACCAGAGGACATTTTATGGGGAGGGACGCCTCATTGATATGGGCAACTAAAACGGATTACCCCGATAAAGATGGATATGTCCGGGACACTAAGACAAGAAATATAGCCCATACCAGGAATCACGTGATCAGGTATGAAAACCCTGAAGTTAAAGGAACAGAAATAAGATGGGAAATAAACCCAAGACTGAACGTCCAGGAAAAAACCCCAGAAGAAGCTCAAATTTGGAAAAACAGAGGCCAAATGCAGATTTTGGGAACAGTGGTTTCCCCAAATGGATGGGAAGAAGGAGTGGTGATCTGCCGAGCTTGGATGGTCCTTGGAGCCTGCAAAGAAGCAATCGAAAACTCACCAAGACTGTGCAAACTTCTATGGCTGAAGTTGGCAAAGTTACTAACCTGGGTCGAAGACAGAGGAGGACCCTTGCAGATAGTGCCACTGGAAAGCCCAAAATTGCGCTTCAGGAACAACGGCACTAGGAAGATGGGAGAGAATCAGAACTTCGGACAAATCTTCAAGGCCCCAGGAATGACGCACGGAACCGCAGTGATTATGGATCATTATTGGGTGTGTGGATCCAAACCATACATCAGACTGCCAAGAGACTGGGGAGGCATATGCACAATAGTGAATGTCCACGTTCCTGCGCTGGTGATCCCAAAAAGTGACCTGAAAATTGACAGTTTACCGAAAGCAGATGCTCACCTGAGGAAAAGGAAATCAGTGGAGCTGGTATCTCGAATGAAGAGAGAAAATTACTTTTCTGCCAAATCAGAAGAAGCATTCCATGCAATCCCATATGAACACAGGCTGTTCAGCCTCACCTCATCAGTATGCACAACAATCATCATGCCAAGATTCCAGGTTGGAGCAAACACTAAGTGGTTGCAAATAACCAGATGGGAATTATTACAGACCATAAACACCACCATAAAAGGATTCAATGCGATTAAAGAAGAACTAAGAGCAATCCGATTGATGACTCTCCAGACCAGATATGTACTTGACATTATCACAGCGATGGATGGAGGTGTTTGTGCAAAAATCGGAGAATGATGTTGCACATACATCTACCTCAAGAAGCACATTATACAAGTGCGACTCCAGTTTATAAAAGCAGAATTAAGCCCTGGATGGTGGAGGACAAACAGGCCATGATTCAGATACTAGCTCAAAGCCAGACGAAAGAGCAGAATCGAAACTCATTAAGAAGCAGCTCATGCCTAGGAATTCGAGGTCAACTCCAGGAACGGAGGAGAGCGGCAACTTCGAAGAAACAAAACTTAAGAGCATAGCAGCCAGCCAGTGAAGGTCATGATAAGGAGGCCCAGGCAGGTGGCAAGGCTAAAGGAAGAATCAAATACACAAATAGAGGGAAAATTAAGCAGATTTACAGTGAACTAGCACGTGACCAGCCAAGCGCAAAGAGGTACCAACGTCTGATGCCACCCAGAACCCGAGGATGCCATAACTTTTCCTGATAAGAATCTACAGTTTCGAGGCAAACATCAGCCAACTGATATACACATAGCCCTAAAGTACTGATTGATGGAAGGGAGGCAGGGTGAATCTTGGGGCACACTGCATCCCGGTGTCCATTCTGCATGCTGCTAATTGAAGTGGAAATTTATGTCTAGGGGTGTAACCTACCAAACCACAATGGACCAAATAATCTAGGGTCCTATAGCTAGTAGAACCAACCAATGAGACGTCGTACTTGTAGTGACGTCTATCACGAGTGATGTAGAGGGATGGGCGTAGACGCCCACCCGATAAGAATTATCCAATCCTCACACTCTTTTACCATATACAGATATGACACCTATACTTAAGTTACCCTTCCTGACCAATAGAATTGCATGACAAACTTTGAGTTTTACACGTCAATGATGACAAATTTTGCCTATAAGAATTGCTGTCTGAATGAAGATTTTGGGGAGTTGAAGCGAGACGGGAGATCGCATCACTGTTGATTTCCATTGTTTCAAGTTTTTTTGTGCTTGTCATTAAACGGAGTTCCCTTTGCCAATCCATTGACTGGTCCTTATTGATTGGTGTTGGAGTAAGAGAATCCTGCACCCCATCCTCCTCAAGGTGCAGCTATCTCGTCTTAAGGTGCTTGAGGGTGAGCTCTGATCCCATGAGACCGTCAGAGGTCGCTCTGCCCTCCTGTACAACTCTATCTGCCATTTGCCACTCTGTGCCAGCCTGTGGCCAGAGTTGTTTTATTAGTCTTTTTGAAGTTGGTTGTTTGCTCTTTCAAGTTGGAGTTTCAGCCCCCCTTAATTGTAGCCCCCATTTTAACTAACCCTGCTTACATTCTGGTCATGCATCAGCCAGGCAAAATTGTCCTACAGAGACAGCAAGTCTAAAGGACTTGGATACTGTTGCCCCCCTGAAAATACGCAAGGACAAACCTAAAGCTCATCTGAACTCGTGGTACAGCTCTGAGCTCAAAATACTCAGAAAAGAGAAAGCCAAGGCACAACACACTTGGAAGACTAACCCCACCGCGAAAAACAAATCCAACCTCACAAACTTATCCTCACTTTACAAAAGCAAGATAATCTGCACCACAAAAGATGCATACAACACCAGGATTGTTCAGGCAGGATCCTCCACCAAAGAATTATTTAAAATTCTGAAGGAACTAGAAAACCCTATTTCACCTCCAGATACCTGCCCCACCGCGAAAAACAAATCCAACCTCACAAACTTATCCTCACTTTACAAAAGCAAGATAATCTGCACCACAAAAGATGCATACAACACCAGGATTGTTCAGGCAGGATCCTCCACCAAAGAATTATTTAAAATTCTGAAGGAACTAGAAAACCCTATTTCACCTCCAGATACCTGCCTGAAAGACATATCCTGGTGCACCAGCATCCAAAACGCCCTCAACAATAAAATCTCAGGACTCCAAACCAAAATTGAGGACAAACACCAAAAACTCTCCAACAGCAAGGTCACCAACCCTAGCCCACCCACGCCTAACAATACTAGTTCAGGCTTCTCGTTTAAGAAAGTCACCATCACGGAAGTCTAAACAATCATCACCTCCTTGAAACCCTCAAACTGCAAAGGAGCCGGCTGCCCTGCACAAATCATAAAAGATGCAGCCAGAGAGCTCTCCCCCTTCATCACCAAACTTATCAACCTATCCTTCACCAATAACTCGATCCCTAGCAACCTAAAACAATCATGGGTTCTCCCAATCCTGAAAAAAACAATCCCTCGACCCAGCCATACCCACCAACTACAGGCCCATCACCATAGTCCCCTTCCTACTAAAAATCCTGGACAGAGTTGTCTACATCCAAATTCAGGAATACTTGGAATCCAACCAACTGCTAGGAATACGTCAATCTGGCTTCAGACCTCAACACGGAACAGAAACCGCCCTTGTTGATCTCAAAAGCCAGATTGATGAAATTAAAGACAAAGGCAATGCCACAATCCTACTCCTACTAGACCTCTCAGCGGCCCTTGACCTGGTTAGCCATGAAATCCTTTGTAGTCACCTAGCCACCACAGCCCACTTCTCCTCTGCCATCACATGGATGCAATCCTTCCTGGCAAACAGAACTATGCGGGTTTTCTCAACAACAGCTGCAGCAGACCCCATCCCCATCACATGCGGGGTCCCACAAGGATCCTGTGTATCCCCCACTTTGTACAATATATTTACAAAGCCTCTATTCGATCAACTGGACCGTCTGGGTGTCACCTACACAAATTACACAGATGACACCCAGATACTCCTCACCATCAGAGGCAATTACCAAGCAGATGTCGCCCGGATCAACAAAATATTCTCCATCATTCAGGCATGGATGGCCTCGCATGGCATCTGCCTGAATGATGAGAAGACAGAGCTCCTCATCGTCGGCTCCCCCAACACCCTAACTAAACTCAATCCTAGCTACAATAACATCACCATTGATGGTCACACCATCCCTATTGCCAAAAGCGTGAAAACCCTTGGCTTCTATCTAGATGCCAACACCATCCTCTCTAAACACACCAATATGACCGCGTCCGCCGCTGCTTACACCGGCAAGCTCATCAGGGCCAGCAGACCATTCCTATCACCCAACAGCTGCCTCACCCTTGCCAGAGCCCTCATACAATTCGAGCTGGTTTACTGCAACAGCCTGTACCTAGGTGCTAACCAATCCATACTTAACAAGCTGCAGGTAATACAAAATAACGCTCTGCGCGCAGCCCTCAACATTCTCAGACGAGAGCATATCTCCACCACTAGGAAAGCCTGCAAATGGCTATCCATACGCCAAAAAATTGATTTAAAAACCATCTGCATCACGTACAAGTCCCTCAATCATCTAGCACCACCATATCTAGCTAACAAATTCACCATGAAACCTGCTACCAGATCCACCAGATCCTCCAATACTCTATGCTTGACAGTGACCAGATTCCACCTAATAAGAGTTGGAGGGGCAAGCTTCACAGTACTTGCCCCCCAACTCTGGAACACCCTACCTCTCAACATCAAAACTATCGAGTCCTTCCAGATCTTCAGGAAGCAGGTCATCAGCTGGCTCCTAAACAAAGAGTAACCCACTAACACCAGTCCCCACACCCCTGTGTGGCAACTGGTTTATGTACTGTATTTATATTGTTAAGTGTATATTGTGGGTATTGTATGTGTATTGTTTACTGATAACTATATATATATATATATATATATA
This sequence comes from Ambystoma mexicanum, assembly GCF_040938575.1. Taxonomy (NCBI): domain Eukaryota; kingdom Metazoa; phylum Chordata; class Amphibia; order Caudata; family Ambystomatidae; genus Ambystoma; species Ambystoma mexicanum. Next base: position 887,306,346 of record NC_090924.1, on the reverse strand, counting down.
TATGTATGTATTATAAGTATGTATGAAGTATGCAACACAAAGATACTTCTCAACGCTGTAACCGTATTCTTAAGCGCCCTTCTACCCCTGGGTTTGGAGTGCTATACAAATAAAATAAACAAACAAACAAATAAAGGACACTTGGTTTCCACATCTTTCAGATGCCACATTTTATTGTTGTTGCAAAATAGCTGGGGGGGGGGGGGGTTGTAAACCAGGCTTTTCGTGGGGAAGTTCTTAGTGACATTTGCCCCACAGCAAGCATAGGGTTTGCCTCAGGCCTACAGAAAAGTTTACATTCAAATGAAGTAAGCTTCATAATATACAAAACATAACAAACATAATATACATAACTTTTTTGTCAAAACGCACCATGCCTTTTTCCCTGGTTTTAACTTGCAAACACACATGCAAAGCCGTTTTTGTGTCAGTTTTTTAAAAGGTTTGGGTCTATTTGACCTAAAACATTTGATCACATGTATTTGACCTTTTTTGGTTTAAAATGGGAGGATACCACCTGCAACCTCCCCGCCCCCACTTCCCCTCAACCTAATCTATACCCTTACCCACCCCCATATATATATTTAATTAAATCTGACTGAAAAGGAAGGTCACAAATATTTGATCAAATGTTTTAGGTCAAATGTTTTCAGGTCAATTATGCTAATACCTTTATAAATCCTGTTTGTCATGTGAAAGCGACCACATGCAAAGACGTTTTTGTGTATTTAAAAATCCTGTTTTTCGAGTGAAAGGGACCTTTAAATTCCTTTTTCATTTGTGAATAAAAATTGCTGCTTTTCCTTTGGTAATGACAGATAGGCCTTTTTCACATGGACCTTCAGTTTCGGGCCTTTGATTACACCCAACACGTAGTGCGCCTGGCTTAGTGGAGCTTTGCTAGGACTGCAGGGACTTTGAAGCATTGCTTAAGGCTATGCCTTCTTGGGATGAAGGTTTCACTCTTGGATGGACTAACATGTTCCTTGCTTTCATCGACCAAAAGTCACTTTTGACTCTGCAGGCACTTCTTGTGGAAATCCTTAGTGTGAGAGAGGATGGCTAGGTTAAATGAGGGCACAGTTGCGTGAGTTAGATTGGTTACAGCTGGGCCAACCACTACCCATTTACCTATAGTGAAGGCTCTCAAGCAGGTGTGGCACCCTTTCTGTTTAATCTGTTTCTAAATATGAAATTCAGATACCCCAAAAATGAGTTCATTGCAGGTGTCTATATTTTTCTTTGTAGTCAATGCAGTTCTTGTGGCGTACACAGAAATGGATCTGCCGATACCTATCAACGAGTTTGCTATTTATTGTGCCTTTAAATCACTCCCGATAAAGGGTTTAAAGACCAATCAGATGATTACAGGGAAGAAGAAATGACTCAAACATAAGGCTTTTATGAGAGGGAAACAACTCAAGCCAATCAATTATTTTGACTACCTAGGGGTTCGTGTCTCCTCCTCTGGATCCTTGTGACCACCCACAAGTTGAAGAAAGCACAGCTGTGAAGCAGAGTGGAGGATGGGTGAGGCATTTTAATTAAAGGTTTAGTGAAACCACAGCTAAAGCCCCATTGATGTCCTATCAGGTCAAAGATGTGTCAGCTACACTTTATGGGAGGAATTGTGGGGCCATTGTAAGTTGTCCCCTAAGGTCATAAGGGAGAATGTGTTTTTAAAATCACTAATATCTGTAGATAAGGGAACATGTACCCTGAAGGTTGAGCTGGAACTTGGAATGAGAAGCATTGAAGATCGGGTGGCATTGGCATCTATCTTTCTTTGGCATGTAGTGTGGGAAGATTAGATGTACATTACCTATACAAAACATCTGTGTGTGGTGTTTTGAACTATTTGCTACTTCTTGTATAAATTGGTTTAGCTAAATAAGAGATGGACTTGTGATACTAGGTAGGAGGTCTCTGTGTAATGGACCAACTAGCCTAACTGGCTAAGATGTTACTTAGGCAAAGACTTGTATTGAGAGCTTATTGAACATAGACTATTTGGACAGGTGTGCCGTTAGCCTCACGCTGTCTCAAGTTACGACTTGATTCCCTCCCTAAGGGAACAGTTGAGAAAACTCAGCAGGGCTTGCATAGGTCAGAGTGTTGCTGTAAGTGTAAGGAGTCAGCAATTGAGACATTAACTTTAAGTTTTTTTGTCCGATATTCAGTTCCAACTGGAGTAGGTGGCTGATGCCATTACTACAGCTCCACCATGTCACTCGCGTCCACTGCACCCTAATGTGCACTAGGCAAACCTCAGTTCCTGTTACTGTGTGCGCATTAGCCAATTATATTTGCGGGGCTGCACATAGCTTGAAAATTCCTCATTGTTTTTATTTATTTTATTTATGTACATTGCAAAAGCAACTGCTGCACAATAAAACTGGATATGTGGAACTGTAAATTGTAAACTTATTTACGCTTTCATTTTACACCTTGCTTGACTGTTCCTACCCTCATAAATTGAGCCCATGACATCTTCAATAGTCGTGCGTATATTTCCGCATGCAAATACAATCTTTGGATTTGAATAAACCAAGTTTTGTTGCTTTATTTTGTTGTTTTGTTTAAAGTAATATTGTCTGTCAGGCGATTTCCAATATCCCAAATTTAACACGCCCTTTCCATGATTTTGCATTCTAGTGCTACATGTTTGTTGGCACTTGAACAACTTTAGGGATTTTGTGGGGATGGTTTTATTGAAAGAAAATACCTGAACTACTGGAACGACGAAGGGCCCAACTTTCACACACTTTATCACAGATGAAAGTGTAATAAGAATACATCAATAAACACATATCAGGAGTTATACAGTTGCACTCGTTTTTCAACAAATCTGGCCGAGATGTTTGAAGTTCTGTCGTCCCTTCTTACTTTCTGTAGAAAAATAATTACAATAGGAAAGTGCCACTGTAGTTTTTCATAATGCATTTGATTTTCATAATGTCAACATAGCTACTGCTACACCATGAAACACATTGAAGAATAAGGTTTTCTGTCGTAAAATTATCTTTTATCATAGCATACAACCACAATGATACTGGCTACTACCAAGCATCATTTTGCAGCAGGCTTGGACATTTTTTAAAAGAGCTTAACTGCTACTGCACTGTTAGATGATGGGGCTGCCCAGGGCCCCCACCGGCACTCACACGCACGCCAGCACACACACGCAAGGAACCACGCAGGATGCGTGTGTTCTGCTCGGGTCCCCGGCTCGAACTGCCGGGTGACTGTCTTTATTACACACAGCACATGCGCCAGTCTTGTTGCGACTCACGCATGCGTATCAACTGCGTAGGCACTACGCAACATCCCTCCTTTTTCCCCAAACAATAAACCACTTCAAGTAATGCACTCACCAGTAACAATCGAAACTTAAACTGACAGTCTTCCACCAGTTACGAGGCAGGGTCCATAATAAAGTCTTGGAACCTCTGCGGCGGCTTGTGCCCCGCCCAGCTCGGGTACCTGCGTGCCTCGGATGCGGGCACCTCTGGTGTCCCTGGAGCCTCTGACGGTCCATCATCTCTCGGTGTCGATCCTGCGTCTTCCTCTGGCCTTTGCATGTCATTCTCTGCCGGGTTCGGCGCCGCCTCTATGTGATTGAAGAACGACGCATTGCTGGTGACTGTCCCTCTGGTATTGGCCGCTGTGACCATAGATCCCTTGACGTGGGTCACCCCCAGTGGCTGCGCTTCGTAAGGTAATGACAACTTCCCTTCCGGCCTTCGATTACGCACCAGAACGGTGTCCCCCACTGCAATCACCTTCAACGTTAGTCTTCGCCGGACAGTCTCTCGCTCGTTCTGGGCAGCCCTCTCTGCTCGCACCCAGTTGTTATCAATCTCTCCCGGATGTCGACCTTCAACTTTGGGTAATAGTCCTTGTGGAGCCCGCTTGAAAAGGGCTTCCGCCGGCACGACCCCAGTGGACTGATGCGGGGTTGTGCGGTATTCGCGCAGGAAGACGAACAGGTTGCGCCGGAGTTCCTCCTTTCCATTCAGCGATATGCGGAAAACTTTATTGAGCATTCGCATGAATCGTTCTACCTCCCCATTTGCTCTGGGCCAGAGTGGGGTGACTTTCCGATGCTTTATCCCCCTCTCCTCACAGTACTGAGCAAACTGTTGCCCCTGGAACGGCGCTCCGTTGTCCGAGCATATCTCCAGGGGAAATCCATGGGTGGCAAACATCTTTTCCATGGCCAGATGGTGTGGTCAGTGGCCATGGACTCAACCAGCTCCACCTCGGGATAGCGCGACCACTGGTCTGTCACTTCCAAAAAGTACATTCCCCGGCCCGTGGACCCGAAGTCAGCATGCACTGTCCCCCCACGGGCGTTCACTCCTCTCCATGGCCTGAATGGGTGGCCCTCTTTCCACTGGACTCGCTGCTTGGCAGGGGATGCAAGCCCTCACAAACTCGTCAACCCTGCTCTCGAGGTCCGGGAACCAAACTTTTAACCGTAGGCGTGCCTTCGTCTTTGCCATCCCCTGGTGCTCTTTGTGGGCGAGCTGCATCACTCTGCCCACCAGTGTCCGTGGGATCACGATTTGGTGGCCCCTCAGCAGGAGACCGTCCTCTGCTACCGACAGCTCGTGACGTGCCCTCCAGAGAGCCTGCAGGTACTTTTGTGCGCCGTCGTCCCTCTGGGCATTGTTCACGAGGACTTCGGGCCATTCTCCGCTGGCCACAGCTTCTTTTATTCTCAGGAATACCTCATCAGCATTTGATTTGTCCGCAATCTCGTGGCAAGCCAGGGCGACGGGCAGTGCCGATTCCGCCACCAGGTGCACAGCTTCCACGCAGTCCGCCGCCTCCGCCGAGGCCCTGGGCCGCCCAGCTCCCGGATGTCGGGACAGATAGACCGCTGGGTTGTGCGTGCCAGGCCGATACAACAACTTGACCCCGTACTCCATGAGCGAGAGCATCCATCTCTCGATGCGAGGCGGTGGCTTGGATGATGCCCCCGACATGATCGGGATCAGGGGCTTGTAATCCGTCACAACAACTACAGGCTTCCCCAGGATGTAAATCCGAAAATGCTTGCAGCCCCATAAGATAGCCAAGGCTTCACGCTCAATTTGGGAATAGTGCTTCTCAGTTTCGGTGAGAGCCTTGCTAGCGTAAGCAATGGGCCGCATGGTCCCCTGAGGATCCACCTGCATTAGGACCGCTCCCAGCCCTACCGGGCTTGCATCAACCATGATCTCTGATTCCCAGTCAGGATTGAAATAGGCCATAGTCTCTTGCCCCGACAGGGCGTTCTTGATGGCAGTGAACGCCCTCTGTTCCTTCCCGGTCCAGGTCCAGGCCACGTCATTTCTAGTGAGTGCCCGCAAGGGTTCCGACAGGGAGGCCAAATCGTGAATAAATCGTCCACAGTAATTGACCATCCCCAGGAAGCTCCTTATTTCCGCGGGGGACCCCGGTGGGGTGGCCTCCTGAATGTCCTTCACCTTCTCCGGATCCGGGGAGATGCCCCCGGCGTGAAACACAAACCCAAAGAATTCCAGCCGGTCCTTCAAGAACTCACATTTTTGTTTGTGCAGGGTCAGTCCTAAGCTGCGGAGTCTTTACAGGGTGTTCTCCAGGCGCTTCAGGTGTTCCATTTCTGACCTTGCAAACACCAGAATGTCGTCCGACATGTTTATTACCCCTTTGTGTCCAGACAGGGCCCCCCTGATGGCATTTTGGAAGACTTCCGCTGCCGGCGAGACCCCGAAGCTGAGCCTCTTAAACTGGTATAACCCCTCGTGAGTCGTAAAGGTGGTAATGTATCTTGACTCGGGGTGAAGCTCCAGCTGGTGGTAGCCAGACCTCAGATCCAGTTTAGAGAAAACTCTAGCCCCCTGTAGCTCGCCAACAATTTCATCTAGGGTGGCCGTGAGGTGACATTCCATTTTGATCGCCATGTTTGGCAACCTCATGTCCACGCAGATGCGGACTGCGATTGGCTGTTTGGGCTTTGGGGCGACCACGATCAGAGAGACCCAGGGGGTAGGGCCTTCCACCCTCTCGATAATGTCTAAGTCGACCAGAACTCCTTCTCCACCTATGCCCGCAGGTGGAACGGGATGTGGCGATGCTTGAGTGCTGTTGGTCTCACCGACCCATCGATGTGGAGCCGTATGGGGTCGGCCTTTAACTTCCCTATCCCTTGGAAGATCATGACAAAGCGTTGGAGCAGGCGTTCCAGGTCTGTGTGATATACAGAGAACATGAAGTGCACCATGTTCAGCGCTTTGGAGGCAGCACAACTCAGGAGGGAGTGTGGGCTCACGCTTGTGACGAAGAATCTTGCTTTTATCTTGCTCAGTGCATGAGACACAATTGCCACAAACACCCCTCGGATGGGGAGTGGCGTGTCTCCCCCAAAGGCATATATCCGCGCCTTGGATTCTGCCAATTCGGGAGGGCCTGGGAGTGCTTCATAATGTTCAGTCGCTAGCACACAGACAGACGCCCCCGTATCTATGAGGACCGGGGTGGGAACTTCTCCAATGTTTACCATGCATGTTGGTTGTCGGCTTCCTCCGGGGCCTGTGGCAATGCTTGAAATAAAGAAGATTTCCTCCTCTTCCTCCTCCTCTTCTGCGATATTCAGGTCCTGCAGGCCTTGCTCGACAGCTGACACGCCCCTCACCCTCCGGGTATTGCTCCCCCCAACTCTTGCTGGTCCTCTCGAGGCTGCTACCGGTGTGGCTGCCCTGCACACCCTCACGTAATGTCCTGGTGTCCACACCGGCCGCAGACCCTCGACTTTGCTGGGCACTCCCCCACGTGTGGCAGGTCATACCCGCAGTAGGGGCACGACTGAGCAGCACCAGGCGTTGGAGGGCCATCTGCTCTCTTTGGTGTCCATCTTGCCCTCCCTGGAGCAGAGCATCCAATGGCAAATGCCTCTTCGCCCTTGCCAGAGTGCGTGGCTGCATCCATCTTCGCCCCCCTGGCCTCCGCCAGCTCGTAAGCTCTCCCCGTGTCCAGGATTTGCTGTAGAGTCAGACCAGTCTCTCTCAGTATTTGCCTCCTTAGCTTCTCTGAACTGCACCCTTGCAGTAGCTGGTTTCGGACATCTCCTCCTCATTCACCCACCTGCAGGAAGTTGCCAGATGTCTCAGCCGCGCACAGAACTGGTCCAGCGATTCCTCTTCTTGCTGCCTTTCCACGCACATGACAAATCTGTCAAAATCCACGTTGGCCATGGGCAGAAAATGATCTCGTAGGGCCTGCTTCACAGCGTCATACGTGACCACCGGGATATTGATAGAGTCATAAATTCTGTGCACCTCCATGCCTGCGGGGTACACCATGATGGCAATATTGGCGTCATCATCCTCCTCCCCAGAGGCCCTCAAAAAACATTTCTAGTTTCTTGACCCACAGGAGCCATTTCGGCCCCAAATTGGATGGTGGACCCGTGGTGTCAAATTCGGGCATGGGGGCCAGTGTGCTGTGCATCCTGCGTGGGATGGGCGCACGGCACCTTCCACCTCTCCTTCCTCGCCCATGCTGATGATCAGGCAGATTACTCACAGGTTGATGGTACTTGACAGTGTAGGTGTGATCCAGGCACCAGAGGGGATGATGTTACTCTAAACAGCAGTGACTGCACCTGGAAGGCCTGTAGATGCCAAACCTGGAAAGTCCTTTGCACCCTTGTAGATCTTCTTATTCCCTTCAAGGCAATGTTTTCCTTTTTCTTCTTTTTTTTTTGAAGCCACAGCCCTGCAGTGAGCTAGGGCTGTGGGAGGGTCCAAAAATTGTTTGTAATGCAATGGGGATCGCAGCCGGCGCACGAGCACCCTCCTGGGCCGCAACCGTTGCGATCCTTAATGATGCAAAATGGCCACCGGCCGTACGCGCAAGTTCGAATTGACACAGAGCATCAATTCTGACTCCGGTGCTGTCGGAACGGTGATGCAATGCTCCTGAGCCTCCTCGTCGCCAGTGTTAGATGGTGGGGGCTGCCCAGGGCCCCCACCGGCACTCACACGCACGCCAGCACACACACGCAAGGAACCACCAAGGACGAGTGTTCTGCTCGGGTCCCTGGCTCGAACTGCCGGGTGACCGTCTTTATTACACACAGCGCATGCGCGAGTCTTGTTGCCACTCGCGCATGCGTATCACCAGCGTAGGCACTACGCAACATGTACCACTAAGTGAGCTCTTTCTAAAGACGTTTGATGAGTCACTGAATGATCGAGAGTGGCTGGGCGCAGGAATCTGAATGCATGTACTGTGGAGATTTGTAATGGTGGCTGCCATGAAGAAACATGGCTGCCGCCATTACTGTAGATCTGCCTGCTCTTTGCACACACACTAAACATCAAATGCAGTCCATAGGATCTCTATTTCTTCACCCCTATGGGAACACTGATGCAGACGCAAAGAAAATGGATTCCCTGCACAGGGCAATCACATGCACACTGTCGATGTCCTGTCCTGGTTCACACTGTGTGCAGCAAATCCGATGCAAAGTGGTGCATATACAGGAAGATATGTTTTTTTCTCGTCTCCACACCATTTTGCACCCTCCTAAACAGCAGACTGCAAATATAGGGCCTGATTTACAAAAGCCTTTTACAATGGCACACTCCCATTGAAAAACGCTTTGTAAATCAGGCCCCTCGCTTCTAAAGTCTCAATGGATAGAGGGAGGAACTGACGAGTAGGGCTCTGCTCACTCCATCTGGCACCAGCTTGTATGTGTCTGCTCATTTGTAAGCGGTAATTAATGGACGTACTTCTCTGTTAATCCTTAATGGGGTTTGGAAGAAGTGTCAAAAATGATTCTACTGAATTAACAGGCCAATATCCTTATTCCAAAATCAAATTCTTAATTCAATGTATTTGCCACATGGCCAATCATGCACGTTTCCCATGAGAAAGCTGGCTGATACCAGTGAAATGTTGGGTTAGAAGTTAAAGGTACAACGTGAACTTCTAACTTGACACATGCCATACTTTTTAAATGCATGTGAATGTATGATATCATTAACTTTAAGTACTGTCACAGGATGGCGAAGACAACCTTTGAATTAGAAGATACTGGGCCTCATTACAAGGTTGCCGGTCCGGTAACAACGGTACCGGTAAACCTGCCGTTACCATTGTTACCGGACCAGCAAACTACGAGGTCTGTGAGCGGGTGCCCTGTCAGCCCGGCAGGTCTGACCTGCCGGGTGGAACGGCACCCGCTCACAGACCATGTCGGATGCACCGGCACCATTCATGAATGGTGCCGTTGCATCTGGCTTCCCCATTCCCATTGAGTCCAAAAGGACTCAAATGTGAATGGGGACTAATATTTACCGGCGCCTGGGAATGGGCAATTACTGGGTACGCCGGGGCTGTAATGCCCCGGTAATTGCCCATTCCCGGGTGCCGGTAAATCCATGACTCTGGCGGAAGCCGTGCTGGTAATTACTGGCACGGCCACTGCCAAAATCATAATGAGGCCCACTGTATAACTACAGTAGCAATGATGTCCGGTAGAATTGTTTTGGGTCGGAATTAAATGCACATTCAGAATGTTTTAAACTGCCATGTGTTGTGTTGCACATGTGAAAAACAGTGTCATGAGTCAGTTAGCAGTGTTGTAATAGCAACAGTCCCATAACATACTGCATGGAAACATATAAGGGCACAATTCTTCCCATTGTCATATTGTGTGTATAAGTGTGCTCAGCCCTCTAACTTATTACCAACAAACTAAGGAGTGTGGATAGGGTATTGAAAAACAGTATCAGAAAAAGAAATCGGGTAAATGTATTTGGGAATCTTTGCATATTCTCAATCAACAAACACATAATGAAAGTATGGGTTGCAATGATTATCCACTTGCCTTAATTTGTAGATACACGGTGTCTGGAATATTGAATGTATTTATTTCTCTCGCTGCAGCGCCTAATAGAAAATGTATTTGTCTTTGTTCTTCTCACAGCTGAATTTGTTTTCCTGCTGTGGGGTGTTTACCTCTGCTATGCAGTCCGGACAGTTCCATCAGCATTTCACGAGCCACGCTATATGGCGGTTGCAGTTCACAATGAGCTCATTGTCTCTACTATATTCCATACGATCAGGCAAGTGATCTGTAGATCTAGAAATGATCTGTTCATGTTTGCAGGCACTGTGGACATCATTGATCTATGCTGCATATAAAGTGTTATTTTCTATCCAAGCAACACATGCCCTGAATAACTGTCTAGACATTGTTACTTGCTACTACTCAGGTTTGGCAATCTGCCAGAGGCATCAATTGAATAGAAATGCATTTTACAATATGGTTGACTGCATCAGAGTTTCACTGTTCAAACAGGCATCAAGAATTGGTTTCCAATAATACAGCTATGATGTAAATGTTAGGTTAGCACAAATACAACAAAAGGATTTTAAAGGCTTTCTAGTTTTTCAAAAATCAAACTAGTTGTTTTATTTGATGTGTTAGGTACTGGTCCTCAGATGTGTGTTTGTGAAATTGTGATATGCACAATTAATTTCTTCCTCGTAAGTGCCATAGGTGTAAATGTTATCGTTTTAAACTTTGCTTGACCACATATTAAAGTGCAATTGTATTATTTGATATACGGTTTTCATTAAAAAAAAAAATACAACAATGAAAATCATCAGTTTAAAAAGATATCATTACACACTCATTCATTTCTGATAATTTCATTTAACTCCAAAAGAGGTAGGCACTAACATCAAAACACGTAGGTTGATCCTAAAAAATCTTCAACATCATTTTTCGTGACGATTCCATCATAAACATTAATTCAAACCAATAGCAACAAATATTAGAAATAGTCCTTTTCTGTGAATGAATGCAAGCCATATTTAGCGGTTTAAATATTTTAGGTAAAACTCAAAAAAGATGGGGAGAAATTATAAATATGTGCTGAACATTTTCAATAGATTCACTATATTGCTTATAATTCATTTTGTAAAGCTGAATATTCTGCAAGCATGGCCCACAGACCTTTTCCGATTTTTCTTTTTAATGCTATCCTCATTAAAACATAATGTGATTAACGCAGCATTGCAGTTCAATATATACAGCTTTTGAAATATTTTTTAGGCTTCTCATGTATTTATTTGTAACTCTTTTTATAGAGGTGAGTTAACCCACCCTGCCTTCCAAGTAATTTCACCCACATATCTTACTAGTAGAGCCTTAAAAAAAAACAATAGCATAACCTGTTGTTAACGTGCATGGAGGCGTCATGAACTGTAACAAAGGCATGCAGAATTGCTGTTTTGACTGCACAATGCATTACAATGGGTCAACATTCCTTATGTAAGGCTCGATTTTGTATTTTGATTTAAAATAGAACTTGCTCTCCCAAAAATATCCTCCCTTTTTCTTAAATTATATGTAATGAGCATAGACTAGTTTGATATCAAAAACTAGTACTGAGATCATATTCGCTTTGAACACCAAGAAGTTGGAACGTTTATTATCAGGCCTATATCGACTGATATTTCTCTTTTAAATGTCATCTTTATTTACTTTGACTAATCTAATTAAACATGTATCAATAATTCCACATTTTCTATTAATCTAAAAGAAACCAACCGTATTGGAGCAGAACGAAAAATTCAAATGGAAATGTATTTCATTTTCCACTAAAAGCCCTAATTTTCATTTGTGCATACTTTGTTTCAACTTATCACTACTACAATAATAATTCAACTTTTAGTCCACTCTATCAGGGAAATTCTAATAAAAATGAAACAGATTGAAAGAACACTAGGAGAGCTTGTCCCTGGATATAATTTTTCTGATCCATTACATCTTGATTGACAATCCAAATGTATTATTAAATGATCTAAGCAGACATTGAGAGTTACCAAACCACAAACAGGTCTTCCTTGGAAATCTTCAGTAAATACTATTCAGTACTGCATGATACAACGATTGGTCTTGGTTCTGCATAACCTCCCTTACGATATTTTACTATTGTATCCCTGAAATCTCTATTCTATAATGGTACTATTTTGGGAAAGGAAGGGCAAGGGGCACATAACAAATAGCCTGGCATAAAGATTGTCATTTATTTTGTAGTCTTGCTTCACTGGAAACTCATTCTGTTCCATAATGGAACTTAGGGAACAACTACTAGTAATTGCCTTCCAGCTATGTAGATTTTGGAGCATCCACTTGATATTAGCAAATTCAACACAAAACATATTTTAACTGTGATAGAACAGAAAATACAGATATGTAGGAATAATTAGCCTGCCTCTTTCTTCTTTTTTCTACCCTGGGACCTTAGCTAGGCATCTTAAGGCTTCATAATCTGCCTTTCATTCATATTGCCCAATTACCTCTATATTCAAGAAAAAGGGCAAGCTCTTGACACAAGGAAAACCACTACACACTTCTAAAGTAAGACATTTTAGATATTCAATTACATCAGCAAGAAACAAGCCCTGTCATTATATAATTGTCATGCATGAGCATACTCACAAAGAAGGAAAACCTTTATCATGGGGCACATGCGCAAAACACACCTTACATTATGATGCAACTTTAGAATAAGCATATCTTTTTCTTAATTTAGAAGAACCCCAAATATTCAGCTGGTATGCAAGCCCTATAAAAGCATTAGGTACTTAGTTATTTTCTGGATCATGTTCTATTTCTCCCTTGTCACTCCTCATTGCATGGTTTATTGAATTATGACTCCTCTTGCACTAAGGGGACAATTTCCCATTCTAAGTTTTCAAGCAGAGTATTCCATTAATCTTTTGGTACCAGAATGATTAAGGAAATAATGCTCTTTCGGCCCAATTCAACACACAGCCAATTAGCCTAAATGAAGAGCCTTAATTACTTATTTCTCTCGGCTGCAAAACCATACTCACCATTAGAAATGGTGTCTTTAAGATGGGCCTGCCTCTGCTCTTGCCCCACAGGGCACAAACTGCTTTCTTCTCAGGTATGCACGACGCATTCCTCGATTGCACGAACTCCGCCCGAGTCACACCTGCAGTCTTCAGGGCTCCTTCTTGTTAGGTCACATACCCCGAGTTCAGACACTACCATTAAAGAATTCCCTGCGCTGCTCTCTCTGCCAGCTTCCAAAAGATAGAGTGGTCACATCCATCAGCAGCCCAAGGCCGCAGCCTTTTGCAACCTTCCAGTTTCAACCAGGAATTGCAAGAAAACCAAAGAAGTAATATTAGGGAGTAGCAAAATTAACAAGCCATTACCAAGGTTTTTCACTCGATTCGATCAGAGGCTGCTAAAAAAAACAAAGGTTTTCAACTCACTCCCGCAAAAACCCCAGCCAGTCTAGCCAAACCAAAGTCAAAATCAGTTTTTGTGTCTTCTCCCTGTGTTAGGCGGAAACCTGTGCAGTTCCCTCTGGGACCACTGCAAAAGATTTAGGACTACAGGTGTTTGGCAGTAAACCCACTTGGTAGCAGTCTGCACCACACATATTCACTTGGTAGCTGTGGCTGAGCAGTCAGACTTCCCTCAAGAAGAGTTAGGCAGTATGTGGAGTATACAACATAGGGCAATTCTACACCGTAAAACAAGCAAACACGCAACAAGGCTTCAGTGTAAAGATATAAAGGTATTTATTTATAACAACACATCTATAGAAAACACTCTGGCACTATCACGCAAACACTTCAATTACAATTACTCTACGAAGAAAACAGATCAATCCCCCTAACAATAGTTCGACAAGTCTAGGTTTTACCAGCATCACTTATTTGCAGACAGAGGTGTATGCTTCAACCTAGATGGCACTCTAGTATTCGTTAGGACGGGAGAGAAAAATAAGCAGGTTACGAAATCAACACAGTTCAATACTTCACGGACAAATGCAAGGCAAGAAGACAAGAAACACGATAGATCCTAAAGTTCAGAGGCCAGGCCCACTCGGAGAGAGGCAAGGCGATATGTCCCAAAAAGTCTCTTAGTGGAAATGCGTTCGAGTCTTTGTAGCAAATTGTTATCGGAAGATTGGACCAGTTCAGAACAACACGCTAGAGAAAGCTTGGAGACGACCCTATGGAGAGGCGAGGATTAAGACACCTCACTCTATCCGGCAGAAAGGGAAGCCAGGCGGACACGGTACCTTGTTTGTGGAGAGACAACTCCGGCGGGGGCAGTTGTTCCTGGTAGTGGATGCACGTCCGGTCTTTGCCAAGAGTAGGGAGGATCTCGTCGTCGAAGGAAAGTTGAAGATCGTTGCACCACCAGGGAAGAGACCAGCTGCGGAGTGCTCCGTCACAAGGCACCACCTTTTGGTCGCGGTACAGGGGTAGTGGCTATCCGGTTGCCGAGGTGCTCTGCACGGGCAATTCGACCACTGCTTCCTGAGGTGAAGAAAAAGCAAAAGGAGACTGGTTGTTCCCACCAGTCAGGGGAAGAGACTCTCCGGGAGGGAGATCTCCTCTGTCGTCGGGAAGTGGTGAGTCGGTTCAGCAGGGCTCCACCGGAGGTGTCGTCGTTGCAGGTCGGCTCAGCTTTACCCTCGTCGGATTCTTAGGTCCTGTGGTGACTTCTGAAGATCCAGTCCCAAAAGCCCTGCTTTTATGCAGAAAACCCCCATTCATTCAGCCTAGCTGTCAATCAAAACACGCTAAGTGGTGAGCGGGGTGGCTCACCACTTGGGCCAATCACACTAGAGTGCGACCGGAGTTGGCAAGGCAACTCGGTCCAGGGTGCCTAAACCCCCTCCCACACCCCTGTGGTAACCCAGACAGAATGGCACCACTTTGGAGGGTCCCTGTACAGAAGCCCGCCAAAAGTGGAACAAAGGGCTCAACCTTTGGTTTAGGAGTCACAGAGACGAACACAGACGCCATTTTTAAAAAACGAGTTCTGGCAGAAAATACCATCCGATAGACTTATTTAAGATAAGTAAATCGGTGGTATGTTAGAGAGTAACGAGAGAAAAAGTATTAATCTCCAACAATGGGAAGAATCCCATAGGGTTATATTCGGGGTCGAATATAACAAGTAGTTTCCACTGCCACCAGCCAAAACTCGACGAGGGGGGACGGGACAGTGCCCCCTCGAATAACAGACCTAGGAGTAATCGAATTACCCCTACTAGTACGTCCACAATAAGATGGTTTGTACTAGTTCGGTTAGTAAATTTAGGTCTAGTAAAGCCAATGGTGACTTTACATGCCCGGGGAGACAGTAGTCAGTCCCCGGGTATGGAGTCTATGATGGAGGTCCGCTAGGACGCCCCAGTTTTACGGCACGGAGGGTGCGGTGTAACACACATAGCAAAACATATGAGACCCTATGGAGTAAAAGACCCCATAGCCCATAGAACACATTTGACATTCAAAGGAATTACCCACATTCATGTCCAAGAGTGGGAGAAAAAGAGTCTCACTCTTGGCAGGATGGAAAAAACAAACTCCAGAAATCCAGCAAAGCTGCTGGGGGACTCACTAGGTTAGGAAATTCAGCCTAAAAAGAGAATTCTCCCTAACACTCGCCCCCCCCAGACTAAGGGACAGGAGGATTTAATCCACTCCTGGATGAATCTCATACCTCTAGTCGATGACATACATCCTAGAGAGACCATCAGCATTTTGGTGGTGACACCCTGACCTGTGCTCAATGGTGAAATCAAACCCTTGCAGGCAGATCGACTATCTCAATAGTTTCGGGTTTTCCCCTTTCATTTGCATTAACCATCTCAAGGGTTGGTGGTCAGTCTGAATGACAAAAGTAGAACTATACAAGTACGGCATAAACTTCTTCAGAGCCCACATGATAGCAAAGCACTCTCTTTCGATTGTTGCCCACCTTGTTTCAGGATCCTTCAGCTTGCGGCTGATGAAGCAAACGGGGTGCTCCCTACCTTTCCCATCCAGTTGACTGAGTACGGCACCTATTCCTACATTTGAAGCATCTGTCTGCACAATGAAGTGTTAGCGGTAATCAGGAGCTCTGAGTACTGGAGCTTGGCAAAGAGCCTTTTCAGGTTTTCAAAAGCCTGATTGCACTCCTCGTTACATCTAACCTTTTTAGGAAATTTGGGCGAGGAGATGACATTCAGTGGAGAAGCTATGGTCCCATAGTTCTCGATGAAATTCCTGTAATACCCAGTGAGGCCTAGGAAGGCTCTCACTTGGGTTTGAGTAGTAGGTGTTGTCCAATTTTGCACAGCTTCAATCTTACTGAGCAAAGGCCTTATTTCTCCACCTCCTACCTCATGTCCAAGATAGACTACCTTACACTGGCCCTCATTACGACCCTGGCGGAAAGCGACTGACCGGAGCGCCACAGCGTAAATAGCGTTTCCGCCATTGCACGAAGGAGCAAAGTGCGGCCCATTCCGACCCATCGGGCACGAGCACCACGGCATGGCGGAAGTGCAAAGTCCGCGATGGCGGAAATGACCCCAAAACGGCCCACACCGCCGCCGTACGGCGCCCTAGGTGCAATACCGCCACCCCTCTTAGCGGTCACCGCAGTGTGCGCCTACCGGAAAGTACGGTGGCCGGAAATATACGGAAACGGAAGCTAAAACATGGGCCCGGAACGGGAAACATCCCGGCGTACACCTATAAATACACTAAAACCACACAACCACTAAAATCACTACCCCGAAACACACCCCAACCCGCCAACCACCCTAGCGAAACCAAGAATAATGGGAAAAGCAGCGAAGAAAGTGTGCGACCGCAAGCGGCAGGTCCACTTCTCCCGTGAGGAACTCACCGTGCTAACAGAGACCCTCCAGGAGAATGCTGCCGTCGTCTTCTCCACGCAAATGACCAGGACGGCACTTGCAAACAAGAAGGCCATATGGGCTCTGGTGGCACAGCGGGTAAGTGCGGTGGGGACCGCACCCCGCACCCCACAGCAATGCCGCAAGCGATGGGACGACCTGCGGATACGCGTCCGCAGCATACTCTCTGCCAACCGCAACATTGCCACAGCCACCGGGGGAGGTCCTGAATCACCCATCAAGTTGACCCCCTGGGAAGAAATCTGTGCCTCCACCATCGGAATGGAGAGCATAGAGGGAGTCGGAGGGATGGAGAAAGGAGTGCAGACATCCGAAGATTCAGGTAGGTGGCCCAGATAAAACAATGCCAAATCCACAAAGTCCATTCATGTGAAGTACCATGTGTCCCCATAGTGCAACAGAAACACATGTCCAGGAGAACGTCCACACACATCGGCCTGATAGCGCACGTTAAAACCCACAATAAATACATAATTAATTAAAAACCCCTAAAACACGCACCACACGTGCAGCAGGCACACCCTAACTGCAGGCTGCCAAACAACTGCACCCTCACTCCACACACAAATGAAACCACCCCCAAGACCCCGACCCAAATCACCCTCAGGCACCACCCCAATGCATGTGATACAATGCCATTCCAATTCCCACAGACCCATCAATAACCCTCGCCCTCCTTTACTCCACCACAGGGTCCGATCCGAACGACGAGCTACAGGACACCCCTACCAGCACACCTGCAAAGAGGGCCAAGACCAACGGCCAGAGACCCTCCACCTCAGCTGCACGCATCAAGACACGGCAGCAGCACAAATCAGGTGGCAGCACAGAGGAGGGAACATCAACAGGCACCCCAGCAGCCAGCATGCCCACAACACCAGCACCACAGGTCCCCCCAATGGATGCCACAGAAGGCACTGCCTCTGGTGGCAGCAGCACCATAGGTGACACCCCATTGATGGCAGCATGCTCCGACACAGAAGACGGGGATGTCGAGGTCAGATCCATCCATGACCTGTCCCAATCCCCCTGTCTGTCCCCTCCCGTACAACATGAGGATACCACGCAGGGGCACCCACAAGACGACGACTGGCCATCCCCCACAAGCCCTGTGGCAAGGCAACATGAGGACAACAGCCCCTCTGTGACACCACCGCAAATGGCCATGGCCCAGCAGAGGCAACAGTCCCTCGACAAGTTAATCGTCCAACAGCAGCAAATGGCCACACTCCTCAAGGGCCATGCCGATGAATGTGGGGGCACCAAGGCAGACATAGAAACATCAACAGAGACACTTAGGGCAGAAATGGAGAGAGGTACAGAGACGCTAAGGGCACAAATTGAGAGTAGCACCGAGAGCCTGAGAGTCCAAATGGAGAGTAGCACCGAGAGCCTGAGAGCCCAAATGGAGAGTAGCACCGAGAGCCTGAGGGGGGAACTGCATGCGACGTCCAAAGACGTATGTGCCGAACTTGCCGCAGTGCGCCGTGTGCTCACTGAGCTCTCGCAAACCCTTAGGGACATGCATGGACGTGAGCAGGCAGACACATCATCCGTTGCAAGTTCCGTCCAGGGCAGCCCCCAACGTAGATCTGGAAGGAACCTGCGCTCCACAGGCAGGGGTGCCCCTGATACCCGCAGAGGGGGCATGCAATAGCGACAGCCCACTGACAATGAGCATCTTTGGACACTGGTGTTCGGGGGGGGAGGTAGGAGGGTGGAGGGGGTGTGTTGGGCTCACTTGGGTGGCGGGTCGATAGGGTGTTCAACATGATGTCACATATGCCATAAAAAGTGCACGATCAACCGATGAGAAGTGTGGACATTGATCTTTGTGTACTAGGCCATCATAGGCGTACAGTCCATATTGTGCATGTCCCAGACACACGCAGTGCCACGAGTCCCGTGTCCATGCATCAGCCACCAGGCGTGAGTGCTAGAAGCATACATCAATGAGATGCTGACGAATGTCACGGCCCTCCGGTGCCTCGCAGACTCCATGAGGTGCTGCCACATCCCCACCCTCATCATGACCATCTTCAGGTGCTTGCAGTTCTGCGTCAGGGGGCATGGGCACATTTCTACGTACGCACATGTTGTGGAGCATGACACATGCCATCACCATCTTTGCAACCTTCTCATGGCGGTACAGGAGTGCCCCGCCAGACCTGCTGAGGCAGCGGAAACGACCCTTCAGTAGGCCGAATGCCTGTTCAATGACTACACGGGTACGTGAGTGGGCATGGTTGTAGTCCTCCTCATGCTGGTCCCGTGGGTTCCGGACTGGTGTGAGGAGCCATCTCTTCAGTGGATATCCAGCATCACCTGTATGTGGACGAGAAACGTATGATGTGGAATGCCATTGATACGTACGCACACCCCCCCCCCTTCCTGGCAGGTCATTGCCGCATCACATACCCCACATCATCATGCATGTAATGAGACTCACCGAGTAGCCAGGATCTGTTCCCTGCGTGTCGTTCCATGTAGCGTGGTATTGTAGAGTTCCTCAAGACCATAGAATCATGGGTTGATCCAGGGAATCGGGCACAACAATGTGTAATGATCCTGTTGGAGTCACACACCATCTGTACATTCAGGGAATGAAATTGTTTTCGGTTGCGGTACTGGGCCTCCATGGCATGTGGGACGACCAATTCAACATGGGTGCAGTCGATGGCACCAATGCAACCCGGTATGCCGGCAAGTGCATGGAATCCCACTTTTGTGTTGGTTATTTCCAGCTCCGAGCGTGGTAGAGAGATGTAGTCGTCTGCGTGCTTCAGGAGGGCATCGAGCACTAGCAATAGTGTCCGTGAGAACAGTGGCTGAGAAATGCCATGCAACTGTCCGACTGTGTGCTGGTAGGTGCCTGTGGCCAGGAAGTGTAGTACAGACACCACCTTCAGTAGGGGTGGGATGGCGGTTGGGCTGTCTATCATGCTGACAAGGTCAGCCTGTGTCATGTCCACAATGGCGGCTATGGTGTCCCGGTCCAGACGGTAGAGGGTGTGGATCTGCTCATCAGTGAGGTTGAACGGATGTGCTCGGAGGCGTGGTATTGCGGGCTGCCTGCGTGGTGGTAGTGGCTGTGCTGGTGGGCCTTGCTGGCCCTGCCTTGGCCTCCTCCTCCTCCTGCGTCTCCTCCGTGCGGCTGGTTGTAGTTGGTGTTCGTCTACTTCTTGGAGTCGGAGCACTTGCAGTGCTATCAGGTCCCCCAGGGCCAACATCGCGAGTCCTGCCGGTAGCATTTCGGTGTGGTTGTGGGAGGGGACTGGCTGTGCAATTTATGTGTTTTCAGGCTGTATGGCCTCCACCTGTGGTGATTAATTCCACCTGTGCAAACTGCTCTCCCCTTTGGCCGAGCACGTCCCGCGCACAACGCTGCAATTCGGGGAATGGCATCTTGCTATTGCAATCATGTATTTGTACCCGATGGCCGTGTAAGATTGGTTGATATGTTCATTCTGCTGTGGTCCCATTGTTTCACGTACTATCTGTGCAGTCGCGAACAGACTTGTGAGGGGTCAGTGGGACGTAGTACTCGGTTAACGGTGGGCCCTCATGCATCACTGTACCGAGTTGCAACGACGGGCGGGGCGTCCCATTCGTGGGTGAAGGCAGTTGCCATTTTCACACACAGCCGCACTCGATGGGATGATTAGTGATTTCAAACGGCCACAGATGCCTTTTCGACGTGATGTTGCAAATGAGGAATTCGAAGGGCGGCGCTTTCGGTTTCCAGCTAGCGGCGAGGAGATGCCCACAGGTCTGACTGCAAATGTAACGTTCTATTGTTCTATGTCCTTGAGACAGGGCCCATGGCGAGGGAGCAATGATTGATATGAATAATTTGGGATGCGCAATAGCTACGTGGGCGATGAGGCCGTCCGTTCCCAAATACATGTTACTTCACAACACTGGAATTACGGGCTGGGGCACTGTGGATTTAGCAGGCTGCATAACGCACAGACTCAATGGATGTTTCTAATGTCATGTGAGTAATTATTCAGGCATTTTGATCCCGGGATGAGGGAATGATGGATGGATGCATGGGCAGGTGATTTGGTACAGAGTTTGCCATGTACAGGGCTTCTTGGGATCTATCCGCCTCCCCTACGCTATGTGATGCAGGGCTGCCATAGTGGGACCATCGTCCATCTGGCCTTGTTGAGCCCTCCCTATCTCGAGGCGCCCTCAGACACTCGTTTGTGATGGTGTTTGCACCTCGATATAGATGGTTGTGAGTCGCAAGTGGTTTTGGGGTGGTGATGTTCCTTTGGAGTGGGCTAGCATGCATATGGCTGTGGATTTCGTGTGATCATTGAAGTGAGTTGTTCGAATGTAGTTCTGATGGCCATTCTGTTCTTTTTCTTTTCTTTTGGTTGACAGGTATCTCCTCCCCTTTTGCCACTGCCATCTGTATGCCACTCCTGCAGATGGATTTTACTCCCGACACCTGCTGCTTCGTGTTAATCAGTGGAGCAGCATTACGATCTTATGGGACGATCGCCAATGGCCCACATGCCCTTACGCAGTACTGGTGGCTCGGAGCAACATTTCGGCCTTTCAGCTGGACTAGTGCCTCCCCATTGGGACGGCCCTGCGGTTCTGTGCGCTTCCATGTTGCCTTTTCGTACGTGAATGTGGCTCTGTGTACCATGGGGGAACAGGGCGACACACAGGTGGTGGCTGGTCGTTTCTTGCGGAAGCAGCCCACAATGGTGGTTGGTGTTTTGGATTTCATGGCCTGATGGCTGTATGTGCTTGGTGATTTTGATGTGCATAAATGTCTATTCTGATTTGGCCCGTGTAGCGTTTTTCTTTGCAAGTGATGTGGCATATGCCTATTTGGGGGGCGATGTATTGTGAGGAGATCTGCATTGGGTTCCAGCTTCGGGGTTTAGTTGCGTGGTACTGTGCTGTGCGCGTTTGCCTACGAAGCCCAGTGAGGTCAGGGATGGGGGCTGCCAATATGCCAGTTTGAATGTTGTCATGCTCAGGGGCGGGGGATTGGGTTTTGTGTAACAGATGCCGGTCAGCCAGGTGGACTGGTTGAATGATGTGGTTTACGGTATATTGCTGGTCACAGGTGCCTGTGTTTGCGTGCGTTTCTTGGTGGGGGACTGTGGTCATGTCCATTGGGATGGCTTGTGTATTCGTGCCATCTGTGCCCTGCAGCTCCCATTGGCCCCTGTTGTGTTTCTTTTGTTCGTTGGCATGCATGGGTGACTTGTACATTTCAATGGTTGCATTGTGGCTTCATTGCACCTACGGGGAGTTGTACTTTGTGGGCAGGGAGCGGTGTACAGGCACTCAGTGGGGCCGTTTACGGTTGATTCGCGATGCCGTACTTCTCGCCATGGCGGAATGGTCCATTCCGCCATGCCTGATGGCGTTAGGTACATGTCCGCTAGGGTCGGAATTGGCGTACCGTTGCACCATGGTGGTGTTTGCGGTTTGGCATGGCGCGCGCGCGCGTGCTTGGTGCAGTTAGCGTTGGCGTTCACTACGGTGTCGCTAATGGCTTCGTACTTTGCGGTGACGGGTCATAGTCGCACCGAGCGCTATTCGATGGCGGTATTGCATTTCCGCCATCGTTTTTCGATTTCCGCCAGGGTCGTAATGAGGGCCACTGTCCAATTTCGCATTTACTCGCCTTTATGGTCAGATTGGCTCGTCCAAGAGCCTGCAAAACATCTCTCAGGTGGGTTACATGTTCTTCCCAGGAATTGCTGAACACTGCTATGTCATCCAAGTATGCCATGCAGAAGTCCTCCATCCCGTTCAGAACCTGATTTAGCATCCGTTGAAACGTAGCAGGTGCATTCTTCAATACAAAAGGCATTACCTTAAACTGGTATAAGCCAACGGGGGTAGAAAATGCAGTTTTCTCCTTGGTATGGTCTGTCAGGGCTATTTGCCAATAGCCTGACGTCAAGTCAAATGTGCTGAGGAACTTGGCGGCGCCAAGTTTATCCACCAACTCATCTGTTCTTGGCAAAGGGTGGGCATCAGTCTTGGTGACTGCATTCAGAGCTCTATAATCCACGCAGAATCTAAGCTCTTTAGATCCGGCCTTTGGTACCAACAAAACTGGGCTAGACCATGGACTAGTAGAGGGCTCTACTACCCCGAGATCAAGCATCTTGCTGACCTCACCTTTGATGTGGGTTCGTACGTTTTCTGACATGCGGTATCCTCTGCTTTTGATTGGCAGACAGTCACCAGTGAGTATGTCGTGCTGGCCCCAAGGGGTCAAGCCTGGTGAAAGCGAGAACAGAGAGGCAAACCGATTCAACATGGATTTGCACTCTTCTTGTTGCTCGGGTGTCAGATTGGAAGAAAGATTTACTCCTTCAATTTTTTCATCCAAAGGTAAGCCTCTGAGGAGATCCGGAAGAGCTTCACTCTCTTCTTCTTCCTCGGATGATGCTAGAAGCAACGTTCCTACATCAGGTCGTGAGACATACGCTTTGAGTCGGTTGGTGTGGAAGACTGTCGGAGCCTCCTTGGGATTGCCCAAGTCCACCAGATAGTTGACCTCTCCGAGTTTACCCACCACTCTGAAGGGTCCCATCCATTTGTCTTGCAAGGCCCTCTGCCTTGTTGGGATCATAACGAGAACGAGCTGGTCTTGAGCGAACTCAACCATGTTAGCCTTTTGATCGTGCCAGTGCTTGACCAATGCTTGTCCAGCTTTCAAGTTATCGCTTGCTTCTGTCATCATGTGCGACATTCTCCTCCGGAGACCTATCACGTAGTCAGTCACTCTGACTGGCTTGGGGGAAGGAGCACTCTCCAACCCCTCCTTAATCAGGGCCAATGGACCTCTGACGGGATGACCATAGAGAAGTTTGAAGGGAGAATAACCTACTCCCTCCTGAGGGACTTCTCTATAAGCAAAGAGAAGGCATGGCAGTAGAAGGTCCCACTTACGCTTAAGGGGTTCCTCTAAAGCACCTATTATGCTCTTCATGGTTCGGTTGAACCGTTCTACCAACCCATTGGTTTGTGGGTGGTAAGCTGTTGAGAACTTGTAAGTAACTCCACAGGTTTTCCACATGGCTTTCATGTAGTGGGAAATCAAGTTTGACCCCCTGTCAGAGATTACTTCCTTAGGAAACCCGACCCTGGTAAAAATAGCAAGGAGGGCCTTAGCCACAGCCGGAGCTGTAACAGTCCTCATAGGAATTGCCTCAGGATACCTAGTAGCATGGTCTACTACAACAAGTATAAACCTGTTGCCTGAGGAGGTTGGAGGATCAAGGGGACCAACAATGTCAATCCCTACTCTCTCAAACGGGACTCCCACAACTGGGAGAGGCACTAAAGGTGCCACGTTCTTGGAGCCAACCTTACCAGAGGTCTGGCAGGTGTGGCAGCTCCTGCAGTGTTTTTCTACTTCGGCCCCCATCTTTGGCCAATAGAAGTAGAGAGATAGCCTTTCCTTAGTCTTTTTGAAACTCAAGTGACCAGCCAAAGGAATCTCGTGGGCTAACTGCAAGAACTGTGGTATGCTCTCTTGGGGTACTACAAGCCGCTTGTAGTCTTCAGGTGCAGACTTGGTCGGTTCACTGTAGAAGAGGCCATCTTCCCAGTGCAACCTGTATTTCCCAGGCTCTTGCCCTTCAGCCTGAGCTTCGGCCTGGTGGCGAAGACCTTCCAGAGTTGGACATTCTCTCTGTCCCTTACTGAAGTCTGCCCTGCTGGGTCCACCTTCTGCCAGTAAAGACTGCAGCTCAGGATGGTCAACAGGATCCAGATCTCCAATGAGTTCCTGGCCTTCCATTAGCTCTTCGTCAGGGTCTAATTCTACCACACAGGGTTGTACCTCCCTCTCAGCCTCAGCTGGAGGTGGAGGTACGGGTGTAACTTTGGACAACCGCGGGGAAGTCTGTGTTGGCTGCACTGTAATGCTGGCTGCTGGTTTCGGGGTAGAAGTCTTAGGTTTCCCTTTCGCTTCTGATTTCTTCGAGACAGCGGCCGACAATTCCAGTGGAGCAGGAGTGATATCTTTCTTCATCATCTCCTGGAGAGTACCGCGCATGGTCCTCTCTCTTGCGGGTCTGGTTAGCTCCTGTAACCGTTTACTAGGAGGTCTGGGAGTATGCGATACAACTCCGAGAGTTTTCAAATCGTTACCCAACAGTACGCGTCCTGGTACCTCACTCTGTATGCTGACAGGTATCTTCACAGTCATGTCGTTACACTGGATGAGAACTGGTAATTGGGGAAGCATCTGCACAGGCCCTCCAGCTAACTTGGTGAGGCGTTTGGGTGCCTTAGCAACATCTTCAGCCTGAAAAAACGATTGATCCACCACAGTTATGCTGGCCCCAGTGTCCCTAATGGCAGGAGTCTCCTGACCATTCACCTGGACACTGTCCTTATAATACTCTTTAGTATTATCGGGGATAGAATTATAGACATCTAAATTCTGTTGTTCCCACAACCCCAGAGATACTAAAGAAACGCTGGCTGAGACTCCAATGGGTTCATCAGCTAGCAGTAGAAAGTTTCCACTTGCCATTTGGACTTCCTCCTCTGGAGCGAAGGCTAAGGAGACAAGCTGGACCCCTGAAGGTTTACCCTTACATCTGGGATCTCCTTTCACGTGGTCAGTCGAGCCACAAACAAAGCATTTACCGAATGCTTTTTGGAATGGTGGCTTGTTCTGGCCTCCTTCCGGTTTGGCACCAGAAGACACACTATTCTGCTGCGGTTTTCCTTGTGGCTTACCCTTCTGGTTTTGTTTGGGGCCCTCTTTGGAATTTGAGTTATTCGAATTCTCTTTTGAGTCCTTTTTAGGCTGTTTTCCCTCATCCTTTTTCTGAGTTGCCCAAGAATCCTTATGAGTAGCCCTGTTGGCAACCCATAAGTCAGCAGCCTTAGCCAGCCTCCGGGAATCCAATTCCTTCGAATCAGCCAAGTGCTGTCTGAGCTCGGGAGAACAGGCATCATAAATCGACTCCAACATAAAAAGATTCTTCATACCCTCATAAGTGTTCACTTTGTAACCCTTAATCCATCCCTCTAAGTTTTTCAACCCTTCACTCACCCAGGTAGCCCAAGGAGTACCGTCATGCTTTTTGAGGGTTCTAAACCTCTTAAGATACTGGGAAGGGGTCTTCCCGAATCTAGCTATCAAGGCTAGTTTCACACTTTCGTAATCCGTCTTATCCGCCTCCCCCAACTCCATTACCACATCAGTCGCAACAGGGGGGAGCCTAGAGAACAACCAGGGAAGTAAATCGTTCCCGGTGATGTCCTGGAGCCTATGATTGTACTTAAACAGTTTTAACCAATCCAACACGTCCAATCTCGGTTCATACATACCCACTAATTCCTTCGGCATCCGGGGTCTTTTGGGACTGGAGCTTCTAGAAGAACCAGAGGAGAGAGAAGCATTTTCCACAGACAACTTTTTCATCTCTAACTCGTGATTAAGTTCTATTTCCCTTAGCCTTAACTCAGCTTGCTTCTGCTCAGCCTGGGCATTTATCCGTCTGAACTCGAGCTCTTGGTTTCTTTCAGATTGAGCCAAGAACCGTTTGTATTCTAATTCGAGCTTCATTTTTTCAAGTTCAAAATAAGCAGGGTTACATGTGGGACCAGGTATGGGCCCCGTAGGTACAGCTGGCAAAGCAGGTAGAGGAGCAGGGGAGACAGTTTCGTTAGCCTCTCCTTCCTCTTCAGCCTCTTCATCGCTATCATCAGAATTACGATTTAGATCAACACCATCACTGTTATCTACATCTGCTGGAGAAGTTGGTTCCTCTGAACCAGTACCCAGACTTTCGTTTTCCAGCAATCTCGCTATCAGTTCTAACTTCTTGCCTCTTACAGAAAGATTCTCTTGCCTACAGAGGGCTCGTAAACTCTCAGTATTTTCACCTGACAAGGACTCTTGACTGTAAGCTTCCATAGCAGACATGTTTTTGAAAGTTGCTTTTTAGTGCTAAGCTTTGTGGTTAGTTATCCTAAAGTGTCGAAAAGCACTCTAAACTGTATACTCGATACAAATCCCACCGCTGTACACCAGTGTTAGGCGGAAACCTGTGCAGTTCCCTCTGGACCACTGCAAAAGATTTAGGACTACAGGTGTTTGGCAGTAAACCCACTTGGTAGCAGTCTGCACCACACAGATTCACTTGGTAGCTGTGGCTGAGCAGTCAGACTTCCCTCAAGAAGAGTTAGGCAGTATGTGGAGTATACAACATAGGGCAATTCTACACCGTAAGACAAGCAAACACGCAACAAGGCTTCAGTGTAAAGATATAAAGGTATTTATTTATAACGACACATCTATAGAAAACACTCTAGCAATATCACGGCAAACACTTCAATTACAATTACTCTACGAAGAAAACAGATCAATCCCCCTAACAATAGTTCGACAAGTCTAGGTTTTACCAGCATCACTTATTTACAGACAGAGGTGTATGCTTCAACCTAGATGGCACTCTAGTATTCGTTAGGACGGGAGAGAAAAATAAGCAGGTTACGAAATCAACACAGTTCAATACTTCACGGACAAATGCAAGGCAAGAAGACAAGAACCACGATAGATCCTAAAGTTCAGAGGCCAGGCCCACTCGAAGAGAGGCAAGGCGATATGTCCCAAAAAGTCTCTTAGTGGAAATGCGTTCGAGTCTTTGCAGCAAATTGTTATCGGAAGATTGGACCAGTTCAGAACAACACGCTAGAGAAAGCTTGGAGACGACCCTATGGATCCTATACAGCCGCGGAGTGCTCCTTCACAAGGCACCACCTTTTGGTCACGGTACAGGGGTAGTGGCTATCCAATTGCCGAGGTGCTCTGCACGGGCAATTCGACCACTGCTTCCTGAGGCGAAGAAAAAGCAAAAGGAGACTGGTTGTTCCCACCAGTCAGGGGAAGAGACTCTCCGGCAGGGAGATCTCCTCTGTCGTCGGGAAGTGGTGAGTCGGTTCAGCAGGGCTCCACTGGAGGTGTCGTCGTTGCAGGTCGGCTCAGCTTTACCCTCGTCGGATTCTTAGGTCATGTGGCGACTTCTGAAGATCCAGTCCCAAAAGCCCTGCTTTTATGCAGAAAATCCCCATTCATTCAGCCTAGCTGTCAATCAAAACACGCTAAGTGGTGAGCGGGGTTGCTCACCACTTGGGCCAATCACACTAGAGTGTGACCGGAGTTGGCAAGGCAACTCGGTCCAGGGTGCCTAAACCCCCTCCCACACCCCTGTGGTAACCCAGACAGAATGGCACCACTTTGGAGGGTCCCTGTACAGAAGCCCGCCAAAAGTGGAACAAAGGGCTCACCTTTGGTTTAGGAGTCACAGAGACGAACACAGACGCCATTTTTAAAAACCGAGTTCTGGCATAAAATACCATCCGATAGACTTATTTAAGATAAGTAAATCGTTGGTATGTTAGAGAGTAACGAGAGAAAAAGTATTAATCTCCAACAATGGGAAGAATCCCATAGGGTTATATTCGGGGTCGAATATAACAAGTAGTTTCCACTGCCACCAGCCAAAACTCGACGAGGGGGGACGGGACAGTGCCCCCTCGAATAACAGACCTAGGAGTAATCGAATTACCCCTACTAGTACGTCCACAATAAGATGGTTTGTACTAGTTCGGTTAGTAAATTTAGGTCTAGTAAAGCCAATGGTGACTTTACATGCCCGGGGAGACAGTAGTCAGTCCCTGGGTATGGAGTCTATGATGGAGGTCCGCTAGGACGCCCCAGTGTTACGGCACGGAGGGTGCGGTTAACACACATAGCAAAACATATGAGACCCTATGGAGTAAAAGACCCCATAGCCCATAGAACACATTTGACATTCAAAGGAATTACCCACATTCATGTCCAAGAGTGGGAGAAAAAGAGTCTCACTCTTGGCAGGATGGAAAAAACAAACTCCAGAAATCCAGCAAAGCTGCTGGGGGACTCACTAGGTTAGGAAATTCAGCCTAAACAGAGAATTCTCCCTAACGCACCTTTTAAACCCTTTTCAACCAACACTGCCCCTTTCATATTGCTCTGTGTGTATTCTGTAACATTTTCCCTGCTATTCCTTGGTGTCACCTGTCACTATCTCTCGTCATTTTCCAGCCTTTACTCTGGCGACCTCTGGGACTGGGCAGCATTTGTGTTCATGAACCCATCCTGTGGCCCACAAGAATATGGAATATTTTTACTTCCTTCTATCCTTACTGCATTTGCCTTTGTATGAACAATAAGCATGCTCTTTTCAAGGACCATTGTGCTGTTAGATCGGGCGCTTTGAATCTTGCCCCCACATTCAGCTTTTTCATTCTGCTTTCTTTTTTAAAGCTATATGTTCATGCACCTGCCGCTGTGCCGGAAATTTTGTGGCCTAACAAATCTAACCCACTCTATCCCCAAAACTAAGTGTTAGTATCAATGTACTAAACTACACACAGAATATACTGCACACATTCTTTAGCTAATGACCTCTCCTACAGATACCTAGGGTTACACAATGAATCAAGTAGCAACACAACATGTTAGATAATACCACCTATAATCTTATATGAGCTCTCATGAAGAGAGATACATTTTCATAAGATATTCTCTCCCACATTTGCTTGCCAATATCAGTAAGGAATCATCGTCAGGTGTTCTGCATGTCCTACAGCTTTTCCAGGGTAAACATTTTCAGGAAATAGTTTAAGCACCCAAATATCTAAACGATTCAAGGCTTTCCAAATCATGAACATGTTCAGTGATTTAATCCTGGCCTTCTACGGACCGGTGCTGAATGTAAACATAATAATATGACTAGTGTGTACTGTGAAGGGCTTTAGAAAGGAAAAGCATGCCCAAATGTTATGAACCCACGGGGGGCACTTTTAAATCAGTAACACGTCATACAAGGATGGAGATGAAGAATAACTCTTACACCAAACAATAAGACCGACTCAGGAAGTTGGCAAAATGTCTCCTCCGACTGTTTTATTTTCAATTGTCTAAAACAGGGAGTTACAATGGACATCAACAGATGTTCGATCGTGCTCTCAATCATTTTGCATAAAAAACACACTTATATACCAGAAATGTGTCATAGGTGACATCATACTATGTGGAAAGCTAAGAAAAACCTACAGAGGATTGTGATAGGTCTAAGGGGAACATCTAAGTATACTTTCTTTAAGGGAGCGGGTTGTGATTGGGTCTCTACAGTCAGGTGGACAACTTATGCCCACTCCTAGTGCAAGTCATCTTCATCAGTTACTAGATACACGGTACACCATTGGCTATCAAACCATAAGACCCTTCTTTATATGGCCTTGTAACCTTCTAGAACATTTGGCTCGCTAGCAGCGCGTAAACTGTTACCCCATGTGCCAGCGGGTGGACTTGACCGTGTCTCTGCACCCAATTAGTCCAACATCTTTCATCGCCCATGCTGCCTGGCAGTCATATTGTCTTTGACCTTGTCCTTGTAAAGTAGCACTGCTCCTGAGGTTTGTATGCCCAACTCCGATTTCCATCCTTGACTCACGTGACAGAAGACGGTATTTCGGTCTGTTTTGCAACATTTAATTGTCTTGAATTAATAAACTTGGCACTCATAGCGTTCTTTCTTGCACCTTAATGAGGGCTGATTCAGCTTCTCAGATTCACTGTTCTTCAAGGATAGATAACCGGTTCTTGGCCGCTCCATCCTTCGACACCCGACCAAACAGCTATTCCAGGCCTTTGCTCGATCTTCAGCTATTTGTTTTGCTGCGACACAGCATTCCGTCTGAGATTACTAAATGTGTGACACTGATGTCTAGGATTCTATATAATGGCGGTACCGCCTGCAGTCTATTCACTACATATAGCTAGCCCCTATGATCACTTAGTCTACATGCATTGCTGCATCTGTACAGTTATAAAACGGTTTGCTTTTTCTGCAGTCCTCTTCATACATACAATTTTCATTCCACGTATGAAAGTTAACTCGATTCTTTACTTTGTCATCAGATTCTGTAAGGTCTACGCATCTTCTTCTTTGACCATTCTTCTGAGTGCATCACGCTCATTTCTTGTGAAGTCACCAGCCTCTTTTTCTCTCATTTTCATATTCCTTTGAGGATCTCCTCCAAGAGATTATCATCTCTGCGGGGGTACATCATATAGGGTCTTCTCAATGGATACTTTTTCTCGAAGACTCTCCGTGGAATAGGCACAATCACTGGTGTCTTGCATGTCGCGATTTCCGGTTTCCAACAGATAGGCAGGATAGTGGCGGGACTTCCTGCAGAGGCATTCAGCTGCTCCTCTACACTACCCCCTCTGGATGATTGATCAACCACTCCTTCATCAATCTTCACATTTGGGTATGCTCTCTTGAAGAAATGCTTCTTTGGAGTCCTGATTTTCACTACTCTCTTCAGGGATCCAGCTGAATTTACATGTTCATCTACACTCCAGGTCATATAGCTGCACCGTCCATTCAGATTACAGTAGATCCATCGTCCCACATACTTATTGCGATTCCTTGGATGCAGGAATTTCATTCCCTTAGGTGCTACAATGCTGGCCTCTATACATTTTCTGATCTCTTCATCTGTCAATTCCTTGGGTCCAAACCTTGACTCGACATCGATCATGATCTTCATTTCTGCTGCTTTCTTTACTGTCTTCTTGCACTGTGCGACAATTATCCTGATCACTCAGAATCCAAACATTATCATCACCAATACCATTCCCAGGAGCTTGACGATATTCGCCATCCATTGTGGAACCCATGAGAAGATAGACGCCAATCAGTTGTCATCTGCAGTATCTTCTGTCTCATCTTCCATTTTGTTGTGTAGATTTGTCAGCAATGTTATGGCTTCTGTCAAAGTCCCATTCTCGTCATCATGAGAAGGTATGAATGTGCAACATGATTCTCCATTTTTGGCACAAACTCCTCCATCCATTGCTGTAATCATATCAGGAACATATCTTTTCTGGAGGGCCATCACTCTTATGGGCCTCAGTTCTTCCCTGATAGCATTGAATCTCTTTATGGTGGTGTTGATTGTCTGCAGGAGTTCCCAGTGAGTGATCTGCAACCACTTTGCATTCGCCATTGTCTGTATCCCTGGCATAAAGATAGTCGTGAAGATTGAAGCAGTTTTGCTGAACAGCCTATATTCATAAGGAATAGCATCAAAGGCTTCTATTGATTTTACTCAAAAATAATTCTCCCTCCTTGTTCAATTGAGGAAATCGAGAGATCTTCTCCTCCTCAAATGGGCATCCACCTTCAGGAACTCTCTCATGTTCAGGTCACTTTGAGGAATCACTAATGCTGGAACATGAATAAGCACTATAGAACACATCCCTCCCCCGTCTTTGGGCAACTTCATATAGGCTCTGGACCCACAAACCAAATAGTAGTCCCTCAGAACTATTGTTCCATCCTTCATGCCTGGTACATCAAAAATTCAGCCACACTGGTGATTTTCTCCAACTTTCCTTGTGCCATTATTTCTGAAACACAAAGATGCATTTGCTAGAGGTGCTATCTGCAGTGGTCCTCCTTTATCATCGACCCATGTCAACAATTTAACAATCTTTCACCAATGATTCTTGCATTTGTTCTCTGCAGTATCAATAATTGGTTCATAATATCCAGTTAATGTTGCTGCTTTACAGACAAACAGGCCTTCAGCCCATCCTTCTGGAGTCAGCACTGTTCCTTTAATTTACAACTGACCTCTTTCCCAGCATCTCCGTATTTCTTCTTTATTCTTGCCTTCACAATCTAGCATCTTGTTTTCTTCCATCCGGATTCCTGCTCCACTCATTCCAGACTGTTCATATCTGATCACTTGATTCCTTGTTTCTCGCTTCCCTCTTGTCTTCAAACATTGCACATAGTTATCTTCCCTTTGAGATATCTTTCCAGTTACCCATATCAGGGATGCTGTTCTGCCTTGCAACTGTCCTCTTATCTGGCAGAGTGTGAGATGCGTTAGGCAATGAGCTCATTGCACTGGTACTTCTGTAGCTATGAATATCTTAGAGGTTCCCATGGCATAAGGTATGAGTGCACATACATAGCAGCTCTCCTTAGACGTTCTCTCTCAAACCTTTTTTATCTGCTGATTCTACATGTTATTACCCAAGTGTGCTGTACTATCTAGATAAGTGTGTATTCCATCATCATCTTCCTCTGCATTTCTCCCGTGTCTCTTTAATAAAATATTTGCAGCCCATTGAAACAACTCTAGAACAGCTCTATGCTGTGGATAAAACACTCAGGGCCTCGGCTCGTTGGTAATGGGCAAATCTGTAAAAGTCACTGGAGTGGAGAATAAAAGGGACTTTTGCCTTTTTTGGATAAAATGTATAAAAAAGGCGAATCATGAGAAACAAAAAGACACAAAGCCTAACTGTGCATATGTATATCACAAACCAACATAATAGTCCCCACCATTTGTGCCATTCTGGAACCCCTTGAGCTTGCTCATTCTCTGAAATCATGTTATCTTCAACATCTCTCATTAATGCTGACATTTAAGAAAGGAAAAACAATTTACTCAGGTAAGTGTAAAAGATTTGGTAGCTGCAATAGTTTGTCTACTATTGCTTTGAGCAACCTTCTGATTCCAGGGCCATTCTTAGGATCCTGTAAAAAAGTGTGGATGTCCGGATTAGCTCGAAGAATAAACACAAAAATAGCAAGCACGATACAATCGACACATCACTTTCCAGGAAGACCATAAAATCAGCCAAACAAATATCCAGTAAGAAACGAATCGGGGTACTGTTCACGTTTCCAATTCTTCAGTGTTGTCAGTTAGGCATAATTGTGACATATCGACATTTCTTTAAAGTTAATTCTCAAGATTCCTGTGGCTCAAGCAAAAGAGTTGCACGCCTGCTATAATATCTATAAGGTGTGTTCAAGGGGAGCCACAGTCCAAATGCAAATCTGCATTTATTAGTCCGTTTATAGCTTTATCGTCCTTCTTCTTTGTCATTGATCGAGTCTGCACATGCTGAAATTCTTCTTCTTGTCTTGTTTCTGGATCAACGGCTGGGGATGCTGTGGCCTCGTCGGTGTGGAGCTTGACATCATTCAGGTGGAGCCAAGCTCGTCTGCCTTGAACCTTTACTGCTGAGGGAGTAATGTTCTCTACTACATCAAACCTTGGCTCTTGCCACTTCCTAGTGGAGTTTTTGATCAGCACGGTATTATCAGCAAAAAACCTTGGTGCTGATAAAAGTTCAGAAGAGCGGTTGCTAAATGGTTTTCATATGTGTTCTGAGACCGACCCCCCTGGCGCTTCAGTTGATCTGAAATGAGAGCGATACTAGCAGTCATACATGTCAAATAATCATGTAATGAATTTCCTAACATTTTTCCTGTACTCAATGGAGGAGTTAAAGGTGTTCTCATTCTCCGTCCTGTCACTAGTTTGTGGGGTGTGAGGTGATGGTCCGAACCAGGCTGATTCCTTAAGGCATATTAAGCTAAGGGCAGGCAATATAGCCAACCCTTTTCAGTGTCAACTTGAGCTTGGCAATCCTTTCTTTAAGGAGGCCGTTGGGCATCTCACATATCCTGTTTTCCTGCGGGTGAGAAGAAAACTTGTGCTTAATACTCAACAATAATCATATCTGTTCAAACACTTCATTGACAAAATGTGGCCCTTTATCGGATCTCAGCACGTCACACACTCCCCATCTTGGAAAGACTTCACATACTAAAAATGTTGCTGTGCAAGTGGCGTCAGTGTGTGTATATGGACCTTCTTCCGTCCACCTAGAGAAGGTACAAACCACCACTATCAAATACCTGTATCCACTACATACTTGCAGCATATCAACAGAGTCAATATGTAAATGCTGAAAAGGACCATTCGGTCGAGGAATGACTCCTCTTATCATTCGCAGTATATGCCCAGTGGTAAACTTTTGACATATGATGCAGTTTACTACATAAAATGCAACGTGTTTGGAACAAAACAGTCTTTCGGAATTGTTGCAGCAAGAATTTCCCTAGTTATATGCAGAGGGCAGTGCAGCTGTTCAAGCACTACCCTTAACAAGGCTACTGGCATCACTGTCTTTCCAGTGCTGTCCTGTTGCCATATTGCTTCATTGGGGGATAAAGAACACCCCCTTTGTTTCCCGAATTCCTGCTCTTCCTGTGGTACACTTCCTTGAATCTACATTAATTGCATTCTCAGTAAATGATTCAATCCTTCTTTCACTACCATAGTCATGAAAACCTTTCCCTTAACATCTGCAGTATCAAAACTTGAAGTATCTGGTGAATACGCAACCCTTTTGGCTTCTGCATCTGCGGCTTTCTACTGAAAGTTGTAGTGCCTCAATATACCTGTCCAACAATATGGATGCGTGTTGCACTGGAATACGATCCGCACGGAGGTAGCCCCTTCTTTTCCAACGTGCTATCCCTGCGTGTACGGTTGACGTCACATAGGCGGAGTCGCTGTACACCATCGCTTCCTGCCCTTCTTGATTTTCAAGCACAACAATAAGAGCTACCAATTCTGCTGCTTGCGCTGAAAAGTGGGATGGTAGTCTTGCACTTGCTACAACTTCAAACTTGCCATTTATTCTGTGCCTCACTACAGCTGCGCTAGAATGCCTTTCTCCACTTGTTTGATCAATTTTTGAAAGACCCATCGATAAAGAGAATTTCCCCTTGAGACAACGCATTTTCCTTTACGCGCGCTATATTGTCATAAAACTCTACATAATTTGAGCAGTCATACACATGATCACCCTCTGTCACTGGCTCAGCTACAAAGATGGCAGGGTTCACTATTTTACATCTGACAATTTGAAGCTCTATGGGATGTCAATGTACCTTTGGGTTTCTCTAATAAGGCAAACAAAGCATGTTCCACAAAAAGCGTCATAGAGCAGCCCATTACAGTGCTTGTAGATTTCTCAATTGCGAACACAGCGGCTGCCAGTCACTGTTTGCAAGGAAGGTGTCCCTTCATAACTGGGTCTAGAATCCCACTATAATACGCTAGAGGCTTATACCCCAATGTGGTCCTCTGTGTGAGCACTGCAGTCATGACTGTTCCATTTGTGTGCGAAAATAAGAAAAACTTCTCAGCATAATTGGGAATACCTAAGACAGGAGCTGTACAAATTACTTTCTTCACATCATCAAAACCTCCCTCCATTTCCTCAGTCCATTCTATTTTCTCCTTTTTTGCCTCTGCTTTCTTTAAAGCCTGGCTCTTACATAATTACACAGCCCCAAACATTGCTGCATCTGCTTCACCGTGTGCGGTTATGCAGTCTTCATGATTTCATCAGCTCTTTCAGGTGTCACTCTCTTTCCTTCATGTGAAATGAACTGGCCTATATATAACACCTCTTCTTGACAAAACTGTATCTTCTCTTTGTCTCATTTGTATCCCTTGTCTGCTAGGGTAGTCATCAACTGAATCGAGTCCTGCCTGCACTCATCTTCTGTAGTGCTACAAATTAAAATGTCATCTACATACTGTATCACAGCACTATTCAAATCAATATTGCCTAGGTCCACCTGAAGGACTCTGTTAAAGATTGATGGAGACTCACAGTACCCTTGGGGCAGCCTAGTGTGTTTCAGACGAGTCTGGCAGAACATAAATGCAGTCAAGTCTTGTGAGTCTTTGTGCAACAGGATTGAGAAAAACACATTTTTCAAATCAATCAACGTGAAATATCGAGCTTCTACTGAGATACTGCATAGTATCCTCACCAGGTTAGAAACTAAAGGAAACTCTGATTCTTCAATCTGGTTAATGGGTCTCATGTCCTATATGAATCTCCATGACCCTCCCTTTAATTTATTTTTACACAGAGTACACCGCAGTGTTGCATTATGATTCTGATAGCACCTGGATATCTTGTTCCATCTTAAAAATACCCTCATCTGCCTCTTGAGATATTGCGCACTGTGCTGCCCAAGGTAACATTGCTCCTGGTTTCAGCTTTATTTTAAGCTCCCCTACCCCCTTCAATAGGCCTATGCCATAAGGGCCTGTAGTCCATAAAGCGATTGCCACTTTCTTCAAGTCTTCGTCAACAAATGCTGGGGGCGATGCCGCATTATCGCCATTTGCTGTGGGATCTCCCTTTTCTCTATTCTAATCCAATATGTGATGCTCATAAAAACACTACTTCATAATCTGCTGGGTCATCTCTAAACATATCATCGTCAGCGGCATCAGTCAACCTACACCCTTCTTCAGTAGCTATCACTGTTCTCCATGGTCTACCCTCGTCATCCGTTCCTTCGAGCATTGCCATTTCCCCTTGTACTATGGTGGCATCTAATTCTATTGGGATGATCTGTCCCCCCTCTTCGTCCATATGTACTGTGGTCCGAACAGGAATTTTTCAGGTATTCTCATAGTCTTCCCCACTAAGCCAGGTAGCCATGTTAACAGAATGCTCACCCCATACAGAAAAACCTATGGCTCTATTGGAATGCCTCACAGAGCCATTGCCCTGTAAATGGCAATATAAATTCACCCACATTCATGTGGTGTATTCCAGGAGTGGAACACAGTATCCCTTCATCTGTAAAATAAATCGTCATGTTGAGTTTTGTCACCTAATCTCTTGCCAAAATGTTAACTGGTGTCTAGCGTGAATACAATAATGGAACAGACATATCACATTCTCCTATTGAGACTGGTAATTCATCAGTAAAAGGAACTCGACTCGTAGCTCTAGAGAATCCTTGAGCATTCATGGCATTTCCCAATATTGGATATTTTCCCTCTCGTATACATGAATGAGTAGCCCCAGTGTCTACTAAAAATGAAAATGATTTGTCTCCTGTAGTCACATCGACCCTTGTTTCCTTTTGGGGGTCTAGTGTCACTGATAGTACTGAACACATCAAGTCACCCTGTGAACTGTCCTATTGTGGATACATGCATACCCCTGTACCCGTGAAAGGATTTTCCCCCACCATAGTGACACCCTCTATTCTAGCTGTCAATAGGTGTCCTTTGTTTGCATTCTGTTGTATCTGCATAGGGGCGTGCTGAGACTGCTCTTGCGGTGGATTCATTTCTGCTTGCTATAATTGCTGTGTTTGTTGTGCCTGTTGAATTTGCAGCATCTGTGCCTGATATATCGTCTGATCTTGGGCAAACCCTTCCCTACCTTGTGAGCTATATGCTGGAGGATAAGCTGTCCCCCCTCTTGAGAATGGACTATTCTGTACATATCCTTGGCTCCCGCATATGCGCACAATGTGCCCTGTCATCCCACAAGTCCGACATACAGGAGGAACCCTTCTAATTAGTCCCCCTTGTTTGAACCCTTCTTGTACATTCTGATTCTCATTCTGTGCGTTATGAAACCCACATTGATTGTTTTGGAATCCACCCTTCCTCTATATCCCATGCCTCTACCTCGTTTTACAAACCTATTCCCTCCTTGGTCCATCGGGTGCTGATTATTCGCCTGCGATGTACCCGCTGCTTGCTGTACTCCCAGTCCTTCTCCGCTTGTCAATACAGCCCCTTCTACAGCATATTTTGACAATTTCTTCTGAACTAGTTTAGCTTCCTCAAGTTTCCTAGCCTCTTCTCTCTTCTTGTTTTTCTCCTGCAACAGCCAACAGTGATGCACTATCATCAACTGTATTTCTGCCCAGGCATTTGCTTCCATTCCCACTTGTTTTTTTATTTGCCTCTGCCCAGCGCTCTTGCATGTCCTGAATGTAAGTAAGAAGATCTTCATCTTCTTTCATTTTATGTGTCATGATTGCACCCATGTGTCACATGTCAGGATACTGTACCCTGAGAGCCTTCCAGACATCGGCTTTGCAATTATTAAACAGTGCTCCATGTGCACTTTGGTCTGTGCTGTCACACTCAAATAGCCTGCTCTCTTCCATATGTCATCAGCTCTTTCCTGAAGAATGGCTGCTAAGAGACCCTTTGGGGCCGATTCATGGAACAAACGTGCGCCGAAAATCTTCGCGCAAGCAGGCGCAAGCAAGCGCAAGCAGGCACAAGCGGAAAAAAACAGGCGCACGCGTGCGATTCATGGAAGTTCCTGCGCGTGTTCACCTCGGGATGTGCGCCAAACCCGTGCATGGCGCACAAGTCACTGCAACATCCCGAAAGGCGTGCGCGACGGGCACAGTGAAAGCGCACAACCTCGGCGCATACACCAAAAAGTGGGCGGGACACGGGGCGTAACGCGCGGAATGGGGAACAACGCGTGAAAATAAGGGCGTAACTG
Source organism: Ambystoma mexicanum (assembly GCF_040938575.1). Classification (NCBI taxonomy): domain Eukaryota; kingdom Metazoa; phylum Chordata; class Amphibia; order Caudata; family Ambystomatidae; genus Ambystoma; species Ambystoma mexicanum. Next base: position 887,267,352 of record NC_090924.1, on the reverse strand, counting down.
GGGATGTACTGCAGGGAAGCAGACGGAACGCCCACACGCACTCGAACCACACGTATTCATGGAATCGAATAGGGCAAAGCCACGCACAGCCAAAGACACGCACAAGCTGAAACACGTCCGCCACACGAAGGCAGGCGGTAGAGTCCCAGCGCATCACAAAAGTGGCAACATACAGCAATTGGGCCTGTGCGAGCGGGGCACGTGTATTGCGGGGGTGCGCGGGAAGCAACACACGCGATCGAGCGGGGTACGTGTATTTCGGGGGTGCGCGGGAAGTTAAACACGCGATTGAACGAGGTACGTGTATTTCGGGGGTGCGCGGGAAGTTACACACGCGATTGAGCGGGGTACGTGTATTTCGGGGGTGCGTGGGAAGTTACACACGCGATTGAGCGGGTTATGTGTATTTCGAGGGTGCGCGGGAAGTTACACACACGATTGAGCGGGGTACGTGTATTTCGGGGGTGCATGGGAAGTTAGATACGCGATTGAGTGGGGTACGTGTATTTCGGGGGTGCGCGGGAAGTTACACACGCGATTGAGCGAGGTACGTGTATTTCTGGGGTGCGCGGGAAGTTTCACACGCGCTTTCAGCAGGGTACGTGTATAACTGGGGTGCGTGGGAAGTCTCACACGCGATTGGCCCTGTGCGAGCGGGGTACGTGTATTACTGGGGTGCGCGGGAAGTTTCACACGTGATTTCAGCAGGGTACGTGTATTACTGGGGTTTGAGGGAAGTTTCACACGCGATTGGCCCTGTGCGAGCGGGGTACGTGTATTACTGGGGTGCGCGGGAAGTTTCACATGCGATTGAGCGGGGTACGTGTATTTCGGGGGTGCGCGGGAAGTTCCACACGCGATTGAGCGGGGTACGTGTATTTCGGGGGTGCGCGGGAAGTTACACATGCGATTGAGCGGGGTACGTGTATTTCGGGGGTGCGCGGGAAGTTACACACGCGATTGAGCGGGGTACGTGTATTTCGGGGGTGCGCAGGAAGACACACACGCGATATCATCAGGGTACGTGTATTTCGGGGTGCGGGGGAAGTATCCCACGCAACATCAGCAGGGTACGTGTATTCCAGGGGTGCGCGGGAAGTTCCACATGCAATTCCATCAGTGTACGTGTATTACAGGGGTGCGCGGGAAGTTCCACACGCGATCTCATCAGGGTACGTGTATTACAGGGGTGCGCGGGGAGCACCACACATGAATTGCACATGTGGGTCCTCCCAGGTGTTCCCTCTACACTCTCCACGGCCCCTGCAGGTGGCTCACACCACAGGGGCCTACCCAGCACATGTCCTGCAGGCACCCCATCCACCATGGCCATGCCCACCAGCCAACCCACATGTCAACTTGCACTACTGCCCACCAACGCATGTCCCCCTGCACCCCCAGCCACCAGGGGCACCCTCCACCAGGCCCCCACCCATGTCTCCCACCACCCCCACCCCCCAGCAGTGCAGGGGCACCCACCACCAAGGCCCCCACCCGTGTCTCCCAGCACCCCCACCCCCCAGCCACCAGGGGCAGCCTCCACCAGGCCCCCACCCATGTCTCCCAGCACCCCCACCCCCCAGTCACCAGGGGCAGCCTCCACCAGGCCCCAACCCTTGTCTCCCAGCACCCCCACCCCCCAGCCACCAGGGGCACCCACCACCAGGCCCCCACCCATGTCTCCCAGCACCCCCACCCCCCAGCACTGTGGGGCACCTGCCAGCAGGCCCCCACCCATGTCCAACTCATGTTCCCCACCACCCCCACCCCCCAGCCACCAGGGGCAGCCTCCACCAGGCCCACACCCATGTCTCCCACCACCCCCACCCCCCAGCACTGTGGGGCAGCCTCCACCAGGCCCCCACACATGTCTCCCACCACCCCCCAGCACTGTGGGGCACCTGCCAGCAGGCCCCTACCCATGTCCAACTCATGTTCCCCACCACCCCCACCCCCCAGCCACCAGGGGCAGCCTCCACCAGGCCCCCACCCATGTCTCCCACCACCCCCACCCCCCAGCCACCAGGGGCAGCCTCCACCAGGCCCCCACCCATGTCTCCCACCACCCCCACCCCCCAGCAGTGCAGGGGCAGCCTCCACCAGGCCCCCACCCATGTCTCCCAGCACCCCCACCCCCCAGCCACCAGGGGCAGCCTCCACCAGGCCCCCACCCATGTCTCCCACCACCCCCACCCCCCAGCCACCAGGGGCAGCCTCCACCAGGCCCCCACCCATGTCTCTCACCACCCCCACCCCCCAGCCACCAGGGGCAGCCTCCACCAGGCCCCCACCCATGTCTCCCACCCCCCATTCCCCCAGCAGTGCAGGAGCAGCCTCCACCAGGCCCCCACCCATGTCTCCCAGCACCCCCACCCCCCCAGCCACCAGGGGCACCCACCACCAGGCCCCCACCCATGTCTCCCACCACCCCCACCCCCCAGCAGTGCAGGGGCAGCCTCCACCAGGCCCCCACCCATGTCTCCCCCCACCCCCACCCCCCAGTCACCAGGGGCAGCCTCCACCAGGCCCCCACCCATGTCTCCCAGCACCCCCACCCCCCAGCCACCAGGGGCAGCCTCCACTAGGCCCCCACCCATGTCTCCCACCACCCCCACCCCCCAGCACTGTGGGGCACCTGCCAGCAGGCCCCCACCCATGTCCAACTCATGTTCCCCACCACCCCCACCCCCCAGCCACCACGGCAGCCTCCACCAGGCCCCCACCCATGTCTCCCACCACCCCCACCCCCCAGTCACCGGGGCAGCCTCCACCAGGCCCCCACCCATGTCTCCCACCACCCCCAGCCCCCAGCAGTGCAGGGGCAGCCTTCACCAGGCCCCCACCCATGTCTCCCACCACCCCCACCCCCCAGTCACCAGGGGCAGCCTCCACCAGGCCCCCACCCATGTCTCCCAGCACCCCCACCCCCCAGCCACCAGGGGCAGCCTCCACCAGGCCCCCACCCATGTCTCCCACCACCCCCAGCCCCCAGTACTGTGGGGCACCTGCCAGCAGGCCCCCACCCATGTCCAACTCATGTTCCCCACCACCCCCACCCCCCAGCCACCAGGGGCAGCCTCAACCAGGCCCCCACCCATGTCTCCCAGCACCCCCACCCCCCAGCCACCAGGGGCAGCCTCCACCAGGCCCCCACCCATGTCTCCCACCACCCCCACCCGAAGCCACCAGGGGCAGCCTCCACCAGGCCCCCACCCATGTCTCCCAGCACCCCCACCCCCCAGTAGTGCAGGGGCAGCCTCCACCAGGCCCCCACCCATGTCTCCCACCAACCCCACCCCCCAGTCACCAGGGGCAGCCTCCACCAGGCCCCCAATCATGTCTCCCACCACCCCCACCCCCCAGCACTGTGGGGCACCTGCCAGCAGGCCCCCACCCATGTCCAACTCATGTTCCCCACCACCCCCATCCACCAGCCACCAGGGGCAGCCTCCACCAGGCCCCCACCCATGTCTCCCACCACCCCCACCCCCCAGCACTGTGGGGCAGCCTCCACCAGGCCCCCACCCATGTCTCCCAGCACCCCCACCCCCCAGCACTGTGGGGCACCTGCCAGCAGGCCCCCACCCATGTCCAACTCATGTTCCCCACCACCCCCACCCCCCAGCCACCAGGGGCAGCCTCCACCAGGCCCCCACCCATGTCTCCCACCACCCCAACCCCCCAGCAGTGCAGGGGCAGCCTCCACCAGGCCCCCACCCATGTCTCCCAGCACCCCCACCCCCCAGCTACCAGGGGCAGCCTCCACCAGGCCCCCACCCATGTCTCCCACCACCCCCACCCCCCAGCCACCAGGGGCAGCCTCCACCAGGCCCCCACCCATGTCTCCCACCAACCCCACCCCCCAGCCACCACGGGCAGCCTCCACCAGGCCCCCACCCATGTCTCCCACCACCCCCAGCCCCCCAGCAGTGCAGGAGCAGCCTCCACCAGGCCCCCACCCATGTCTCCCAGCACCCCCACCCCCCAGCCACCAGGGGCACCCACCACCAGGCCCCCACCCATGTCTCCCACCACCCCCACCCCCCAGCAGTGCAGGGACAGCCTCCACCAGACCCCCACCCATGTCTCCCACCACCCCCACCCCCCAGTCACCAGGGGTAGCCTCCACCAGGCCCCCACCCATGTCTCCCAGCACCCCCAGCCCCCAGCCACCAGGGGCAGCCTCCACCAGGCCCCCACCCATGTCTCCCACCACCCCCACCCCCCAGCACTGTGGGGCACCTGCCAGCAGGCCCCCACCCATGTCCAACTCATGTTCCCCACCACCCCCACCCCCCAGCACTGTGGGGCACCTGCCAGCAGGCCCCCACCCATGTGCAACTCATGTTCCCCAGCCAACATGTCATCACAATCTAGATCCCTGGTCCCTATGGTCAGCCTCCAAATGCAAAACACCCACCCGAGTATTGCATCCACCCACTCATAATTTGCAATTACATCACAACACCAATTGCAAGTTCCGAAACAAACACATTTCCCTCACATACACCCAATGGGTGTCAGTGAATCTCAAAACACATCATGAAATGCATGAAACCAATGAGATAACACACATTGAAGTTCACCAAAAAAAATATGTATTAAAGGAAACATAAATAGAATCAAAAATGAAGAAACAGAAATGTGAATGTACAAAAATTAAAAGAAGCATGTCCCTGAAAAAAAGCAAAACCAAAAATAAAATTCCAAAGTAATGTTGTCCAAAGTCAATGTCCACAAAACAAAATCCAATGGGAAATAAAAAAGAAAGCCATTGCTCCATGGTTAAAATGTGAAAAAAAAATACTATCCAACAGTGAACTATGTACATGGGAACAAGCCAGGGTCCATTATCCCAACAAAAGAAAGGAAACCTATCTAACTACACTAACTAATAAAATAAACTATATACAAAAATGTGGCCAATGTCCGAAAGGTCCAAATAAAATCAAAACAAAAATGAAACCTAATACTACCTACATAACTATGTACAAGGGCAGCGGGCTAGTTTCACGGCTCACTTGTGGATGTCCCAGGCCAGGGCAATATCGAACTCCTCCTCAATGTCCCGGAGGCGGTCCACCTCCATGGCCCCGAGGGTCCGCAGGGCCGTCGACGTGTCCACCTCCAAACCCCTGCGGATTGCCTCGAGGCACTCGGCCCGCCTCAGGGCCCTCCGCATGGAGTTCTCCGCCCTGACCATTGTGAGCCGTGCCTCTTCCGCCCGCTGCCGCTCCGCATCTATGGCGTGGCCCAACCGCTGCCACACGGAAGACACTCTCTGTCCTGGGTCCTCCTGCCCTCCGGCCGATGCGTGCCCCTCCGTTGTTGAAGGCCCCGAGCCTTCATGGCTCCCACCACATTGCTGCTGCTGCTGTGCCTCTGCCCGTGCACTGCCTCCTGCTGCCTGCACATCCTCCGCCAGCTGGGGTGCAGTCGTAGATGTGGCCACCCCTGCTGGACGTCCGACTCCCGACTGTGGCAGGGATGCCTCCTCCACCAGCCTGGCCGCACCGTCAGAGGCAGCTCCACAGGGCACCCAGGTGACTATTGGGTGGGAAGATGGCACGGAGGACGACTGGCGCGTAGGGGGTCCAGTTGAGGAGGGGGTCGTAGCAAGCCCCATCAGACGGAGGAATCCGGCCTGGGTGACCTGTCCCAGCAGGCTGACGTGGTCAACGAGCCATTCGAGATGACGTGCAGTCTCCTCATGAAAAGACTGCAGGTCACCTTGCATGGCCCGTTGACGCAACGCCACACCAGCCAGGACAGGCTCAACCCGGACCCGGATAGCCACGTCCGCAGGCAGAGGAAGGCCAGTTGACGTGAGCTCATCCCCTGCCTGAAAACGGGTCTGGATGTAGGCATCCCTGCTGGTGCAAGATGATGCAGGGACAGGATCAGGGACAGGTTTGCACACAGGCACCTCCACGGCCGCCTGTGCTGCCTCCTGTCCCTGGTCCTGCACTGCACCACTAGCACCAGTGGGATCCCCACCTCCAGACCCCGTCTCTGGTGCTTGCACGGCCTCCTCCTCCACCAAACCCCCCACCAACCTAGATGACTCCGTACCATCTTCCCCTGTTGGCCCTGTGGGGTCCCAGCTGCCCCTTCTGCTGCCGAGGAGTCCAACTCCAACCTCCGCCTCTTGGACCTCCCCCCGGCAGCTGCGGCCTGGGACACGGCACCGGACTCCTCACTCCCCGACGAGATCACAACATGGGAGGGGAGCCGGGCCTTGCGTCTCCGGCTGGCGGTGGGATCCCCGCCGCTGTGCTCTACAGCACCTTCTCCGCCCTCTTCATCAGTTGACGCTGCAGACAGGGAGAAACAAAACACAGGCATCAGGGCACTGTACAATGGACACATACACACATGACAGTTGTACATGAGTGGCATTGGCAAACCTCAGACATGTCATCACAATCCCCAACACACATGTCATTACAACTCGCACACATGAGCCATACCACAGCCATATCGCAACTGCCACCACCATCCATACACATACAACAGCATGAGCAGCCAAAGGTGAGCCAGACATCACATGCAACACAGGAAGTGCACCACACATGTACACACACCACCACACTTGCATGCATGTGTACACCTCTGCCAAGTGTCGCAGTGTTCAGACGGGCATCCATGTCACATCTGCCAATCAGGCTACCACATACCGCTGTCACATGCATCCATGTTGCATCACTGTTGCACCCTTGTCAAATACACACACATGCACATGTACACAGTGCTGATACATGCAGCCGAAAACAACATACATGCGTGACATCACGGACATGTCTACTTACATACACATTCATCCAAACATGTGTGCCCACACAACTGCATTTGGCATGCAAGCCTACACACACAAGCACCATCCATGTCTCACACATTCCAGCCGTCGCATATGTTAGCCCCACGGCCCTGTACACCCCCACCCATACTCGACCCCATACAAACAGATGTGCAACCTGCACACTACTGAATAATCACCACACGCATTGCTCACAATAAGGATGCATGTACACTCACCGCTCGACTCCAGACGGGTCTGCCTCTCAAGGACCTGGACGTGGAGCGCTGGGGATATGCGTTCCAGGACCCTCATCTGTTCTTCCGACAAGTGGCCCCGGCGCCCCTTGGCATCCGCTGCCTTCAAGATGCGCCGGGCCTTGTTCAGGGTCCTGGACCTGAAGTCCTCCCAGCGCTTCTTGACATGTTGTAAGTCGCGGACTGCAACCCCCTCCGCGTTGATGGCAGTCACGATGTCAGTCCAGATCCGAGTCCGTCCTTCATTGTCGGCGCGGGAATTTCCGAAGAGGGCATCATACTGCCCCAGGACTTGCTCCACCAGGACACCAACTTCGGTGGCACTGAAGCTGGTGCCCCTCTGCCTCTCTGGGGTTGTCAGTGGTCTCAGATGGTGTTTGCCCCGACATGACAACCCCAGAGGCAGGAGTGGGTGGGCAACTGGGTCCTGGGGCTGGGCTGTGGAGCAATGAAACCCCAGTCGGGAGTCTTCGGTTCCAGCAGGGGTGGTCACAGCAACAGCACCCCTGGCTGATGTGCAGGCAGCAAATGGCAGGGCACGTGGGCAGCAGGCAGTCAGGCAGCAGCAGATGGCAGGTGGGAGCGTGCTCGGGGCTCTGGGGGGCAGTAGTTCGGCCTTCTGGACAGGAGCGTGGTCTTCCGTGTGCTTACGCGTGGCCAGCTTGATACGGAGTGATTTGGCACGTGAAAAATCTGCACGTCAGCGTGTGATTCGAGGAAAGGCCCTTAGCGCGTAAGCGCGTCTGCATGCATACGCATTTTCATTGGACAGAAGGCCCCTCAAGCGCAAGCGCCCCTGTGACGTGACGCGTACAGACGTGCATGGGCATTTCAGCGCAAGGAAAAATGCACGTCCGCGTATAATACGAGGAAAGGGCCCACGCACGTAAGCGCGCCTGGAAAACTGCACGTCCGCGTGTAATACGAGGAAAGGCCCTTAGCGCGTATGCACGGCAGCACGCATATGCGATTTCATTGGACCAAAGGCCCTTAGCGCGTGAGCGCGTCTGTGACGTGACGCGCGCGGGTGTTTCCCTCATTGCACGTGATGACAGAACACACGTGGATTTCCACCAATCGCGTGTGAAAGTTCCCGGCACCCCGGAACACACGTACCCAGGCTAATTGCGTGTGGAACTTCCCGCGCACCCCGAAACACACGTACCCAGGCCAATCGCGTGTACGCTCACTCCCCTCCTACAGTCTTACCACGTATCCGAATACGGGAAACCCGCGCACGGCAAAAGACGTGCACAGGCGTCAACGCGTCCGCCCACACGAAGGCAGGCGGAGGCGTCCCCGCGCACAGCATAAAAGTGCGCGCAAACAACAAACGCGTATATACAGCTACGATGAATGCCCCATTTGTCGCTGCACTGATCGTGGGACACCGCAGGAGGAGGAGAATAGCCAGGGCACGCATTTTCGCACCACGGACAAGCCTTTTTGGGATGCCTGACGACCAGGTCTACGGCAGGTATAGGTTTCCACCCCATATCATCCTAGACCTGGTCAGGGAGTGGGAAGATGACCTCACATCCCCCACCCTTTGCTCCCAAACATTGAGCCCCTTGGAGAAGCTGCTCAATGTCCTGCATTTTTTGGCCACTGGGTCATTTCAGCGGACCACTGCCATAGTGGGGGGGGTCTCACAGGCCACGCAGTCACGCTGCCTACCCCCCATGTACTGGCAATCATGACAGCGCGCCCCTCAGTCCGCAGGCACATATACATGCCCAGAACACCCGCAGAAAGGCAGGCCGTTGTCCTGGATTTTTTCAGGGTGGCACACTTCCCCAAAGTGCTCGGTGCCATAGATTGCACCCATGTGGCCCTACGTCCACCTAGGGCCATTGAGCACATCTACCGAAACCGCAAGCACTGGCATTCCATCAATGTACAGGTGGTATGTGATGCAAAGGGAATCATCACCTCTGTCTATGCAAACTACCCTGGCTCCACCCATGACAGTTTCATATACAGAATGTCTGCCCTGAGCCGGGCCCTGGAAGCTGGGCAGCATGGCGACACATGGCTCCTAGGTCAGTACAAATGCCCTTGCACATGCATGCAAGTCACACACAGACAAATATCCAAACCCTAATAATCTCAACTATTATCACCTCCCCAGGGGACAGTGCCTACCCTCTGAGCAACCACATGATGACGCCAATCCGGAACCCCACCACACCACCCCAGGTAAGATACAACGCCGCCCATATTGCAACCAGGGGCATAGTGGAGTGCACATTCGGAGTGCTCAAGTCACGTTTCCGCTCCCTTGACCGCTCTGGTGGGCAACTACTCTATGCGCCACCAGTAGTGTGCAGGGTCATTGTGGCAGCATGTGTCCTGCACAATGTTGCAACACGGCAGGGCGTCCCGGTGGACATGGTGGTGCCCCCACATCCCCAACCACAGGCACAGGCGCTGCCCATGGGAGGGGACAGGGTACGTGGCGAGGAAGCCCGGACCCAGCTTGTGGCCACATTTTTCACCTAAACTCCCACCCCTGCGGAGTGCACACAGGCCTGGCACATACCAGGTGACAATCGATGATGACAAAGAGACAGTCAACTGTCACAACCCTACCACCCTGAGATAGTTGCCATGGAAGTGCCACATCGTCTGCATCCCTAGCTACTTAAACACAAGCTATCCTGTGTGACCAAAAGGCACACATATGACATATGACATGATATGGGCCATACACAAGTATTCCAAGGCGCAATGAGGCAGGGAGGGGGGAACAAGGGAACACAGAGAACGGTACTACTAGGCCAGGTGTCATTGAGATCTTGCAAGTGCAGGGGTAGGGGGAAGGGAAAAGTGCAAGGGGAAGGGTGGGGGGGAGTCCAGTACAGGGGAAGTAGCCCAAAAAAATAATACATAGGTCGCCTGGTGGCAACTGCAAAGGTAAGTGCAGACAAGTGCTGGGAAGGGAGGGCTGTAGGGATAGAGAGACAGTACTGCAGTGCAGGGGTTGCCAGGGAGGCAGTGCAAGTGGAGAGTGGCTGGGCCAGGGACCGAGGTCAGTGAGAGTGGCCCAGTTGCAGCTCCTGTGCAGTTCCAGTGAAGAATTCTGTAAGGGAGAGGCAGAGAGTAAGCAGAAGCAAAGAGGAAGGTCTTGAGGTGCTTCCAGAACTGGAGATTGTTCCCCTCAAGTTCAAGTCAGGCAGGAAGTCTGTTCCAGGGGGAGGGCCTTGCTGCGGAGAGAAATCTACCCCCAGCTAGTTGCTCTGAGAAGCGGATGACCCGGACATGCAAGGTGTGCATCACACACACCTGCAAAACAGGCCATGGCCATCACTGTCATGTCACTCAAACCCTCCCAAACATCAACATGACATGGCAAGCAATACCCATACACCAACGCAGTAACGATAAGGTACACATTGCCATGTCCTAAATGTACAGTGGCATCGGACAATGATGCCTGACCCGGAATCAGATGAAATGACAGACCAACAAAATCTCCCACCCAAAATAAGTCATTTCCAAATGCATTACAACAGTCGTAGACGTAACATCACAATGAATGCCTGTCTACATGCACATTATACATTGCAAAATCAACACTGCAGCTCATGTGTGCAGTGTCCTACTCCTGCATCACACTGCTCAGCGCACAGCACAGTGAACAGCCATTGTGTGTGATGCACACCCTGAGCATCACATCTAAGTGACAGACCACATCAAACATCAAATTAGGCATGTACTGGATCCATAATCGGTCACAGAACATGTGCTGCTGGGACACAGTGGACACCAGAAGGCAAACAGTGTACACGTGGATATGCAAGGGTGGGAGTAGATGTAGTGCATCCAAGTGCAAGTGTGTGGTTCTGCAAGGACATGCACTCCACATATGCATGTGCACTCAAGTGACCATCAGTGTTCCCTACACATCACATGTGAACATCCACCATGTGTACACCCCAGCATGTCAAACCACAACTATCCCCTCGCACCTGAAAGGAAAACACAACACATGAACAGGCATTGATCAGCAGAACACAACATGTACATAGGATACCACCATTACTATGTCAGAGTTCCCATCACACTGCAGGGCAAGGCAACTATCAACAACAACCCCCCCCCTCCCTCACAAATGACCATGACCCACTGAACAACTGCACCTGGGTCATGGAGCCTCCAAACCTCAATTCCACCTGGCCACAGGGTCACCTTTACCCTTCGTCACCATCTCCCACCTTGTGTGTAAAAAGATGCCTGAACCCTCAGAATCCACACTCATTTCCAAAATCACAAAATCCAAGGCATAAAAACGAACCCGAACACCCTCCAGTAGATGACTTGACGTAGCAGTACCTCACAAAGGCCAAGTACTACCAAAATGATGCAACAACCAAGGTAGCACAGCAAAACAATGTCACGACAGGATGTGAGACATGTGTGGTACATGACATAGGATGATGCACCATGAATGGATGTGTACTGTCACAGGTCCCCTGTACAGGCGCGGGAGTGTCACGAAACAACCACCCCCACCATGTCCCGGGTGCCTGCAAGGTCAAACTCACACAGGCCCCTGAGACCCTGGTGGGGAATGAGGTTCAGGGATATGCAGTCGGGACAGGTGTTGACACACTGGATGACTGGAATGAGTGGCAGGAGAGTGGAGGAGGAATAACACAGGAAACTAGGGAATGCACGAAAATGTACAACTTGTATGAACACATACACAATCCAAACAAACTTGGACATCATTGTCATGGCCTTCTGTAGTCCAGGCTCAGGAGTGGTACTAACCAACCACCCCCTCTAGGGTTTTGGCGCCTGGAAGTTCGGGGCTTACACAGGCATCCACAACCCCAGTGGGGAAAGAGCGTCAGGGAACGTTGCTTGGATAGGCACGGGAAGCAGGAACACCGGGTAGAGGGTACAGGTTTCAAAATTGCATAGGATCACGGGTGATTAGGGAGAAAAAACATACCAAATTGAACCACACATACATCCATGCATCAGTACACTCCCCAGCAAGCCTATGCAGAGCAGTTCGAAAGAAAAACAACAAGACACTTAGCTCTGGTTTTGAGTGCTGGCCTCCTGCCTGCGCACTCTCAGGTCCGGTTACAGGAGCACTGCAATGCTGCAAAGAGAGCCACAGTCAACAACCTGTACGTGCCAATTACACAAAAACACAACACCAAACATGCTCCATAGCAACAAACTACTCTACAAACAGACAATCTGTGCTCAATGCTTCGTACCGATATATAACATCACCCCCGTGACGGGTTATACACAGTCAATGCAGTAAGTCAGCCGCTGGTGGGTGCGTGGCAAATGGAACACCAATGTGTCACAATTCACACAACATGCAATGTTCCCTGGGTAAGCAGACAGACCCATATAGCAAGCCATGACTACAGAGCAAGTTGCGTACCACCATGACCGAAACAAAGTTGGCAGTGCATTTATCATGAAGTACGTGGAAAAGACATGCACTGCACCCGAGTATGTCCCTTGCTGTATGTCCCTGTGAGCTGCCCCTTTCCATGTCTCGGAAGGCTACATGGTTGATACAAGTGCCTCAATGGACCTTGGTGTACCGGAGGGTATGTGCCACTGCCCCTGCATGTGTCCCAGACAACCCTACTATCAACAGCCATCAGTCCACAAACACATCTGAGCTGCATTGTGTGCTTCAACACCAATATTCGTCTAAGCTCACCCTCAGTGCTGTGACTAAGCCTGCATGTGCAACTCGCCTGGTGCAAGCTTTGCTGTGTCGTGGCCCCCCTGTGATGCTCCCCTTGCCTGGAGTTCCTTGGAACATGTCAGCAGTTCTAGGATGTGGGTCTGCAATCACTGTGCCTCTGCTTGTGCACACATGTGCATGTGGGCACCAACAAATGGGTCAAGAATTCCGTCGTCCAATGGGCCATGTCTGCTGGCAAAGGTGCTCTGGAGGCTCATCCCCCTGCAGAAAGGGCATGAAACACATGATTAATGCTTCAAAGTCATCTGTGTGTGTCTCATCAGGCATCTCATTACTTGACCATGTCAGAGAGTCACATCACAAATCACACCATTGTCCGTCTTTCACCTCCGAAGTGTGAACACTATCTACAGCATGAATTGCAACAAGCACGTGTACAGGAAAGATATGAAACATACTACACAATGCATAGCAATCAATGTCCACATTAATCATGACACACCCCATCTAGCAAAAGCTGAACAGTTGACAATGACACCTAAATCATCCCCACTAGGGGTGTCAACACAAGTCACACAGCACCAGACATGCCACAGATATGACAGTCCAAAGCCCTTGTGTAATATTCTGTAACACCGAACCATCCTTGCGAGCCCATGGATAAGGGAGGCAGGAGTGGCATATGTGAGTCAAGGACCCCAAGCAGCAAACACATACACAAGACAACCATGAAGGGCCCAGCTGGAACAGACAGTGGATGCCTTCAAAAGCCACAAAGCACCGCACCGTCACATGAAAGCACAATAGACTAGCAATTTTAAACTAACTCAACTATTAACTAATTACACTAACTATGGAAAACATACATTACCTATTTAAACTAACTATCAAACAGAAACTTAACTAACTAAACTAAAAGAAAAATCAAAAATGGCCACATACGACCCGGGGGGGAGGGGAGGCACCCAGGAGGGGGGAGGTACAGGGTGCTGCTCAACATCAACATGCGATGATGCTGAGCCAAAAAAAAATCCTCCATGGGCTCAACGCCTGCACAGCACGACCTATGTGGGAGATAGATGGTCGTCCGAGTCTGGCTCATCCTGTAAAGGAGGACGTGGCACAGTAGCCTGGCCACGCCTAGCCGCAGCTTGCCCCTCATCGGCAGCAAGTGTGCCGGACAGGTGAGCCTGGTTCTGTGTGGCGATGTTACATAGGTCTGCATGCAGAACCTCACGTGATACACGTGCTTCCTCTTGCAAGGTAGCACGTGTAACACGGAGTTCCTCCTGCAAGGCCTGGCTGGACAACCGCTGCACCTCCCGGCAAGCCTGTAACTCAGCCGAGATGGTACGCTCAAGCTGTGCAAACCTCTCCTCTGCCTGCTGCCTCTGGGACATCATAAGGACACCCAGAGTGGATCTGAGGGAAGCATACTCCTCCCTCAGGGCATCCATGTGCGCCTCTGCGTGAGCAGCAATTGCTTGACGCAGAGACGACATTTCAGCCTGGCATGCCCTGTCTGAGGCCGCCATGCCCAGCCTGAGCGCGCGGGCCGTGGACCGTGCCGCCTGCTGCTGGAGAAGCACCTGCCTAGCAGGGGGGAGCACAGATCGGGCCACACGCTCCATGCTCTCAGCGATGTTCTCCATTGCTGCCCCCTGCCGTTCGGAATTGGCAGTCATGTCTTGCTCCCACTCAGTATACAGCGGTTGCGCGCGGCGACCGCGTTGCCGGGCTTGACCCCTGCGGGACCCAAGGACCGGGGGTCCTCGCTGTGTTGGCACCGCCTGCGGCTGCACGACTACATGCCCCCGTTGACGTGATGTCCCAGGCACATCAGTGACTGGTGTGGAGGGTGACCCTGTGTCCCAATCCACCACGGGCGGAGGAACCAAGACTGTCTGATCCCTCAGTGCAGGTGTCGCAGACAGAGGAGTGTCCACATCAGAATCACTCACCCCTGACACATGGACTTGATGCTCATCCAACTCAACATGGACGTCAGAGCCGTCATCAAGGCTGGACTCATAGGCAGCCAGAGACAAGATGGACTGCAGCACTTGGGGGTTTTCGTGGCCTACCACCCCACGACCCCCACTAGTGCCGGGTTGATGTGGTGTTACCAACCCTGTGTCTGGCATGACAACACCATCCTCCGCCTCCATTGTGTCATCACCGGAAAAATAGAGAGAAAAAGGTCACTACACATGTCAGAAGCACACGACACACACACACACCGACAGCAAAGGCATCCGGCAGACATGTGACACACAACATATGACCTGGCATGCATGCTGGGTCTACTTTGAATAGCTTCTGTGATCAGACCTGTTGAAAGGTGGCAGTTTCCATGGAAGTGGGTCTATGCAGTGCAGAAAATGTGTACGCCACTCACTACCTACATGTACAAGCACTCCATGGTGCGTGCCAGGAAATGTGAAGGCAGTGCAATGCCAAATTCAGACATCACGTGCATTGTGCATTCAATGTGTACCATGTCTAGAAGCCAAGCACCCCTCCACCCCAGTACCAAAGCAGGGATGCCTAGCATGGTATCAAAAGGCTGACCATACACCTGTGTATTGACAGGCAGTATTGACTGGCATCAACAGCTTAATGTGATACAAATTACAACACTGCAAATGATGCTGGGACAGTGGGCAGGACACATGATGAAAACTCCGGAGGCCGCCCACGTGTGAAGAAGACACAAGAGTTGGACAGAGTCATTGGCCATTGGACAAGCTGAGGCCTGTGAGCCACACAGATTGTCAGGGCCTAAACATGTGTGCAATGCAGGACTGAGCCACAGTTGACATGGGGAGGCCGATGAGATGGCAGGCAATGTATGTAACCAAGGACTCATATTACAGTGATCATCCAGTCAAGGACACATAGGGGCATGCGTGCAATGCACATGGAGCATGAATGGGCACTCATGTCCCTGCGGGACATCTGACCCATGCACAGTACAAGTGAGATACCCTGCATCGAATACTAAGGCTGTACCACACGGCATATGTCTGGCAGTTTCTACGCTGGAAGTTAGCATCTACACAGGACACATGAACAAGAAACTACACATTGGCAAGATTGAAGCAGACCAGTGCAAAGGTGGAACTGGAGTGCAGAGTGGCGGAGGAGGGGCAAGGGAGCATGCCCACATGGAGTCCCACATGCAGGCAGAGGAGACATGCATGACGGTAGCATTGCATTACTTACACATCAGAACCATGTACACGTCAGATGTAGCAGCAATCATGCACAACACATCCCACAAGTGAAACACACACATCCTCAACAAACACCTATCAACACTCACTGGACTGGGCATCAAAGTCCAGCATCTCTCCCACTTCTTCGACCAATTCAGGTGGTATGAACTCCGCAACGAGAGCCTCATGCGGAGTGAGTTCTTCCTCCTCTGGTGCAGGCCCACCGCCAGTCACCAGAGTCAAGTTGTAATTTGAGGCACGCTTGGCCTTAGTGCTGCGCTTGATGTCATTCCAACGCTTTTTGCACTCCTGCGCCGTGCGCACCTCATGGCCGAATGAACTGACATGTTCCGCAACATGCTTCCAGTGGGTGTCACGTTGGGCAGCCGTAGTCTGACTATTGGCACCCACTAGCATGTCACGGCTGTGGCCCCGCACGTAGTCCACGAGGAAGTCCAGTTCCTGCTTACAGAAAGGCTTCTTCCTCGACGTGCAGGAGGTCATGGCTGTGTGTGGGGTCCCAGCCTGTGCTGCAGGTGCAACCTTCCTCCTCTTGGACTGCGGCGCAGACCCTGGCTGGCTAATGCTGCCCTGACCAGTATGGCCAGTGGGTTCGGTGGGTTGAGCCAAGGGAGTGGCAGGTGGAGGGATGACCAAAGGCCTGACTTGTGTCAGTGGCAGCTGGGTGCCCACTAATGGACCCTGCGCAGCAACATCAGCTGTGGCAGGGTCATTGACCGCAACGGTCCTGGTTGGCAGACTCACAACCGGGGTGCTGTTGGGTGCATCTGCCCCTGCACTTGCCAACACCCGGTTGTTCGGGGCAGCAGATGACATGACTGCCCCAGGGACACGTGTCTTGGTCTGAGCAGCCCGGCGTGCCCCTATGGTTTCCCCCCTGGCCTGTTGGAGATCTACCAAGGGCTCTTCAAGTGCCAACGCAGCCTGCGCTGGCAGACCCTGAGCCTGGGTGGCGGTGTCCACAGCTGCACCTGCAGCTACCACTACCCTTGGGCCCGTGGCAGTCGATGGAACGGACTGCCGGGTCATACGGGTGCCAGTGCCAGATGCAGGAGCTGCATCCCCCGGAACCACAGGGGGTGGTGGCATGGCTGCACCGACACATGGCACAACATTGTTCTCAAGTGGCGCACACCTGCCTCTTCCCCCTCTGTGGCTGCCCTGGACACCCTGGAGTCCCCCTACTCCCTGGTCACCATGGCCACGTCCCCGACCACGCCCGCCACGAGGAGTAGGCCCAGCTGAGGCGCCCCTTACCTTTGGTGGCCTCCCAACCATTGCACAGATGTAGTAGTGCTGGCACAGATGGAGTGGTGCCAATGGGAGGTGTACACCACAATTGACCTGGGCAATTGGCGTGAAGGGGGTGGGAAGCAAGATGTTAACAGCCCCCCTGCACCTGCAAGGCTGTATGTGACCCCGGTGATGTGGTGACGGGTCACGCAACGCTCAGGCACCCCAAAACTGCAGTAAAACCGTGCACGCAACCCTGCAGCCTACGTGGGTGGATTCAACCTCCCGCAGTACGCGGTGGCACCCAGTAACACGAATAACGCGTACGCGTGGGACATGCAGGCTACTATGATATCGAAAATGGGTGCGATACACAGGGGCACCCGCAGTGGGAAAAAGAGCGTGTGCGACTCACCGTCTGACTAGCGCGATGCAGAAAAACACGCGTAGCCAATACCCCCGCCAAAAGAAGATATACGTCCTTGATAGCTGTGAAGTTGTGATGGCGCGCGAAACAACAGGAGGCAGCAACACACGTCGGTCTCCACGAAAGGCACGTACAGCGAACTGCTGGGCCCGCTCACCTTTAACCCGTGCTGAGGGAAACGCACGCGCGCGTCACGTCACTTACGCGCATGGGCCCTTTCCTCGTATTACACGCGGACGTGCAGTTTTCCAAGCGCGCTTAAGCGCATGGGCCCTTTCCTCGTATTGCACGCGGACGTGCAGTTTTTCACGCGCGCTTACGCGCATGGGCCCTTTCCTCGTATTGCACGCGGACGTGCAGTTTTCCACGCGCGCTTACGCGCATGGGCCCTTTCCTTGTATTACACGCGGACGTGCATTTTTCCGCGCGCTGAAATGCCCATGCACGTCTGTACGCGTCACGTCACAGGGGCGCTTGCGCTTGAGGGGCCTTCTGTCCAATGAAAATGCGTATGCGTGCAGACGCGCTTACGCGCTAAGGGCCTTTCCTCGAATCACACGCTGACGTGCAGATTTTTCACGTGCCAAATCACTCCATATCAAGCTGGCCACGCGTAAGCACACGGAAGACCACGCTCCTGCCCAGAAGGCCGAACTACTGCCCCCCAGAGCCCCAAGCACGCTCCCACCTGCCATCTGCTGCTGCCTGACTGCCTGCTGCCCACATGCCCTGACATTTGCTGCCTGCACATCAGCCAGGGGTGCTGTTGCTGTGACCACCCCTGCTGGAACTGAAGACTCCCGACTGGGATTCCATCACTCCACAGCCCAGCCCCAGGACCCAGCTGCCCACCCACTCCTGCCTCTGGGGTTGTCATGTCGGGGCAAACACCATCTGAGACCACTGACAACCCCCGGCCAGAGAGGCAGAGGGGCACCAGCTTCAGTGCCACCGAAGTTGGTGTCCTGGTGGAGCAAGTCCTGGGGCAGTATGATGCCCTCTTCGGAAGTTCCCGCGCCGACAAGGAAGGACGGACTCGGATCTGGACTGACATCGTGACTGCCATCAACGCGGAGGGGGTGGCAGTCTGCGACTTACAACATGTCAAGAAGCGCTGGGAGGACTTCAGGTCCAGGACTCTGAACAAGGCCCGGCGCCTCTTGAAGGCAGCGGATGCCAAGGGGCGCCGGGGCCACTTGTCGGAAGAACAGATGAGGGTCCTGGAACGCATATCCCCAGCGCTCCACGTCCAGGTCCTTGAGAGGCAGACCCGTCTGGAGTCGAGCGGTGAGTGTACATGCATCCTGATTGTGAGCAGTGCGTGTGGTGATTATTCAGTAGTGTGCAGGTGGCACATCTGTTTGTATGGGGTCGAGTATGGGTGGGGGTGTACAGGGCAGTGGGGCTAACACATGCGAGGGCTGGAATGTGTGAGACATGGATGGTGCTTGTGTGTGTAGGCTTGCATGCCAAATGCAGTTGTGTGGGCACACATGTTTGGATAATTTGTGTATGTAAGTAGACATGTCCGTGATGTCACGCATGTATGTTGTTTTCGGCTGCATGTATCAGCACTGTGTACATGTGCATGTGTGTGTATTTGACAAGGGTGCAACAGTGATGCAACATGGATGCATGTGACAGCGGTATGTGGAAGCCTGATTGGCAGATGTGACATGGATGCCCGTCTGAACACTGCGACACTTGGCAGAGGTGTACACATGCATGCAAGTGTGGTGGTGTGGGTACATGTGTGGTGCACTTCCTGTGTTGCATGTGATGTCTGGCTCACCTTTGGCTGCTCATGCTGTTGTATGTGTATGGATGGTGGTGGCAGTTGCGATATGGCTGTGGTATGGCTCATGTGTGCGAGTTGTAATGACATGTGTGTTGGGGATTGTGATGACATGTCTGAGGTTTGCCAATGCCACTCATGTACAACTGTCATGTGTGTATGTGTCCATTGTACAGCGCCCTGATGCCTGTGTTTTGTTTCTCCCTGTCTGCAGCGTCAACTGATGAAGAGGGCGGAGAAGGTGCTGTGGAGCACAGCGGTGGGGATCCCACCGCCAGCCGGAGACGCAAGGCCCGGCTCCCCTCCCATGTTGTGATCCCGTCGGGGAGTGAGGAGTCCGGTGCCGCGTCCCAGGCCGCAGCTGCCGGGGGGGAGGTCCAAGAGGCGGAGGTTGGAGTTGGACTCCTCGGCAGCAGAAGGGGCAGCTGGGACCCCACAGGGCCCAACAGGGGAATATGGCACGGAGTCATCCAGGTTGGTGGGGGGTTTGGTGGAGGAGGAGGCCGTGCAAGCACCAGAGACGGGGTCTGGAGGTGGGGATCCCACTGGTGCTAGTGGTGCAGTGCAGGACCAGGGACAGGAGGCAGCACAGGCGGCCGCGGAGGTGCCTGTGTGCAATCCTGTCCCTGATCCTGTCCCTGCATCATCTTGCACCAGCAGGGATGCCTACATCCAGACCCGTTTTCAGGCAGGGGATGAGCTCACGTCAACTGGCCTTCCTCTGCCTGCGGACGTGGCTATCCGGGTCCGGGTTGAGCCTGTCCTGGCTGGTGTGGCGTTGCGTCAACGGGCCATGCGAGGTGACCTGCAGTCTTTTCATGAGGAGACTGCACGTCATCTCGAATGGCTCGTTGACCACGTCGGCCTGCTGGGACAGGTCACCCAGGCCGGATTCCTCCGTCTGATGGGGCTTGCTACAACCCCCTCCTCAACTGGACCCCCTACGCGCCAGTCGTCCTCCGTGCCATCTTCCCACCCATCAGTCACCTGGGTGCCCTGTGGAGCTGCCTCTGACGGTGCGGCCAGGCTGGTGGAGGAGGCATCCCTGCCACAGTCGGGAGTCGGACGTCCAGCAGGGGTGGCCACATCTACGACTGCACCCCAGCCGGCGGAGGATGTGCAGGCAGCAGGAGGCAGTGCACGGGCAGAGGCACAGCAGCAGCAGCAACGTGGTGGGAGCCATGAAGGCTCGGGGCCTTCAACATCGGAGGGGCAGGCATCGGCCGGAGGACAGGAGGACCCAGGACAGAGAGTGTCTTCCGTGTGGCAGCGGTTGGACCACGCCATAGATGCGGAGCGGCAGCGGGCGGAAGAGGCACGGCTCACAATGGTCAGGGCGGAGAACTCCATGCGGAGGGCCCTGAGGCGGGCCGAGTGCCTCGAAGCAATCCGCAGGGGTTTGGAGGTGGACACGTCGACGCCCCTGCGGACTCTCGGGGCCATGGAGGAGGACCGCCTACGGGACATTGAGGAGGAGTTCGATGATGCCCTGGCCCGGGACATCCACAAGTGAGCCGTGAAACTAGCCCGCTGCCCTTGTACATAGTTATGTAGGTAGTGTTAGGTTTCATTTTTGTTTTGATTTTATTTGGACCTTTCGGACATTGGCCACATTTTTGTATATAGTTTATTTTATTAGTTAGTGTAGTTAGATAGGTTTCCTTTCTTTTGTTGGGATAATGGACCCTGGCTTGTTCCCATGTACATAGTTCACTGTTGGATTGTATTTTTTTTCACATTTTAACCATGGAGCAATGGCTTTCTTTTTTATTTCCCATTGGATTTTGTTTTGTGGACATTGACTTTGGACAACATTACTTTGGAATTTTTTTTTTGGTTTTGCTTTTTTTCACGGACATGCTTCTTTTAATTTTTGTACATTCACATTTCTGTTTCTTCATTTTTGATTCTATTTATGTTTCCTTTAATACATATTTTTTTTGGTGAACTTCAATGTGTGGTATCTCATTGGTTTCATGCATTTCATGATATGTGTTTTGAGATTCACTGACACCCATTGGGTGTATGTGAGGGAAATGTGTTTGTTTCGGAACTTGCAATTGGTGTTCTGTGATGTAATTGCAAATTATGAGTGGGTGGATGCAATACTCGGGTGGGTGTTTTGCATTTGGAGGCTGACCATAGGGACCAGGGATCTAGATTGTGATGACATGTTGGCTGGGGAACATGAGTTGCACATGGGTGGGGGCCTGCTGGCAGGTGCCCCACAGTGCTGGGGGGTGGGGGTGGTGGGGAACATGAGTTGGACATGGGTGGGGGCCTGCTGGCAGGTGCCCCACAGTGCTGGGGGGTGGGGGTGGTGGGGAACATGAGTTGGACATGGGTGGGGGCTTGCTGGCAGGTGCCCCACAGTGCTGGGGGGTGGGGGTGGTGGGGAACATGAGTTGGACATGGGTGGGGGCCTGCTGGCAGGTGCCCCACAGTGCTGGGGGGTGGGGGTGGTGGGAGACATGGGTGGGGGCCTGCTGGCAGGTGCCCCACAGTGCTGGGGGGTGGGGGTGGTGGGGAACATGAGTTGGACATGGGTGGGGGCCTGCTGGCAGGTGCCCCACAGTGCTGGTGGGTGGGGGTGCTGGGGAACATGAGTTGGACATGGGTGGGGGCCTGCTGGCAGGTGCCCCACAGTGCTGGGGGGTGGGGGTGGTGGGAGACATGGGTGGGGGCCTGGTGGAGGCTGCCCCTGGTGGCTGGGGGGTGGGGGTGCTGGGAGACATGGGTGGGGGCCTGGTGGAGGCTGCCCCTGCACTGCTGGGGGGGGGTGGGGGTGGTGGGAGACATGGGTGGGGGCCCTGTGGAGGCTGCCCCTGGTGGCTGGGGGGTGGGGGTGGTGGGAGACATGGGTGGGGGCCTGGTGGAGGGTGCCCCTGCACTGCTGGGGGGGTGGGGGTGGTTGGAAACATGGGTGGGGGCCTGGTGGAGGCTGCCCCTGGTGGCTGGGGGGTGGGGGTTGTGGGAGACATGGGTGGGGGCCTGGTGGTGGGTGCCCCTGCACTGCTGGGGGGTGGGGGGTGGGAGACATGGGTGGGGGCCTGGTGGAGGCTGCCCCTGGTGGCTGGGGGGTAGGGGTGGTGGGGAACATGAGTTGGACATGGGTGGGGGCCTGCTGGCAGGTGCCCCACAGTGCTGGGGGGTGGGGGTGGTGGGAGACATGGGTGGGGGCCTGGTGGAGGCTGCCCCTGGTGGCTGGGGGGTGGGGGTGCTGGGAGACATGGGTGGAGGCCTGGTGGAGGCTGCCCCTGGTGGCTGGGGGGTGGGGGTGGTGGGAGACATGGGTGGGGGCCTGGTGGTGGGTGCCCCTGCACTGCTGGGGGGTGGGGGGGTGGTAAACATGGGTGGGGGCCTGGTGGAGGCTGCCCCTGGTGGCTGGGGGGTGGGGGTAGTGGGAGACATGGGTGGGGGCCTGGTGGAGGATGCCCCTGCACTGCTGGGGGGGTGGGGGTGGTGGGAGACATGGGTGGGGGCCTGGTGGAGGCTGCCCCTGGTGGCTGGGGGGTGGTGGGAGACATGGGTGGGGGCCTGGTGGAGGGTTCCCCTGCACTGCTGGGGGGGTGGGGGTGGTGGGAGACATGGGTGGGGGCCTGGTGGTGGGTGCCCCTGCACTGCTGGGGGGTGGGGGGTGGGAGACATGGGTGGGGGCCTGGTGGAGGCTGCCCCTGGTGGCTGGGGGGTGGGGGTGGTGGGAGACATGGGTGGGGGCCTGGTGGAGGGTGCCCCTGCACTGCTGGGGGGGTGGGGGAGGTGGGAGACATGGGTGGGGGCCTGGTGGAGGCTGCCCCTGGTGGCTGGGGGGTGGGGGTGGTGGGAAACATGGGTGGGGGTCTGGTGGTGGGTGCCCCTGCACTGCTGGGGGCTGGGGGGTGGGAGACATGGGTGGGGGCCTGGTGGAGGCTGCCCCTGGTGGCTGGGGGGTGAGGATGGTGGGGAACATGAGTTGGACATGGGTGGGGGCCTGCTGGCAGGTGCCCCACAGTGCTGGGGGGTGGGGGTGGTGGAAGACATGGGTGGGGGCCTGGTGGAGGCTGCCCCTGGTGGCTGGGGGGTGGGGGTGCTGGGAGACATGGGTGGGGGCCTGGTGGAGGGTGCCCCTGCACTGCTGGGGGGTGGGGGTGGTGGGAGACATGGGTGGGGGCCTGGTGGAGGCTGCCCCTGCACTGCTGGGGGGTGGGGGTGCTGGGAGACATGGGTGGGGGCCTGGTGATGGGTGCCCCGCAGTGCTGGGGGGGTGGGGGTGGTGGGAGACATGGGTGGGGGCCTGGTGGAGGCTGCCCCTGGTGGCTGGGGGGTGGGGGTAGTGGGAGACATGGGTGGGGGCCTGGTGGAGGGTGCCCCTGGTGGCTGGGGGTGCAGGGGGACATGCGTTGGTGGGCAGTAGTGCAAGTTGACATGTGGGTTGGCTGGGGGTCATGGCCATGGTGGATGGTGTGCCTGCAGGACATGTGCAGGGTAGGCCCCTGTGGTGTGAGCCACCTGCAGGGGCCATGAAGGGTGTAGAGGGAACACCTGGGAGGACCCACACGTGCAATTCACGTGTGGTGCTCCCCGCGCACCCCTGTAATACACGTACCCTGATGGAATCGCGTGTGGAACTTCCCGCGCACCCCTGAAATGCGCGTACCCTGCTCGCACGGGCCCAATCGCGTGTGGAACTTCCCGCGCACCCCTGGAATACACGTACCCTGATGGAATCGCGTGTGGAACTTCCCGTGTACCCCTGAAATACACGTGCCCTGCTGATGTCACGTGTGAAACTTCCCCCGCACCCTAAAATACACGTACCCTGATGAGATCGCGTGTGGAACTTCCCGCGCACCCTGAAATACACGTGCCCTGCTGATGTCGCGTGTGAAACTTCCCCCGCACCCCAAAATACACGTACCATGATGAAATCACGTGTGGAATTTCCCGCGCACCCCTGAAATACACGTACCCTGCTGAAATCGCGTGTGGCACTTCCCGCGCACCCCTGAGATACGCGTACCCCCAATCGCGTGTAGGAATTCCCGCGCACCCCTGAAATACACGTACCCTGCTGAAATCGCGTGTGGCACTTCCCGCGCACCCCTGAGATACGCGTAACCCCCAATCGCGTGTGGAAATTCCCGCGCACCCCTGAAATACACGTACCCTGCTGAAATCGCGTGTGGCACTTCCCGCGCACCCCTGAGATACGCGTACCCCCAATCGCGTGTGGAAATTCCCGCGCACCCCTGAAATACACGTACCCTGCTGAAATCGCGTGTGGCACTTCCCGCGCACCCCTGAGATACGCGTACCCTGCTTGCACGGGCCCAATCGCGTGTGGAAATTCCCACGCACCCCTGAAATACACGTACCCTGCTGAAATCACGTGTGGCACTTCCCGCGCACCCCTGAGATACGCGTACCCTGCGGAAATCGCGTGTGGAACTTCCCTCGCACCCCTGAAATATGCGTACCCTGCTCGCACAGGGCCAATCGCGTGAGGTACTTCCCGCGCACCCCAGTGATACACGTAGCCCGCTTGCCGTGCTGGTACCGGGTTTGCGCAGCCCTTTGCGCTGGATTGGGTATATTGATGGCTTTTCTCTGCGCGAGAGGCGTTCTTGGGGGCGTAACTGGCGCTGCTGCAGGGTCGCTGCGCCACTGTGCGCCATGGCTGGTTTTGGTGGCTGGAATCCATGAATACGGTGTGCGCGGAAATGGATTTCAGCGCACGCGGCTGGCGCAGGGATTCGCACGCGCACACTGTGCGCCAGCCGCGTGTGCCACTTGTGCGCTGAATTCTATGAATTACCCCCTAAATGTCCTCTATGGCTAACGTGTTTCCTCCTGTCTTTTTTTCCAATTCATAAATCCATTTTCCCCCACCCGATGTCAAACTCGGATGTTTGCATCTTAAATTGTCCTTATTCATATGTGGCCATGGAATATACTGCGGTCTTGCTCCCCCTTTTTCCAATTAGGGAAACTGCGTAAACCCTAAACTGCAATCAGCTCCCATTGTTTACCAATCCATAGTAGGGACAATGGTTCCTGACTGCCTTCTCCCTGGC
Organism: Ambystoma mexicanum; assembly: GCF_040938575.1. NCBI lineage: Eukaryota > Metazoa > Chordata > Amphibia > Caudata > Ambystomatidae > Ambystoma > Ambystoma mexicanum. Next base: position 887,241,863 of record NC_090924.1, on the reverse strand, counting down.
AATGATCTTAACCTGCTCACATATGGTGGTGATTCTTCCTTCTCACTATACAATCATCCTTTGGGATGATCTGGATATGCTATGGGACCTGGTGTTCTATCCATACGTTGCTCTAGATCAGACCATCTTACTTCCTTATCCACCTGCCGGCATCCCACAGGGGCACATGCACTTCCTCCCTCCTCCCCATGGAAGGATTCGCTTTCTTCGCCTGACATGTTTAGTCCCCAACTAGCGTGACTTCCATACCCTTCACCCTTATCTAAGGTCAGTCTGCTTAGGGATAAGGCTCTATGCTCCAGACTGAACAGATTGTCCTCTTCACTTCGTGATTGGAAGACCAACGTGTGATCTCCCTTCCCTCGGCTTCCTAATTTTCTACCATCCCTTAATTCTTGATAGGCTTTATCAAGCCTGTCTCCGATATTTCCTATATCAAAGTTCTCTTCTAAGGCTACTCCAGATGGTCCTGACTTTGCTCCCTGTAATGGGAGGAACTCCTTTATACTGCCCCAGGTATCAGGTAATAAAATTGCGGCAAAAATGTCACTGGTAAAATAAAATGGTGGCAAAATGCTGTGGTTTGACCCGGTAAAAGTGTACCCCAACATACCATTTAAGGGGAGCGGAGGTTGAATGGTATTATGGGTGCAGGGTTTGCAGGGGTCTCCCCCCGAATCCTTTACATGATTGTGGTGCATAAAACCACAGCATTTTTGCTGCAATATTTTGTATTCACTGTCATTTTTGCCACAATTTTAAGACATGGAACCCTGCCCCATTGTATTGATGGACTGGGTTCTATCAGCTCCTTTTGAATAAGGTTAATGTCGCGCTCCATCTGTCTTCTTTCGTTGTAATTCTTCATCTAATTTTCTTGGTTTTTTTGTCTCTCATCTAACTCTCTCCTCCCCTTATCTTATCTCCTCTATCCTTGCCCCTGCTCTCCTTTTTTCCTCTTCTCTTCATCAATGTATTCTTTTGTCCTTTAATTTCTGCTCTTCCTCCTCTTATCTTCCCCTTTCTTGCCTATCCCGTTCTTCTATTGCTCTCTGCCTGTTGTCATGCTTCCGTTGTTCTTCAGCCCTTTCTTCTTTCTTTTGTTGCTCCTCCTGATACATCTGTTCTTGCCGCTGTCTGCTCTTTCTTTTATGCTCATCTTCCTTTAATCTCCTTTCTTGTTCCCTGTCTTTTCTCTCCTGTTCATCTTGATCTTCTCTTTGCCTTACTTCCTTGAAGCTCTTCCCATCTAGCTTGAGCAATATATGTCCTCCCATCCACTCATTCTGTACGAGCATTACCTCGTCAGCTTTATCCTTCTCGCCTTTCCATCTCTTAATATCTCGTTATATTTCTCTCAATATATTTGTTTGCTCGCTTTTCCCATCTTTGTCCTGTAAGATCTTAAAGATCTTCCTCTTTTCTCTTCCCCTCCTCTGGACTGTTGTCACTGATATAAGCAGGCGGTTCATATACTGGATTACTATACGCCATCAGCACTATCAGTTCCTTTAAAGGATACAATCCTACATCTTCCATAACATTGCTGTTTACTTCCGGCATGGTAAGGTGAGCTGAGGGCTCCACACCTTCCTCCTCATAATGATTAAGCATCCACTCTTCAGGTGGCAGATATTCTCTCTCTTCTTGGTACATCTTCCAAAGCTCTAAAATAGCTAATCTTTTTTCTAACTTCTTTGCCGTGTACACAGCATGCAAGTATGTGGTCATGTGTTGAAATACTGATTTCGACAGTGATCCCCCTTGTGGCCATGGCATGAACATCTTATCTGCCGTGCCTTTAACCCATTCTGCACTATACTGTTTGAGCTTGGGCATGTGCTTTGGCAATGTCTTACATAAACGCATCAGAGGAATAATGTCTCCCATTGTGACAAGTCTCAATTGACTGTCAGTGCTTACCAGTGTTTACAAAATACTTTTATAAAAACAACAAATATGAGCCTGCTCCAACAATCGCTGCCCAAACCCTCTATCTCTCCAGTTTTTTCTGTCTACCATTGGATCAGCACCGATTGCTTCCCAGATAGATAGGATAACTTTTTAACCTCTGCTCAGTTCTCATACAACAGTTTGTGTCGCTCCTCAACACCTTAATTCAACACAAATTCATAAACAGACAGACAAGTAGACTCTTTACATAAACCTTAGTGATCACTCTTACTCTCTGTTCCTAATAATACCCTGAATTACAGAGTTTAGATTGTCACCTTATCCGGACCTGTCCTGCACGTAGCCTAGATTGCTGAGACAATCTCTTATAAAATCCTTTGGGTTAGGACTCTTTTTTCACCCAAAAAATCTCCCGTTACTTCTGTTACTTCCTATTACTTTTTATTACTTTTTTGCTACTTTCTAAACTATCACAACCCCATCCCCTCAGTTTGCCATTCCCCTTAGTCTACTCACCATTTGCTCATTCGGCTCAAAGCCTTCGGTATTGTATTCTCCTCCAATTGACCGCTTTTACCTTCCATCCGCAAAGCACCTGTGGAAACCAGGTAGGGATTTTGTCAAAGAGGAATCCTGCCCATGGTCTCAATTCTACTCTGCAAGTTTTCTAATCCGTCGCTCTCCACAAGAAACCCTGCAATCTTCCAGCTAGATGGCGAAGTATATCCGATCATCCGAAGCTCTGGAGTCAACAGGTCGACTGGTCTGAACCATCTGATGATGCTAGCACATGAACCCACGGGGGGACATTTTAAATCAGTACCACGTCATACAAGGATGGGGATGCAGAATAACTCTTACACCAAATAATAAGACCGACTCAGGAAGTTGGCAAAATGTCTGCTCTGACTGTTTTATTTTCAATTGTCTAAAACAGGGTGTTACAACGGACATCAACAGACGTTTGATCGTGCTCTCAAACATTTTGCATAAAATCACACTTATATACCAAACATTCGTCGTAGGTGACGTCATACTACGTGGCAAACTAACAAAATCCTACGGGGGACTGTGATAGGACTAAGGGGAACATCTAAGTATACTTTTTTAAGGGATCGAGTTGTGATTGGGTCTCTACAGTCAGGTGGGCAATTTATGCCGACCCCTAGTGCAAGTCATCTTCATCAGTTACTAGATACACGGTACACCATTGGCTATCAAATATAAGGCCCTTCGTTATATGGCCTTCTTTCAATTGGTTGGCACACTTGTTCTCTTCAGGAACATTCGGCTCACTGGCAGCAAGTAAGCTGGTACACCAGTTGCCAGCGGGTGGAGTTGACCGTGTCTCCCCACACAATTAGCCCAACATCTTTCTTCGCTCATGCTGTCTGCTATTCAGAATGTCTTTGAACTTGTCCTTGTAAATTATCACTGCTCCTGAGAATACAAGGAAGTAGAGGCACACTCTTATCGCTGTTCAGGTTTGTAAGCCCTACTACTATTTCCATCCTTGACTCATGTGACAGGAGACTGTATTTCAGCCTGTTTTGCAGCATTTAATTGTCTTGAATTAATAAACTTGCCACTCATGGTGTTCTTTATTGCACCTTAACAAGGGCTGATTCAGTTTCTCAGGTTCACTGTTCTTCAAGGATTGATAACTTGTTCTTGGCCGCTCCTTCCTTTGACACCAGGCCAAACAGCTATTGCAGGCCTTTCCTTGATCTTTGGCTATTTTCGATCATTTCCGATCATTCTTTTTTCAGGGGTCTCAGCTTAGTAAATGTGTGACACCGATGTCCAGAATTCTATACAATCGTGTCACTGCCTGCAGTCTATTCACTACGTATAGCTAGCCTTTATGATCACTTAGTCTACTTGTGTTGCTGCATCTGTACAGTTATAAAATGGCTTGCATTTTCTGAATTGCTCTTCACATGTACAATCTTCATTCCACATATGAAAGTTTACTTGATTCTTTACTTCGTCATCAGATTCTATAAGGTCTGTGCATCTTCCTCTTTGACAATTCTTCTCAGTGCATCGCGCTCATTTCTTGTGACGTCACCAACCTCTTTTTCTCTCATCTTCATATTCCTTCTGGGATCTCCTCCAAGAGATTATCATCTCTGCGTGGTACATCATATAGGGTCTTCTCAATGGATACCTTTTCCCGAAGACTCTCCGTGGAATAGGCACAATCATTGGTGTTCTACATGTCGCGATTTCCGGTTTCACACATAATGGCAGGATAGGGGCGGGACTTCCTGCAGAGGCATTCAGCTGCTCCTCTACAGTTTACAATGTGGAAAGGTCCCCTTACCAACAAGGAACTCCTCACACTTCTTTTATAGCTGGCATACACTAGCTGGAGTCTTGCAAATTGAAAATATAACAAGCCTAATAAAGTAGCAGCCCTTAGCTGGAATGATATGACTGCAAGATGTTGAACAACATATTTTTGATTTAGACTAACTGTACTACTTTAAAAATAAATGTAAACGACTAACATATTGGCCATTAGGAGGCAGCCAGAGCATTCCTGGGAGCCTAAGTGCACAACAGAAGCAGAGAACTAGATTTCACCTTGGGAACGATCTCCTTTGTTTTATCTACATCTCCTATTTAAGCTCAAGCGGGGAAAACATCACCAAAAGTACCATGATTTGTCCTAGTTGTCAGAAATTAAGTTTTCCCCCAAACTCAACAGTGCAAAACCATCCAAATTACAATTGAAATTAAAATCAAGGACCAATTACCTCCCTAATCATGTACTACAACTCTGCCTGAGGGAAATCATTCCGGAAATAGTCAAATCACAAGAATATGTGCTTTGAGGTTTTCCAAATAACCAAACTGTTTAGTGATTCAATCCTGGCTCGCTTCATAACAACACTGAATTTAGAACAAAGTGCTATGTCTAGTGAGGACTGTGAAGTGACTTATAAAAGCAAAACAAGCTCCACTGCCATGCAGGGGGAAAACTTTTGATTTGTTCTGTGTCGGCTCCCTGTCTTCTTCTGCACACTGATTAAAATTGGGAGAGACAGTCAAGGGGTACTGGCATTATGGTGGCCTATTGAAAGGGATTTCTGATGTACTGATTCTCCCCTTGAGTCTGTGGCAGTGAAGGACCCCAAAAACAAATGTGAGATCTCATTTGAATACCTATCTGCACACTGAACAGTCCAACAACTGCACAGGCCCTACTGAGGGGCTAATGATGAAGATCTTGAAGTGAGACCTATTTGGTGGTGGCAGCAGGGCCTTGGTGAAGCTCTGGTAGGTCAGCACACTGTTTTATTGGTGTGCGGTGAGGAATTAGTCATTGATTATTTATAACTCCCCTAAATACCCAAAAGTTTCTAAATGCCTATCCGGGGATTGAACCTGTGTTGCTCTGCACTGGCTCACTTCCAAGGCAAGCACCTTGCCACCGAGCTATCCTCCTGAGTCGACATGTCTGGGGCATGTATAACCCTGATAACAAAGTAATAGGTTTGCTGAAAGGCAATGAAGAGACAAAGGAGGCTTTTGGAAGAACCCATTCAGGATGGCGAGACAGGCAATCTCCCCGGACCTAAAGGGTAGGGGCATGGTTTGGAGCACTTTGTGTGATGAAATGACTTCTGTTCTGCAGGATTACACGGATGAGTAGTGGCTAAACTGCCCATTCAGCCCTTACAGATCTACAAACAAACAGTGATCACAATTATAAAGGTAAAACAGGCACAGCCAAGTGATATACCTCCTGTGGCTTTTGTGGTAATGTGGGGTTAGGGAAAGATTCTACTCTTAGAAGGGGTCAGAATGGGAAACAGTAGCAACCCAAACAGCAACTGTACACAAGTTCCAAAATAACCCGGAATTTGTAGCGGGCTCCTCCGTTCTACCTTGAACCTTCCTGACAACTCGGCCATTGAACTGGATAGGACTCATTGGACAAGGGCCCGAACTTCCCTGCCCCAGGACAGGCACCTGAATTTGTTGTCCCAGGTAAATTTGTTTTAATTTGAAGGAGCATATTATGTCTGCTGCTAGATCTTCTCTGTTAATCACCTTGCGCAATATGTCCCTTATCTTTTACCAAGATTTGGCTTCCTCCACTCTGACAAAACGGAGAGCTTTGTGACCATTGAGTGAATGGCTGAGGAATAAGTAAGTGACCTACAGATGGAGATTCCTACAGCACAGCATTTCTTGTATAAGGGGAGGTGATGGGCTGTTTGAAATCTGAGGGAAGGTGAGAGTTTGTTGATGGGAGGGCAGGCGGTGGGTGGAGAGGCTGAGATGGAAGGACCGAGCTCAGCCCCTAGTCAAAGAAAGCGATGAAGGTGGGTAGGTGGAGGAAATTGAAGGGTCCGACCTGGAAAACTTGAGAAGGGTAAATGGTAGGAGTGCTGGGATGCATGATGTTATCTGCTGGGATGTGTTCTCCTAGCTCATTTAGCATGTTGAAGGACAGAGTTGTGTGAGAGAATTGAGCTGTGCTGGGTTACAGTGCTGAGAGGGTGTGCTGTTTGAATGCATTTTTAGGTTCCCTTCAAGTCAGATTCCTGTACAATGTGTTGGGGAGAATCTAAGAATTTGTTTGATGAAGGTTTACTGGTTGTATTGGGGGGTGGGAGGGCGTGGCTTGTGGGTGTTAAATTGCAAATGGTTACTGTGGGAATGACTGTGCATGCATAGCATTTATGTGGGTTTTTGCCGCAGGGAGTGTTCGGTGGGGCCAAACTGGGCAGTTTGTGAGCCATGTATGGGAATGAATTGAAAGTAGTGGGGGGGATCGTATTCAGCTGAGAACATGGAATGTTCAGGTGTTGAACTCCCCACTGAAGAGGAAGTTGGTTCTCAGAAAATTAAGCAAAATATTTCTGCCCATAGTATTCCTGCAAGAAACTCACCCGCTTATACAGGATGAAAAGCTGCTGCATACAAAAGCATTCCCGAGACAGTTCTTTGCCTCAGGTGGGGAGAACAAGCGGGGAGTGGCAATACTGCTGAATGAAAAGATCCCAATGTCCAGGGTTAAGGTTTTGTGGGATTCCAGGGGTAAAAAGTGTGTTTCAGAGGCCTCACCTGGGGGTGCATGTTCACTATGATATCTATGTTTGCTCCAATTGTGGGGCAGGAACATTTTCTGGTGGGCTCTCTGTCGCATACACTAGCTTTCACTGAGGGTCAAATTATGATTGCAGGGTCTTTAATCCGATGCCTAACCTTCTGATGAATACAACCTTCCTTGCTTCTAGACTGTACTTTAAACATGCAAATTCCTTTGTGTCGCTATTTTGAGAACTGGGGCTGGTGGAGGCATGGAGGCTGTTTCATGAGGAGGATGGAAATTTCTCCTTCCATTCACATGTTCATTGGGGCTTCTCCAGATTAGATCTATTGCTAGTGCGCTATATCCGTGTGTATGGGGAGTGGAAATAGGTGCAAGGATGCTATCAGAACATGCACCTGTGTTACTCACTCTGGCGATTGTGGGCAGGATGGAATGAAGTAGGAGCCCTTGGAACATTTCACAATTTCGGATGTCTAATTTGTTTATCCAGCAGTTCCCACGTTTCACATTGGGGTCGTTTGGATTTGAACCAAGATCTTTCAAGACCCCTTTGTCATCAAACCAGGAGAAATTTAGATCACCACAGACAATTACAACTGGGTCAACAAATTCTAACATGCACTCGTCGTTTTAAGAGGTGACAGATGCAATGAACTTCCTGGACGAGATCATTGCCGGGTCCCAGTATGTATTCACAATCAAGACTTGTTTGAGTTGTTTAGAAGTTTGCAATGTACACTGAACTGTTGTTCCTTGCACAAACAAGTTTGGATTTGAGGTTTTTAGCATCATCCAATTTATGTTGTTCTTTATCATAGTCAAAAGACCAGAAAAGGGACGGGCTGTTCGGTTTTTCATCGCGGCTTCGAGCAGAATAGTATATACGTCACATATTGGGCTTTCATGTAACCATGTTTCTTGATGACAGATGACGAGATGCACATCTTTATTAAATCCGGTGTCATGAAATAGGTGTAAAAAACCTCTGGTGTTCCAAGAGATGAGGGAACACACAGGCGGTCATTACGACCCTGGCGGTAGGGTTTAACAGGGCCTGTAGAGCCCCGTTAACCCCCTACCGCCTCATTATGAGGTCTCCCAGCGGGACCCGCTAAGGACGCCTGGTCATTAATGGGCCCGTTGTTAGCATCATCCCCATTCCCATTGAGCTCTATGGTGGCTCCAATGGGAATGGGGATGTACCGGGTCCGGGTTCCCTGAATGGGGAAATACCGGACGCTCCAAGGTCGGAATGGCCCGGTACTTTGCCATTCAGGGACCCTGGACCCGGTACCCGGAATGGGCTAGCCATGCCGCAAATAGCGGCATGGCTACCTCCAAGGTCGTAATGACCTCCACAGTGTCTTGCGTGATTGTAGCTAGCTAACAGAGGTTGGTTTGTCGATCATCTGGGTTTTTTGATCCTTGATGTTTATCATTTTGTTGTTTAATGCCATCTTTTCTGTCTCTTTTTGCGACGACTCTTTCCCATAAAAAGACTCTCCTCTGCTTGTTAGAGGTCCAATTTTCATTGAAAGTCGTAGTATGTGTGGAGCGTTGTTTCTCAGGATAAATCAAAACACAAAAATATTATTTCCTTTCTGGCATCCCACTACGTTTTTTTCAATCAATTGCAGTAAACATGCAGAATGACCCAATCTGACCAATTTTCTGAGACGTATTCCACAATTGCGATATCTTCAGAGGTTATCGTCCTCAAGGCGGGAATACAATGCAATAGTGTCATAATATTTCGCCTATTCAAGTTCACCTTGTTTTTCTCTCGAAAGGTGTTTTCCAATTGGAGTTTCCGATAAGGATAAGTGTTTGCAGACTTTCAAGTGTTTCCTTGATCAATTTTGCATGGGTTTTTTGAGCTTGTGCCAAAGTTTTTTTTGGATTCAGGGAAGAGCTAAGATCATTAGACCGAGTGTCGCTTGGTTTACTCAATACTTTCCTCCTTTTTTCTGGTGAGGATTCGCCATTTACTGTTTTTTTTATCAGCGTTATGGTTGCCCTTCGTACCCAGTAGAGCTCTGAGTTCTGTTACCTTCTTTGGCATAGGACTGGTTGACGAATATTCTGTACAGCACTCTATCTCATTAAGTGGTTCATGATCACCGTCGCTCTGCTCATCGTCATCAATGGAGTAAGTAGAAAGATCAGCTAAATCGACTGAAGTGCTTATTTCTGTTTCTCTCACATCATCGACCTCCAGCCTTTGATGTTTTTTTGGGTTAATAGGTGCATTTAGACTACCCTGGTCTCTAGTATCTTTTCAGGATTGAGTACGGTGCTTGGAATTTTATCAATCACTGGCCCGCTACCTTGGTTGGCCATAGATGTTGGTGGTTGGAACTCAAAAGGTTTTTCCAATGTCTTTTCTGCTTGCCTGAGTAGCAAGTCTGAACATTTAGCAATCTTTGTAGAATTTGGCATTGGAGCAGTAGGTTGAGACATTTTGGCCCCTACTATTGGGGCACACTGCGTCTTGCACGAGAATGTCAAAGTCATAGGTGTACACTTTCGGACGGCTGAATGCGAGGACACACTGCTTTTCCAATTGCAGGCACCCGTCACTGCAGGCAAAGTAGGTTTATCACAAATGTGTCTCATCCATTTGGTACATTCAAGGACAACTTCCATTAAGTCAGATTTTTCAGACATCTAATTTCTGGCTAGATCACTTAAACTGTGGTGCCATTTCGAGGAGGTTTTCCCCCTCAGTATCTAGCCTTTTTTCAATTTGCTCGGTGAAATTTTCAACAGCTGTTAATTTAGAATTTAACGCTGCCAAGAGAGATACTTGATCCTCAGGGAGTCATTTAGAGCCTCATATAGTTTCACAAAAGGAAGCATTGCTATGGATGTATCTGCAAGTACATTATTGTGAATTTGGATTGCAGCAGCTATGGATAAATTGCTTTTATTGGACACTTCGTTGTCATTTTCTACTTGCCGTAGAGTTGTCGCATGGCAGTGACAATGAGGTTCCAATATAATGGAGTCATCTTGGGACTCTCCATTCGCCGTGCCTACGTATTTGATATTTTGTGATTGTTTTGAACCGGTTTAAGCAAGTTTGTTTAGAACCTGACTTATCGGTCTTGGCTGTGGAGTACTTGTGAGCTCCTTATGGAACGCCACAGAGACAGATGTTCTTCAATTTTTCACCCCATAATCTGTCTTGTGCTCTCCATTGTAATTCGCTGGATTCTGTAAATAGACATTCGAGTATTTCACTGCAGCGAGAGACTCACTGCTTTCATTCAGTCTTTCTCTCATAGTTAGAAAATCTCGCTTTAGGCGCTCAGTTAATCGGGCTTCTCTTGCTGCAGGATCAAAGCGAGGGGGACGTTTGTGCAGGAAGTCTTGACCATCTGTGTCTCTAACAGTTTCAGCATGGATGCAATGTCGATCAGGTGACTTTTCTCAGCGCGAATCGTCTATTCTCTCACTGGCATTTTCACATATCGGCGCCTCCTCTTTATGTTGACCAAGCTCATCAATCATGCAAGTCAGTTTCACTATTGGAGAAAGAAGAGACTTTTCATCTCGTGCATTTAATGGTGGCATTTCAGCGGCGCTCACAGTGGGATTTCTCTGATGCACGTTCATACTTTGCAATTTTGCCATTTCTTTCAATGGTTGCGGTTGCAGTGATTGCAGAGTGTTAATGTTGTCAACTTCGACATTTGGCACACTTTTGATGGAAGAACCCTAAGGTAAGGTACCGTTGACAGTCACTTCGCTATGTGAGGCAAGTGGCACGCTATAGTCTGTAAGGATTTCTATTCACTGCATTTGGGTCCATTAGCAAGTTTGGGATCCGTAATTCCAGCAATTCCAGCAATTCGGTGTCCTTTACGTCAGATTGCAGGTGCATAGTAGCAGATGCTGAGTCGCCTAGGTGAATTGCCTTGTTTGTGGCACTGAACAGACTTCAAAGATGGTGGAATGAAGTGCTTCAAAGGAGTTCGTATTGTGTGAGGAGCTAGTACATCAGAAAAATCTGAGCCGGAAAGCCGTGCTGCAGCAAAGGGCTGACAACGATAAGATCGGCCTTGCCTCAATAACTCCGTCAGCATTGTTCGCATCACTCACCTAGGCCAAACAGGCATCGGAAAGGGGTTCCGATTCCAAGCGGTGACGGTGCATCAGCAGTTCCTCAGGGGGAAATGCTTCTCGAGGTTGCCTCTTCACAGCGTGCACGACTGCTGCACAGCTGCAAGCGGACTAGAGCAGACTGGACTCCTGCGGACTCACACGCGGGACTATGCGCCGTGACTCAGTATTTGTAGGAAGTCCTAAGTGTTAAAGGCACAACGCAGTTGATTGTAGCAGCATGAAAAAAGACCAAGTGACTGGAGCAGGCTGGACTCCTACAGCCTCTGTTTTTTTATGATAGAGCCGGGCAAGAGGTGGCCTCAAAAGGATAACATTGCTTTAGAGGTCGACAACAAATGGGATCAGGCTCCAACCATCTGGCCACATTCTCCGCATCCAAGGATTTTCCCAAAGGAGAGGGTCAGTTTAGGGTCAAACCTGGGTCAACTTGCAGTCAGTACAATGTCAGATTAACATGAATACCAGTGTTATCCAAGCCAACATAGGACCTTTTCTTTTTTCCATATATTTACACCATTAAATACTATTTAAAATACACCATATTATAAACAACTGTGCACAGTTATCTGACAGTCGTGGGAGAAATAGATACACAGTTTAGCAAATAATGTGGGTGAAATTTACTGAAGGGCCCAATATTGTTCTTGGGATGGTTTAGTTTTTGGCACCATTCCCATGTGTCTTATTCTCAGGTGCACAGAGTATTCCTTGCATTATGTAGGTGGACCCTTGTGGTAACGAGTAAGACATGGAAATCATTTAAAATGAATAATTCTTCTGACACTTACACCCTGATTCATGGAATTATTTGCGCATAAAACGCACATTTGCGCGCCATTCTGCCTGAAAATCCCTGTTTGAGGTATAGGGATTTTCGGGAAGAATGCCGCGCAAATGTGCGTTTTATGCGCAAATAATTCCATGAGTCAGGGAGTTAAACTTTAAACAATCTCCATTTATCTTGGATTTTCCCTATGATGAGTCATCTGTCTAATACTTAAAAGAAGCAGCAAAGTTTGCAGTTTTACAGCATCACTTTGGCTTTAGGGATACAGTCTGTGGTTCCGTCTATAGTGACAAATATAAATCCTAGTTTGTAAACTTCATTTTACATTTTCTTTCGGGGTTCTAGTAAAGTTCTAGTGAAGTCTCAAGATTGTGTGCTGATGACATTCACCTTATTTTTAGATTTCTATAGCACAACTTCATATTGCCCATTGGGATTCTGTAAGTTTCAGGTCCAGTTCAGCGTGTCATTTCAGATAGAGTGTTCCTCTAACCCCATCATCCTGGACATTAGGTTGGTATCAGATGTAATTAAGCTTTCTCTCTTCCATGCCAACCAAGGGGGATATCAGGGAGAGCATTGATAGTGGATAAGGCTTGGAATAGGCCACAACAATTGCCAGTTTCTGGTGCAGAATCGTGTCTCTTCACCTCAGGCTATAATGAGATTTCACCTCCTAGTACCTCTTCTCCCTGGCATGTAATTTAATGTGTGTAATTCTTGTTAGTAACTGTCTAATTCTCCTCCTCCTTTTCAGTTTGTAGTTGCCCAACCAGGGTGCAGATGATATTTTAAATTGGTCCATCTTAGGTTTCTTGCACAAGCAGCCATTCCCTTCTCACCTCAGAGAAATTGGGTGGGCACAGCGAAAGGCCTGGGTCCTTCTTAAAGCACAGTGTTGCCTGTGGACTCACCCGCAACATTAATTAGTTTTTCAGAGCCTCAGATCCAAGTATCTCCTTATCTGCCATATTTTCTCAGAAGCTTCTGTGGTGAAGTTTTGATAATCAATGCTACTTCCTCATGTTCACTATGTGGAAGCCCCTTTCCTCACTGCCTCTCACCATTCCTCTTTTCAGAGGCCATTGGGTAATTTCCTGCTCCCTAGAAGACTTTTTTGAGCAATACAGCCATCCTATTCCAATAGCTATATGAGATTATAAAAGGTAGAGTTCTCACCATACACAACTTGTCACAGCACATTATGTTTGATGCAGGTAACCCTTCTCCAAATTGTCACACCATGTTGCTGTGTGCTGTGGACAGAACATGTAGCTACAGGCACTTTGTGCCCTGTTAAATGTGAAAGTGCCACGTTGTGGCAAAACGATTACCAGCATCTAAGAAGGCTTTCTCAATCATGTACTGGTGATACATTGGGTTAAAATAGTGGCAATGGCTGTTTTGCCTGATAAATAAGCAATGCCTACAAATGCCACTCTCAAGTGCTGTATGGAAGGGGTGTATTGTTTGCCTTGCTCATGCAGAGTGTCTAAGTTTGGACACAGTCAGCCTTAAAGGTTGTTCTTGGGATAAACTCTTAATCAATTTAGGCAAAACCAATTTACCTAGCCTCACCTTTAAGCTCTTGTCATACACAAAGTGATTTAATCACTTCACCTCTGAGGCATAACTTCATTCAATGCAACTAAACATATATGTGTAATGTATTATTTTTCTTTGGGGTGTTAAGTCCTTTTAAACATACATCTAATTTTGACCTACTCTATCGATAGTTTAACAGGTTGTTTGTGTAGGTTTACAGTGATACAGATGTCAGAATGATAACAATGAATCTCCCCTGCTTACATTCCTCATGGTGCTTGGGAAAGCAGAACACGTGAGATTTATACAGAAAGAGGCCTGATCTGCTAACATGTAGTCGATCATTTTTAAATGTACTCTCTTTTTATTTGTAATGATTTAGTTCCCTGACTTTATTTTTAAGGAAAATGGCTTCAGGTGTTCATTTAATAGGAATTACCAGAAGCTCTTTACATCACAAACTCAAGCAACACCCAGAAAAATATGCTAAACATCATCAATTAGCTAAGAAACCCAATTAGGCACAAAACACCCACACCCTGACAAAGACTATGCAATGGCCTTGCAGACATGTGCAATAACAAAATCACAAACATCCAGCAAGTCATTAAGAGCATGCCCAAAACCACCACCAACCCCCTAACCAGCCAATGACGGAACCATGTACAAGACTAAACAGCTACTCACCAATTTCAACAGTAACATTCAATAGCCTAGTGAACAAACGTAGCAGAGCCAGCTCTCCAGGAGACCCCTGCCCACCAGACATACACAAGACTATCCTCGCCCAAAAACCAACTGCAGAATGTTTTCTCAACCTCTTCAACCGTTCACTAGTATCCAAAAATGTGCCACGATCCTTCAAATCGGCATACATCAAGCCACTCCTTAAAGACCCACCAGGAAGCACTGAATACCTAACAAAATACTGACCAATTTCAAACATCCCATACCCAGCAAAAACTCCTAGAAAGCTATTTTAACAAACAAATTCTGGAACATATAGAAAACAATCAGATACTCGATCAGGCACTAGTAGGCTTCAGGCCCATGAGAGGAAGGGAAACAGCATTATTATCAATGTGGGATGATCTAAATTCTAACACAGACTCCAACATCAAATGAGCACTAATACTACTTGATCTATCAGCAGTCTTCGACACAGTCCACCACAAAACACTCATAAAAAGACTCGAAGAAATAGGAATCAGCAACACAGCGTTACTTTAGCAAAAATCCTTCATGGTAGAAAAACAGAAACAACATTGCTTACCCCCTTCAGCTGAACACCTCGCACAACAACTTCCCTTTCACCACTGCTGTTCAACATCTACTCAACCCCTCTCATCAACCTCCTCAAAGACACAGTTATGGAGATGACACACAAATCATCTATAAATCAACACTAGTGGAGGACAAGACCCAACCCATTTTAACTGCACCACAGAAATAAACCATTGGATGAGTGCCAACATCCTTAAACTCAACCCGGACAAAACAGAAATCATGATCACCCACAATGACCCGTCAAACTAAAACCACATTCCATAGACTATTGAAATGGAAAATCAACTGTAACCATCCAAAGCGGTTAAACATCTCTGACAATCAATGAACAATGACTTAACACTCTAACCGTAAGTCAACACAGTAAAAAAGAAGTGCGTACTGCACCTACACACAATCAAGCAAATACTACCCTTTCTCACCTTACTGCATAGAACCTTTGCCGTCATTTATCTCGTCATGTCAAGAATAGACTATGCCAACAGCATCTATCTTGGAATGCCAGACTACCTTACCAAAAAAAAGGTCCATCAACGAAATTCACCTCGAACCTAAACAATACTCAAAGCAGAAATTTGGTGGAGCAGCCTTCTTCTGACACTTAGACTCACTCTCCTCTCAAATAAATACAAGCACAGAAGATCACCTAAAGTTCTTAAAATTGCTAAAAACATGGCTCTCTAACTCACCGAGCTAAACAGCAAATATCATTGAAGGGAAACTTCCAACACATCACAATAGGAACAACAAATACAGCTGAAACGTGATGAACCGAAACATGGCTAACCAGCGAAATAAAGCATGCTACCACAAATCACCACAGAATACTATTAATTCGACAGATCAACATGTCCATGGATCAAAAGGACACAGATGACTCTACACTAACCTTACTAAAAACTCCAATATCCATAATTTCCAAACTTTATACCAGTCAAATTAAAGCAACCAGACTTTTTCTTAACTCAAAACCATACAATCACGAACCACAGCCTCAGTTGTACGTTCTCTAGCTTCCTGTTTTCTTCCAAATATCATTTTAAGTTCTTTGCCTTACCGAGAAGGTGCAACATGATCAAGGACCAACCTACTTATATAAAGACGTTCACAACCATTGATCCCAAAAAGTTTATCGGAAGTTTATTTCCCTAAAATTCTTCAAGAGGTGTTTGGGTGGTTGAGGATTTCAATTCCAAGACTCCATTTTCCTTACAGCATTGCCAAGTGGAGATATACTACTGGCGGTGTGCTCGTAAGACTCATTTATCCACTCTGCCTTCTAATCATGAACTGCTCCTGTTCCATTTTCCCTTCCTCATCTAGTATATCACACTGCTCTCAAGTCCATACCCGTTATAACGCTTTGCAGTGACGAGCCCGCATTAAATTAATGCAAAATGACCTTTCTGCATTGAAACTACTCATGAAAAATAAATAATATTCCCTCAAACCATATTTTCACTGGAGCAAAACAAATGTCCAAAAATAACATGAAAATACTGAAAATTTTACAAAATAAAGGTGGACAATTTTCACACACAATCTCAGTACTTATTTTTATTAAAATATCCCCAAGTTGAACGGAATCATTCTTGGTTGTCTTAAAGATTGTTCACAAGAACAATGCACCTCTTATTAGACACTGCAAACCTGTGTTTCCATGCAGCGCCGCCAATTCGACTGTATCGCTCCTACATTGCCTGAGCTTCACTGGCTCCCCCTCCCCACCCGGATTATATTAAAAACTGCATGTACCCTCTACAAAGCAGTCTCGAACAGAACACCAACTCTAATGCCTCACTTAGCAAATCCAGCAAAAGGTTAAAAGTCTAAGCTACGCAGTAAAGAGACGACTCACAGGCAACCCCTCTCCTGCTGCACACCAGTCATCGTGAACTCAATCCCATCAAAGGCTCGAAATGCCCCCACCATCACCAGTTCTGCAAAACACTGAAAACGTGGTTCTTTAAACAAAACCTGCCAGATGATTAAAAAGCCCACCCTCCCTCCACCTACAGTACTTTCTACTCCATAAAATGCCAAGCCCGGCGTTGGCACCTTATCATTGGTAAATTCTCTGCTACTATTGAGCTTGGTTCATGTTATAAGCAATAACAATACATACAATAAATAAAGACCACAGGTGTGGCCAGGGGGAAGGATGTATCTAATCAACTGATGATAGGAATACAATTATACACTGCAAATGATGAAGGGCAACATCCATTGCCAGATCCTGTTCGGCACAGCCTCTTTCACTCTCCGCAGTGAACAGAATAATGTTTGAGATCAGATGTGTACTTTGCCTGTGAACTCCAACATTTTACATTGAGTCAACAAATTCCCTTTTTCATTTTGGCAGCTATGTAATGCTTCACTGTAAAAGAACAGGACATCTGGCAATTGATTTAACAACGTTTCAAAGTAGTACAGTATCAGATCTGTCTGGATGCCAAGCACTGGCAATCAACTTCAGCAAAGAAATGCAACGAAGCTTGCAGTACAGATGGCAGTTTGGGAAAATAGAACAAGTACATTATCTGACTATGTCTTGGAGCTTGGAGATGCTAGACTATGTCAAGCGAGTCACAGTGATTCATCAGTGCTTCTGCAACCTGCAGAACAGCTTCAATACATGTTCAAGGATCGCAGAGGAAACCACAGTAACCCACCCATCGGCAGTCTGGGGTAAAGTATAAAGTTATCAAATGATAGAGCTCTTCGTCTCATTCAGAACCAGACAGGGTGATGCATGGGCAACGAGAAGCCTCTGGAACATGGGTATGACAGTGGACTTCTTCAAGACGGGCCGAACTGATGAACTCAAGATGTGTATATAGATATTAATGAAGAGGTGCGGGAGGTGGAGGTTCTCTGTTAAACGTAAACTGATAGAAAGCCTTGTATAAGATAGTTCTTCAATGTCAGGGTTAAACCGTTTTCTTTTTTTTTTTTAATGTTGCCAAATTCCTCCATCAGTTTCCACATTATCATATGATGCTCCAGCAAGGAGATTTGGAGCATATACATGATTAGTGCCAGATTAATAAGAACAATCTTAGAGAGATGACCCCCAATAGCAATCATAATTATTTCACTTCACGCAGCTAACATTTTGCCTTCATGTTTACATTCCTGCACGTAAACCTGAGTCGAATGGATGGCCTATTTTATAGTTTTGGAGATGCTCTTTATTTTGGCATCCCAACATTTTCCACACTCCCATGTCCATCCAAAGAAGACTGGAAAAGTGGTAAACTGCCTCTAGCATGCTAGAACACATGAGGTTTTCTTAAGCAGATGGTTATCTCACTTTACTCACTAGAAGTGTTGGATTATTTCAGGACATTGTACTGGTTTTCAAAGTCGTTAATGCCAAAACAAGTGGGTAGGGGTTAAAAATACTACACAGACTTTATCGGCACTATAGTTGAGGTTTATGTGTCTAAGTCATTTCAGTGGGCGTCACTCAGTGATATGATTTCAGGGCAGGGTTTACATGTATGTGTGTATGCATTGGCTGTTGTATGGTGTGATACTGGCTGGGAAGCAATGGAGAGTGCTAAAACAAGAGGGTAGAGGAATAGGGCACGATAATCTTGATGGAATTAGTAAGGTAGAATGATGAGAGCACAGTTAGAAGGTATGCAGAGATGGGATATAAGTGCTTAGTGGCAGGGGAAGAAGTATAGTGGACGGGAGGCAGGGCTGGTCTGGGAGGGCCAGCATGTTGTTGGTCTATTAGGTGTTGATGAATATAGGCTTCTACATCCCATTTCAGACTAGCAGCCGAGAGGGCGCTAGTAGGGTTTCAGGCAGAATCTTATGCCATTTATTTGGGTGCATCGTTGGAGAACCTTGGTTCCTGGACTTTTCCTTCCTTCAGTTATTGGTTTAGAAATCAGATGCAAAATAAAGAAAAAGGGCCTCATTACGACCCTGGTGGAATGGGTTTAACGGCGCCGGTAAAGGTGCCGGCGCCGTTAAACTCATTCCGCCCTATTACGAGGTCCCCTTGCCAGACCTGCTCTGGACGTCTGGTTCGACCAGACGTCCTTAGCGGGTCCCGCGAGGGGACTAGCATGTTAGCATGCTCCCCATTCCCATTGAGCCCTATGGGGGCTCAAATGGGAATGGGGATGGTCCGGGTCCGAGTTCCTTCAATGGGGAAATACCGGGCCCTCCAAAGTCGGAATGGCCCAGTATTTCCCCATTCAGGGACCCCGGACCGGAATTTGGAGGCAGCCATGCCCTTATTAAGGGCATGGCTGCCTCCAAACTCGTAATGAAGCCCAAAGGGTTTGCAATCTAGTAAAGAGCAGGCTTGGTCTTGTGTTGTCCCCAGAGATGGATTATTATAAGCATCACATGTTTGTCCACTGTTATGATAATTACTTTGGATACCCATAAAACTACCCAGAGAATCGATGTGTGGCAGCATGCTCACACCTGGACTCAGGACAAGTTATGGCTCAGATTTGTCACTAGCAGATTATTTATGTATTTTATTTATTTATTTACTTCTATAGCGCCGAAAACCCACAGGCATCAGGGTGCTTACATTAACATGAAGAAGACAAACAAAATGACAGAACATTTAAAGTAGCTTCTTTAAAATGAAGCAGCTGTTCAGCTGCTGAGAAAAGCCAATCTTGTTTTATATCCCTCACCCTATGTAAAGGAGACAACACATTTGTATCCATCTTTAGCATAGTGCCTGCTGGTGCTAGTAATACAAACAAATCATTTTAAGGGGTTTCTGTTTGGATGGCTATATGAGCTGCTAGACTCGATTTGCATACTCATAGCTGCATTCTATAGAGCATGAATGGGGAGCTGTGGCATGTGTCCACAGACGTGGTGTAAATTATACATACCTTAAACTCGGATGGAGTTAATATTCGATGCTGCTTTCCTAGGTCCAAAGTGATTGGCTAGACTTGCTAGCTGTGGACTATCTACACTTGAGATCCTGAGCAGTGGCGGAGATGCCCAAATCTGAGGGGCTGCAGCAGAAGGAGAACCACCAAGGCCTGAGACACTAAATCTGCAGGGGAAACGCCAAAGTCTGAGACAAAGCAGTAGAAGGCAGCATGGTCAGATATGAGACGCAGCAGTAAATGGCAGACCACCCAGAGTTGAGACAATTGAGTAGTGGGAGAAATGCCCAAGTTTGAGGCACAGCCTTGGATGGAAGGAAGCCTAACACATGAGGTACAGCAGCGAATGGGGAACCACCTGGACTTGAAATTCTTGCTTAATGGGAGAGATGCCCAAATCCGAGATTCAACACTACATGGTGGAAAACCTACGTTGAATATTAACATCACATGCTGAAATGCCTACATTTGGGACTCCTAAGCAGGGGGAGAAATGCCCACCTTTGAGAATCAACAGTGCATGCAGAAACACCTAGATTTGAGAGAAAACAGTATCTGCAGAAAGGCCTACATTTGAGACAACAGTACTTGGTGGAACACCTGACATTGGGATACCTGAGCAGCGGGAAAAATGCCTAAATCTGAGAGACAACAATACATGCAGATACCCCTATATTTGAGAGTCGACAGTGCATGTTGGAACACCTGACATTGGGATACCTGAACAGTGGGACAAAACGCCTACATTTGAGAGTCAACAGTACATGGTGCAACGCCTTACATCCCCTTTCTACATGGCCTTTCATGGATTTCTCCACAGCCTTTGAAATGGTTAAGCATCCAACGTAATGCGAAATGGTTAGGGCCGTGAATATCCAAGGACATGTATTAACAATTCTGAAGTTAATACATCAGAATACAGTGTTGTGTGTTAGGTTTCGGACACTGAGTGGGAATGGATGGAGGATTTTTGGTTATTATGGCTGTGTGACAGGGGCTTGTTTTGGCATCCCTTCTGCTTAACCTGTACACCAATGTACTGATCGACAGGCACAGCGATGTTCTATTTGCATGTGCTGTGGCAGTCCCCTTGCTCGGCCATGCTGAAGTAACTGTTCTTCTAGCCAGAATTCCCAATGCATTGCTAATTGATGTATATGAGACATTCATGAGAGACAGAAGCCTGCCAATAATCTAGGTACATCTAAATGATTAGCTATTAGTGATAGAACATAACACTCCACTCCTTGAAGGTTTTATTTTAGAGCAGGTGCAACAGGTGCAACAGTTTACCTATTCGGGAGTTGTCTTCTCAGAAGAGCTCAAAGCTTCAGTCTACAACCATAAACAATCTGTTGCCATGGCATAGGCGAATTGAGCCATCATTCACTCCACTGTGAGCATGCTATGCATTTATTTTGCTAGATCTTGAGTAAATGGCCTACAGGTATCAGACATTTGGAGGCATGAACCATATGTCAGGCTTAAAAAAATAAAAAAAAACAACTGAAGAAGCTTTTTCAAGAGATTGCTGCTATATGTTCCACGTCGACAGCCAACTTTGCAGGGCACAATGGGCTAGGGAAGAGCTTCATCTTGGATTCTGACCTGTCTACACGCCTGCAGGATTGGCGAGGCTGTTCATGCAGGATGTTTGTGGCAGGAACATTCCCTCCAACACTCCTTGGCCAATGCCTTCACTGTTTTAAACTGTGTGAAGGATCAGATTCTTTTTTTCATTATGGAGTCCAAACAGTTAATTCCCTCTAAATATTGACCAGTCACTATTATAAAATAAATATGTAAATACAAAAAACAAGAAATATTCACCAGTCTCTATTATTGATGTACGTCTGTGAACTGTTCTCTCAGCCAGCTTCGATCATTGAAAAGTTTAAGAGCACGGGATGCGACTGTCAGCTCTTGAAACAGAACACTATGTTGTAAAATATAAATACATATGAACTCAATTAATATTATTTATTATGTATACCCGGAAGACGCTTTTGACTTGAGGATCGCCCTACTGGCTGGCCTTTGGCTCTCTGGCAACATTCAATGAATCTATACGGTAAACCTATATGCCCCCTTCTGCCCACATGCACAGGAGCCAGTGATGCTTGTTTTGTTATTGTGCCCCACTGCAATTCGTGCCACAATGGTGACCCCACTGCTGAGGTCTCGTGCGTTGAAGTTAATCTAGCTGGGATTTCTTCTCAAAATAATTCCAGACCAAGCAGTGGTGGTAGCGCTAGAACACATGAATGTCATGCGTTGAGTTTACATGGCAAAGACAACTGCAATTGATTGATAGTACATTTGTCCTGGATTTTGTTTTGGTTTCTATTTTCATCTTTTGTATTTAACATGGGTGTTTTAAGTTGTATTTACTATAATGTAATACTGTTAATAATAAACATTCTCTTAATGTGTATATCTGTATGGGTTGTATCCGAATAAACATGATGTTTAATGATGATGATGATCAGGGAGCTGGCAATGTCATTATTTATATCTGCGTTCTCTTCAGTAACAAAGAGTCATAAATATAATTAGTACCCAACGAGAATGAAAGAACCATTCTGATTGGCCCTTGCCGGGCTTTGCCCAGCGTGAACCCCTCGGATTCCACGCCTTTGTCCTGGGCGGGGGCGTGGCATCCCCTCAGCCAATGAGGAGGCTCGAAGCAGGGCCATCCCCGCTCCGAGCCTCCACATGGCTGGAGGGAGGCCGCCTTCGTTCCGGTTTGTTTTTTTTTTACCGCCCTACCACCCCCACTTACCCTCAGCCTGCTTTGTCCCCAGCGGGGGACGATGGCAGCCTCCTGCCATGTGGAGACTCGGAGCGGGGCCTCCACACGGCTGGAGGCTTCCATAGTCCCCAGCGGGGACCCAGGTACGTTTCTTTTTTTCTTTTTTGTTTCCCATCCGCCCTCACAACCCTAATTGTTCCCAGCGCGTCTGCTCCCGATGGCCGCCATGGAAAGGGAAAACAGACTCCGTTCTCCCTTCCCCTGTGGCCATTTTCTCAGTCATTTCTTTTTCTTTTTTTCTGTTCTGAAATGCTGCAGCATTTTGGGACAGAATAAAATGCTTTTAGTACCCCGTCTCGCAGATCTTGTGGGCCGGGGTACTAATAGCAATATGCCCCTTGCGGTGGGGGCATTACCCAGTCAGCTAATGCCCTGGGGCCTTCATTAAGGCTATACCTATGGCTACAACTATGGGCTCCGGGGCATTACCTGACTCGGTAATGCCTCCGCTGCTCGGCGCATGTTGCTTAAAGAAGATATGTGTACATGAACATTATCAATGTCTGCCCAGCAAACATGTGAATTTAAAATTGCTATTCAAATGAACAAACATATCACGTGTATATCCTTTTAAGGGGCACGTGGCAATAAAAAAAGGGGGGTCTGTGCACATCACAAAAATAAGTACAGAATTATTTAATTTCTACTTGCCTTCCATTTAATACAACGTGTTTGCAGTGCATACCTTCAGAAGCAATCTCTATAATGTTATTATACATGTACTGGATGGAATAGAATATGAGGTCTAGTAATGTGAAGGCTATGAATGACAGATATGGCAGACTCTCTGCAAGTCCCACTCCCACACACCCACCATATCCTGAAGGGGAACATTCAGAGAATGCTTGCTTTCTGGTTTAAGGGATTCCCTGAAGCAATATTTAAAAGAAAGAAAAAGCCACACACTTCGTCAGTGTAGGTGAAAATAGTCATAAATGCAAAATATGCTACTTCTTGTAAACACTCCCTGCTAGGGCTTACTTACCATATAGATAATTGTTCATTTTACATCTTTCATTCAACATTCCATTCATAACCAAGTTATTTTCAATATGAACAATATGAACAAATAATGCATTATCAACATATTACTAAAATATGGCCTAATTTATGTTGACATGACTTATTTTGAAAAGTAGATTATAAAAATGGCTTCCAACTTTTTGTTTGCCCCTTTAATTTGGCCCCATGTTCCTTATTTTGAAACTTACATGTCCTATAAGACTATGTATTTTCACCAGCTTCATATGGCATGGTATTTTACGATGTTGTGTAGAATGCACCAGGCCATTCCTGACTCCAGACAATTGTCTGACCCTCGCGAGAACCCTCATCTTATCCAAAATAGACTATTGCAATGCCCTATACCTTGGGACGAGCCAAAGAAATCTGGACAAACTACAGGTCACACAAAACAACGCCATTAGGGCAGCATTTAACATACCTAGACGGAATCATATAGCCACTATCAGACGCAACATCCAGTGGTCACCTATCTTGCACCGCATATCACTCAAATCACTTGTGCTCACACACAAGGCACAGAACAATGCAGCTCCAGCCTACTTAATATCACGTTTCTCGCACCACACAGCCACCAGACCCTTGAGAGCTGCCCAGGCGCACACTTTGGACATCCCCAGCTTCAAATTACGCTCGGCAGGAGGGTCAAGTTTTCCAGTCCTTGCTGCCAAGCTCTGGAACTCACTCCCCAATGCACTAAGGAACATTCCGCTTTGCCACGTATTCAAAACCAAAGCTAAACTTTGGTTACGGGAACAAGACATCCTGTAAATTTGTAACTGCTCACAGCGCGTACCCTTCTACTGTAACCTTGGGTACTGCTACTTTGTTGTTATTATCTATGTCATTTTCACCCGTTATGTTATACTGTATCATTGTCATTTTCACCGTTCATGTTATACTGTATCACTACCTATGTAACTGTTAACCTCTTCTCCTGGAACCTGTAACTTCTCCTCTGCAACTTGTAACTGCCTACTAAACATGCGCCCGCAAGCCTCCGGGCAAGGTGCGCAATACAAATAAATAAATACAAATACAAATACAAATGTGTGGGTATACTCTAGGGGTTGGTGGTGCTGGGCAGCAAGTGGAATAACACAAATTGGAGCTGACCAATGGCACATTTATCACATCATGGCATGGGAAGCCAGGAACTATTTATTTAAGTCTGTGCCTAAAAGCGAAATAGTCAATGGTGGCAAAGACTTCTGGGCAAGAGGTGGTAAGATTAAGGACATTCCACCATATATATGCTTGGAGAAGTTTGTTTGTTTGTTTTTTTATTCACTGATTACGTGCTCCAGACCCGTAGGTAATAGGGCGCTACAGTATGAGAATGCAAGGCTTTCATAGTTATACAATATACAGATATATACAAATATAATAAAGTCTTCTGTAGTTACAAAGCACAAATTGATGTACGAATATGGCAGCTATATGGTTACAGTAATATATAATGTACAAATATACAAATTACAGAGTACTTCGCTCCGTGGAGCAATTGGACTCGCAGGTAGAGTAGTTTACATATGAGGTTCAACAATATACAATGTTCAAATGTACAAATTACCGAATGTTACATTCCGTAGACTACTTGGACTCACAAATAGAATAGATTCCACATGAGTTTCAAGTGGTAACATAAAGTGAAGTGGGGCTGGTGGGTGAGAGGGAATAAGTGACTCCACACAGCCTGAAGCGGTAGGAGGCTATAGGTCAGATGTGATGATGTGTTTTATCACATTTTTCCTAAAAAGTAGGTAGGGTTGGTCAGTTCGCAAGTCCTGTGGAAGTAAGTTCCATGATTTCGCCGCCTTTACAGAGAAGCTATTACCCCCAATGGTGGTAAGGCTAAATCTAGGTATAGCCAGGCAATTAATATTACCAGCTCTGGTTAGTCTGGGAGAGATTCTCCTCTGAAATGTATCTGTAAGGTAGCTGGGGTCAGCGTTGTTCAAAGCTTTATGAGTCAGGTACAATGTCTTTAGCAGTATTTTATTGCCCGTAGACAGCCATTTATGTTGGCGTCTGAGGGAGGAAATATGAGTTCTTTTATTTATGCCTAGCTCTTAAGGCGTTATTTTGTAATATCTGGAGCTTCCGGATTGTGGTTTTATTGGCACTGCTATATAGGGCATTACAATAGTCAATTCTAGAGAGTATTAAGGCTCTGGCCAGGATCAAGCAGCTATCATCAGAGAGGAATGGTTTGCCTGCTCTTAGCAACTTGCAGGTGTAACCCGTGGATGAAGTTAGGGATTTTATCTGTTTGTCAAAAGACAGTGTGGAATCCAAGTAGAAACCAAGGGTTTTCACCTCCTTGGAGACTTTAACGGTATTCCCATCGATATTAAATGAGGAAAACTCCTTTCCTAGTTTTCTGATGTTGGCCTGTGATCCCAAAATTAACAACTCGGTCTTATCGTCGTTCAAGCATAGGCCATGAGTGGCCATCCATGCTTGGATGATAAGATATACCTTATTCACCAACTCTGTGTCCTTACTATGATCGCCAGAAAGCGGGAGGAGAATCTGGGTGTCGTCTGCATAGTTCGTGTAGGTGACACCCAGATGGTCCAGATCATTGAACAGGGGTTGGGTGAATATACTGTAGAGAGTTGGCGAGACACAAGAGCCCTGAGGAACACCTCACCAAATAGGGGTCGGGTCAGCGGCTGCCGAGGGGGAGAAGACTCTCATAGTTCTCTCACTCAGGAAGGAGTCATAATTTGGCCTGCTTGGAGGGTGGACCATCACCATGGAAGGCTCCATGGGACAGACAAAAATACTTACATTGTATTCAAAATGTGATTGGCAGACGGTACAGAAAATGCAGTCAGTAAAATGGGCTCACATCTCTTTAAGCCAGTCACGAGACGGGCTGCCACATTTTGCATCACTCGATGGTGCTTGATCAAGTAGACGTGGCAGGAACGATAGAGTTATAATAGTCTGGTTGATATGCAATCATTGAAGCAATATTGAGGAATCTTTTGAGGGGGTTTTCCTATAATTGGACCTCAGCGCCCTTGTGTATGCTTGGTAATTTCCTTACTCAGGGTCGCATGGAAGAGTAACAACGGAGTATCTGGTTCCTCGACTCTGTTTAATTGAAAGACAAGTTCATGCAGTTACATTAACATGTTGCCCATGCGCCCACATTTTACCGATAAAAAAGACAAATGACCGCTTTCTCAGTGTTCCAATATGATTTTTTGGGTTTTAATTGTTCTGATTTTGTCCCAAAAATAATCTTGCACATTTGACAATGCCCTTTGTGATTACACGTGTTTCGACGGTATCCCCGTCTTTCTCAAATCAGGGCTGGTCATGTTTCATTTGCAAATAAAAATTTCACAAAGTCATATTTTGTAACTGAAAAAATTACATTTTCATTGACCATTACATGTATTACACATTTTGTAAAACAAATTAAATTATAAGGTATTAATAAGCAGCCATGTTAGTATATTTTTGCAATGTTGTCATTCATTACAACAAAAAAAAAAAACATTCAAGAGATTGGCCGTTGGAGGAGCGGTAAAGGGTAGGAGTGCTTAGGGGTGGTAGAAAGAACATCAAAAATATATGATAAATAAAATAAAATAAAATAAAATGGTAAAAGAAAGTTAGTTAGTTTGAAATAGTGTGAGACTTAACATAGTAAACAAAGACTAATAGTACCCCATTTCTTATTTCATTTAATTTACTTATAAGTCTTTGAAAAACTTGGCTTGTATGGTATTTAGGTTCAAACTAAAACTGCTTACCCAATGGTGCTCGTTCGAATATATATTCTTTGTGTCTTTGGTATCTAATTCACAGGTTAAATCCCAGCCTAGTCGAAAAAAAAGTGAATGGAAATGGATCAGGACATGTGATGCCCCATTCTATTGTCAGACAGCCATGCAGGTATCCACTCTGAACAAAAAAGTATTCCCCTTAATTTGTGTAACGTGACGGCACTGCAATCGTGCTCTAGTATCTCAAAATGACGACCTTTAACAACTTAATTTCGTTTCATTTTAACTGCAGGCAGATCTCCATGTAAACATTACAGTCTTGCCCTTAATTTGTGTAACGTGATCGCTACCTGGCATATACAAGGAGTTATTACGGATGAAGAGAGACACTTCCTGGACATGAAACAACCAACTCTACCCACAATATATTTTCTCCCGAAAATTCACAAGGAATACGAAATTATTTGGGAAGGGAGGCCTATCTTGAGCGGAATAGGTTGGGCCACTATGAATATGGCATATTACATTGACGACATATTAAGACCTTTGCCATCAAAACTAAATCCTATCTAAGAGACACAACCTCAGTGATCAACAAACTAGCTTCAATAGAATGGCAAGAGGATTACCTATTATCTACTTGGGATGTGGGATCCCCCTATACATCTATCAGACATGACACTGCCATAGAAACTGTTGATTATACTTTCGCCAAGGAAACAGCATCTAATTATCAATCGGTAAGCATGCTTAAAGAAATGCTATTATTAACATTACAAAACAATGTCTTCATATTTAATGGACATTTTTACAAACAGACCAGAGGGGTGGTGATGGGGATCAAGTATGCCCCGGTCCTTGCGAATTTAACAATGGCTATGTATGAGGACAAACATATCTATTCAGATGAGTCTTATGAATCAAATGTGGTACTATGGACGCGCTACATAGACGACGTTTTGCTTATTTGGAAAGGGAAAGAAGATGGACTAGAAAACAATAAGAACCACGATGGGGATTGAATTCACTGGCAATTCAAGCGCAAATGAGATTAACTTTTTAGACCTTAATATCTATGTTTCACTCAACTCTCTCAAAATAAAAACCTTCAGAAAAAGTACGGAGGCAAATTCAACCTTATTTGCCACTAGCTGCCATCACAACCCAGTGATCAGAAATATACCGAAGGGTGAATTTATCAGAGCCCGTAGGGACTGCACTGAACAAGAAACTTTTGAAAATGAATGCAAACTACTCACCAGCAGATTCAGGGCAAGAGGATACGTAAAGAAAACCATAGCGAAAGCACAGGAGAAAGCGACACAACTCAATAGGGAGAGTACCGTAACAACTAACAAAATGGAGCCAGCGGAAAAAGGGAAAATCAGCTTTATTACCACTTATTGTGCTGACAATGTGGTTCTAAGGAGAATTTTGAAGAAAACTGGCACTTATTACAATTAGCTCCAAATGTGAAAAAATACATTGAAGACAGCCCATCCATGATCTATAAACGTGCAAAAACGAATAAGAACATTTTGTGCCCATTTTTCTTTCCAGAGGTGAAGAATGCAAATCCAACAACATGGCTCCCACCACTACCTAAAGGGTTTCGAAAATGTGGCGCATGTTCAAAGTGTAAACATGCATCAAACAGCACATCGAGCTTCAGAGACAAATATGGAATAACACACACAATTGAGGACCATATTAACTGTAAGACAAAATAAGTTGTTTATGCTATTATCTGTCATTGTGAGGAGATCTATATAGGAAGTACCATTCGGGAACTGAGAACGAGAATACGAGAACATCTATCAACTATTGGAAGTCAAGATACCAACCTACCATGAGCCCAACACTGGCAGAGGAACATCAGCTAAATGACAAGAAACTGCTGAGATGTGTTGGTCTCAAAAAAGTGTTATTAGGCCCAAGAGGCAGAGACGAGGAATTGAAACTTAGACAAGAAGAAGCGAAATTGATCTGCAAATTTCACGCAGTAGAAAGGGGCCTGAACTCTGACAACGAAATGGCCTTGTTCTTGTAATTTGTAATTAATAATTCAAATTCATTGATGACATTGTCTATTTAGTATACCATAGAATATAGGGGGAACAATGGTAATGTATGTTATTAGATGACATGTGACCAAAATATGTTAATATTTCACACGTTTGACCATATGCAATGTATTGAATTTATTAATTTTGTA
This sequence comes from Ambystoma mexicanum, assembly GCF_040938575.1. Classification (NCBI taxonomy): domain Eukaryota; kingdom Metazoa; phylum Chordata; class Amphibia; order Caudata; family Ambystomatidae; genus Ambystoma; species Ambystoma mexicanum. The sequence continues at coordinate 887,212,455 of NC_090924.1, read as the reverse complement.
TAATTAGGGTGTAAACTGGCACCCCACATGCCCCCATTAAAACAGTACACAATGGTTACTCAAATTACAACCATAAAGGTAATATAATTATGTCAAACACTGAGGCTTTAAAGCAACACAGACCTAGTAATAAGTAAACTACATAATTACTATGACCAACATCATCTTTTCCCAAAATATGGCCGCTGTAACAGAAACCATAGAAGGACCACGTTGCTGGGAAATGTAATCCATCATAATTTTATTATCCATTTGATCTACCAAGTTGGATGCACCTGAGTAATCCAATTGTGCTAATTTTAAATAATTTTGACTTGACTAAAACTAATATTCATCGGAACTACGCAGGTACTACGATTTAACCGTTATTCAAGCCCAAAACATGGCCGCCCTAGTGGGAAAGGGCAGTAGGACTACATTGCTACGCAACATAATTGTTTACAGAAAGAGCTCGGCAGAGAAGCGAAGCGCACAAGGACACTTCCTCATGAGACCGAGTAATGGAGGTAAGCGTGCATGAGGTGCTCCCCAGGGAAAATCTGCTGATACCAACACACGCGGTTTCACGTGGAGATCTGCCTGCAGTTAAAATGAAACAAAATTAAGTTGTTAAAGGGCATCATTTTGAGATACTAAAGCACGATTGCAGTGCCGCCACGTTACACAAATTAAGGGGAAGACTGTAATGTTTACGTGGAGACCTGCTCGCAGTTAAAATGAAACGAAATGAAGTTGTTAAAGGGCATCTTTTTGAGATACTAAAGCACAATTGCAGTGCCGTCACGTTACACGAATTAAGGGGAATACTGTATTGTTCATGGTGGATACCTGCACGGCTGTCTGACAATAGAATGGGGCATCACATGTCCTGATCCATTTTCATTCACTTTTTCGACTAGGCTGGGATTTAACCTGTGAATTAGATACCAAAGACACAAAGAATATATATTCGAACGAGCACCATTGGGTAAGCAGTTTTAGTTTGAACCTAAATACCATACAAGCCAAGTTTTTCAAAGACTTATAAGTAAACTAAATGAAATATGAAATGTGGTACTATTGGTGTTTGTTTACTATGTTAAGTCTCATACTATTTCAAACTAACTAACTTTCTTTTACCATTTTATTTTATTTTATTTATCATATTTTTTTTTAATGTTCTTTCTACCACCCCTAAACACTCCTACGCTTTACCCCTCTCCCAACGGCCAATCTCTTGAATGCGTTTTATTTTTTAATAATTGACAAAATTGCAAAAATATACTAACATGGCTTCTTATTAATACCTTATAATTTAATTTGTTTTACAAAATGTGTAATACATGTAATGGTCAATGAAAATGTTATTTTTTCATTTACAAAATATGACTTTGTGAAATTTTTATTTGCAAATGAAACATGACCAGCCCTGATTTGAGAAAGACGGGGATACCGTCGAAACACGTGTAATCACAAAGGGCACTGTCAAAAGCGCAAGATTTTTGGACAAAATCAGAACATTTAAAACCCAAAAAATCATATTGGAACACTGAGAAAGGGGTCATTTGTTTTTTTTCTCAGTAAAACGTGGGCGCATGGGCAACATGTTAATGGAACTGCATGAACTTGATATGCAATCATGTCTGTGATCACCAAAGTGTGGCTGTCAGGGTTAAGGAAAGGCAGAAACCTCTAATGGACTCTACAGATGAAACACCTATGACTACAAAGTAAACCTGGGCCGCAAAGAGGGGTTCTTGTCAATTAACACTGCAAGGTTGTTGAATGAATGTAGCAAACTGGTAACTGTACCCATAGAGATTGCCACATATTCACCCACATCGCCAGGTGTGTGTATCTCACAACCAACTCCTCGGTTTTGTCGGAATTAAGTTTGAGCTAATTGGCTACCATCCATGCGCTGATCAATGAAAGACGGGCAGAATCTACTGGCTGCCTCCTTGACATCTTTTTCTAGGCACAAGATCCCTGTGTCACTGGTAGAGCAATAGGACCTGCAAACATGTAATTGGATCATGTTGGTCATTGGTTGCACATACATGTTGAAAAGAATGGGGGAGACAGAGAAACCCTGCTCAACACAGCCGGATTTAGTCAAAGACGTGGAGTTATAGGATGGGATTATAACCTATTGGTTAAGAAAACGTCTCTGCAACTACTTATTATATCACTCATTCATCCTCAGAGAAAGGCTAAGCTTCCTCTGTATTAGTAATGCTCCCCCAGATAGCAGTGGTGTGGGCTACTTTGGATAGACAAGCTATGTAGTATCACATTTGCCCCTACCCCTGACAGATCTGACAGCTCACAGTGGTTCAGGCATGAGCAGAACATGTATCAGTATGTGTTAGTAAATTAATGTTTGGAGCATTAAGACTACACTTTCACATGGCGATATGTATTACTTTATTTTCCCTCTTATGAGTGCAAATAATATTCTTTAACTCTATAGTGTAAAAATGAAAAAGACACGTTAAACAGAAAATGCATTGTCTATAATGCAGAATTCCAACTGCCTTTTGAACTTCAGTCTGTTCATTATTCAGGGGCATGCACTCCATGAAATATACACAATGAGTTTAACAATGTAGTATTAGTGAGGTCATCTGGATGCAGCAGAAGTCTTTGTATTTATGTGCACGTTGCATTATAGTATAACAGTTTGATGTGCTTGATGAACGCGACAGTCTGTCTTTATGCAAATGCCTAGCTAACAAAACAGAGCACATTTATAAACAATACAATTGTAGGTATAAAGACTGGTCTGATTTACAAAAGAATATTCAATGGGACTTTCACATAATAAAACATTTTTGTAGATCAGGCCCTCAATGGGCCTCATTACGACCCAGGCGGACTTCGCGGTGCTAAATGCACCGCGAAGCATGGCGGAAAGCCGCCGATAGCGCCATGGGGGTTGGCGGATTTACCGCCCCATTCCGACCTCGGCGGAGCGGTAAATCCCCAATCCCCATTCTGCCCTTCCCCATTCCCATTTTTGCCCCATAGGGTATAATGGGAGTGGGGAAGGAGTTAATTACGCCACCGTAAAATACGGTGGCGTAATTAACAACGAGGTCCCGTAGCGCCATGGTTTTCTCCGGCTGGTAAAACCAGGCGGAGAAAACCTCCATGGCGCTACGGGAACTCGTAGTATGGCGGAGAGGTACGCCATGCACTACGCTGGCGTAATACCCTCTCCGCCAGGGTCCTAATGAGGCCCAATGTCTTCTATGGGAAATGCAGCCCACCAGGCAAATCAGATTCGGTCATTATGTTTATTTTTAGGGAACCTTCACTTTTAAACTAAAGCACTGATCAAGCCAGTCATCACTCTGAGTGCCTTAATAAATACTGCAGAGCAATGATTCGTTGCTGGCCTGAATGCATTTTACACGTGGTAAACCTTTTCAGTAACAACACACATGTGTTTGTGTGCGCGTGTGCGTGTGTGTATGCTTGCCTCTGTTTGTGCAACATCTTAAACTGAATACTAAGTAGTTTACACAAGTTTTGAGAAACAACATGCTTTATCTTGCAAGCTCTTCAGACCCTGCTTAAATAAATTATGTACCCAACATGCTCTTCAGGGCGCACCTCAGGGCATACCTCTGATCTGTACCCCTCCCTGGAAGTCCTTCAAGGAGGGCAATCTTCTCCACATTGCCACTCTTAACTTCCGCTCCGTTGTCAAACACTCCTCTGATATCTGCCGCCTTCTTGAAGAACTTGACCTCAATGTCCTCGGTCTCACTGACTGGCTACCCCTCTCTTAGTCCTACCATGCTAGGCCGAGTAACCTACAGAATCCAATTGAGCCACATGAGTCACTTGCCAATAAGTGAAGCTTATGCACATAAACAAAACACAGAGCGAGCGAGAGGAACCATCTTATTCAAAAATTAAAATACAGTCACAAGATGACATCTTTTATATTAATTTATTCAATATCAAAAAAACAATCGCAGGTAGTTAAAAAAAAGGGAAAATACGGCGAGAAGTGCAGCACACATATTAGAGTAAATATTAAACATCACTGACTACTTCTCGCTTATTTAAAAAGCAAACACAGTATATTTCATATAGGGTTCAGCATCTTAGTCATGGCCACTCTATTAATTTAGGTGAACAGTAGTTTGTTTGTGCTACACCTCTTTGCGCCAATTTTCTGATCTGAATGAATCAAAGTACGTATTCAAGTTTCTTCAAGCATATTTTCTTAATTTATTTGATATATATTCTGCCCATATGGATGACACGTGTTTCGGCGTTTCTTTGACGCCTTTTTCAAATCCGGGCTGAATGCAAACGTAACATGTAATAAAACAAAACACAAAATATAACATATGAAATAGCATTTTAGCATATTTTGTAACACATTTAGTAGTTAAAATGGTGACTTAGGCTGTGTAGTATATCCTTTGAGCATTCTCAAATTACATGAACACCTAAAAGTGCAGCACCTCTTAGTTACCTCAAATGGTTAAAAGTAAATCCATTACAGTGACTATGTTAGTTTTTAAAATTAAATATGTGCAATCCGAAAAAGAAGTAAGTACGGGATGGCATGGATCTAACAATTTTTGGCTGTCAGAAAAGCATGTAAATTTGTTTTCTTACCCTTATTTAATGTAATACCAATCTCCCTTTCTTTATTTCCGGGAATTCGTTTTTAGTTGAAGTATATCACGGTAGTTCCAGGGTTAAATCCCACCTAAAACAAATTTGATTATTCTATTATGCTAACATTAGCCTTTTAACCTTCTATCGGATTGATTCTTTGTGCATGATTCCCTTGCATATATTTAGACACATTTTAAACTCTGGTAAACATGACTAGTAACATCTTTCTCATTGAATTTATATAAAAAGTGTTATTCATATTTGCAATCCTCCAATTGCATTAGATATCCTTGGTCTCATGCATTCTGTTACTCTAGCGGTCACTAGGAATTACTTTTTCAGTTACAACGACTAGTAATCGATTTGCTCCCCATTTGTGTTTACCAAAACACCCTGTCGCGTGAGTTTGAAATCCCAACAAAAATATATTTTATTTATGCCACTCGGCATCAAGCATGCTGATTTCTACATTGAGCATGCTTGTAGCGGTGGTCTGTCCACCCCTTAAAAGCGCTTACCTACAAAATTCCCCTGCTCATGCCTCAAGCGTCGGGGGTCCCGTTTTGATTCTGACAAATCCTTGTTCATCAAGAGTTACAGATTGCTAGTCCCTCTTTCCTTTTGTTCATTTGCAAAATTCGGCGGCCATACTTTGGGCTAAGTTTTAATACGTAAGTCCTTTTTTCCTTTTTGGTGTTTAAAATAGTCTGTTGCTTTTGTGTTTAGTGTAACATTGATTTGGATTTAAACTTCCGTATTTATCTTGCGCGGCTGATCTGTTACTTATTATTATATCCAAATTATACAAAAATTGAACTTAAAAGAGTAACTAGTTTTACACTATGTTTATTAGTATTTTTTACGCAATCTGTTTATATTATGTATACCTGAGATAGTTTCCTGTTGGGAATGGTGTGTTATAGTAACTTTAGTTTTCTTCATTGACCATTATTTTTTCACTATATTTTGTTAGCATTCTTTTCACAATTTCAAAATAGTGCATTGTGGTACCTGTGGTTTGATGTTACTTTCGTCTCTCTCATCTGTTTAACTTTCATCTGAATAGCGGTTTCGCCCATATAGGATCTCCCCATGTGTATATCTAAAGCATATAATTTAGCATTGCACATTCTTCTCACAATTTCAGAATGGTGCATTGTGATACCTGTTGTTTGATGTAAATTTCACCTCTCTCATCTGTTTAACTTTCATCTGATTAGCGGTTTCGCCCATATAGGATCTCCCCATGTGTATAACTAAAGCATATGATTTAACATTGCACTATTCAATAATATTTTTCTTTGCAACAAGTTATAATCGAACAAAATGGAAACCAGGAAAAAAACATTTTTGTGATTAATGAAAACATTTGCAATATTCATAACAAGAGGCCTGTATATTATCATTTTTTTGGTTTTGTTTCTGCTATTTCTCTGCTACTTCTCCAGCATCACAAAAAATGAATCATTTCATTATCTGAATTTAATCCATGTTCCAATGTTTGAAAATGGCAGATTAATCTGGCTTCTTCTTGCCTTAAGCAAAGTTCTTGATTTCCTCCTCGTTTGCCCATTTTGATTCTTTTCAGTCCAATAAATCTAATGTCTTTTTTATTTTGCATTTGATGTTGGTTTTGCCAATGAACAGATAACGGGAGGTTTTTGTCTTGACTTCCTATAGCTGAAATATGTTCTCTAATTCTAGTTCTTTACTCCCGAATGGTGCTCCCAATGTAGAGCAGATTACAGACACATATCACTGCATAGATCACATGTTTAGATCTACAATTAATTTGTTCCCTAATCTTTATTTTGACACCTTCTTGGTTCGTAAAAGTAACTGTTTCTTGCACTGCATAGTGGCACATCGAACAGAAGCCACATTTCCTAAAACCTGACTGTGGTTGTCGTAACCATGTTTGTGATCTTGTTTCTTCTTTCTCCTCTTCGGACAACATAGAAGGACTCAAGATGTTTTTCAAAGTTCTGGCTTTCCTATAAGTTATTGTTGGATAATCTTGTATGTGTTTCTCGATATGTGGGTCTAGTTTGAATAGATACCAGTTCTTTTTTAGGACTTTTTTAATTTCTTTGTTGTTTGCACAATATGCCGCAATAAAATGAATAGTATCGTCTGGTTGTATACTTTTGCTGCTTTGAGATAATGTTGATTGTCTGGTCATGTTTTTGATCTTCATTTTTGCAGTTTTAATTGATTTTTGTGAGTATCCTCTGGCCTTAAATCTGTCTGATAACAGTTGACATTCACTCTCAAAATCTGATAATTCTGTGCAATTACGTCGTGCTCTAATGAACTCTCCTTTTGGAATGTTATAGATAACCGGTTTATATTGGCAGCTGGTCGCATACAATGTTGAATTGACTTCCGTCTCTTTTCTGAATGTTTTTGTGTGTAATTGTCCTGTGGATACAAAAATGGTTAGATCCAAAAAGTTAATTTCAGTTTTGCTGCTTTGCCCAGTAAATTCTAGGCCAAATTCATTGTTATTTGCTTGGTTTAGTAGAGACTCCAGTTCCTCCGGTGTACCGTTCCAAATAATTAGTACATCATCGATGTACCTTAGCCATTTGATTATTTTATTCTTGAACTCTAGTAATTGGTATATATGTAGGTCTTCAAACATTCCCATTACAATGTTGGCAAGGGCTGGGCATATTTAGCGCCCATTGCGACTCCACGTATTTGTCGAAAAAACTGATTATTGAAAATGAAAACATTGTTCTCTAAAGTTGTCATGAGCATTTCTTTAAGCATGCATGCAGAGTTAAAAAATGACGCAGATCTATTTTTGAAAGTATAGCCCATTGCTTCCAGGGCCAATTCGTATTTAATAGATGTATATAGAGCCTTAACGTCCCATGTTGCTAGTAAGTATGTATCTTGCCACTCAATTTCTTCTACAATTTTGATAGCATCTGTTGTGTCTTTCAGATATGCCTGTATTTTGGGTACTTCAGGTCTTATTATATTGTCGATATATTCCCCTATAGGTTCTGTAGCCCAACCTATGCTACTTACAATAGGCCTTCCTTCTGGGATAGTGTCATATTTCTTGTGAACTTTCGGAAGAAAATATATGGTTGGAATTGTAGGTTTATTTACCCGTAGGTGTGTCTGCTCTTCATCAGTTATTAGTCCTTGCTGGTGCCGAAAGAAGCTGCCAAAAAACACCAAAAAACAACAGAAATAAATAACTTGGTGATGAACATATCAAACCAAATACTAACTGAAGATGAAATTGCACAATCCACATATGATTTTTGCATCGGATGAGGTGAAATTAAGTGAGTTAAGCGAGTCGTGTGCTTTGTTCTTAAAGGAAACGTCCCCCGTTAACTACAGTGGCTGTAGTGTGAATTACAATAGCACTATAAGAATAAATGAACTTAAGATAAAATACACGGGATAATAGCATCCATCTAAACTATATAGGACAATTTGATCCTCTAAAAAAGATTTCTCTTAAAAAGGTTTTTACATAACCAAATAATTGTTTTTTAACCATAATGAGTTAGCTAATGCGTGAACAAATAACACGATGATCCACTAAAAGATATGTCTGGGCCTTTTTTTACAGAGCCCAATCAAGCCTGCAAATTCTAACAACAGCCCGGGAGGTGATTTATGAACACCCGGAAATAGCGATTGAACCACATTATTACTAAGTGTTCCTAGTAAAAAGCTCTAGTACTACCAAGATGTAAGTAAAGGCCATGGTAGTCTACAGAATGTAATGCAACCACAACTTGACTATAGTTAGATGTGAAATGAGCACATGAGATCAATATGTTTCATATGAAATACTAGTAACTAAAAACCAGAGATGTTGCTTGTGAATGGAACCATTTTTTTAATATGTGATAAATGTATATATGTTTGATTTTTAGATTGTACTCGCCTTGCAACGGGGATATGGAAAAGAGGCTCACCATCTGTGTCTTGAAGAAGGCCACAATTTATTGTCTGTAGAGACACACGGCCGAAACATGTCGACACATGACAATAGACTAGCTCAAGTAGATAGTCTTGTATCCGTAAACCACCTAAATTATTGGCCATGACTAAAATGCTGAACCCCATATGAAATATACTGTGTTTGCTTTTTAAATAAGCGAGAAGTAGTCAGTGATGTTTAATATGTTTAATATTTACTCTAATATGTGTGCTGCACCTCTCACCATATTTTCCCTTTTTTTTAACTACCTGCGATTGGTTTTTGATATTGAATACATTAATATAAAAGATGTCATCTTGTGACTGTATTTTAATTTTTGAATAAGATGGTTCCTCTCGCTCGCTCTGTGTTTTGTTTATGTGCATAAGCTTAACTAATTGGCAGGTGACTCATGTGGCTCAATAGGATTCTGTAGGTTACTCGGCCTAGCATGGTAGGACTGAGAGAGGGGTAGCCAGTCCTCAATTCTGCATATTTTCCCTTTGAGTGTGTCTCCCGTTCCGAGAGACTGGCCCCCCGATAATAAAAATTGAGGGAGATTACCTGTGTTGATATAACTCAGTCTCACTGAGACATGGTTTACGGCCAGCTCTGTCACCAGCTTTGACACACTCCTCCCTGATGGCTACAAGATCCTCTCTGCGCCCAGGACCAACCGATCTGGTGGTGGCATAGCCCTTATCTTCCCTGAGTGGATTCCTGCCTCTGCCATTCCTACACAGGCCTACTCCTCTTTTGAATGCCTCGTCTGCAGGCTCGCTCTCTCACCTAGCCATTCCTTTACTGTGGCTACTATCTATCAGCCATCTGGTCAGATTACCTCCTTCCTCTCTGAGTGGGCGGACCTCTCCTCCTCACTCCTGGCCTCAAACACTCAACTCCTCTTTCTTGGAGACTTCAACATCCACCTGGATGCCTCATGTCCCCCCTCCAAACTCTTTCACGACCTCTGAGACTCTCTCGCACTCATCATTCTACCGTATGGCCTGACTCATTCTGCAGGGCACACTCTTGATGCTCTGATCTCTTCAGACCTTCCCCTCTCTGTCCCTCTTTCCACTCCTCTCTCCTGGAGTGATAATTTTCTCCTATCCTCCGACATCACCCTCCCTACCCCACAGGCCAAGACACCTCCATCACTGCCACCCACCTTCTCGGTCACCTGGCCCATGAAGCGCATGCCAGCTGAGGCTTTTGCCGCCACCTTCTCACCCCCTCCTCCCCCCGTGGCTGACTCTCACCCTGACACAGTCCTCTCCATGCTCCACTCTTCTATATCTGATACTCTCGATATCCTTGCCCCTGTCATGAGAATCCGCCTGAAGCCCAAAGCCAAGTGTAACTCTTGGTATGACTCAGACCTCGTCTCCCATAAACGCAAGTGCAGGGTTGCCGAGAGGAAATGGCGTGCTTCAAGTTCATCCTCCGACAAATTGGCCTGCCGCCTGCTGCAAAGGCAATACCGGCTCTCCATCCTCACCAAGAAGAGAGCTCATATCCAAGCCAGCGTCTCTGCAGCATCTAACAACTCGGCTGAACTCTTTAAAATCTGCAAGGATCTGGCCAATCCTGTCGCTGTCTCTATCTACCTCTCCTGTCCCTTCCCAGACCCTCTGCACGGCACTGGCTTCTCACTTAATTTCAAAATCTCAGGACATCCTGTCCTCACTCTCCTCTCTCTCCCCGCCGCTATTCCCTGCTCTTCCTCTGGCCCTTCTGCAGCCACCACTCCTCCCTCCTTCTCGGCCTTTCCCCTTTTCTCTGCAGACGGGGTTTCTTGAAAAGTCCGATCTATGAAAGTCTCGGCGAAAAAGGTTCACCCCTGTTCCTCCAAAACTATCAAGAATCATATCGACTCCCTGGTTCCTGCCCTGGTGGATTTCTGCAATCACTCCTTCACCACTGGAGTCTTCCCTTCCCCCCTGAAGCACTCTCTTGTGCACCCTTAAGAAACCCTCCTGCCCAGCTATCTATCACCCAATCGCCATCACTCCCTTCCTGGGAAAGCTCCTGGAGAAACTGGCCATCTCCCAACTCAATCTCCACACTGAATCTGTTGGTTGTCTTCATGACCATCAGTCTGGCTTCAGAGCTGACAGAAACACAGAAACTGCTCTCCTGAACATCCGTGAAGACCTTCTCACCAACCTCGACTCTAACACCCCTTGCGTTCTTATCTTGCTTGATCTCTCTTCTGCCTTTGACACTGTCAACCATGCCATCCTGCTCAACCATCTCCGTGATAACCTGGGTATCACTGGTCAGGCTCTGGTGTGGCTGACTTCTTTCCTCTCTGACCGACCCTCCCAGGTCCAACTTGTTCCTTCCTCTCTGACATCTTTTTCTCTGCCTGTGGTGTCCCCCAGGGGTCTAACTCTCTCCCTGGCTGTTCAACCAATACCTGGCACTCCTTGCCCACCGCATAGATGCTCTCTGTCCCAACTTTCAGTGCTATGCAGATGATACCCAGCTCATTTTCAGGCTACCCTCGGCCTCCTCTCCTTTCCTCATCTCTGACTGTCTGTCTGCCATCCAGGAATGGTGTGCCGCCAGCGACCTCTGCCTTAATGCCAGTAAGACTGAGATTCTACTTATCGGCACACCCACTCCCTCCTTCCCTGCAGCTCTCTGGCTGGCCTCTTTGGCCCTCCTCCCACTCCCCCCTGCAAGGCTAAAAACCTTGGGGACATCTTCGACTCTGCACTCTCCTTCTCCCCTCACATCTCTGACGTCTCTAAGAAGTCACACTACCAGCTGCACCTCCTTAGAGGTATTCTTCCTTTCCTCTCCTTCCCCCAGAAGCTCACCGTCTCCAGAGCCCTGGTCCTCTCCAAGCTGGATTACTGTAACAGCCTCTATCTAAATCTGCCTGCCTCCACTCTCCGCCCTCTGCAACTTATCCAGAACAGGACTGCGAGACTTGTCCTTGGCCTCAAGCCCAGGGATCGTATCTCTCCAGGACTGAAATCTCTGCACTGGCTCCCAGTGGCTGCGAGGATTAAGTTCAAAACCCTCTGCATTGTACACAAGGCCTTCTGGGGTCTGGGGCCGCACTACCTTCAACTCTCCCTTCCTAAATATCTTCCCTCTCGAGCTCTTTGCTCATCTGCCTCCAACTCCCTTAGGGTCAGTCGCTTCTCCAAGCAACTAGTTGGTGGCAGATCACTCTCTTCGGCAGGGGCCTCTCTCTGGAACAGCCTTCCTGCCTTCCATAAACTCGAGGAGAACCATCTCCGGTTCCAGAAACACCTCAAAACCTTCCTCTTTGCTTCTGCTTTCTCTCCTCCCCTCCCTTGCTGAATTCCTGACTGATATTGCACTGGTTACCTGGCCACCCTTTCTGATCTCTGGCCCAGGCCCTGTCAATTACCCACCTGCACTGCCTCCCTGGCACTCCCTTGCACTTGGGGACTGTTTTTCTGTATCCCTTCAGTCCCCCTACCAGCACTTACATCTGCACTTCCTGCACTTGCCACTAGCTGGGTGTTTTATTTGTCTTTATTCCACTTCCCATGTACTGCACTTTACCCTCCTCTGCCCTCGCCCTGCTCACTTTTCCTTTCCCCCCCTTCCCCATGCACTTGCGCGATCTGAATGACACTTGGCCTAGTAGGATCGTTGCCAGTCCTCCCTTTGTCCCCCCCCCCTTGCCTCGTCGCGCCTTGAAACACTTGTGTATAGGCGTGTTATAAATGCCATATCATATCATATCATATCATATCAATCAAAACTTTGCATCACACCGAATGTATTCCAATATCATAAAACAAATGAATACATACATTCAATAGGGCTTCACACAGACACAGACCTATAACGTGTACATGATTCTAAAATGTGCAGAACAAAGTGCAGAAATAGTGCAGAATACACAGCATTAGTTATACTATACAAATACAATCAACCATTGAACAGTTCAGATTCCCTACATTTAAAGGACTCAAAGAAACACGTGATAGATACACAATAGAAATTCTGACTAACATGGTGGAAATTAATGGAATGTTAGGTCATCATGTTATGCACATGGAATCCTAATTGATTAAGACATTTTAAAGTCTTGTGATATTTTTCAATTGTTGATTTTATTTGTATAGTATAACTGAAGCTGTGTATTCATCTGTTTTTTTAATATTGGAATACATTCGGTGCGATGCAAAATTTTGTTAGGAATGTTTTGTGTGATAATGGTACAGTCCTCAGTTCCTGGCAGTTTGGAGGATCCCCGTATGTGAAACATATATACATTATGTGGCAGGGTGGTATATTATTAGGTATACATCTCATGAGTCGCTCTGGAGTACATGCACAAGTACACCTGCATTCACAGGCACTGCTCCATGATGTACCTCCACTAAGATCTACAGAAAAAGTTGGGTGTTCCGTTCTGTCCACTAGCTCAGGGTCAGAAGAGGAGAGGGGTGGATCTTATTGACTGAAGAGCAAGGATGAACACATTGTAATTAATCAGCAGGTGCAGATGGAACATTCCAGATGTCCATTTCCTCTAGTACCAAAGAAGCTTCCAAAGAACCACACCCAAAGAACAGGACACAGCACAGAACAACAACACAGTACTCCCAAACTACGGGTAGACACAACTAAAATAAGAACACAACACAACAAACATGTAGGGAAATATGCAGGGGGAACTGGGAAAGGGCAAACAGTCATTTTGTTTTTGTATAATATGGGGGAAAGGAGAGGGGGAGGTAATGTTATTTAACCTCTTGTATTATTTTCAGGATAAAAGAAAATGGAACAGTAACCAAAAGAAAGCATAGAGTACTTGGCACTCTTTCAAAAACCTGCAAACAGCACCAAACTGTGCAAATGATACAAAAAAACAATCACCAACGTTGTCACCATACTTCTAAAATCCTCCAGCTGTGTGCCTGCCCTGTAACACTTCTTCTCTCACAGCCTAATAAAACCCCAAACCAGACAGAAATGCAGATGGCCCGTTTATAGTGCCTTAAACGTTTTTTTAGGAGATTCAAGGCATGAAATCGGCTTAACGATCTCAATGAATCAACCTCATATTCATCCTGAGATTGAAGATTCAGCCTAGGGTTTGACCTCAATAAAAAAAAAAACAGTACTCTCAGCAGATACGCTAAATCTCCCCAAAAATATGTGACAGTCCTGTGAGTCTTTTTGGGAAGATCGAGGCTCAATTACGAACTGTTCACATGTGTACAGGAGTCTGGCATGTGCAGGAAATCGTATGTACTGCGCCATTCCTGTACTGCAAACTTCCAGTCCAATTAAAGGTTTCACTTCCTACAACATACAGCATATTTTTTTTTAGGGCAAATCAAGCAATCAAGCTTTAAAAGGTAACCTTTAAAGGAATGCATGTCTCTGCCTATGCCTCACCGGTACATCTATTAATTCCTAATTGGTTCCTTTGTTCATATCTGATTCATGTTCACCTTACATTCTTATGCATGAATATTTAATGTTGCTATTGAAATGATAAAAAGTATCTACAGTGGTCTATTTGTGTTCAGTGTGTGGTTCTGATACTGGAGAAAACACTAATCCCTTTCTCTTTCTACAGGTTTGTTCTTGCATCAAGGCTTCAGCCAGATTGGATGTTGATGTTGTTTTTTGTGCACACACATTTGACTGTGACAGTGACCATTGGTCTACTACTAATTCCCAAGGTAAAGAAGTCTTTAATTTCACTCTTGCAATGTTCATATATTCATTTTACTTAGAGGGGCCAGGCTGATGTTGACTGTGGCAACATTGCTAACTCAAGCATGACTTGAGTTTTAAGCCACTGGCCACAGCAAGCAAAGGTCAAGCTCGGACTGTTCCGTCAAAAAATACATTCCTGAAATAAAATAGATTCTAAACAAAATGACAGAGGGAGATGAAGGGTGGTATATAGTGGGGGGACATATAGAGCAATGAAAAAGATGTACAATGGTGGCCTCCCATAGAGAGCACTTTGGGGATTTCCCAGTGGACCTTTGCTCTATGGGCCTCTTTTCTGGGATTAGTTTGTTTTTCTACTTACCCTCCCACCCAGTCCTCCCCCTTCTTTCAATTTTTCCTCCGTTCCCACATTCATTTCCAGCAAAGAATTCGTTATAAAGCATTCAGTCTGATATTCTTCACACACATACTGATATTGATATTTTATTTCTATTGCGCTCGTACACAAGTGTTTCAGAACATACACATGTTTTAAGTAGGTTTTCTGCTATATATAACTACTTTCTAATCGCTGTTTAGATGAAAATGTGTATTAAAAGCCTGGACACCATTTTTCGAAATGTTCTTGCTCTGGGTAGCCCGCGACCCGAGGGGTTGGGTTTTCTCATTACCTTTGAGCATCATAACAATATGGGTTCACTTTTTACAGTTGCTAGCTGTCATGTGCTGTTGTGCGAGGCTATGTGTGGTTTGTTTTGCTGTTGCAGTGTAGTGAAATGCGTGCGGTTTGTTGTGCTTTAGAGGTATGGTTGTTTTTAGTTATCTAGATGTAACGCATGCTAATCCTCCCAATTCTATCCAGATGTGATGCATGCCAATGTTCACCCTTCTATCTAGCTATGGTGAATGCTACTCTCCACAATTCGGTCTAAATGTGATGCAAGGCTAATCTTCATAATATTGTCTAAATGTGACGCATGTTAATTTCACAATTCAATCGATGTGTGGCACAAGGCCAATCTTCACAATTCTATCTACATGTGACGCATGCCAATCTTCGCAATTCTGACTAGATGTGATGCAAGGCCAATCTTCAGAACTCTATCTACATGTGATACATGCTAATCTTCACAATTCTATCTAGAGGTGGTGCAAGGCTAATCTTCACAATACTGTCTAGATGTGACGCATGTTAATCTTCACAATTCTCGTGCTCTGAGACACTTGTGTACGAGCGCGATAGAAATAAAATATCAATCAGTTAATCAATTCTATCTAGATTTGGTGCACGGCTAATCTTCACAATTCTATATGCATGTGATGCATGCTAATCTTCAAAATTCTATCTTGGTTTGACATATGCTAATCATCACAATTCTATCTAGATATGATGCATGTTAATCTTCACAATTCAACCCCATCCATAACTCCCCAAATGCAAACTATGACTAACACAATCGGCTTGATGCAAAGTATGGTCAACTTACACAGTGAGGCTAGTTTCAAAATGGCTACCTATTATTAGTGCAGTGAATGCTGTCTATGGCTGACTATGGCTGATAACCATAGGTAGGCTGAGTGCCTGGGGTAGTAGGATATTCGGTAATGAGACAGGTGGAGTAGGGTATGGAGTGCAGTAGTGGCTGTACCCTCTACCTACGACACTAGTGGGCAAATCCTAGTTTTGAGACACAGCATAAAGGCAAAGCACCTAGATGAGAGGCACAGCGTTTGTGAGTGAAGCACCTGAACTTGAGACACAGCGTTAAAGGCACATTACCTTGATTTGAGAAACAGCAATTGCAGATGAAACACCCGGACTTCAGACACAGTATCAAAGGCAAAGTACCTAAATTTGAGAAACAGCGTTAGGGCAAAACATCTAGTCTACCATTTCCTCCCCCTGAGAGAAAATCTAAGTGCATCACATTTCAACCTGCAAATCTAACCAAGTGCAAACTGATGCATGGCTAATCTTTGCAATTCTGTCCAAGAGTGGTGTATGGCTACTTTAGGCATTCCCTGAGTGCTGAGTTTACTATGTTAACAGTTAGGTTAAATGCAGAATATGAGATGTGACTAACTAATGCATTGGTGCTAAAGCAGGGTCATAGCTTGCACCATCCGGTCAAAAGTGGAGTAACGGACACCCTGTGCAAATGGCTGAAACAAAATATGACAGCCCAACACAATATAGGCTGAATGCATGTGGGTACATGATAATAGGTAAAAAAGTCATAAGAGTGTGGGGGCAGTTTAGTGGAGTACAGAAATGGCTGTACCCCTTGCCCCGCCACACTTATCTTATCAGTCGCTGCTGGTTGATGACTGCAGTCGAACATGGGCAAACACGGACTGGAGCTGTTTCTTCAGGAGCTGCCCCTTGCCTTGGGGCCCTTAGCCAAAGCAGCTGCTTGTGCAGGAGGGCTGCCCTGGGTGGGTGTACTAATAAGGATTCCAGCAGTCAATAGGAGTAGGTGGTGGGCTATGTGGGGCAAACAGGTCCAGCCATGAAGTGGAGCAGTGGAGGGGGCGAAAGGCAAAAGAGCGCCGAAAAGAAATGAAAAACAAGGTAGGGGAAACAAAATATAACAACAGTGGGGTCGGGGGACACATGGGAGAAAGGATGCAAACTCACCTGCACTCCAGAGCTAAAGAGGAGTGCAGGGCGTGGCTGCGTGTTGGTAAAACTCACAGTAGCAAACTTGACAGCCAATGGGGGGGGTGGGCAGGCAATGGGCCACAAACAGGACAAGCCAGTAAGTGGAGCAGAAGAGGGGGAGAAAGGCAAAAAGAGTGCTGCAAAAAAAGAAAAATGGAAGGGGAAACAGAATGTGCTATAGGTCCTAGCAGCTTGGACCCACAATGTCTGGTGTGTGTGGGTATAGAAAAACAAAAGGGGTGATGGCTGGAAGGTTTAGAATTAATCATAATCTCTGGAATTGCTCTGGGCCACCCTCCATACCATCGTTCTTTGCCTGCCAACCCATTACAAAAGGGGAAAGACCATATGGAAAGCAGGCATGGTCCCGCCCCAAAAGGGCGAGTTCAGCCCAAACTGCTTGGTCACATCCCTTCTGCATGAGACCACAAGCATCCGCAAACATGTTTTGGCCTTGGGCCTCATCATTGAGGAGTAGTTTGGGTCACTAGGCCCAGCAGGCACGGGACCCACGTCTGGGCATACCCATCCCTCTCAGGGTACTGTTAGAAGGTGCAATGATCTTCCCACAGTTTCAGAGATCCTAAATCCTGGTCTAGAAGAGGAGTGCAGAGCAGGGGCCATCGGAGCAGCTGCAAATAACCTTTCAACATATCCCAATAATTTCAGGGATGTTCCTTAGATGAATGCAGTGTTCTCAGTTTTCCCATGGTCATGCATGAGCAGGCTATGCAGTTCTCTATTTCCTTGGAATGCTGGGCATTTCAGTTTTTTCTAAATTTGAAATGTGAAAGAAAAAATACAGATATCATAATCCAAGGGGAACAAACAGAACTGGATGTCCTTCTCATGCATGGTCAGAGGAAACCTAAGAGCTCTTTGAAGGGCAACGGTCGAGAGTGGGAAATGGCTTCTATACTGTGCAAAACATCAGTGATAAGAACTTTGTGTATGCTTTATACCTGAAAGCTGCAAACTCCCAAGCTACATAGCCAGTTAGCTCAGTGCCGTCACTTTCTAAACAGTGTAGTTTCCTCATGATGTCCACAGTTTTGACACACACAAAAAAGAAATCTCATTTTTAGAAAATGTACATTCTCTTCATTCCTTGCATATTTACAACCTGCATATCTGTGTCATACAATGTCATTTTTGTTGTTATGTGTCTTTAAATCTTGAAAGTACAGCTGCTTTACCCAAGGGAGACTATTTAAGCTGTTGTTACTTTGCGTTCTCATACCTGTAGTCTTCCATTAAAGGAGGGGGAAACATAATTGCAACCATATGCTTTTGTGCCTTACATACAGATGTATATATTTATCAGACTGATGGATAAAGTGATTTGTGTATGTTTCAAGTTATTGGGAACATTTGTGCTCTTCAAATCCATTCATTCACACCGGTTTGTACCAGGCAGAGCTGAGCAGATATGTGGCTAAGTATCTTAAGTGCACACTGTTCTCAAATCCTGGATTCAGCTCTTAATTCAAGTGGGTGATACTAGGCAAATAATTGTATCTCACTTTGTGGTATATGTCAACATTGACATTCCTGGTTGTAGTTTGAGAGAGTTTCGGAGGCATGACACCGGGTAAAGGTATTTTTTGCTGTTGGGGGATGCATGTCATCAGGTGGGGGTGCTGTGTTATCAGCCTGTGGACGCAGGTCACCCGGTATGAAACATGCACACAGGTCCTACTGCATTCAACAAATGCTTGTCCAGTCCTGTTCTACTTCCCATTCCAGAACATATGGTCGAGATTCATAATTTATAATGTGAAATCCAGAACTACAAGTCCCGGTATGGAAAGGCAAAAAACAGGACTGGATGAACATCTCCCCAATGGAATTGGGAATGTTGTCAGGGAAGGGTCATTTGCGGGCTTGGCTTGTGTTTGTCTCATGGAGCCAAACCAATCCACTTGATCGGCTCTTGATTGTTTTGGCTCTAATACTGAAGATTTGTGCATCTTCTTCACTTGGGCTAACACGTTTCAGCATCAATTACCATCCTGTGAAAGGTACTGTTGCTGTGTCACAGAGGATAAACTGACTCTGCAGCAGGGCCTACAGTGCAAGAATGTGTTGAACCAAGTACTGTTGCACCAGACATTGCCACATCACCACTTGAGTACCGCAACTGTCACCTACTTTGACAATGTTGGATCAATGATTATTGCAAAGACAAGCTTTACATGGGACATTCTTCATGCAAACAAAGAGGAAGATGCTGTCTGTTGTGTGTTACTGCCTTTTGAGGGGCTAACAAGTGTGTTAACATCACTTAATGAGGTAATGCCACTGGTGTACCTGCTATAACCCAACCTATACAAAATGATAAGGGCCCACGAGTTTGCATGCAAGGTTAATACAGAGCAGATGGTCATGGATCTGTTCTCAACCTTGAATGCTGCTCCATGTAAGCCTTCAAGTAAATATAGCGGTTTACAGTGATAATTTCGACAACAAAAATGTCGAAAGTCAAAATATCGAAAAAAAAATGTCGAAAAAAAAATGTCGACTTTTTTTTTCAATGCATTTTTTTTTAAATGGGGGGGGTTCCCCCCACAACCCCCCTTTTTTAATTTTTTTTAAAAATTTTCCCTTTTTTTTAACTCCCGAACCCCTAAAATAAAAATATAATTAAAAAAAACCAAAGTCGACATTTTTTTTTTCGACATTTTTTTGTCGACATTTTTGTCTGTCGACATTTTTTTTTCGAAATTATGACCACCCACCAAATATAGCACCAAATACTTCTTGGTCTCATTTCTTGGCCCACATTTCAAGCTCAAAGGAGCTGCTTTTCAGCCACACGAGAACTCTGACAACCCAGCAGTAAGAATCATGATTCTGAGATAACAAAGTAGTAGGTTCTAAATTAAAATAAGTGAAGCACAGAGTCAGGAAGAAAATCAAACAACCCCTGAACTCAACACACAACCAGTAGAGATTTCAACAATATTGTTTTCTTCATCACTGGAGAATGTATTGCTCTTCATGCCTACCCCATCTAATCCTTTTCTATGAACGCTAATGCTGATAGCGATAGGCTGGGGACAGAGGGTCTTTGTGACACACTCCACTCAATCAGAAATCTTCAATGTAAATGGGTCTGCAAGAACAATCAAGCACACCTTCAGCAACTATGATGATGAATGTTTCTCTCCTTGAAGCATCTCATACGGGTAGGGATAATGCTCCAGCAGAGGCATTGTTAGGGGGGGCTGTGGGTGCTATAGCCCCAGGTCTTTTGGTTGTAGCGCTGGATAGAAGCTCAGGGGCTACAACCAAAAGGCTAGCTAGCCCCGAGTCCTGACAGTCCCGACATTAGTGTAGCTCCCGATCATTTACAGACATAGCAACACCCCTGTGATCCACTGCAGTCGTGGACTCTCTGGTCCGCATCACTTAATCTGAGCCAGACTTTGGTACATCTGGAGCTACTGCATCTGACAACCAGAGAAGACTAGAAGTGTCCCATGATGCACAATTATCATTCATGAAAATGAACATGCACTACACTGAGAAAGGCTATGACAAGACACTTAGCTAAAGCAAATACAACATGTCCAATGACACACCGAAATGTGGAGTGGGGTTGTTTAACGGAGCTTGTGGTTTGAAATCATTAGATCTAGTGATTCACTGCGGATGTGAATCAGGTGTGACCGTCCTATCATGGCATTCTGTTATTAGCATTTCTGTTACAATTCTTCTTTGATGTCGTGTTCCTAGGTCCTGCTCCTGCTATTTTAAAATAAGTCATTTAGTGAACAGCTACATTTCAACAGGGCTGAGAGACGCCAACATTAGATTGTTTTTGTTCTGCATTCCACCAAAGTGCCACCAACATTATCATTTTGCGGGATCTGCCCACTACCTGAAAGCCGCGAACATAATATTTTCTTGTGTTCTACCCTCTACTCAAGGGCTGCCTGCAAGAGAATACTTTGTGTTTTCTCGCTCCCCAAGAGCAGCCCACATGAGAGTTATTTTAGTTCTCCCCACTATCCGAGAGCCACCAACATGAACATGTGTTGGGCTCATTTCAAATACCCAAGAAATAATCCATTGTTAATTTACCAATGAGTAATTTGTCAAAGTGCCAACTGTTTTTTTTCTGAAGAATCAAATGGAGCAGATATATATGCAGAAACATTAGCATTCAGTGGAGAGGGTGCTGATAAAATGCTGTCATTCCTTCAGTAACATGGAAGATTGGATGACAACTCTTTCAAACTATCGTCAATTAAACAATTAGAATGCTTGGTAAATAGAAAGAACAATTTATATGCAATTGTGTGAACATCATTAAATCAAAATGATCCTCTGAGGCATCAGAAATATTATTAAATGCTTGTTGTGTCAGGGTGATACTTCTCATTAAATGAAATATGATATTAAATCATCCCTCATTAAACTCATATTTTTAACAATTCCAGAATTACCAACACCATTAGAAAGAACTTATGTACAAATGACAGAAATCACGACTCAATTTGTTTCAGAGAAAACAGCCAAAGAGTAGACAAGCAAATTGAGAACTATGAAAGAAACATGGCTATAAAGATATGCAAGTTAAACACAATTCAAGTTATTACAAATATAATTGCATGCGTGTGTGGCTTGAAACGGCATCACCAAAGCAGACAACCAGTTTTTCAGAATTCAATCAAAAAATCAAGTCCTGGTTTTGAAATCTTCAACAACCACTTAAACTGATTGAGAACAAAGCTGATGGAGAGAGCATATCAACAGAAAGGTACTTCGACAAAACTAGATAAAGGAAAAAGGGTATCTTCTTTTTTTAAATTGCTTTTATTAGCATTTTCAATAAACAATACACTCTCCACCCACCCCCTGCCCCACTTCCCACTCCCCCCAGACCACAGTCTCTATGAATCCAACTACATGTGGGCATTCGTCCAATCCGAACTGATACTTGTCCATATTTCAAACTTTAAAAGTTCACTTAATGTCCAGTATACAAATGTTTTGCAGGCACCATTGTAGCATAAAGTCACTCTTTAAATATTTCAACATCTGCCCCTATCGCCGCTGAATTTCTCTGCTTCCCCTTGAACCCCGTAAGTTATCCATTCCATTGACACAAACTCCCACAACGTATGTAACCATTGTGCAATCGTCGGGGAGGTCAGAGCTTTTGCATGTTTTATCAATCGCCAACCATGCCGCTATCAACAACATCATAAAAGCTTTTTTCACAGGCTTAGGGATCTGGCGTGATTCTGGTCCCAACAATCCACACAAATTCCCTCCCAATGATGTAGTCCGTATTTCTGGATACATATGAACCATATGTACTTTAACCTCCTCCCAAAAGCCCTTAATGTTTGGACAATCCAACCAGATATGCATCCAGTTTCCCTCCGCACTACGTCCCCTCCAGCAGTCCTGTAACACAGCTGTGTACATTCTGCGCAACCTCTGATGCGAGTAATGCCATTGTATCATTATTTTGTACCATATTTATCTCAACTATATAGACCTAGTCAATTTTAGAATATTTCTTCACAGTTTTACCCAGTACTCTTGTGAGATGTTTTCCCCTATCGGTCTCTCCCAGGCCAACTGATATGGCCAAGCGTTTGGAGATCTACAGGATAGTAATTGTTTGTCCCCCATATGGGTAGTTATATATATCTTTTATTGTGTTAAAGGTCTCCTTGCTGCTTGCCTGATCTCAGGTTGCATCCAACAATGTCTCATTTGCCCATATTCAAATCTGTCTGTCTCTTTTAGATGGATATGTTTATGGTATCGTCTTTTATACTTCTGGTTTACTGAGGACAATGACAACAAGAAAAAAAACAAAATAAAGAAAAAGGCCAAAAGTCAGGAAACCAATGTAATAAACATTGCATTATGGTTTTTAAGGGAAACTCTATTGAAAACTTTAAACAAAGGTCTATCATTTGTACCATCAGCCAACACTAATTCTTTTAAAACCTTCATCGATCTCCATTTATTTTTTCATAAACTGAAGCTATCAAGTGAACGCTCCATAAAATTGGATGGAAACCTTTCCATATTAGAGTTAAGATAAGTTTCATGACAAAGGGCCTCATTACGACCCTGGCGTTAAGGGTTTAACGGCACCGTAAAAGGTGTCGGCGCCGTTAAACCCTTAACGCCTGATTACGAGGTCCCTTTGCGGGATCCGACCTTAACGGCTGGTTTTTCCAGCCGTTAAAGTAGGGACCCGCAAATGGACTTTGGTGCTAATAACGGTACCACAATTTGCGGTACCCTTATTGGCGTCTTCCCCATCCCATTGAGCCCTATGGGGCAAAAATGGGAATGGGGAAGGGCCATGGCGGCATGGGGAATTACTGCCCCACCAACCTCGGAATGGGGTGGTAATTCCCCATTCCGCCATGGCGGACACCGGCATGGACCATGATGCTAATAGCACCATGGTCCTCTGCCTGGGTCGTAATGATAACCAAAATACACAAATAAAAACTTGGAAGTTTTTTTTCAGACAATTGTTCCAGACAACACAGATCGGAACTCCAATCAATGGTAAACAAGTGTACAAGGAATCTGCATTGAGGAGGAAGGTCTTCACTCAATTACAACAACATACCATCATTACAGTCAAGTCCACCAACAAATGTGGTGTGTTGCTTCTTCAAGATGTATTGAAATATGATTCTGAATATCAGAGACAAGGCAAGGCTCGCGTCCTGATGTTTCAATGTCTTTAATCAGTTTCTTGGAACCTGGTGCTATGCATAAATCACCTTCCTGGAAAAGTTTACAACTTCCTTGCTCATGAGCAGCATGTTGGCTCCAGTGTGCACTGTGCTAATGCTGGTGGTCTACGTTCATCCAGCAATTCCAGTGACAGGGGCTAGGGCACAGCCAAATGCAGGATGTGTGCCTGAATTTAGGCTGGCAAGATCTGGGTACCCTGGAAGATAGTGGTCAATACAATTGTCTTTTCCTAATACTGGGATGATTTGACCATGTTTTGTCTAGGCCAAGTAGCCTAATTATTGAGGCCCAGGACATGGTAGGTAGACATGGTAGGTAGAAATAATACAAATGCTTAGAGTGTTAGTCTAACAGCAGTTTACTCAATCTCAATATTGTTCTCAAGGAAGCAAGCAGTTCTGTATCCCAACTTGGTGTTAGTGATTGGATGTAAAAACTATTGTTTATAGATTTATTTTCTCCCTTCCAACCATCTTATAGTTACAACATTTGCTTAGTTTCTCATACCAAATGTATTTGTTTCAGAAAATTGAAAGAAAGTACTGTTGGTTTGGACTGAAAGAGAGGAGCTTTGTGCATTGGCAGCTGGCCAGATTGTTTTAGATACCCTTTAGATGGCCGGTCCTTTGGATAGCTTTCATGTTCCATGTGCGTAATTAGGAGTTGTGGAAGCCCAATTTGGCAATTCTGATTGTGGTCTTTATCAGTGTTCATATTAGACTAGACGTGCAGGATTAATAGTAACGTGGGTTGTGATTTTATCTTTCTTGCACCTGGCTCACTGTGTTTTTTGTCGGTCATGCTTAGCCTCCATTGCTCCTGCTGTCACAGTAGGCAGGATCCCTATTTCCATGTGTCAGCTCTCTTCTTTACACTTGTGCTACATCATGGCCTGCTCTCTTAGGCCTGCCCAGTAAGATGTCAGGTGCTCTGAGGAGTATTTACATTACCTATGCTCAGAGTGTCTCAATATGGTTGCATAAAAACATTATTTAGCTGAAGCTGCAAATTACTGTTAGTTACTCATTTATTTGCATTTTAAAGCGCTCACACAGCACGGGGGCATCAAGGTGCTGTTACAGGAATATGTGTTAGTTGCGTATTTATAATGCGCTTAATACCCAGAAGTTTCTAAGCACGGACACGGGGATCGAACCTGTGTTGCTTCGTGTCGTCTTGTTGCCGCTGAGCTATCCTCTTGGGACATATGATGAAAGATGTCATTGAAGAATACATTTAGGTCCATAATGTGGTGTCACAATATGGCATTCACCCCTGTGGTAGGAGGCAGCTATTCATTCCCCGGTTCAGGGGCGAATAGTTGCATTTTCTTTATTTCAATCGGAAATCTTTATTTCAAGATAACTACCACGTAGAATATAGAAAAGGGACACAGTCCCTTTTCTATGTCCATTGTGGTGGCCAATGAACATAGGAGTAAGAGCAGAGGCCCCATTAGGGCCTGCAGGTAAGTTAGGGGAGAGGGCAGGGTGGGGCTGTTGAGGGCGACTTGGGGGCATGGCTCGGCAAAAAAGAAATGGCGGGCAGTCAGGGAAGGGCCTCGGGTGGCTGGCAAAACACGTGTAGTAAACTGCCCGTTCTCACCCGTCTTTCTAGCAACATGATTCGCTATGCGCCCTTCCCTGGATGCGAATAGGCTACACAGATAAAGCATAATATGTTCAATCAAATGTTTCCCTCAATGGGGAACCAAAACATTGGCTTTTAAAGTGAAAACCGTATTCCTAAATCAAACTTGCTATCTGATTTAGCACCATTTAAAGAGCTTTCGAACAACTAGCATAGAGGTCTTGTAAAAGCCCAGCATTATTTTGCACAGGTTACATAAAGTTGCTCATAAAGAAATCTTCACAAAATAAAACTGCTATTCAATGACGTTGTGATAACTTGAGCTGTGTCTTAAACAATAGCTTTGATTCCACTTAAGACAACATAAAAGAAGATCAGAAGAAGAGGATGGAGCATGAATGTATTCATTCACTAATTATGTCTAAACTTTGGTTTCATATATATTTTCACAGTTCTCCCAGGGTGACTGATTTTCAGTTTTATTGATAACTAATCCAGATAGATCAACTGTTTTTCCAAATTGTTTTTTTCAGTTTTCACATTCAAGCAGTAACCCAAGAGATGATATTGCAACTGAAGCTTACGAAGATGAGTTAGACATGGGACGATCAGGATCCTATCTGAACAGCAGTATTAATTCAGCATGGAGTGAGCATAGCTTAGACCCCGAGGATATAAGGGTAATTATAAACACTTTTTGTCTAATGCTGATTATTGACTAAATATGTTTTAATCTCTCTCCCCGTCCATTCCTCTCTCTCTCTGTCTGTCATTCTCTCTCACACACACTCTTTTGTGCTGTATATTTTGCATATTTCTCTCTCTCTCTCTCTCTCTCTCTCTCTCTCTCTATATATATATATATATATATATATATATATATATATATATATATATATATATATATATATATATAACTTTGTTAAAGGGATGCTATGGTTAAGTTGCACTAATAAAAACCTATAAAATTCAGTGAAAAAAAACTTTGTTATGGTTACAAATTAAACCGAAAAAACATTGAAATTCACAGTTATGATAAGCTAAGCAACCATAACTCACGCTAGCACTGTGCACTGCTAAGACTAACACCCAGGACATCAAAGATGACATCACAAATGTCATTGATGACATCACATATCTAGGCCACTTGTTTCTGTTCACTGGCAGTCAGAATGTGAAAATTCAAAAGGTGCTATATATCTACATGATAACCTCCATGCACCTCCACACCAAATCCAATCACCGGGATGCTCTGAGAAAGGCTGTTCCTTTCTCAAGAAGTAGTGGGCTCTCTTCCTCTACCTCATCTTCCTCGACCAATACTGCCAACACAAAGGCTACAACTGTGGGGCACAAGATCCCACCAGCTACTTTGCAAGCCATAAACAAGACTGTTTGATCCATATTTTTACAAGACAACATTACTCTGTATATACTGCAACTCAACACTGTGTAGGGGGGACAGTTTTAAAGTGCTTTTGAGGCTGTAATCAAGGAGCATGAAAATCACTGCCTCTTACCTTACATTTAGTGCATGCCCAACATCTTCCCCTGTGCACCTACCACTCCATATCTGTGGTTTGTGCCGCTTCCATCATTTTCCTCCCCCACCTTACTTCCTGGCCTCTCCTGCAAAAAAAGAAATACAAAATCAAAAAACAATAGAACTAAAAAAAATAATCTCATAGACTCCATCTACTTTACATTTTTCAGCAAAAGATTCTCGAACATTGCCATTAACATTTTCTACTATGCTAATGGAAATAATGGACAATTGTATACTAGCGAAAAATATTTAAGGTTTTCTGTCACAAATTATTTTCTCTAGAATACAATAAGGACCATAATTCTTGCACCTTCATGACTATCTGCGGTCTCCTCAGTCTCCTTTCCAGGACATGCATCATTGAAAGACCCGGATGGCACAGAACACCATCACACAGGACAGCCCTTCTACCCATTTTACTTTTATGTTTGTAGCATCCCCTCATTGGCTGCTTTTGAACAGTCACACATTCATCCACCATTCACTTCCCAAAACTCTACATATAACCCTATCAACATATTAAACTTCCACACACCAACTGTCACTTCTCAATGTACTACAAATCTTTGCATCCGCATTTCCCTTACTTATCCAACAAAGATTGTACATAGTACTGCTATAAATGCAAACATGAATTCTACAGTAACAGAAGTACATGAACGGAAGGGGAGCCGATGGGAGCCCAGGATGGAAGTGCCAAGGGATGCCAAGGTGGAAGGCCACTGGCTAACTGCTGGGTCGGATGAGTCCCAAGGGTGGAGTGCACGCCGCCAGGTGGTAGACCCACAAAGGGAGTGCTAATTGAGGGAGGGTCTGGTGTCGATTACACATATGGCCTGGAACTTGTGAAGTTTATGATGGACTAGGCCCAAAGTCTCAGTGGCAGTGCTATGAGTTAGCAAGGAAGGGATAGAGGGAAAGAAGAAGAGAAAAGATTCGTTTTCAGAAGTTTCTGAAACTTATGGAGTTCCGGCAAAACTCTAAGAGGGACAGGGAAGCTGTTACAAAGAGAGGCACCATCCAAAGAAAGACCCCTGCCTCCCGCTCTGTTTGGAGAAGCGTTTGACAAGCAAATAATTGGAGTTAGAGGAGTGGAGGGCTCTAGCAGATGAGTATTTAGGAATAAAAAGTTGGATATAGCATGGTCCCAGGCCACAGAAATTCTTGTCGATAATACAGATGATCTTGATTTTCATCCTTTAGCCACCAGGAGCCAATGTAGAGATGTTAGGGCTACAGAGATAAGATCCTTGGATTTGAGTCCAAGGATAAGTCTTCCCACCCTATTCTGGATTAGCTGAAGAGGGCGTAGAGAACAAAGGGGTAGATTGATAAAAATATAATTGCAGTAGTCCAGCCTAGACAGTACCTGAGCTCCAGAGATGTTGGGCTTCTGGGGGAAGGTGAGGAAATGTAAAATGCCTGTAAGGAGGTGAAGCTGAAAGGGTCCTTCTTGACAAGGTTCAAAATGTAATTAGTGAAGGAGCGAGAGAGTGAAAGATAATACCAAGGTTTTTGGCCTCACAGGATGGTGACGGTAGAGGGCGCAATGAGGGTGGCCAGAGGGTAGGAAGGAAGCAGGGCACTGGTATACCAATAAGAAGGATCTCCATTTTACTGTCATTGAGACTGAGATTGTTAGCTGCACACAATGCTTGCATGGTGGTTAGACAATCAGGGATGAAAAACAGGGAAGAGGAAGTAGCAGAGGGAAGTTTCAAGGAAAGCTGTGTGTCCTCAGCATAACACTGTAAATGAGGAGGGAAGAAGGAGATCAGGTGAGCCAGAGTGACGAGATGCATATTGAGGAGCCACAGTGATTGGATACAACCCTAGAGGATGCTGCAGGTAGACAGTGAGGTGGTGGAGGAGAAACGTCCCAGTTGCAGATGGGAAGAGGCGGTTAGTGAGGGAAACAAGTCAGCCAGTCCAGTGCCCAGTCTGCGATGCCGAAGGTATCATGTAGCCATTTAATGAGGATAGAATGGTTAACTGTGTTTAAGGCAGAGCAAAGATTGAGGTGCACTATCCTCAATTGTACTACAATCATAAATACCACATATACTTTATATAATTCCACCACATTACAGATACGGTATACTCCCCCTACAGTACCTATAATTACTATAGACATATTACTATAGTGTGTGTTGCCAGTGGCCAGATTTTTGGGGGCATGGGCTATGCGCACTCACACAGCATCCCTACTCTGGGCAATTGTTACCTCATACATGCAAACATCCTGAACAGCATGTCATGGAGATAAGAAAGCATTAATTGTGGCCCAATGAAATCAAGGGCCACTGTATGTGCTATGGTCAAACATGTCTACACTGTACACAAGTTTTTAGGCACAAGAATTTTGTCAAGTGACCGAGGACACCGAGATGGAATTAACAGAGATGACGACAGAAAAAGAAAACACGCTACAACTGCAACTTGCCAAAAAGCAAAAATACATAGTGAAAAATGTATGTTTTTTCTAAAGCATGCGCCGCTGATAACGACACACATCAGTATGTGTGGCAAAAAATGTGTTTCTTAAAGGCGGTTTACAGTTCTTTGATATATGTTAAAAGAGGAATTATTAATAACTTCTACATAGTGATGTAACATCATGAAATATTTTAATTCATAATTACCTATGAAATTCAGTTAAAAAACGTTGTTAAAGGGATGTTATGGTTAAGTTGCACTAATAAAAACCTAGGAAATTCAGTAAAAAAACATTGTTAAAGGGACGTTATGGTTGCAAGTAAAACCAACAACCTGCAGAAATTAACCAGCATCCTAGGTAAGCTAAGCAACCATTACTCGCACCACCACCGTGCACTGCTAAGACTAAAACCCAGGACGTCAAAGATGACATCACAAATGCCATTGATGACATCACATATGAAATACATTTTGATGATGGGGGTTCTGTTTATAATGTTGGTAACAAGATGTCAAAGGTGATCGGGAGAACTATCATAAACTACTTCAGGTATTAAAGAATGCACTCATCGAAACAAAACATATTGGGGTGTTGCAGTTAATACAGGAATCGAATGATACATAAAGTTAGGCAATGGCTGCAGCATGCACCATAAAAGACACTATTATGGTAATTTTGTATAGTAAAGTAATGAATGCCACCTTATTAGAGTTTTGAGGAATGTTAAACATGGAATAAATAGGTTTAATTCAAGACTTACTACAAACTTGTGTTAGTACAAAAAATACATATGAAGACCCACAATGCATACAAATCAGAGGCATATACAGGGAAACTAAAGTAACGAATGAAGAAACAACATCACCAGAAAATGCCCATAACATTAAAGTTCGTCATCATGTATACAACTTAATCGGGTGTTTAAGTCCTGCTTATTGCCCCATACATCTGTTATATGATATGATATAATATTTTATTTCTATCGTGATCATACACAAGTGTTTCAGAGTGCAACAAGGCACGGGAAGGGAACAGGGGAGAACAAAACAGTGATCTTACTAGGCCCAGGTACATTGAGAACGCACAAGTGCATGGGAGAGGGAGAAGGGGAAAGTGCATGGAAGGGGAGAGCAGTGGAAAGTGCAGAGCAAAGGAGAAACAGAGAAATAATAATAAATAAATAAATAATAAAGGCAACAAGCAGTGGTAGTGCAGCAAGCAAGTGGCAAGTGCTGGGTTTAAGGCAGCAGACAGGGTAGGTCTGGTAAGTGCAGGAAGAAAAAAGAGGGGGACTGCATGGGTATAGATACAGACCCCAGTGCGGGCGATGGACCGGAGGCAGTGCAGGAGGGTGGCAGAGTGAGCAGGTACCTGGGCCCGGAGAACAGAGGGTGGCCAGGTGCACAGTGTCGAGAGAGAACAGATCAGCAAGGGACAGAGGGGGGGCAAAGGCAGAAGCAAAGAGGAAGGTCTTGAGGTGCTTCCGGAACCAGAGATGGTTCTACTCAAGTTTAAGAGTGGCAGGGAGGCTGTTCCAGAGGGAGGCCCCAGCCAAAGACAGAGATCTACCCCCAGCTTGTTTCTTTGAAAAATGACTGACCGTGAGGGAGTTAGAGGTAGAGGAGTGAAGAGCTCGAGAGGGGAGGTATTTGCGGTGGGATAGCTGAAGGAATTTTGCACTCAAGCCTCAGAAAGCCTTGTGGACAATGCAGAGGGTTTTGAATTTAATCCTAGCATTCACTGGGAGCCAATGGAGATATTTCAGAGATGGAGAGATATGATCCCAGGGCTTGAAGCCAAGGACACGTCTCTCAGTCCTGTTCTGGATTAGTTGCAGAGAGCAGAGAGTAGAGGCAGGTAGATTTAGAAAGAGGCTGTTACAATAGTCCAACCTAAAGAGAACCAGAGCTTGGAAGACAGTGAGCTTCTGGGGGAAGGAGAGGAAAGGCAGAGTACCTCTGAGGAGGTGCAGTAGGAAGTTTGACTTTTTAGAGACATCTGAGATGTGGGCGGAGAATGAAAGTGTGGAGTCAAGGATGACCCTGAGGTTCTTAGCCTCACAGGTGGGGGTAAGAGGCGAGCCAAGGGAGGCCGGCCTGAGAGTGAGGGGAAAGGATGGTGAAGGTGTTCCAATGAGGAGGATCCCCGTCTTGCTGGCATTCAGACAAAGATCGCTGGTGGCACACCAATCTTGAATGGCAGTTAGGCAATCAGAGATGAGAGAAGGAGAGGAGGTGGCCGTGGGCAGCCTGAAAATGAGTTGAGTGTTGTCAGCTAGCACTGGAAATTTGAGCAGAAAATGGCAATGCAGTGGGCGAGAGTTGCCAGGTATTGGTTGAAAAGACAGGGCAAGAGGTTAGACCACTGGGGAACACCACAGGTATAGAGGGAGATAGATGATCGGAATGACCCAAGTTGGACCTGGGAGGGACGATCAGAGAGAAAAGAGGTCAGCCAGGCCAGAGCCTGATCGGTGATACGCAGGTTATCAAAGAGACGGTTGAGCAGGATGGTATGGTTGACCGTGTCGACGGCAGAAGAGAGATTGAGTAGGATGAGGACAGAGGGAATGATAGAGTTAAGGTTGGAGAACATATCTTCATGGAAGCTCAGGAGAACATTTCCTGTCCTTCTGGGAGCTCTGAAGCCAGACTGGTGGTCATGGAGACAGCCAACAGAATCGGAATGAAGGTTAAGCTGAGAGATGGCCAGCTTTTCCAGGAGTTTGCACAGAAAGGGAGTAAAGGAAATTGGGATGATAGTTAGCCGGACAAGAAGTATCAGCTGTGGGTTTCTTGAGAAGAGGATGCACATGGGAGTGCTTCAAAGGAGAGGGGAAGGATCCTGAGGCAAAGGGGTGGTTGCAAAAATCAGCAAGGGCTAGATCAAGAGTATCAATGTGGTCCTAGATGGTTTTGGAGGAAGAGGGATGAACCTGTTTGGACGTGGCTTTCATAGATCAGATTTGTCTAGCAACCTCTTCAGAGGAGACAAGAGGAACGGTCGAGAAGGAGGGTGGGGGGTGGCTGATGGAGGGTCAACAAGCACAGACAGAGAGGGGAGAGGAGGGGTAGGGGAGGAGAGGGTGGACAGGATGTCCTGGGTTTTTTAGATGAAGTGAGAGGCAAGGGCATTGTAAAGAGCCTGGGAGGCAACAGGGGGAGTAGAGACTGCAGCAGGGTTTCACCAGATCCTTGTAGATTTTAAAGAGTTCAGCCGAGTTGTTATATGCTGCAGAGACACAGACTTGAATCTGGACTCTCTTCTTCATGAGAACAGAGAGTCAGTATTGCCTTTGGAGCAGGCAACAGGCCAATTTGTCCGACGATGAACAAGAAGCCCTGCATTTCCTCTCAGCTGCCCTACACTTACGCTTAAGTGTAGCTAGGTCGGAGTCATACCAGTAATTGCACTTGGCTTTGGACTTCAAACAGATCCTCATGACGGGGGCAAGAGCATCAAGAGTATCAGAAATAGAAGAGTAGAGTAGAGGCAGGGCTGTGTCCGGATGTGAGTCAGCCAGAGGTGGAGGGTATGGCGAGAAGGTGGTGGCGAAAGCCTCAACTGACACACGCTTCATGGGCCGGATATCCAATAAGGTAGGTGGCAATGTTGGGGGGGGGTAGGCTCGACTTGGGGGGAAGAGAGGGAGAGATGTGAGGAGAGGAGGTAATAAATGCTCCATGAGAGAGGAGTGCTCAGAGGGATGGAGAGGTGTAGGTCAGAGGAGATCAAGACTGAGTGTGTGTCTTGCAGAGTGAGTCGGGCCAGAGGGGAGGATTGACAGGGAGAGGGAGTTGCAGAGGTCACGGAAGAGTAAAGAGGAGGAACAAGGAGAGTCTAAATGGATATTGAGGTCACAGAGGAGGAGGAGTTGAATGGTAGAGGCCAGGAGGGAGGAGGAGAGGTCCACCCACTCAGAGAGAAATGAGGTGATTTGACCAGGAGGCCGGTAGATGTTAGCCACAGTAAGAGAATGGGTAGGAGAGAGAGAGAGTCCACAGACAAGGCATTCAAAAGAGGAGTTGGTCTGAGTGGGAATGATAGAGGCAGGAATCCACTCAGGAAAGATCAGGGCTACCCCCACCGGACCAGGAGGATCTGGGTGCAGTGGGGGAGGAGAGTGTCAAAGCTCATGACAGAGCTGGCTGTGAACCATGTCTCAGTAAGACCAAGGACATCAAGGTCTAGTTCTTCATGGAGTTGGCAGATGTCAGAGGGTGTTTAACAGCAGAGCGAGAGTTGAGAGTGGCAAGATGAAAAAGGTTGCCAGCCTTAAATGCATTCTGGGGAGGGGTACAGATCAGAGGTACGTCCTGCAGAGGAGAAAGAGCCATAGGAGGGACATAGGAGGAAGAGAGAGAGGGCAAAGTAGCCAAGGGGGAGAGGAGGGGACAGCAGGAGATGAGATGAAAATGGTGAGGCGAGGGAAGCACCTATCAAAGAGGAGGAGATTGGCCTGAGGGCCTTGGACCATGACATTGCCATTAAGGTAGACATTAATGATGACTTTAGAGGAGTCGAAGGAAGCCATGAGAACTTCCCAGCGAGTGCCGCCATTAGTGGGAGAGAGGAGATAGGATAGAGCACAGAGATCATATTAATAGTCCACTAATAGTCCACAGATCTGGCGAAGGAACGACAAAGAGGATGTTGGTGAGGGCCTGTCTGGAGTAAGCACTGGAGAAGGTGTTGGCGATAGGAAGACCCGGGTTAGAAGCCAAGATATCCTTTTTGAACTTCTTCCTGACAGACTTAGTGAGAGGGAAGGATGGTCAATGGAGAAGCAGTTGGAAAAGATAGGAGAAACAGATGCAGTGCAATGGTGTGGAAGCGAGGAGAGGAGGGAGTACCTGGGGGCTAAGGCAGGTAGGTGTGGGACAAAAGAGAGTTGGGAGGACACTGGGCCGGCAAGTTACAGAGAAGCAACAGTATACAAGCAAAGCCCAGAGAATTTAGCAATGGGCAGCAAGCTTTGACGTTCTAGCAAAAAGCCAAAACAGCAAGCTTTGACTTACTAGCAAAAAGCAAAAGCCACAAAATTTGACTTACTAGCAAAAAGCAAAAACAGCAAGATTTGACGTTCTAGCAAAAAGCAAAAACAGCAAAATTTGACTTACTAGCAAAAACAGCAAGATTTGACTTTCTAGCAAAAAGCAAAAACTGAAAGATTTGACGTTCTAGCAAAAAGCCAAAACCTCAAGATTTGTTTTTCTAGCAAAAAGCAAAAACAGCAAGAGTTGATTTTCCAATCAGGGATTCAGATGTTAGCAAAGGGTTTTAAGAAGCACTGCTCATCAGAATGACAACATGGGAGAAACAAGCAGAAAAAACAGTGATAGTCAAAGGTGGTTGGAGTGAGTCCAGAAGGAGGGAACTAACCCATAGTTCGGTGGTAACATTGTCAAGGCAGTCTGGATTTCTTAGAGGAGTGAGGTGGCAGCATCATTGTTGTTAAGTTGCAGGGAGGACCCCAATTAGCATGCCGGTAATGGACAGGGAGCAGACAGGGGCCCTAACTACCTTCATAAAAACAATGCTTACTAAATTCATCTCCTGAGAGCAATCCGCCCCCTCCTCAGCAAAAAGAACATTGCCACTATTGCCAGGGCCATTATCTCGTCGCATCTGGATTATGGTAACTCACTGATGCTGGGTGCTACCAAGAAAGGCATTGAGAAATTCCAGATAATGGAGAACAACGCGGTATGCATGGTCAAAGGGATTAACAGAAGAGACCATGTGACTGAAAGAAGGAGAGCACTTCACTGGCTCAGGATTGCAGATAGAATTCTCTTTAAGGCCATGGCGCTAGTGCATAGATGCCTGCACAGGGTGGCACCGGCGTATCTCAGGATGAAGTTCACAAGATACACACCCAACAGGCCACTCAGGTCTGAATCACATGGCAGGTTGCAGGTGC
The DNA here is from genome assembly GCF_040938575.1 of Ambystoma mexicanum. Lineage (NCBI taxonomy): Eukaryota > Metazoa > Chordata > Amphibia > Caudata > Ambystomatidae > Ambystoma > Ambystoma mexicanum. The sequence goes on along the minus strand of NC_090924.1, from coordinate 887,177,287 downwards.
TGTTCTTTTTTCAAATTTCGATTTTTTAAGGTTCAATAATTCCCCTGGAGGGGCAGTAATGCACAGAAAGTGCACTTACCTATAGGGTGTCTGTTCACAAAATGGGGTATAGACTGCAGCGTCTCTGTCAATAGGGTTGACAATGATCAGGAAGGCGATCCCTTCGTCTGAAGGCCGGCGATCATCAGCATTGTTGCCATGGACCGGTCAGGCCCTGTTGACAGGCACCCCATTGACGAAAACGTAAAATGTCATCATCCAAGTCCATGTCAATGACTTCCTCAATGGCCAAATGATCAGCGACTTGGTCTATGAAGACCCAGTCAACAACATCATCCACCGGGCAGGTGGTGCTACCTTCCATCCCATCGGTGACTGTTGCAGTGTCCACGGTGATGATGTCTGCTTCCAATGTGACCCTGCCTCTGAGGCCTCCGTCAGCTGCGGCTGGGGCTGCTCTGCCCAAGCTGGCATCAACTGGAGCACTCGTGATTAATTCCTTCCCTAAGGGTTCTGGTATAGGGAAACAGTTGCCTCCTGCACTCTATGTTCTCCCTATGTGCACAAGGCCTGCACCAACTCATGCCTTGTCTCCAGGGGGGAGCCTTTCAGGGTGTCACCCCCCCCGCTCCATCACTTCATGCATCCACTCTGTCAGTTGATGATTTCCCAGAGGGTTTTGTCTCAGAAGACGGTGGTCAGGTTGATCCTGATCTACAACCAACTCCACAGGATACACAGCCACCTTGTCCCACAAGCCCTTGGCCTCATGTTGCAATACTGGTGCTTGCTGCTCCCAGGGATGTGTCCATACACTATTTGACCGCTCTCCATACCTTGGTCTCTGAGACTCAGCAGCATTCCACCTGTGGTTCCCAGCGCTGCAGTGGGTCCAAGTCCAGCTCCAGCAGGAAGCCCTCCCAGGCTTTCCCGGCCTCCCCAGACACCTGCCACGTCCAGCCACTGCTGTTCCTCAGCAGCCACTTGTTCCACGTACCCCTGTTCCAAGGAAGCCTGATCTTACAGGCACAGATACCAACAGTCTGGATACAGATGATACTCAGGGGATGGATGAGTATGTTGACTACATCCCTGTGGATGCCGGGCTGCCTGACACAGACTTGCCGACATGAGTCACCCCTCCGAATGAGATTGGATCTTTTTTGGCCGTGATGTCTTGGGCTGCAAAGCTGTTTAACCTCATTCCTGAGGTGAAAAAAGGAAGGTTTTTTCTTTCAGCATCATAAGTCCTCCAGGAAAACAATGGTATCATTTCCCCTGTTGGACGACGTCTGGGAAGACAGCTTGGTGGTGATTAGAAACCCCTACTCTGCATCTCCCAAGAAGGTGCGTTTGGACAAGAAATACATGGTGCCACATACTGCACCCAAGTGCCTCAAGTCCCATCCTGTATTGAACTTTGTTGTCTCTGCTGTGGCATGGAAAAGGTTGGCAAACCGGTCTTCGTCTTGTACCGTCCTGCCAGATCAAGACAGAAAGAAATTAAATGCAGAAGGTAAACCCATTACTACCACTGCAGCGTCCACTATCAAAGCCTCCAGCGCCTTAGATATTCTCTCACATTACGACAGAGAGCTTTGGTACAAGCTGGGCCCCATAGTCGTCTTCCTCCCGGATTAGAAAAAGGCAGAGGCAGAGGCTATCTTCTGTGAAGGGACAGTGGCCCACGAACGTGCTATCACTGCCGTCCTTTACATCGTGGACTCTGGGTTCTGGCAAATAGGGAACATGGTGGCATCACATCAGCAAGGCTGGCCTAAAGTGACTAGCTTCTGCCGAGAGATGCAAGCTAAGGCGGTGGACATGTCAATTGATGGGGGCAACCTTTTTCGACTAGGCAGTGGACAAGAGTCTCCTAGCGATCAAGATGGACACGGAGGGTGCCCATTCTTTGGGCACCCTTCAGCTCAAGAAGCAGTCCTTTCACTCATCTAAATGAAGGGTCTCCAGAACCTCTTCAGTTCCCAGTCCGGCCTACTATCCACCATAGCAATCCTCCATTGCAGGAAGCATATGGAGGATATTCGCAAACCTACATGGGAGGTGCACAACATCATTGCACCCCAACGTCATTGTGCCCCAACATCCAGGGTGCCAGCAGCCAAAGAAGCCTGACCCGGCCCAGGGCTCGTGCTCCCACTTATGCACCCCAGTGGGCGGCCGACTGCCTCAATTCGTCCACCAGTGGCACAACATATCCTTGCACAAACGGGTGCTCAATATCATCAAACACCTTGGAGTTTCATAACAAATGTCCTTGCATCCCTCCCATCTCAAAACAGGGGTAGCATGCGGCCCAACTCCTTGAGGAAGGCCAGGCCATGTTGCAGAAAGGGGCAATAGAACCTGTCCCTCTTCAACGCTGGGGTTCTGCAGTATACTGCAGACACTCTCTGGTTCTGTACAAGCCAGAAAAGAAGAGATCCATCCTAGATTTAAGACGTCTCAACAAGTTCCTGAAATCCCAGAAGTTCTGGAGGATCACGTTGTAGCACGTGCTGGAGCAGCTGGAAAGAGGAGATTTCTTGGTATCGCTGGATTTGGAAGACACATATTTTCCCATCCACATCCATCCAAAACACTGAAAGTTCCTCCGCTTCATCATTCAAGGAAGAAACTACCAATTCAAGGCACTTCCCTTCGGCCTGAATTCAGCTCCAAGAGTCTTCACCAAGTGCTTGGCTCCAGTAGCAGCCTTTCTTTGCCACAAGGGGATCTACGTCTATCTGTGCCTGGAGGACTGACTAATCTGGTCCTGCTCTCATGACCTGGCAGTACAGCATTCAGCAGAGACTATCCAGACACTAACCTCTCTGCGATTCTCCATAAATTATCCTCAATCCTGCTTTGTGTCAGCTCAGAATGCACTGTTTCTGTGTTCTCGCCTTAACAGTCCAGTGGTCTGTGATGGTAATGAGGTGGGATGATGGAAAGATCAAGTCTAGGGTGTTGCCGTGTGTATGGGGAAGATCACAATTTTCTTTTGGTGCATGGATATGGTAAGTGCAAAAAGCATGGTTCGAGTATGGTTGTCAGTGTGAGATTCTGGAATGTTGAAATCTCTCCAAAATATATTATCAATGTGTGATAATTTGGCAAGGAGAGTAAGTTGTAAATGTCGGCAATGAAAGAGTCAACAGGGGGGTCATGTTTCGGTGATGATAAGGGTATCAATCATGTTGTACGAGATGAGGTCAGCATTCTCAGTGACATGAATGACTGCTGTGTGAGCACTGATCAGCATGAGCGTGCGTGTGTGTGCGGTCTGTCAGTGTTAGATGGGGCAAGGCAAGGATGATATTGATTAGGTTCGCTAGGGTAGCTTCCCGTAGCTGCCTGGGGTGCTTGGCCATTTGAACACTAGCCATGGTGGCGATGGCTGTGGAAAGAGGAGGCACATGATGTTTTTTGGTGAGTAGTAGTAGTAGTAGTGACTACTTTGTAGGTGGATTGCAGGATAGCAGGTCTGGCCCTTGGCCCTATCAGGTCCGAACAGGCACAAACAGGTGAGCTTCTTGTCTTTTTCCATCCTTTTCTGAGGATGCCAGCAATGAAGACCCCTAAGAAGGACTGGTAAAATAGGTGGTGGGCAAACATCTGAGTGGCAGGTCCTTGTCTCGTGACCAGAGGCCTCCTCAATGCTGGCTGTCTGGAGTTGTCCTGGAATCCTTAACTGAACCATGCAAAGACACTGCAGCCTCACCGGAAATAGCCCTTTAAGACCCAGACAGTATCTAATACACTACAAATGCACCAACAGATTGAATACAGATTATATAGGCACTGATTATATATATTTACTGCCAGTAACATCCAGATTCTGTCTCATCCTTGGCATCTATCCTGTTTTCTGCATTTATTTTGCCAGTGCCTTGGACCTCTATTTCTCCTCGCTCCACGATCCCTCTCGCATGTCTAATATGCTGCTCCTGATCCATACCCATAATCCCACTTACCTAATTTACCTTGCTGCTTCAGTTCCACATTTCCTCCACTTGCCTGCCTGTGCTAGACATAAAAAGAGACAATCTACCTTTTCTACTTAGTCGGCATCCATTTTGTATTTGTAGGCTTATTTTAAGGGAAATTGTACACGCGCAAAATCGGTGGCCCATTCCCTCTTAATGGATTTCTGCAACAGATTGAAATTATACAAATTATATAGTGCTGTATTTCACTTCTTTAAAGAAAAATAAAATACATTTCAACATTTGAAATGCTTTGCTTTTGTCAAATGTTATGAACTTATAAAAGGCCCTTAATGAGAGGACGAATTGATGTGTTGACCCCTGACATTTGCTGACCTAAAATGGCCAACAAATTGCATACATTTAAAACAAGTAAATTATAATAAAAGTAGTAGGGATGTGCAAGTGATCATTTTAAATCTAAATCCAGATTTCTATCGCTGGGACACTGAAATCAGCTTGCAGAGATAAGAGTATTGGTCATCTAGAGGGGACTGAACCTTAATTTAATAGATGGTCATGAACACTGCTTTTTCAACACTTCAACTGACCTAACACACAAATTAAGGTGACACAGTGTGGGGGAACCTTACTAAGTTCATACAAATGTCATCGGATGCTGCTCTACTTCCCCGTCCCCAAGGGATCCATCCACAGTGCAAAGAATGATCAGTTTTAACAATTTGAGAAGAGTGAGAATTGCTACAATCGTCGCTGCCGAGATTCCTCACCAAAATTGCAAAGAGATTCTCATGGCTGATAAACACTGATATCTACTGAGGCAACTGATGGTGCCAATCAACATTTGATTCACCTTGAAATTTAAATGCAAGTGTCATATTTGTGGGGCCGGGAGAGACATATGCGCAGAGACAATTGTTCATATCTGATTATTTGATTATTTTTGTTCATAGCGACTCAATTGACCCGGGTAAAAAAAGGTTTTACTAGGGCCACTTTATGAAACTAATGGGCAGAGTAGTAGTTGCACTCAACCGGAAAGTCCCCCCAAAATAGGAAAGCATTTATAAAGCACCACTTTAGGAGTCATAAGGACCAGCTTTACTGTAATTCACAATGTAAATTGTAACTTGTACTAAAGGTTTTCAATAACAGGCCATAAGGAATCTTCATAGTTTTTGGTTCAGAAAGAAAATTCTTTCATAGAGAAACAGGTTACTTCTTGGCAGAGATGACCAGCAAGATGACTTTTGCTATTCCGACATGTTTTGAGTTGTAAATACCCTTTTACAGGGATGGTAATCTGCATAAATCAAATACAGAGAGTGAAGAAAGCCTCCCATTTGTATCCCTCAGTAAATGTATTGCTGCACTAATGATTCAAAAGGCGAACTACAGGACATATGAGTAAAAGTGGTAACATCCCATCTGTAACTTCACTAATCTTTACCAAAACGAAACGTTTCTAAACTCGATAATTCCATATCTGTGATATTATAGACCAACTCACACCTAGTGCCCATAAAACAAACAGAGTGCACCCAAGGTGATATTAGTAAATATCACTGACATTCGGTATGCCTAAAACCATTGGCATGCAGTAAAAGATCAAACCGAATGTATTAAAGCACCTATCCTTAAACTGTCTGAAAATTAACAGACACATCTGCATGAAAATGACCCATAAACGACTTCCAATTTTCCAATAATTAAATAGAAAAACAATCCAACTTTAACATCAGCAACTAAAAAGTATCAAGTACAAAACATAAAAATCACGTATCTTCAGATAAAACTATGTGTTAAATGTTAATGTTAAAGATATTTGTACCACGCACCGTCACCAATGGAGTTGGTCCCCAGGCGCTCTGGTGGATCTGCAAGCGAGAAGCTAGGGATGGGTTTGTAGGGTGAAGAGGGAGTAGGATAGGGAGAGGAGTGGTGTTCTGTTGACAGCTTCAACTCGGTATAGGTTACCAGTCTTTTGGTCGAAAACCAAAGGATCGAATGCCATTTGATCGACAGTCAAATGGTCAAAAAAAATGGTAGTTTTTAAAAAAAAAATGTTATGGGGGGGTTTCCCCCCAAACCCTGTTTTCTTTATTAAAAATATTTTTAAGCAACCAAAACTAAAAAAAACAATATTTAAATAAATAAATAAATACCTTTTTTTTTCAACCATTTGACTGTCGATCAAATGGTCATTCGATCTTTTATTTTCACCATTTGACTGGACACCCTCGGTATACACTGTGTGCTGAGCTTTTGGTGCGAGTATCGGAGCGATGTCAGTCCTTGTGTGCTGTTGGTGCAGTCTATGTGTTGTAGTGGTACATATATCAAAATCAATTCATAGTCACCTGCGAAAGCCAGCGGAAACCAAAGAGGACACCTACCTTGCGAACCTCCATCCATTGCTTGTGTCAAAGCTACAACAAATTATCTGGGCGCCCAGAAGCTGCGCTGTAAATGCTTTGTGCAAGGTCGCCGCAGCAAGGCTACAATAGACATGGTAAACATACTAAAAACTTTACTTTTTAAGCCTGTAATCGCTGGATAAGTCATAACCAGAAAATTAGAGAAATAATCTACCTGAAAAAATAAAGAGTGCAAAAATCCTACATCAAACTTCAGATACAAAAGTAAAGCTACATTACATGTGATGCAGACACAAAAGTACAAAGCGATAAGTCCTCTCCTGTATTCACCAGCCCAACTAAATCTAATCCATACACAAGCAGAAAATAACGTTCAGCTGTATAGTCACAGCAACGATCTCAAATATAAAGTCACTCACATCAAAACAGTAGTGCCTGGTATAACAACAAATGAATATAGTGTGCAATATTATACAGGACTCATAACCCAGGCACACACAGAGCAAAGAGAGAAATTCAATATAAACAATTGCTGTCATGGATAAACATACAAAGCAACAATCAATATGGTTCTGCCCTGAAGATCATTATTTGCTAATCTACTTCATGATATATTTCTACAAGGTGTAGAACCTTATTTTCATATGGTCTTTCCCCTTTTGTAATGGCTTGGCAGGTGAAGAATGGTGGTCTAGAAGGTTGCCCAGAGCAATGCCCGAGGTTGAGATTGATTCTAAACCTTCTTGCCATCACCTCTTTTGCTTTGCTATTGTCACCCTGGGTGGGATGGGTATTCCCAGCCATGGGTCCCGTGCCTGCTGGGCCTAGAGACCCAAGCTACTCCTCACTGATGAGACCAATAAGGCTGAAACATGTCTGGGGATGCGTGTTGTCTTGTGCAGAAGGGATGTGATCTAACAGTTTGGCTGGACTGCCCCTTTGGGGGTGGGACCTACCTAGATTTGCATATGGACTTTCTCCTTTTGTAATGGCTTGGCAGGCGAAGAACGATGGTCCGGAGGGTTGCCCCGAGCAATGCCAGAGGATAAGATTTATTTTAAGCCTTCCAGCCATCACCTCTTTTTTTGCATCACCTCACATGGACACAAACACATCAATGTTGAGGGGATTCTGATGCCACAAAGACTGTGCAACTGCCCACTACCTCAGCTTGTCCCTCGGCCAACTAAGAGTGATCACAGTGTGGGACAGGATGACAATCAGGAGGCACCACATGAAGTGATGCCTGGAAGACTCAGGGACATGGAGTCCAGGAAGGCTCATGTGGAGGAGCTTACTTGTAAATAACAGAGCCCCCTACAATACATCAGGAATATCATTTCAGGGTCTACAAAAAAACTGGAACAGTATAATGCCCATCAACAGTTTGTCTCTAACCACCAACTGGTTGGCACCCTGACTTTGGAAAACCGCTGAGACCTGCCCATGGCCATTGGTTGGCACCAATATGCCATGTGTATAGTCCAGGGCAAAGATCCTGGTGGACATATGTGGAAAGTTGTAACATAATCCTTTCATGGCATTGATCCCTTCCATGGTTGTGGACAGTGCTTTGTAAGCTGAGAAATGTTAACAGAGTGCATGTAACATTTGCGTAAGAATTTGTTTTTAAAAAAAGAGCTGTGATATGGCATTTTGTTGCAAAAAAAGGTAAGACAGATGGCAACTTCACCCAACAGGGTATGGCTGTGAGTATGACGGTGCTGCTTTCTAATACCCCCTCAATGAGTCACAGCGTGTCCATGATCATGTTCCAATCCATTCTATACAGTGTTAATATTTGGTTGTCTGTAAGAAACCAGGGTAAGGGCCTTACTCTGGGGATGTGCAGGCTTCTCCTTTTTGCCTGTTGTGCCTGCTGTTGCATCTCTTAGTTTATGGCATCAAATCTTCCACCACCAAATATTGATATAAAGGTCTTGAATGTGGACTGACATGGGTCCAGCCTGCTGCATGGTAGTGCATGTCTGCTATTTGATTTTAGTGGACCCTTTCGGCTCTCTGGAGGCATTTGTGTGTGTACTGACTGCACCAGGATCCTATTGACACCTAGTTTTTGAAAGTGGTATTAGGTTGATGAAGTTTTTTGTATGTTATTTTAGGCTGCATCTGTATTTACCCGATGTGTTACGTATGGTTTGGGGTTTCTGGTGTTTCACAGATACAGTAAATGGTGAATAGCACATGCAGTCCTTTTGCTTGTTCATCCCTTGTATCAACGAATGGTGTTCAGGTCTGTATTGAGCAAAGCATAAATGATGCAGTAATTGCAAATACTGCATGTTTTACTGTTATCATCAAAATCTGAATGAGTCTGTCAAGGTACAACCACTAGTAAAAAGGAATACTAGTAGCAATTTTTCATAATGCATTCCGAGGGGAGTTACGTCTAATGGTACCATTTTGAAAGCTCCTGTACTAAGGTTGAATGAAATCTTTGGTACATGCAGCACTCTCCCCATCACAATACATTGGCTTTCAAAAACCGAATAGCCTGCTGTGCCAATATGAATACAGAACATGGAAGATCAAGGCAATGTTTGTCTGGTGAGGCACGAAAGTTTGGGTAACTTTCAGTTGTTTAAAAAACAATTTTAATCATTAACAAAAAACACATTCACTAGACTAGAGCCCATTGTTGCTCCCATTGTGGTACCTTCTATCTGTTGATAGTAGGTGCCATTAAATTCAAAGAAATTGTTGGTAAGTGCGGTCTTGATGCACCACAAGATAAACGAGGATGGGACTGGGTCACTGTCTCTTCTGGTGAGGAGGATTTCTTTTACCACAGCGATTGCGGCTGGTTGGGGAATATTTGTATACAATGATACAATATCCATGCCTACCAACAGGTGGGTATCGGTGTTGAAGTCCTGATTTTCAAAATGTTTAATGGCGGATGTAGTGTCTTTCAAATATGACTGCATTAGGGTCACGTAACCCTTTAAGTAGGGATACGCATACTTAGACAAACATTAGGGTATTGCTCCTGATGAAGGTTGCGGATTGAATCCAATAAGAACTGAAACATGTTGAGAACTTTCTCTGTTTAACACCAATACAATGATTAAAATCTATGCACCAAAGAGTAGAAGATGGTGCGCAACCCTCTGGTCAAATGAAAGTAATGATAAACCAGTTGTGAATGTGGTTTCAAAATTGATATTTGTGACTCTACCCTAGCCAAATATATCTCAACGTGTACTGATAAGTGTAAATTACCACCATCTTTGTGTTTCACTCACAGTACCGAATTTTTTTTACTGAATGTTTAAAGAATTGTTTATCCTTGTGAATGTGTTTTTTGTTAATGATTCAAACAGTTTTTTAAACAACTGAAAGTTACCCAAACTTTCGTGCCTCACCAGACAAACTTTGCCTCTATCTTCCATGTTCTGTATAGTAGACTCATGACCCGGGAATTGATAGAGGCCACACTCACACATATTTGTTTGTTTGTTTTATTCATATTTATATACCGCACAACAGCCCAAGGACATTGTGGCACTTGTTACAGTACAATGCTTAGTACAATGCTTAGTACATATGTTATAAGAGTGTATCCCCGGGGTTCATCCATTTAATCAAGTGCCAATATCAACGCCATATTGGAATGGCAAGTCAAGTGCATGCAGTCCAGAAGCGAAATATGAATCATTGGTAGAATAAATGAGTAGGCAGGACTCAACGATTTTATTTCAACAAGTAAACAAGGACTTTATCATCAGCATCAACATCATTTGCTTTATTTCGATAAAAATAATAATAAAAGTCACCAATACAAAATTCACAGTGTATACAATAAAAATGTACA